>NW_026126563.1:16695000-17308333 GCF_943737965.1 Phodopus roborovskii
GCCTGTTACACAGGTCTGGGCCAGGTGTCAGTTGCATATATCAAACTGTAGCAGTATGGCCCTCTGCATTCATGAAGTTTCTCCGTGTATGCATGTATGCATATTGTGTATGTGTGAGTATGTTTATACATGTGTATGCATATGCACATAATTATATACTATAGAGGCATGTGCATGTGTTTGCTGGCTAGAAGTCCATCTTGTGTATATTCCTCAATCCTTCTCATCTGTTCCCCCCCCACACACACACATAGGGTGACATACTGAGCTGAAGCTCACCAGTTTGGAAAGACTGGCTGGCCAGCAAACCCAAAGGATCCTCCTGCTCTGCCTTATCTCTGTGTATCATTGTGAATGGTAGTCCTCGGGGATCTGAGCTCAGGTCCTCATGCTTCATAGCAAAGGCATTACCAACTGGGCCAGCTCTCCATTGGCTTGCTTACGCCATGTGGCTGCTTCTCTGTGGGGGCAGTAGCAAGTTTGTTTCTAGGCTCCTTCACTACTTTGCTATTGATTTCTCACTGCTGTATGGGAGCTTGTGGCCTGAGTTTCTTCATGTTATCAGGGCTGGCTGCTTATCTTTATTTTTTAAAAAAATCATTCATATATTATGTGTGTTTGTTGTGTAATTTTCTATGCACTGTGTGGAGGTCAGAAAAGGGCATGGAGTCTCCAGTACTGAAGTAAGGAACAGTTGTGGGCCCCAGTGTGGGTTGTGTGTCTTCTCAAGACAACTTGCTGAGCTATGTCCACATTGCACTTCTTACTCTTAAAGTCTGTGCTTTCCTGACACATGAACGTTTCCTGTCTTGTGGCGAGTTGAAGCCTGTTTTGTATTTTATGTGGCATTGAGAGTTGAGGATGCCATGCTTTCTCATCACTCCAGTTCTCAGCATGATTAAGAATCCCTATGCTCTTTGTATGGGGGACAGTCTGTATGTATAGCAATGTGGAGCCAATATAAGCTACTGAGTACCAACCTGGAGTTGGTCCTCTCACTTACTGGTGCTTTGGGGGCACCAGTCCTCTTGCCATCCCATAGTGGAGGCTGTTGTTATCTTTGGAATGTATGGGATAGCTGTGATCTGTTGTGGGACATAGTCCCTTTCCTCTCTGTTTGGATATAACCATAAGAATTGTAATCACTTCTAAGGATTTCTTTTGTAAGCTCTAGGTGTGAAAAAATGAGAAAATAAAATAAACGACTTTAATAAAATCAGAGTAATAGAAAAAATTCCAAAAGCCAATATTCTTCTTACATTCCCATTAAATACAAAATCAATACTCTTTCTTGACAAGCATGGAGTCCTGATAGATTGTAGATGTCAAACACTATCCAGAGAGCACAATACATCTGCTACAAGCTATTGGCCACACACTGAAACATCTGTAGAAATCAAAGTAGTTGTGTGGCACTTGATTTTCATTTCCAAGCTCCTACTATCTTAATTCATTATGGCATTTTTGAGTAAATACATCGCATACTGCTAAGATTAAGTTTTCTAAGTGGAAGTGAGTACCCCTATATACAAATCACAACTGGACGAATTTTGTTCTAATTTGAATATTAGGAAACCAAACAGCCTAAAAACAGATTAAAAATATACAGTTGGAGGAACAATGAATTAAATTTTGGAATGCACAAGGGTTAGAACAGGACCTCTAACATGTTGTAGGACTTTCAAAATAGTTATTCAACCCACATTTCATAGGCATTTCTTGTCCAAAGCATCTCCCTCTGACAGTGTTGGACATGTGAAGAGTTAATTTCAGAAGAGATAAGGGTATGTCCACTTAAGAATAAATCAAATAATGAAAGGTCTCTTAAATTATATTGAGAATATTCTGGCACAGTCTTCTATGTTTGACGATTAATACTGTTCTTAGTAAATTTAATTTTCCACAGTGCCCCACATAGTGTGCAGGGCTCAGGGCAGCGCTGGAGACTCTGCACCTGATGCTCTCTGCTCTTGCTGTCTAACAGGGGACGGGGTCTCTTTCCCCTTCTAGGTATATCTGTTCAATATAAAACAAATATTGATCCCCTTTCTAAGCAAAAATGTCAGCAAATAACTTTCTATCACCCCCTGTATACTATCAGAGTCTTTAAGCTTCATTTCAAGACTTATAACTTATCACGAAAGGCTGCAGTTTGTGATTCTAGAGTTCACATGACTTCATTCATCTTTTTTGTTTTCATTCAAACACTTAATGAGATTTTCATTGTGTTTTGTTTTTTTTGGGGGGGTTTAAGTGATATCTAGTATGCTTGCTTTATGCTTGGAAACTAACTCCATGTGGTAAGTGACCTGAGACATTTGTTGATTCCCAAACATCATTTTGGCCACCCCTGAATATTGTTAGTGAAATGGCTCCATGTTTCTACCTTTCTTCACATCATTGCCTTATTTGTGTTGTCAGAATTCCCAGGATTTCCAATGATAGGCACCAAGGGGAACTTGGAAGACAAATGAAGAGCTGTAGACTATTGAGCATTGTCCACCCCAGGGTCCTATTGGAATGTTATGTATCTGGTAATCCGCTCCTCTTTACATGAGCCACTCTCTGCTGTCTAGCCTCTGCTAACTGGTCTGCATTAAGTACATCTTTTACTTGTCCTTCTAACCCTGGTGTTGGCCATGCCTTTGTTCTCACTAATCTTGTGAAGGCTTTCACACTGTTCAGCTCTTCAACTGTCTTAGTGCAGCTGAGAGCAGTTTTCTTTTCAACCTGGATTCTGTTCTGAAATATGCCTTTTCTTTTTCTAGTCTTCCATCATTGAAATGCATCAGTATTTCATGCTCCCTTCAGGGTACAAGTCCAGGCCAGCTTATAAATTATTTCCTAGGTTCCCTCCCTACCTGTAACTTCCCACCCTGAACTGTAAAACTGAAAATGATCTTGGCTTAACCTTTGAAATTCCCTACTGTTTTGCTTATAGTTCTCTTGTGACATTTGAAGCATTCCGACTCACTTGGCAAATACTCAGTGTCTCTCCTACCCTGAGCACAGCAACACACTAGAATGAGTCATCATATCTGGAGTGAGATTTAGCCCTGGAAAATGCTTCATGCAGAACACACAATAAATATAACCTTACACTGCATAAAATATGGATCCAGAAAGTAGATACCATTATGGTTCTAACTCTTAATTCACTATTCATTCTGTAGAAACCATTGACATGTCTGAATCTATCTTTCTAAGCATAACATTTTATTTATTCTTTGAGAAGTTCACAATTATATGCATTGTATTTTGATCACATTCACTTTCTACTCATCCAACTCTTCCCAGATCTGTCACCCCTATACTCCTCTGAACTTCATGTCTTCCTCTTCTTTTTAATGCCCACTAAGTTTGATTGGTGCTGTCAATATACACATGTGTATGGGGTATCCACTGGAACATGGCCAACCTAGTAGGACCACACTGACTGTCCTATATAACACTGATGGTCCCTTTTCTATGAACAATCGACTGATAGTTCTTCAGCTAAGCATGGGAGCTTGTGTGTTCCTTCCCGGTTCAATTTGCCTTATTCTTATAAACATAATACTGAGGAATTAATTTCTAAGATAAATGGACTACTGTGTGTGTGTGTGTGTGTGTGTGTGTGTGTGTGTATGACAGGGTTATCAGAAGAGATCTAAATAATGAGCAAACACTAATATAATAACCAAAACCCTGGAGGCTCATATTTTCATAATTCTAAGATTCTATTAGTTATAAACATTTTCAGAATGAATTAGTATAGTTTCTCCATTTGTCTTTTTTACATTACACACACATCAACACATAAAATTTTTTTTATTGTTTGTCCTTCTACATATGTGCATCTATACTACACCTACTTAGCATTATGTATATGTGTGGCAATCAGGATGAACATAGACTCAATAGCTATTTCAGTAGAGACTTGTGTGAAGATTTTTTTTATTGACCTACAGCTGGGCTTTTGAGAGGTGTTGGTTGTTTGTAACTATAGCTCTTAAACTAATAGCAAGATTTTATTCAGGGTAACATTGTGAATGTCTATGTGCCAAGCTTCTCTGCCTGTGACAGCCATTTCCCAGCAGGTACCAGGGAGATGCTCTATGAAATCAGGCGGCTGTCCTATATCAATGAAGCCTTCTTTTTACCATCCTTGTGAGTGATCCCCTCATTTTAGGATGCCGCACAGCCACAGTTGCCAACAAGTTACTGATTTGCTCATTCAAATGGTCTTTTTTAAAAACTTCTTGGCAATATTCATACTGCTGCTAAGATAGCTGGAGTTTACAAGTGAGCATATAATATGCCAACAATTGAAACAGCAAGGATGACAGCAAACATATGTGATCTATATCAATCACACTCACACATACACACACAAGACCTACTACTCCTGCTTTGTCAAAAATTCAGCCTCAGTTGGACAAAAACAAAAAGTAAATGATGAGATCCATAAAGTTGGGTCCACTGATGAAGACAACTGACTTCATCCTAACATGTTCAAAGGCTTCATCATGTAACTCAAGCCTTGGCAGAAGGCTCTGGTTTACCTGTGGCCTTAAGGTAAAGGATAGAACTAGTAGGTAGACACTTTCTGTAGAGGTCCATTTCCAGTTTCAGCAGGGCCTATCCTATTTGAAAGTTCCTAATGCATGTTTGAAACTGACAATACATAGCAGCAGAACCTCCACGTAAGAGCCAAGTAGACATGGACTCTAGGCAGCACTCTGAGATCTAGAGAAGAGAAATCTGCCTTAGAAACATTTAACTTGTATTCTTGACCACTGAGGACTGAGAGCTTTGGCCCAAGTCACCAAATGGCTAACTCTGGTATAGTATCTGTGTTTTCTCTAATTGCCAATGAGAACATTTTTTTCTCTCATAGATGAACATAGAAGAAGATAGAATTTGCATTGATCTGTTTTACAATGTGAGAACTTCAATAAGGAAGTAGACTTGCAAGGCCATAGCATGGAGTTTGAAGTGCTTGTTATATCTGCCTTACTGGTTATAGATATCCAACTAGATTTTAGAATCAGTTGAGAGGTTTTTACAAGCTTCTGAAGAATAACACAGCACAAGTATGATGTTAACATCAGAATGACAATTTAAGCTGGTATGTGGTTAATACCTAGGAGATAAGCAGGGCTAGCCATGGGTTAAAATGGCAAATCATAATGATGCCATCCTGTGAAAACAATATGGCATGCCATGGAGGCAGCACAAGAAAGTATGGACTTCGGAAATAGAATCACAGACAGGAAGACTCCCATAGTACCTTGGTGTAGAGAACACACGGTGGCTGATGATTCAACGGCTTGGTAGGAACTAAAGCAAAGGCAAGCGTTACATGTAACCAACATTTTGTCATCACCAGTACGTCTGTGTCAGTGAGAAACTCTGCACAGAGGGAATAAGGTGAGAACTATAAAGAAATACATTCACTGACCTCCTGTGGCTTCAGTGCATTGTTGCATGGGCTTATTTACTTGTAATACAGGTTCAAAATAGACAGATTTATACTATAGACAAATTATGCATTGTATAAATAAATATATATAGTGTATAATTAGTATCTAAATATATCAAAGTCATACTTCATCCATTACATATGATATATCATATAGTTATCCTTTGAAATAATAGCAATCTGTAGGATTTAATATCTATAACATTCATTGAGTTGGAGCAATAAAAATAATGCATTGAAGAAAATGTTTGCCAATCGTGTTATTCTTTTGTTATATTTATAAGATCTAGGAAGCACAGATAGCATATTAGTGGTAAATAAAAAGAAAAGAGGTGTTTTCAAGTTGCTGTAGCATAGCAGCATTTCTAGTTGACATATATTACGACTCTCAGTAGAGGGATATTTTTCAGATATGTCTCATTGGTTGTAACAAGCTCCATTGTCATGCTGATGTCAGTAATCTTCACTTTACAAATCTGTCCAATTGATAACAAGCACATTAAATTCCCACTGCTTAGGAAATACAAATACCACCCTCCTAGCAGAATAAGAAAGCCTTATTTTCAGGATGTGCCATAGAGCAAAAAACAAAATAATTTGGCTGCTAGCTGGCCTTATCTAAGATTCCTACCCAGGGTATGGCAAAATGTTGAAAAAGTACATTTTGATTCCAAAGTGTCTGGTGTGATTCACTTATCCACCTGTTAGTAAAATACTTGGGGACATTTCAGTTCATCATGATAACATTTTAAGTTAAATTAGGTTATACCAGAAATGTTTTCTACATTCAGTACAAGACATTAAATCTCCTATTTTCCTGTTAATTACCTACCATGAAGTACCTATTCCATATGTACATGCTCACAAGTATAAGACTCCTTTAATTTTTGTGGTGACTTGCATGATAATGACCCCATAGGCTCAAAGGCTTCAGTACTTGGTGGTCAGGTAGCAGAACTGTTTGGGAAGGATTAGCAGGTGTGGCCTTGATGGAGGAGGTGAGTCACTAGGGGTGATCTTTGAGCTTTCAAAGATTCTTGTCACTCCCAGTCTCTCTTTCCTTTTTCTCTACCTCTCCTCATCTCTCCTTCTCTGCCTTGTGGTCATGTATTGAGATGTGAGCTCTCAGCTGCTGCTCCAATGTCATGCCTACTTCTTTGACATGCTCTGTACTATGAGGATCATAGAGTCTTCTCTGAAATCACAAGCTATAAATAAATTATTTTTTTATAAGTTGCTTTTTTTATATCATTGCAACAGAAAAGAAACCTAGACAAGTTCAATCATTAACATGTAAAACATTTCTTCAATGTGTTGTGTGGGGATGACAAAAACCATCTTTAAAACTCCACATTAAATTGTCTGCCTGATTTAGAAAATTTGGGTTTGGGAATAAAAGAGTTTCATGGATGCTAGGACCCAAGGAGCAAAATGTTTAATTCTAGATGATCAAACAATTTAAGACATATGTGAAGGCCATGCCCTTTTGATTCAGGTTCTAATAAAGATGTGATGAACACAAAACTGAAACCTTAGGCTTCCCAGGAGGATATCCTGCTGTGTAACATAAGTTACCATGTTGTTACCATTGTCAGCATGTCCATGGCCTCAGAGATGCTGTATCCAGGTGGATCAATTATTGAATGTGACATTTAACAACATTCAAGAAGTACTATTCTAAAAGAACTTGTTTTTCTTATCTATATGTACAATTTCAATATGCTGTACGTGACAATTTAGTCTCTGATATAGAGCATTCCAAGGCAGTAACAATAGTTCAATTCTTTACTCAAAAAATGCTAGTGGTACACACACACACACACACACACACACACACACACACACACACACACACACACAAAACCTTAAAAAGTCATTAATCAGAAGGGAATTCCATAGGATGCTTGGAACAATTTAGTGCTTGGACCAGGAATGAAATCTGTGCTGTGTTGGGTATGGGATCACATAGCAACTGAAAGCCAATGTCAATGAGATTAGAACAAACTGCCCCAGTCTCCTGGCCCTCACTCATCCAGCAGTCCCTTGTTTATAGTTAGGATTTTTTTTTTTTTCATTTTTAACCTAAGCTGAGAATAGGCATCCTCTCCACAGTAAACACAAGCAATTTCTTGCTTCCTTTTACTTTACTTTCAAGTCTTACAAATTTAATTCTTTACAGGACACAAATTGTTTGTGCCAATCTTAAATCCCATGCATTTTTATTCATGGGCAATGACATGATTTTCAGAAAATAGTTTAGGGGTTCTTCTATGGTTCTGCATGAAGGAAAAGGGTATGGAGGCTTCATTCTCAGTGAAGGGAAAGAAGTTGAATGGAGGGATAACCAATCATTCAACCACACATTTGCTCCTAAGAGGGGTGGCCTGTCAAATAGACTTGAGTGGCTTTAATACACAACATAACTGCAAAAATTGATTAGGGAGTCTCACTCTACCAAACAGGAAATCTCTCTATGTTTTATAGCTTGTTCTTATAAGGTGCATAAAGCTCTGAATTTACAGTTTTGCACGGTTCATTTAACCCACCCAGCTAGTTTGTTGACTATGTGGAAGGTTTGAAGTGGTTTTTGTTACAGTCACTGGGACACTGGACACATCTTTTCCTTTCTCAATATTTAGAATCAATCAATTTGTAGGTAATAGTGTAGTAATCGTAATTTTCATTGGGATGTGAATGGAAATCAGAGAAAATCTAAAGGGACTAAACTTATGATTTGTAGAGTTCTTAAGTCTTTTCAGAATGTTTTACATGAGCAACTGAATGAATAGTTTCCAGTGTTCTTAGATTATATTAGTATGTGGCTTATATTTGAGTATTCACATATGAATAAATATACATGCTTAATAAAATCTTGATGAATAGAAGATTTTAAAAAATAATTCTTCTCTATAACAAATAAAAATGTTATGGATAAAATGTTTTCTCATAGAAATTTTAAAAATTATGAGATATACTTCTTTGGGTAAAATTAGTATGTGATAAATTTTATAAATTTATAAATATTCAGTCTACATCTTAGAAATGTAACACTGTGAGGAGATTTGTAATTTTCTCATATAAATATTGAGGTAATGCATTTTGTTCATAAAGACAGAAAATATATCACATGGCACAAAGAACTCATTATTTCACCCATTATTGTTACATATAGGAAGAACAATGTATATATATAGCATATGACATCCAGCCACAAAATGTCACTAACACAGGATTTCAGTTCACTTATTTCCAACTGAGGTTCATTTTTTTGTATTCTCTAAGGCATCATCACACTTAGTTACTCTAAAAAAAGTCATACTGACATGAACAATTAATTGTGGGGGTTTTTGTGGTACTTTTGTTCCCTAGAGTCTCTACACACAATGAGTAAACAAATACTGACCTAGGCAAACTAATGAAAATAAAACTAACATAATTAGATAAGAAAGGAAAATTTATATAACAGACTCCAGTGAAAACCAGATTATTGAAAAAAATATTTATATTAAAATCTCATGGCCAAAAGATGTTTAAGGAATTTCTCAACATCCCTAGCATCAGGGAAATACAAGTCAAAATGACCCTGAGATTCTATATTACACCTATCAGAAAGACTAAGATCAAATACACTGATGAATGTGGAGTAAGGGGTGGGAGTTTATACTTGTATAGCCACTTTGGAAATCAGTGTGGTGGTTTCTTAGAAATTTCGGCATCAATCTGCCTCAAGACCAAGCAATACCAATCTTGGGCATATATTCAAGGTTGAATAATCATACTATAAGGATATTCGCTCAACTATTCTAATAGCAGTATTATTTGTAGTAGCCAGAACCTGAAAACAACCTAGATACCCATCAAGCAAAGAATGGATAAAGAAAATGTGGTACATTTACACAATGGAGTATTAATAATTCAGTTATGAAAAACAATGCTATCTTGAAATTTGCAGGCAAATGGAGGAGGGGAACCCAAAAAACAACAAAAACAAAACAAAACAAAAAACCATCCTGAGTAGGTAACCCAGACTCAGAAAGACAAACACTTATGAGTATGTACTCACTCATAAGTTAATATTAGATGTAAAGCAAAGGATAATGAGACTAAAATCTACAACCCCAGAGAAGTTAAGTAAAAAGGAGGACCCTACGAGGAATATATATGATGGGCCTCAGGAAGTGAAAATAGTTAAGATCTCCTGAGTAAACTGGGAGGGGGATAGAAGGGAGGGGATAGGGGATGGGAACATGAGCGATCAAAAAGACCTAGGTAGGGGAGGAGCAGAGGGGTAGAACAATGAATCTATATCTTGATAGAGGTAGACATTATAAGGTTAGGGAGAAACCTGGTGCTAGAGAAATTCTCATAAATTCACAAGGATGACCCCAGCTAATACTCCTAGCAAGAGTAGAGAGGGTGTCTGAACTGGCCTCTCCTCTAATCAGATTGGTGACTACCCTAATCGTCATCATAGAGCCTATATCCAGTAACTGATGAAAGCAGATCAGTTACTCACAGCTAAGCACTGGGCTTTGTTCCTAGGGTTCAGATAAATAGAGGGGGGGATAATATTAACAAGGGGACGTCAAAAGCATGATGGGGAAAACCACAGAGACATCTGTCCCAAGCCAGTGGGAGCTCATGGACTGTGAACTGAAAGCTGGGGAATCTGCAAGGGACCTAACTAGTCCCTTTGAATGTAGGTGACAGTTATGTGGCTTGATCTGTTGAAGGATGCACCTGGCAGTGGGACCAGGACCTATCCTAGGTGTATGAACTAGCTTTTTGGAGCCCATTCCTTAAGGTGAGATACCTTGCTCAACCTTGGTACAGGGGAAGGAGCTTGGTCCTGTCTCAACCTGGCATGCCAGACTTCTTGACTTCCCAAGGAAGGCCTTAACCCCTCTGATGAGCAGAGAGGGGTAGAAAGGTGAGGGGGGGGGGAGACTGAGTTTGATATGTGAAATTAAAAATAATTTTTAAATAAAAATATTTATATTCTAAAAATGTGGAAAACCTACAAGAAACAAATTATAATCTACCAAGTTGAATCAGGAAGCTATAGAAAATATAAGCATGTATATAACCAGCAATATGGTAGAAGCAATAAGTAAGTCTCCCCACAAGACAAGACCAGGGCTAGAAAAATTCTCTGAATTCCTTCAAATTTTACAAGGAAACATAACAATAATGCTTCTCAAAATGTTTCACAGAAAAAAGAGGAAGTATTCTACCGAATTCATTCCATGTGATTAGTATTATCATGGTGTCCAAACTGGATGTGTACACAACTATGAAAAGAAAAGTATGGATCAACTGTGACTGACATATTTGCGAATATTCACAACAAAATACTTGGGAACTGAACTCAAGAATATCAAAGATGGTCATGCACTATAACTATGTTGGTTTTACCACAGATATACAAAGTTGTTGCAATAAATGTATGTATATGTACATATATCCATACAATATATACATATATGTATATATACATATAATATATACACACATATGCATACACACACACACATATATATATATATATATATATATATATATATATACAGATATAATCACCATGTAAATACAATTAAAGACATATTCCACTTGATTGTCTCAGGGATTTAAGAAAGGTCATGTAGCAAGGCTTAATGTGTCTTTTTATGATAGTCTTGGAACAGAAGAAACTTTTCTGAACATAATAAACAAACCTGTAACAAACCTGAAGCCAACATTGCATTAAGTGAAAGAAAAACTGAGAGCATAACTTCTAGGACAAGAAGGGACAAGAGTGCCCATTCTTTTTACTATAGAACAGTGCTTGATATCTCACCCATAGCAATACAAGAAGAAAAAGAAATAAAAGCATGCCAATAGGCAAGAGAGAAGTCAAACTAACCCACACTTAAAAACCATTTCAACAACACTAGAATATCATTCTTTTTTTCTGATACATCTATAAAGGGCACAAAAATCCCACAACATATGAAATAATTGGGAGGGGATACTGGAAAGATAATATAGTGGTTATGAAAGCTAACTGCTCTTCCAGAGGCTCTTGGTTTGATTTCCAGCCATCTATGTCAGGCATCTCACAACCACCTTTAACTCTAGCTCCAGGGGATCCAATATTGTCTTCTGGCTTCTCTGGGCACTGCATATATAGGGCATATGCTCGCAGAAATACATATGCATACTTATAACAAATGAACGGCATATATAATATCACACACAAACTCATACACACACACACACACACACACACAATGTTTAACTTTATGTGAAAGAATTTTTGAGTAAAAATACTGATGGAGTATGTTCTCATATATATATGTTTGTCTTATTGGTTGATGAATAAGACACTGATTGGCCAGGCAGGATGATAGATAGGACAAGGAGACAAGGAGAATTCTGGGAAGTATAGGTAGAGAGGAGTCATGACGTGATTGTAGGAAATGATGTAACTGGCAGAATCAGAATATAAGCAAGAACAAGCAGGAAATCTCTCTCTTCTCTGCAGAGATGTAGCAGGCTAAGGAGATGTAGGTTCAGTATTCCTGGTAAGCCAAGACCACATGGAAATACTTAGAGAGATAGAAATGATTTAATAAATAAGACAGAGATAGCCAATAAGAAACCTTAGCCAATGGCCAACAGCTTTATAATTACTATAGTGTCTATTTTTTCATTTGGGGCTAAAGAGGCAGTGGGGCCTGCCAGAGCAGAAAACTTCACATTACGAAATTATGAGGGAGATTTCCCGACAGCATAAAAGGAAAAAATAAACACATGGCTCTTTTAAGAGACCCTGCTAACAATTAAATGGTGACCATGAGCAGCTGACAGTGGCAGTGACCACATTTCCAAGCCACCAGCAATATTTAGTTCATTGACATTATCAAGAATTAAAGAAAATATTCTATCATCTATCTTTGTGATTTTAAGGTCTTATATGTAACTTATCTGTAATCTTTAGGAAAACTGTGATAACTGTCTTCAATTCCATCAAAGACCATAAGAGGATAGTATACAAACTCTAGAATTCACAGAGACATCTTGCTGCTGGCACAGTCACCCAACTCTTCTGTAATGTTGGGGCATCCATCTTCAGCCCATAGGCCATAGTGTGTCTAGCAGACTTCTCAGTAAAGCAGGAAATTTTAAACTGTCCACCTGCTTTTGCAGGTTTGTCAGTCATTTTCTGGTATCCTGCAAAATGTCTGACAGTCTCTTCCACAAAGCAGGAACCCCTAAGGACTGTCTTGTTTTGAAAATTCAGCAGTCACTTTCCTTTGGTCTTGCATGCCAAGTCTATCAAACTCTGGGCAAGAGCATTTTCTTGCCCAAATGACTAGTTTCACCATATTGAAAGCAAACACCATGCGTTTCTTCAATGCCCATCTTTCTTTCAGACATAATTGGTGTTGCCAGGAGCAGTTGTGTCTCACAATCAAGAAAAATCCTAAACCATTTAAATGCCACATTCTGTAGGTCTTTGAAAGGTTTGAAGATTTATCTATCCATCTCAAATATATTTTTGTGTATCTAGAAAACCTAACTAAGTTTTTACATTATAGGTAACTATCTATAATCTGTAGTTAAATATACATTATATTTTTAAATGAGCTATATAAACACAATACCTAAACAAGGGGAGAAATATACATATCTCAAAATTGATCTTAAATTTGTATCAACAAGCCAAAATCCATATCAATGTAAAGTATTCATTTCCTTCTTTTGTTTTCCTTTAGATGTTTTTGTTATATGTACTTTTACTATATTAAAGTTAAAACCTTTCTTTTTATTTAGACAGAAAAGAGGAGATAATGAGGAATGTTCTTCTGTATTTATTTTTGTCTTATTTGTTGATGAATAAAACACTGATTGGCTAGGCAGGATGATAGGTAGGACTAGGAGACAGGGAGGATTCTGGGAAGTATAGGCAGAGAGGAGTTATCATGTGATTGCAGGAAGTGATGTAGCTGGCAGAATCAGAATATAAGCTGGAATAAGCAGGAAATCATTCTCTTCTCTGCAGCGATGTAGCAGCCAAAGGAGTTGCAGATCTGGCATTCCTGGTAAGCCAAGACCACTTGGAAATACTTAGATTGATAGAAATGAATTAACAATTAAGACAGAGTTAGCCAATAAGAAACCTTAGCCAGTGGCCAACAGCTTTATAATTAATATAGTGTCTGCTTGTTAATTTGGGGCTGAAGCAGCAGAGCAGGGGTGGGGTGAGGGTGGGGGTGGTTTGCTGAGTCAGAAAACTCATGTTACAAAATCCTATTCATAATATATTAATAAAATACCAAAACAGGGAAGTGGATAAAGATAATCAAAATACATTGTCTGAAATTTACAAAACCCCAAAATACCTGGTAATAAACCTAAGCAAGGAGGGAAAGGCCTTTGCAATGAATAATTTGAAATGCTGGTTTTAAAAAAAGAAATCCTTCAGGACATCAGCTGAAGGACACAGCAGCTTTACTCAGCTGACTGTTCTTAGATCAGGTGACCACACCCCTCCCAGAATCTGGGGGCACAAAGATGTGCATTTACTTGCCCATCTTACTTTCAATATCTGTTACTTTGCTTTCTCCCCCAAACAATGTACTTCCCAAGGGCAGAGCCTCTATCTTTCTGTGCTTATGTTTTCTGGATATTGAATTCTTTACACAAAGTTGATCAGCAGATTAACACACTAATGAAATCCAGGTGCTGTGGTATTTCTTTTCAACTGATGATATACCCAAATTTTTTTAAGACTCTGGAAAGAAAGATTAAAAAGCTGGAAAACTGCTCAGGCTAGAGGGTAGAGGGTGCCCTGTGTAAATTCTTCTTTGCCAAATAGAAGTGTGTGAAAATCGCTGGGGTGAAGTTCCCTTGAAACTTCCTGCTACATGATACCTTTGAGGGTCACAGAAAGGACAGAATGTGCACTTCCTTAAACATCAATGAGAGCTTTCTGTCCTCAAAGTGAAATGTAATCTTCAGGTGACCTTAAGCATATTTGTCAGTTTGTCTGCTCAATTGCCCCTCCTGACAGTGATCAGAAATGGTAACCCTAAGGTTATGGTTACTCAGATCACGCAGCAGGTACAAGTGCATCTCATACCACAGTAAAACGAACAAACAGAAAACAAACCCAGAACAAAGACTTTTATATATACTGCTATGTAGTTAATAAAAATTTATTTTAGTATGCTAAAATTAATAGGAAATTGAGAAATTTAAATGTTCATCTTATATTTAAGCATGGAAGTATTAAATTCAGGTGGTTTTCTAATTACCAGACAATTCTCAGGTTTTGTATTGACTTGCATAAAGAACAATACTGTGTGCAGAAATATATAATGCATGGAATTTTCCTATTATAGCCTGGTAAGGTAATTCCCCTTCACCGTCAATGCATCTGTCCTTCCAAGTTCTGTGGTAGTGGCCATCCATGAAGCCAACTGTCCCAATCTGAATATATCACTTACCTTACTCCAATACTGGGAATGTAAACAAAAGTGAAAAATATTGGTCAATAACTGATTACACTGTTTGGAAACAGATTGGTGTATAAAAGCAAGTGAATGTCTAAGCAGAACTTTTGGGTCACAGCTAGATTCCATTGTCATTTTACTTGAAGCTTCATCAATGGGCAGAGCAAAGACAACCTAGGCATCATTCTATCTGAGGGAGAGACATGGAGGTGAGAACATACTTAGACTTTGATAGGCTAAATTCCCAGGCTATTTGAGTGTTAGAAAACTGTCTTTAAGTGCTTTTTTGACTACTATGTGCAATTTGTTATGTTTCAATTCCTGCAGGAATCAAGAGGTTTTTGAATGTCTTTTAAGGTAGATTTTTCATAGGAGCACTGTTCACTCCAACCCAAAAGAGGAAGGACATACAGATCCATGTAAAACAAGCATGTAGACACGGCTACAAGAAGACTTGAGAGCCATCTGAAATAGTTGTACCCACTTGAGCTCCAACTTGCCAATCAGTATGTTTGCCTCGGCAGTCATTCCCAAGGAATACAGTGTACTTCTTATTTACCAGTTACTCTCAAATTGAAAATTATGAAGAGCTTCTTATATGGTATCAAAGTTTAATATCAAGCATAATTATTTTTTCATGCACTGGGCAATGTACATTCCATTCTGTGGATCCAAGTCCACAGAAACTTCAGATGAGGTGAAAATTTTACTTTGTATTTCCAGAGTGATGACATCCAGCAACACAGGGTATGATTCCCTTTGAACATGCATTGTATAAGATAAATGTTAAGGTTTCTCTACTTGTCAGTGAAACGGATCTGGAAAAGAAGCAGGCCAATCTTCCAAGGGACGAATTTATATGGAGCAAATCCTACAAACACCAACGTGCCAAGTAACCCCCTGAGCCACTTCATCCAGGGCTAGACTCAGCCTCACTTTGCATATCGTTTTTTCTGTCTCGGGGTCTATAAACTCTGCATTTGGTTTGGGTGAGTGTGCACATTGCATGGCGGCTGGACTTTCCAGGTCATCTCCCTCTGCCCTTCCCCTGTGCCTTTTCCTTCTTGCCATCTTCGTCTTCCCTGGCCTGTGCCACAGTCCTTCACTGGATGTAGCAACCTGTCTCAGCTTTAAAGTGCCTGTATAGCAAGCATATGGACTAAATTGTTTTTAGTTCTCTCTCTCTCTCTCTCTCTCTCTCTCTCTCTCTCTCTCTCTCTCTCTCTCTCTCTCTCTGTGTATGCTTATGTTATTTCAAGAGACTGAAAAGTCAGTGAGAAAAACCCTTAAATTTTTTTAGAGACAAGTGGCTCCCACAAAATTGATTTCACATTCCCTAAGATATTTCTTTTTTAATCTAAGAATAATAACAACTACTCATGCAATGATTCTTGTATGTCTGGCACTTAGTTATCACTGATTGAATTTTACATCTAATAGAACATTTTCTAGCTAGTAAGGACTGGAGGCACATAATTAAGTAATCTATCCAGTCAAGTGGTTATTAAGCAGCACAGACAAGATCTGAACCCCAGTAATAGAATTTAACACTGCTGTACTTAATATTAAAATAAAGTAAACTCACATACAGTGTTTTAAGAAATGTGATAGTTGCAAAAAAGTGACAGAGAGCATCTTTGTTATACTGATGATGATCTTAAAAAGCTTATCGTTGGGTAGAGGGTATATGCTTTCCAAAACTTTTGATTCTTGAAATTTAATGAATATGCAGGTCACTAGCATACGTGGGGCTCTATAAGGTAGGGGAAGGGATCAAAATATGAGGCCTGGGTCATTTTGCTTATAAGAACACGAGATATCTTAAGTGACCCAACTTTGTCAATTTTATATGCAACTTTTAATAGATAGAAGGAATCTCACAAAACATGAACTGTGCTTATCAGAAAGACTTTATGACACATGAAGTGGGAATCAAAGTGTGTTTTACACTGTCATAAAGGCTAATCTATAAAGAGGGTGGGGGCATCTGGGGCCTTTTGTGGTGTGATTATAATCACAGAGCAACAAAACCACAGAACAATAATTGGGATATCTGAAAGGGAGCTTTCTCGGAGTAGCATCTCTTCTCTTCCCTGGAGCCTGTTCTAAAGATTTATGTTTAATGACAGCAGGCATGCCCTCATGTGGCTGCACAGAAAAAGAGGAGAAAATACTAGAGAAGCTATGAGGAAGCCTGTTCTGTCTTGTCATCCTTGCCAGCAGTGGCTGTCACTTGCAGTACTCATCTGGACCCTACTTGTGCAGAAACACTGGCAAAGTCACCTTTCTAATTGAGCTCATTAATGGTCCTATCACTGGGTCTCCACCTCTTTGGTTAGTCTCCAGCGGCAGATGCAGCAGGTCAGTCAGTCATTTCTTTTCTCCTAATATTTACAGAATGCTTCCTTCTCATATGGGAAGTGTGCCAGGCATATTTCACTTCAGTATTCTTAGAGTCTACTCTAAAACATTACGAACATTTGAAGAGTGTGTAGAACTCCAACTCATGGATATAACTACCCTCAAGACCCAGCTAAATGAATAGGTCTCACCCATGTTGACTTAGAGGATTAAGCCATGAGCATCTGCAACCTCATTATCTAACACTCAATAGTCAGATGCCAGTTGATCTCACTAGATAATCAGAGGACCTTACAGTTTGTTTGTCCAGTGAAGCTAAATACACACCAGCCAAGAGTGAATAACTGGTAAATGGGTGTCTGAAGGAGAAACAATAGCCTCTTAGATCCCTTTGGACCAGCCCAAAGTGCACTATATGAATAAGCAACATCATGGAGATTCCAGGCATGGCAGGAGAGCATGTCAGGGACTCGTCATATTGTCAATTCCTCTCACTTACTCATTCTTCAAAGGAAAAATTGTCATTTTCAGGAATTTGTAAGCTTAAAAACATTAGGACATTTTAATGTAATATTACACTGCAAATTCCTACTTTACAATAGTGAGAAGTCTCTGTTATTTCAGCCCAAGCATTGGAAGGAAACTTGGCAGAATACTGTGAGTGCAGTTTTAGTTTAGGGATCCTGAGATTTTACATGTTATTATACAGGAACCATGTTCACCATTATAAGTTGGAAACAGATTTCTATCTGCAAAGACTAGGAAGTTTCCCCCCTACATTTATTTTACATTTTCCCTAGATTTATGCCGTTTCTCTTCACCATTATCAGGTTCCCATTTTGCTGATAATCTGAGTTACAAATGTCTGCTTTTTCTTTCCTTTTAGCTACAATCCTCTTTAAAACATCTAGATGCTAGGACAGTTCCCTTAAGAACAGGCAGGGGCTACCTATCAAGCCATTAAACACATTGATAGCATCTTTGAGATCTAAAAGTTTTAGGGCGCTCTGCAGAGAGGAGCTACAAGGCAGTTTCCCACCTGACACCTGGTGCAGTCCATCTACAGAACACATGCCATAATGATTTGCCAGCTGTGACGGGCTGCCCTGGAGGAGCTTTTCTTACTCTTGTGAAGGACAGCCACACTGCTCACTGTTTACAACAAAATGTAATTATATTATCTGATTTGAAAAAGTATAAATTAGCAGTCTGGTTATTTTTATAATTTCCATTCTCACTATTTGCAACAATTAAATCAGTAGCTCATATAATCCCTAATTCCTCTTTTTGTCTCTTTCTTTTTTACTTTTCTGTTTTGATCAGGAAGGTTGATAGGTGATATGTTTCAAGTATACTCAAGGTAATTACATTTTTATGTTAAGTCAGATTCAATATGAAGAAGCCCACATGGGGCATATAAATTTTAGGTTTAACATGTACTAAGTGGGTGATTTTATATTTAGAGAATTACAGCATCTTGTGAGGCCAATTTCTTCCCTTTTATTTGATGTTTCTCAAGGGACTTATATATACTTAGTGGAAATGTCATAGCTTTACCTGTCAACTAGAGTCACCTGAGAAAGGAGTCTTAATTGAGGGATTGCTCAGATCAGTATGTCTGTGGGAAATTGTCCTGATTGTTAACTAGTATATGTAAGCCCAGACTACTGTGGTTGGTACCATTCCCTAGGCATGTGGTACTGGGCTACATAAGAAAGCTAGAAAAAATGAAATTGCAAGTTAGCCAGCAAGCAACATTCCTCCATGGTTTCTGTTTCAAATTCCTTCTTGAGTTGCTCCTCTGACCTTCCTCATGGATGGGACCAAGAAGTACAAGACACACTAAGTCATTCCCCAAGTTTCTTATTTTTGGAATGTTTTATCCTGGCACAGGAAGAAAACTAGAACATGGAAGCTAATTTTCTATAAAATGGAAGATGAACTGGAAATATCCTTTATGCCTCCTCTTAAAAGATGGTTGTCACACCCCTGAGGATTAAGGATCAAGGGACAAAATTAATGGATACCTGATAAAGAAAGCAGAAAATTTATTCAAAGACAGCCCTTACCCTCATTTAATTTTGACTCATGTCAAGTATATTTCAACCAAAAAGCCCTTTAATTTCAAGGTTCAAATAAATATTAACATTGGAAAATTTAGAACAGTGGTATGAAAATGTCTGTGTCTGAATTCTCAGTTTCAGTTATAAACTTGTTAAGTAGGGTTAGCTCTCTCCTCTTTCTTGAACTATTTTATGTTCCTATTGATATGCATTCACACAGGCTAGCGTATGCATTAGTTCCCTTACAATATGTCATATACGGTGTTCGGAAACTTCTAGGCAAAGATGTGGACTGAAGGAATTTCTCATGTCTTGTGTTAAAACCACAGTCCATATGCAAAGCTTGGAACCGTTTTTCACATGGCCTTCATCCTAACCCAGTGGACTGCCAAATATAAGCACAAATTTGTGGAGAAGTAAAAGGAGACATAGAAGAATAGGTGATGAATCAAAGTTTATACAGCTACTGAGTGTCTAAGGGCTGCTTGCTTGTCTTTGTGATTGTGACTCTCTGAACACACAATGCTGCTCTCTTTCAACAAGTGACACAGTTGTCCTACAGTAAGGCAAGTGAATGTACAATTTTTACATCACAACTCCAAAGCTCAGATTTTTTATGTCGAGGTTCTGCAGACTTTTCATTATACTAACCTAAAGTGTGTTGCATATTGCAAAATACTCTTTTGATGAGAATTCCTTTTAAAATGAGTTTTACAAAATGCATATGAACTAAAAACATTTAGAGGAATATGAATTGGACCTGGTGATTGATGTCTGAAAGAACCCCATTTACTCTAGTGACTGAGGCAATAGGATCTAAAGGCATATCTAAAGATTGAGTCCAGGGCTAGCCTGTGCAATTTAGACAGACCCTTTCTCAAAACAAGGGTAGGGGATGCAGTTTAGTAGATGAGTGTACAAGCTCTAGATTCTATCTCCAGTGTGTGTGTGAGACTCTGATTTGCCTGGACAGATTAAATGCCCTTTCAGTGTTGGGTCAACCTTGACTAATTAGTAAGATGGGTGAATATGAACTGTGAATCACACACTTGCAGTTAGTGAACAAGAGCTACTCTGAAGGAAAACCAATGTGTGTTGTGAATGTTATCCTTCTCAAGTCCAGTACCTGGGCCAATTCAATAATAAAATCAATAACTTAAGATGACCAGAGTTCAGTCATGGGTGAAATCCCTAGCATGCCTAGCCTTTGGGCTGTAAACGCAAAATGATAGCATGGTAATTAAATCAATACAATGGCCTCAAATACTTCACCACACTTCCATATTTTCAATAACTTCAGATAAAAGGAGCAGTAAAAATCATAGCATTTGATTCAGGACCAGGTCCTGGGGCTTTAACAGAAACCAGTATTCATAATCCCTCACTGTGGTCCAGTGGTTCATGCTAATAGAGTTTAGCATCTCTTCTTGTTTGGTTCACAAGAGAATGTTACAGTTATTACCAAAAAAGTCCATTGTGATTTCCTGTGTGTGAACCATACTGTGCATACTTTCTGTGTGTGAACTACACTGTGCACACTTCCTGTGTGTGAACTACATTGTACATACTTGTATGTGAACTACACTGTACATACTTCCTGTGTGTGAACTACACTGTGCATACTTCCTGTGTGTGAACAACATATTTCCTGTATGTGAATGACACTGTACACTTTATGTGTGTGAACTAGTATGTGCACTTTAATTTTTCTCTTTTAAAAATAAGTAGTTTGCAGACTTGTCAGGAAAACTTGGGTCCCTGAACACAAATAAACTCGTTTTATATGCTCTAATTTCATTGATTCATTAATGCAGAAACCTAAATCCCCGAAAAGCCAACACATAATTGATTTTCTTAGCTCCCAAGTAATTAGAAAATAGTAAACTCCAAATTGTTATTAACTCCCAAGTACATGATAATGTAAGATATAACCCATCCCCTAAGCTTGCACTAAAACAAAATAAAACAACAACAACAAAACAGAATTTGGGGGAGTGTGGATTCATAATTAAGATGTTAAGAGTAATGAGGAATCTATATTGATTTTAAAGAAATAATCACAATTAGCGTACTTAATTATTTTTGAGTACCAGAGTGAAGATAACATTTATACAGAAGAAAGTGAATGTGCCTATGACTTTAAATAGCAATGCTTCATATTCGTGGGTGACAATGGCCATCAATGACATTTCTACTATTAGAGCCAATGAGGGTTCTTACTGCCACCACAGGTACTTTCTAGAGCCTGCATGGTGTGACACATTAATGCAAAATCATACTAGGTCTGAATATTTTTGAGCAATATATGAAATGTCCTTGGCCTTTACATAAATTAAAAATGGACCCAGATCCCCAGATATTTTGTGAATATTGTATTTAGAAATCAGAGTGCATAGCTGGTCCTTTATAACTACCTAGTGATTAAATAAAATGTCACAGGTGGCTCCATAGGGGCAATCTCAGGAAACCCTGTCATCTGCCTTACATATAGGCTCAGGCAATTGAGATGTGTCTCCCTGTTATATTGAGTCTGTGAATATACCTGGGGCCATACAGCAAGGACCCTATTTCACCAAATTTGGTGCCCACGATGATGTTGAATATTCATATTGCCACATTTCACTGGAGTAGAACATGTAAATTTTAAAAGTTAATCAAGCAAAATAATTAGTATGTTAAAATTTGAACATATTGTTTATGGCTAATCTAAACGAGAAATTCTTATATCTTTAATATTGTTAAGTTGCTTTTATTATTAAATTTGTTCTTTTACAATTTCACACATGTACACTATGTATATTGGTCCTTGCCCCTCCTACTTTCTCTCATTTCCCTCCTGTCCCTAGCCTATCCCCTCCTTCTCCCTTTATCTCTTTCCTTTATTTATAGTTTTGGTCTTATTTAGTTAGTGTCTCCAAGAGTTGTACTATGGTCTCTGCATAACCTTGACTTAGAACTAACCATCAGTGTCTGGTGGGCTTGGGCTTCCCAGTGGGATCAACTGGACCACCATGCTTCTCCCTCTTCCAGAGTCATCAAACAGACCATTAATGATGCAGGAGAGGCCAGTGAGTCCCTTCCTTCCCCACAGATGACTGTCAGGACTACTGGGGCCCTGGACTCACATGCCCAGCTGTATTCATGTGGCTTTGTGTGTGAGGTTTTGTTGCCATGTCCCCTTTCTCCTCAGAAGATTACATTCTGCAGCCCCTCTCCCTATACTCTGGCTCTAACATTTTTCCATCATCTCTTCTCCAGTATTCCTTGATCCTTAAGAGGGAAAGGGAAATGTTTTGTCTTGGGTCATCCCCTTATCTGTCCTGTCCTTTACTCCCAACATCACATGCACCCATGTTTCTTTGCATTAACTTCATTCACCGAATGAAGTTTTTCTCTGTTTGAAGATGAGTGTATCCTTTGTCTATTCCAAGAAGACCCTGAATACTAAATGAGTTTTTAAATCAGGTGAAGGAGAAATAATAGTGACTTATGGAGCAGAGTGAACAAAGAGTTTGGACAGTTTATGAGGCTATTTTCAAGACCAAAATGAAAACAATGGCAATGATAGTCCCCCTTGAGTAACTCACTCTACTCTGGCTCAGTATCACAAAGTATTGGAAACTGACTATCCTTAGGGATGAGAGTATACCTCAGATTATACTTCCATTTCTGCTTCATGCTCCACAGTGTGTTTTCAGTAGAAAAGTTCAGTTAATGTCAATGGTGCATAATCCCAGCTTCAACTTAGCATCTGTGCTTCTCTTTGAAATAGAATCCTCTTCCATTATAGTAGTTTATAATATTTAACCGGTTCTCAATCAGACTTACTGTCACCTCGACATTTCATACTGAGCTGTGGATCCTTTACTCACATAAACTATTGATGTTCCTTTGTATGAGATTAAGACACACTCAGATGGAATTCTTAGGAATTTCCATAACAGAATTTTTAACAACTGTATTTATTCATGTAATTATCTGTTTAGTGTTTGATTCTATTCACAGAATTCAAAGAGGTATTGAATAAAGCCCTCAGCTCTAACAGCGCCTGACACATAGCTATGATCTGCACTTTAAAACATTGCTTGGGATTCAGTATATGTGTATACAGATATAAACACATTGGACCTACTATATACACACACATATACATGACTATGCATATACATTTATATAAAATCACAGTAACACAATCAGTATCTTAAAATCCAGTATACATTACATCCAATATTCATATAATACATATAGATAAACACAAATGAAATTCACAAGTTGTCTTTCTGCCTTCAAGGCCTGAGGGTCTCTGCATACACAATACTATCTTTTTACATATAAGATAATTGCACTGTAATAAGGGTAAATTATTTGGACTATATTTAAGCTGGTATGGAAACTCAGACTTTCTTATCTCCAGGATAGTCTACACATTACATTAACATTCATTAACACCATATTACCTACTAATATAGTATGACAATAATGTTATAGATACAGGCACTGGATTTAATAAGAGATTTAGTTTATTTTTATTTATTTGTATTCACATTTGTCTGTGTGCATGTGGCTTTGTGCGTAGAGGCCAGAATGGTGTGCCTGATCCCCTGCTTGACATGGGTACTGGGAACCAAACTTGGATCCTCTGCAAGAGCAGCAAGTGTTCTTTAGTGAGAAGCCATCTCATCAGCGCCTGGGCACCAGGTTCTAAAGTACATCGTGTGATAAAGTATATCAGCTGCTGACTTATAGAGGGTTAACATTTGTCTTTGAAAGGAGGACCTCAACTGAGTATGTATGTCTACTGGAGGGCAGAACCTAGATGACCACCAGCATCTCAAAATATCTTCACATTGGAGCCTTAATTGTACCTTCTCTATTCTCTTTATCACATGCATGGGAAAACAGAAACATGGAAAGCTAACTGGTTGTTTCATGTTGCTGTGGCAGAGTGGTGGGAACAGCACCAGAGCCTATGCTGTGGTCACTGTGGTCAATCAAACTTGGTGGCACTGCTCTGTGACACTTCACCCTGCTTTCCCTCACACATTGTTTCTGCTAATATCTATTCCTGAACAAGTGCGCCACTCTCCCTTTGAGTTGGATGCGTAGGTTCAAAACCTAGAAACCCCTTACCAGAAACTTCTAATGCCTGAAGGAGTTGAAAGGGAACAAGAAACTGCTAACAGCTCATGTGGAGTTGAAGTCACTGACTACAATAAAGATGTGAGATCAAACAACAGACCCTTTCAGGGGAGTTTGTGAGAATAAAATTCATCCCTCATATGATCCTTTACAACCAATACACTCTGATGAACCATCCTGGGCCTCTTAGGAATGCATAGATCCCTTTGGTGAGTTAATCTAGGTGGCCTTTCTGTTATGGATTTCTTTGAATAATCAACTGTTGCTCATTAACGGACTCTGAGCCAATTAGATCATTGCGACCACTGGCCAGACCATGAGAGTGTGTTCTTCCTTCTTCTCACACAGCTGTTATGAACACTCCATAAAGACAGAAGCACATCACCAGAAGCTCCATGAACAAAACATGATTCAAACATTGGCTCATACTTCATGACTCAGTATTACAAGATGGGAGGGGTGGGGATTCAATTAGTTTTAGTAATTGAAGATTGCTCACTAGGTGGAATGCCCATCAACCAAAATAATGTGACATTTCAAAGGTTCTATGGGACTGAACAAGTGTTATCATGGTTTTATTATTTATCTCTTTTTGTGGTATATGGATTGAATTTAAGGTTTAGAGTCTTCCACACACTAGCCAAGTGCTCCATACTGACAAATATCCACAGCTATCTTTCACTTTTATTTTGTAACTGGGGTCTCATTAGTTGCCCAGACAGCTGGCATATTTATAACTCACCTTCTCAACTTCCAGAGTAGATAACATTACAGGTTTGTACCACCAGGGCCAGCCACTGTTATTATGTTTAAAACCTAATAATTCTACCCCATGAATACACTCAACACCAAAAATGCATTGGAAACTAGATACAACAAAGTGTATCATTGCTAAGGAGAGTCATTCCACATTATTCTACAAGTCCTTTAATTTGCTGAAATTTAGCTGAACAATTCGAAGTCCGTAGTCTGAGTGTTGCTGTGATTCTTCACAGTCTCTCACAGGGAGGTGTGTCTAATTGATTTGTGGGGAAATTTTCCCTTGTTCTCTGAACTCCTTGATAAAGATTTCTTCCCTGCTTTTCATGGACAGACAATGATATCAGAAGTTGTTGCTTTTGTTTTCTGAATGAGAAATAAATCAGCTTTAATGAAGACCCATACCTCAAAGTACTAGAAAAATTAAATTTTGTTCTAGCAAGAGATGCTACTGGGAAACATTAGCTCAGTGTGTAAGGGGTGATTTTTGGAACACATCATTAAGGTAGTCCCCATACTACAGTGATTACTGATTCAGGCAGCACACCTCTACACTTCAAACAGAATCTTTGGCTAAACTGCAGGATTTTATTGTTTATTTGTTTTGAAAAATATGATTGGTGGTTCTATAGAGACATACACTTTCCATAAACTTCCAAATCAAATTTCATAAGTTAAAGTGAAGACAGGGTGACAAATAATCTAACCAGAACACAATGTTACATTTCATGCATAATTGGGAGCATACATGTCATCCTTGACTTTTCTTGTTTGGACAGAGTCTTATATAGTCCACATGTACCTCACTCTCCTAACTCTACCTCTCAAATGCTAAGATTACAAGTGTGTACCGTCAAATTTGATTTGATTTGTGTGGTATTATTGTCTCGTGCATCCAAGGCAAACACTGGCAACTGAGCTATACTGCCAGCCCTAGTATCCTTCTTTGCTATATTTTTCCTCCTAAAAGGCAAATGAAGTTTACTCTGCATTTGTGTTTTGGGAAGGAGGAGCTCTCCTCCTTGTCTGACCCACCACAGGTACTGGAGCAGAATTTGACATATGAGAAACCAAACCTCATCACGGGAATACACTCCTCAAAATGATTAGTGGGAATGGGGCTCAGGGGCTTCTTTCCCAGACCCTGTTTGCCCTCTTTTCCCTCCCCCTTCCTTGGCTCTTTTGTCCTCTCTAGCTTTTGAAAAGGTGACACAGCTTGAGACCTTAATAAAACAAATGAATATTTCTAGGAAAAAATTAAATGAATGTCTGCCACTCCTCAGCTCGTGCAAGGCCGAACGACAGAGGCAACAAGTGCCACTCTGGATTTGAATGTCTGTCGCCTTTCCCTCTGCTGAAACCATTGTACTTGTTTTAAAGAAAAGAGAGATTGAAATCTCAGTTTTCTTTTTCAGTTTCTTTGCCTTGCCTTCTCCAGGAGGAGAGCATTTTGTCTTTGCCAGGTCAGTTTGTGAACTCAGTGAGTTGGAATCTAAAAATTGGTGGGAATGAAATTCGGTTTTGTTTTCCGCCACTAATCCTTCCAACACGATGCTCTGTAAAACCTGGCACACATGCAGCGGTACAGGATTTGATTGATATTTTTAATAGTCTGATGACTTCAGTATACCTGTTTATATAAACTGAAAGTGCCAGTCAAAGTGGTGTGCAACTTCAGAGTGATTTAGCAATGTACTAAGACATATGTAACATGCAAAACTTACATACAAAAGAGACAGAAATCATGCAACATGAGGATTTTCTTAATTATTTTTGATAAAGTCCCTTGTCAATAGTGGCAAGTATTTTGTAAATCTAGAAATTTTGTGTGATGTGAAAAATGTATCCCCAACTGGGGAATGTAGTTCATTTTGCAGAGCATCTTCTTAGCAGACAAAAGGCCCCTAGCTTCAGAACTAGTACCAGATAATCAGGAAGTGGCATCTAACTGCAATTCCAGCACTGGAGAGGTGAAGGCAGGAAGACCGGAACTAGGCTGAGGGCTTGAGGCCAGCCTTGGCTATTTAATAACCAAAAAGGAAAAGGAAGTATCAGAGGAAAAGAGGGAGAGAGGCAGAGAGAGAGACAGAGACTGAAAGAGATGGAGAGAGAGAGAGAAAGAGAGAGAGAGAGAGAGAGAGAGAGAGAGAGAGAGAGAGAGAGAAGGAGGGAAGGAAGAAGGAAAATGGGAAGGGAGGAAGGACAGATAGAGGTCTGGTTCGACTGTCATAACTTACTTTGGATACATCTCTGTACCTTTGTAGAGAGGCAAGTTGTTTCTCATCAAACAAACTGAAATAAATGCATTTTATGTTTACAGGAAAAGTTTAACTTCTCTAGCTAGAAAGCCGAATGAATTCCTTAAGGATTCTCCACTGTGCAAATAGGAAACACAGGGAGACGTTATTCTTAGTAACTGGCTGGCATCATGACCCACAGCACTGAATACAAAACTGTGGTCTCACTCTTTTCTTTTGTCTTTGAGAAAAAACAGTCCCATGTTAGTGTAGTTAGCTGAGTCGAAGTTTCACAAACTAGCTAAGGGCTGTTCTCCCCCCATCTTAAAGGTTAACTTCATTTGAAACTAACCCTTTAATCTGCCGATAGCTTTATTGGACTTGAATATACCAGTCACTAATTGGACCAGTTTGTTTCCATTTTCTGTTTGTATTAAGTCTTAAGACCTCATTTGTGGCCCAAATCAAACATGCTTATAACTTGCATGCTAAAGTTCCTCCTCATCTACACTTTTAGACTCTGTGATCCTTTATTCTCAACTGTTCTGAATAGGGATTCACTTAATACTTATAGTTTGCTTTAAGAGTGGTAAAAAATTGTAAGAATAAGGCATAGATTAAAGCATTGCAAATATATATAACATTTTAATATGTAAAGCTTATGTAAAGGGTCAGAAAGTATATAATATAAAAATTTTAATACAGTAATTTCCAACTATACATAACAATTGCCAAGTAAATTTATGTATTCTGTACCCATTTCCATAAAATAATATTTGTATTCTCCTAGCTCTTCCTCATAATTCAAAAGAAAAAAATTCATGGTTTCAATAATACCAACATTGCTTACAAACTTTTATGACTGGCTGACTTGTGTGTGCTATAGCTTAAAGCCCACATTATGGAGTGAAATGTGGGAAGGCACAGAGGCAAAGAAGCACATGGATGGTAGAAGGTGAGCTGCTGGGGATGAGGCATTCAGCCATGTAGACTAGTGGAGTGGTACTAGAAAGCTGACCGTGTCCATACCACAAATGACATCACATACTTGTCCACAGAGCAAGAGTTCTAGTCCACAAACAGCAGCATGTTTCAGTTTTATCTCATAGTTACTTTTGGAAGGCTTCTATTTCCATTGCTGTGAAAAAGTACCATGACTGAGAGCATCTTGTAGAAGACAGTTTATTCTAGCTTTCAGTTCAAGTGGAATAGAAATCCCTCCTGGAGATGAGGCATGACAGCAGGAAGCTGAGAAATATATCTCTACCATGCATAGGAAGCAGAGAGATAGCAATCAGGAAGTGCAGCAAGGCTACAAATCCTGAAAGCCTACTTCCTCCCAAGGCTCTACCCTTAAAGCTTCCACAGCCTCCCCAAATGGCACCATCCACATAGGAACCTATAGAAGAATTTCTCAATGCAAACCCTATCTTAGCAGTGCCAAGGCCTCTAGGAGGCAATAGTGAGGGTTTTGCTGCCTCTGGCATCAGTTTGTAGTGCTCTTTAGGTACCATCTTTTCTTCTCATTTTCAGATGTACATTAGAATAGAAGGCTCACATTGGAAATTTTCTAATGCCCCATTGTTTATGAACCAATTAACTGTGCGTTAAATATTCTCTTGAATTATTCAGATAATGAATGACTTTGGCTGGCACACATGGTTTGGGTAATGGCATTGAAACTAGGATGGAAAGGCTGAGCAATTTCAAATGCTTATTCCTTAGTTCCTCTAACAGCACTGTTGTGAAAACGGTTCTGAGTCATGTTTCTCTTAGGGCTATGGAAAACGATAGATGGCTTTCAAGTCATCACACCATAGATTCCAGAGATAGCTATGGTTTCTTTCTAGTCATTTCAGTGTAAACTTCACAAGTAACTTTGGGACACTATCTAATGGCTTTACTTTCCCAGTGTGCTATGTTCAAGTGATTAGAATCTCAAGGAAGAGCAAGTGCAGCAAACAGCACTTGGAGGTTCTCTGCCATTTGTCTTTTTGCTGCATGATCCAATTACACTGAAAGCTTGTGTCTGTGTTATGACTCAGAATTTGTTTCTAGTTTGGTCCCCCACACATTTTTCTGTCTCTCCAGAGCCTCCTCTTTTAGTAACTCTCTCTTGAACTTCTACTGGTCATTTGCATACCTAGACACCCACAAATTGACTGGTTCCAGATCTCCTCTTGATCTGCTCAAATGAATCCTGGGAAATCTATTGAATACTTCTTACTAGACCTTGAGGGCTCTTGTGATGTCTATATGCATTTGCCTGTCCAGTCTTCTCTGGAGCTACTTCTGGGTGAAGATGAGTGGTGGAGTGTTTGCTGGAACACAAGACTCTGGGCCTAATAAACACACACACATCTCTCCCTATTAGGTGTTCTACTGAGCACAGTCTCTGAATCCTTTGCTTTATTAAAATCTTCAGTTAAGTCGAAGTTGTTTAAGACTATTGAATATAGAAAGATACCGACAAGTGTATTATTTCATCGAAACAAGCAAATTAGTTTTGTTTAGTGAGAATAAGTATGTAAATTATATGTGAAAGTACATTAAATGTTTAATATTAACAGAGGCTTATATGATAAATACTGACATTGTTTTATATGATAAACCCATTCTTTTAAAAATAATCTTTTTAAAGGCATGCAGTTTATATTATACATTTATAAATATTAGAAGTTAAATTAGAGAAAGGAAGAATGGAAAGAAAATGTATCTAAATATAAATGTTAATTTTGGTTCTAAATCATACTCTTTCAAGATAATATAATTTTGCCTTTATACTGAAAACATCTGCATATTTGGTGAAGACTTTAAAGTAAAACTTACAGTTATGAGGGAGGGAAGAATTGTCCATATTTTTCCTACTAGAAAAAACAATTGTTAGTTATCAATATAATTTAAAGTGTACTGTTTATATTTACATTTATTAATTGAATTTGCTTCTAACTGACCCTCAGAAAAAATAGAAGTAAGATACTCTAATAGGGTAACAGGTGATTCTTTCATACAAACCTACATTATATGATCAACTCAAACATACCTATAATAGTACCTATTTCTTTACAGAAAAAAACATTTCAGATACCTTTCTTTGAAAGTTACTAGCTTCTTTTCTGTTGCTGTGACAAAGGCAACTGAGAAAGAAAGGGTTTCTTTGGGCTTATGTTTCCAGAGGACTAAATTCCATCTCAGGGCAGGAAGGCGTGGCCTCAGTCAAGAGAAGCATGGCATCAGGAAGAGGAAGATGGTTCCTCACATTCTCACCCCCATACAGAAAGCAGAGAGAATCCAGAGCAGGAAGGGGTTAGGGCTAAAATCCCTCAAAGTTAACCCTCAGTGACACACTTTCCCCAATAAGCCTAAATAGCACAACCAAAGAGACCCATGTCTAAATACGTGGGTTTATGGAGGAGAGCTCTCAATGGAAGGCACATCTATACATTATTATTAACTAATTCAGCGAGTTATCCTCCTTCCCCAAGTCATGCCCAGGTCTTTATCCTATTCAACTATAATTAACCATGCAATGATCAACTTTTACCCAACTCTTTCCTTCCTTCTACTCTTGCTGATCTCAATTGCCATTCTATTCTTAATTTCCATGCCATCAATTTTAACTATGTGTGTGTGTGTATAATTATTTAAGAATAATAACAAATTAAAGTGTTTGGTTTTGAGATTTGTATTTTTTTATTTTATTTTATGCTTTTGAGTATTTGGATATATGCCGTGGAGCCCGAAAGATAGCATCAGATCCACTGGGACAGGAGTTGCAGATTGTTCTGAGTCACCATGTGAATGCTGAGAATAGAATACAAGTTCTTTGGAAGAGCCTCCAGGGCACTTAACCACTGAGCCACCTTTCCAGACCCAGAAACCAACTTGTTAAATTCCACATGTGAGATTGTGAGATGCTTGCCATTCTGTACCCAGCTTATTTCATTTTACATAGTGATCTCCAATTCCATCTAGCCTTTTTTTTTGTTGTCATTGCCAATCAGTATTTCATTGTGCACATATACCACCCATTCTTTATGCAACCAGCAGTTGATGGGCACTCAGGTGCTTTCCATTTCATGGCTGTTGTGAATAGCACTGTAGTGAGCAAGCTAGTGCTGCTGTATCTTGGATAATTTGATTTTATTTGTAAATATGTACCTATTAATGTTTTTATATTGAGGTATGTAATTTATTCTTTTATTTTAAATTGTGGTCTTCACCTAAGGTAGTGGAAAGCTATAAAGATATTTTATCAAATATTTAAACTAAAAGATCATGCAGAATTGCCTTTCTTATGGATGTTACCCTGGTGCTTAATATATATTCCTTACTACACAGGACTACACTAGCATACATTTCTGAATTCACCAAATATCATATTTTCATGGTGATCATGATAACTACAGACTGTAGTGGCCATATAGAAGTTTTCATTTTTATTGATGATTAGATATTGGTAGTGTTCCTAGAAATCCCATCCTACAGCAAGGCTCATGTAGTAACCAAAGCATGGGAAAGCAAACAATACTGATATATCAAGAGTTTATGGTCACATCCAGGCATCCTCCAGCTGCCGGGGAAAAGGCTCATGGAAGCAGGTTCCTAACCAAGGTACCACTGTGTGTTTCTTCCTACAACTGCATGGGCCATGACATGGTAGTCCTTAGGAATTGCTGCCCTTGTTTAGCCATGGTACATGGTGTTTTCCTATTCATAAGAGGCTTACATTTATTGTTACTCATTTTTTCTTGATTTGGGAAGCAAAATACAGAGTGTTTTGAAACAGGTATCTTGAGCAGACAGAAGCAAGCATGCAAGGCTGTGAGGACTGTGCAGAGCTTCATGTATCCAATGGAGATGTGAGTTTTATATGACTGTCTATCTGGAGAATAGGCAGGACCTCTCTTGCTTAATCAGAGCACATGACCAGCACACACTAGCCCTTCCAGTGCCAGATCAAATTGGGGCAGATGTCAGCTGCTTAACTCCCATCACACCGTGTGTGTGAGCCAGTTCATCACAGCCTGTTCATTTGTCTGACAGCAGCTCCTGGTGAATTTTTAAATTGGTTCTGACAATTGGTTTTGTAACCTCAAGGCTATGTCCCAGTTACCTGGGTGAGTTCGACAATTTGATATTTCTCTTTGCAATCAGGGATAGTTTAGGACAGTTGGCCTCCGAGCCATTGCCCCTAGGAGAGGAGTTAGATCTCTATGTCTTACCATTAGCAGGGATGGGAGGAAGCTCCCAGCTGAGCCAAGAAAGGGGAAGTCCAGTTTTCTTTTTCAGGTATAAAGAAAGTTGAGTCATTTATTACCTGGTGGTGTGGGAAGACAGATGGAGAAAGGCAGTCTTTGCCTCAGGGTAGAAGCACATTAAAATAATTCCAACCGCAACAGCATACATGTTCATTGTGGCGCTCCATGCATGAGCTTTTCAACCTAGTATTTTGTAGGCATTCTCGTCATCACTTGAGAAGACTTCTGTTGTGCCAGTTTGCTGCTAGCCTTCAGCCCACTATAGTCTCATTAGAGTTTCACTGCTACTGCTTGTTGGCAACCATATGCTTGACGTTTCCTCTTTTTTTGTAAGGACTGATTTTTTTTTCCCATTTATATCTTTCTATTCCCTTTATTGTCTTCAGGTTTCCTACCTCTGCACCAGTTAGGATATTTTAACTATAAGAAATAGTAATTTCTAAAGAAGATATCAGAAAATGGGAAGATCCCCCATGCTCTTGGGTAGGTAGGATCAACACAGTAAACGTCAATCTTGCCAAAAGCAATCTATAGTTTCAATGCAATTCCCATCAAAATCCCAGCACAATTCCTCACAGACCCCGAAATAACAATACTTAATTCCATATGAAAAAAAAAAAACAAAAACAAAAATCAAAATCCCAGGATAGACAAAACTATCCTGTACAATAAAGGATCATCTGGGGGCATCACCATACCCAATTTCAATCTTTCCTATAGAACTATAGTAATGAAAACAGCTTGGTATTGGCAAAACAAAACAAAAAACCCACAGGTAGACCAATGGAATCGAATAAAAAACCCTGATATCAACACACACACACACACACACACACACACACACACACACACACACGCACACCCATACCTAATTTTAGACAAAGAAGCTAAAAATGGAAAAATGAAAATATATTCAACAAATGGTGTTGGTATAACTGACTCTCAATATGTAGAAGAATGAAAATAGATCCATATCTATTACCACACACAAAAATCAAGTCCAAATTGACCAAAGACCTCAATATAAATCCACCCACTGAACCTCATAGAAGAGAAAGTGGGAAATACATTTAAACATGTAGGCATGTAGGCACAGGAGATCACATCCTAAATAGAAACCAGTAGCACAGACTCTGAGAACAACTCTGAGAACAACTAATAAATGGGACATTCTGAAACTGAGAAACTTCTGAAAAACAAAGAACAACCTCAACAAGACAAAATAGCTCCCTACAGAATGGGAAAAGATCTTCATCAACTCTACTGACAGAGGGCTGATCTCCAAAATATACAAATAATTCAAGAAACTACCAAATAATCCAATAAAAATGGGGTACAATCTAAATAGAGAATTCTCAACAGAATAATGCAGAAAGACACTTAAGGAGATGCTCAACATCCTTAGTCATCAGAGAAATGCAAATCAAAACCACCCCTCTGAGATTCCATCTTACACTGATCAGAACTGCTAAAATAAAAAACACTATTGACAACTTATGCTTGAAATGATGTGGGGAAAGGGGAACACTGCTCCATTGCGGGTTGGAGGACAAACTTGTAGAGCCATTGTGGAAATAAGTATGGTGATTTCTCAGAAAATTAGGGATCAACCTACCACAAGACCTTGCAATACCACTGTTGGGCATATACCTGAAGGAGGCACACTCACATAAAGACATTTGCTCAACTATGTTTATAGCAATATTATTTGTAATAGCCAGTTCTTAGAAACAGCCTAATGTTCCTCAATTCAAGAATGGATAAAGAAAATGTGGTATATTTACACAATGGAGTACTACTCAGTGGTAAAAAACAATGGCATCCTAAAATTCGGAGGCAAATGGGCATAAATAGAAAAAAAAACTATCCTAAGTGAGGTAACCCCAAATCAGAAAGACAAATATAGTATGTACTCACTTATAAGAGGATACTAGAAATAAAGGATAAGATACCCAGCCTATAATCTATAGCCCCAGAGAAGCTTGAATCCTCTTCCAGAAACTGATAGAAGCAGACACAAAAATCCACAACTAATCAATGGGCTGTGCTCCTGGAGTACAATTGAAGTGACTGAGGAGCAACAAAGGATTCAAGACAATGATGGGGAAACCCACAGAATCAGCTGACCCTAGCTATTGAGAGATCACTGACTCAGGTCTGACAAATGGGGCATCTGCATAAGACTGACATGGACTCCCTTAATGTAGGTGGCAATGGTGTGCCTGGGACAATATATGAGTCCACTGGCAGTGGGTCCAAGACTGAACACTAATGTACAAAGTGACTTAGTGGAACCCATTCTAAATGGAGAGATATTTTACCCAACCTAGACACAGGGGTGTAGAGGTAGGGAGGTGCCTTGGTCCTGCCTCAACTAAATGATGGGACAGACTTAGTAGACTTCCTAGGAGAGGCCTTATCCCCTCTGTGGAGGGAAGATGAGAGGAGGGGGGAATGGAGGGAGTGGGAGAAAAAGAAGGAGGGGGAACTGGGATTAGAATGTAAAAATAAAAGAAATTAACTTAAATAAAGAAATAGTAATTTCTAACTCACGTTGGATAAGACAACAAAGATCTTTTTTCTCTTGCAACTGGAAGCTGAGTCCGGGGCCTCTTGTCATTATGGTCTTACTTTTTTCATCCTGCTGATTCATCATCATGGTCAGGATGTTTACTTGTGGTCACAGGATTGTTTCAAGATGAATATAGCTATTCAGATGACAGATTGTAATGTTTTCCAGTTTCCATAATTATATCCTGAATACATGAATGGGCACATACAAATAGCCATGTGGATACTTATCTACTTATACCTCACATTAGTTGTTTCTTGCTAGAAAACCCCAGTGCACTTCCTGACATTCAATCCTAACCTAGTCTTGGAATAAAACTACCCATATTTTGTGAGCCGTTTCATCAATACATAAAACATTGAAGCATGGATGGCAGTGATATAAAAAGGCCACACATTCTCCTTTGCTTTTGCATAACTGTCATTATGTCCTATCTTCTATCTCCTTCCTAACAATTTATGGGTTTTCATAAGAAATGTCCTTCCCAGCTGCATGTGTTTGAATACCTGTTCTCCAGGTGGTGGAGGAATTATGGGAAATTATGGAACCTTTGGGAGGCGGGGCCAGCCTGGAGGAAGTAAGCTCAAAGAGGGTATGGGCTTTACAGTTTGAAGCCGGACTCAGGTTCTTGGATGACTGTTCTAGTTAGGGTTTCTGTTTGTGCAAAGAGACACCATAACCATGGCAACTCTTATAAAGGACAATATTTAATTGGGGCTGGCTTACAGTCAGAGGTTTAGTTTATTATCAGCATGGCAGGAAATATGGAGGCATTCAGGCAGACATGGAGCCGGAGAGGGAGCGGCCTACAATTGTACAGATGCACCATTAAATAGCAGGGAGAAGGTGCGTGGTGAGGGAGAGGCAGAGAGAGAGAGAGAGAGAGAGAGAGAGAGAGAGAGAGAGAGAGAGAGAAAGAGTGTGTGTGTGAGAGAGAGAGAGAAAGAGAAAGAGAGAGAGAGAGAGACTCTGGGTTTGGCTTGAGTATCTGAAACATCAAAGTCCACCTCTAGGGACACGCTTCTTTCAACAAGGACACACCTCTTAGAGTGCCACTCCCTATGAGCCTATGGGAGCCATTTTCACTTCTACGACCACACTGAACTTCCTTTATCCCCACTGAAAGAGTGAATGTAGCCAGCTCGCTCACACTCCTGCAGACCCAGCTATGAACTGCATTTGTCACCGTGCCTCCCCCATCATGGTGAATAGTGCTCTTTGGGACTGCAAGTCAAATAAATCCTTCTTGTATGTAGTTGCTTCCTCCAGATGTTTTTATCACACTCAAAAGAAAAGGAAGTAGCACAGGTGGGAACCTGTTGCTAACAATCTGTTGTTAACCCAATCTGGGCTACCACTTAAGCCATCACATTCTCAGGAACAAAAGTGTTTCAATAATGGATTCCCACCAATGAGCTAGTCATGCCCTGTACCCACTCAGTGAACACTTGACATGTTTACTTCTATTCTTCAGACTGGTTTTCTACTTCAAAGGAAGGAATCAATGTGATACAACTCATCTGGTGATTATTGCAAACATTTTGTTATCCTACTTTGGTCTGAATCTTTGTGTTTCTGCAGAAGTCACTAGCCCTTAAGCAATTGTATAGGGAGGTGAGTCTTGGAGAGGAGATTAGGTCAAGAATACATGATTCCATTTTTTTTTTGTTAACAGCTGAATAACATTCCATTGTGCAAATATACCACATTTTCATTTGCTGTTCATCACATGATTGACATGTAGTGTGTTTTGCCATGCTCTGCATTACTTTCCATGACCTGATGGTAAGGCCCTTTTGCTGAAGACACAACATAATTAAGATCATGGGGAACTCAACCTCATTCTCAACTGTAAGCTTCAACCCTATGGATTAGCATAGTGTTAGATGGTGTTATAGCTGCTACTAGAGGAGACAAGTAATCATCAATGTCACCCCACTACAAATTCTGGGAGCTACAATATTGACCTGTCTGAAAGATATATGCACTTGTGCAATAATGGCACAAATCATGGGAGTAACCAATGAATATTTTTAAAATGGGATTTAAGGATCTCTTCATGAGATGAAATGCTTATCTACTAATGACAAAGAAACTGAGACAATATAACACATGAGCTCCAAGGCAAAACTTCCTACTATTATTCTTATAAGTGACCATAGCAATAACATGATTGCTAGTGACATATTGCTATATCCATAGACCACTGCATCAGTCAACCCTCATCAGGGAAGTGTCTTTCAGTAGATGAGAATTAAAAAAGAGACCCAGAACCTGGAAAATGTGCAGAAATTATGAGAGTTGGAGCATTTGGCCCCAGATGGGATGTCTTTATCATGCCCCTCTCTTTCAGGATCAAAGTGATGTGGAAGTAGAAGAGAAATTCTAAGAGGTGGAGGTGCTAGAAAGTGTCACAGAAGCTGTTCTAGTTAGGGTTCTGCTGCTGTGAAGAGACACAGTGACCACGGAAATTCTAACAAAGGAAAACATTCCATTGTGTGGCTTACAGTTTCAGAGGTTTAGTCCATTATCAACTTGGTGTGATATGGTGGTGTGCAGGAGCTGGAGAAGGAGCTAAGAGTCCTACATCTGCACCAGCAGGCAACAGAAAGTGGTCTGAGACACTGGACATGGTTTGAGCATATGTGAGACTTCAAAGACTACCCCCCACAGTGACACACTTCCTCTAACAAGAATACCTGCCATACATTCTCTAACAAAGCCACACCTCGTAATAGTGCCATTCTCTATGAGCATATGGGAGTCAATTTTATTCAAACCAGCACATTCCACACCTTGGGCCCCATATGTTTTTTTTTTTTTTTTTAACAAATCATAACGGAAAATGTATTTAGTCTAACTTTAAAACTCCCTATAGTCTATCATGGTTTCAATGATGTTTTAAAGTCCTAAGTTCAAAGTCTCTTCTGAGATTCATGCCATCTATTAAACATATTCTCCTATAATATAAAAATAAAAAAGAAGATATATTTCCAACATATAATGGTACAGGTTATATATTACCATTCTAAATGTACAGAAGGGAGCGTAGTGAGGAAATCCTAGAACAAAGCAAGGCTGAAAACCAGCTGGGCAAACTGCAAACTCTGTATCTCCATGTCTGATGTCAAGGTGCTCTTCAGATCTCTAACTCCTTTCAGCTTTGTGGACAGCAACACACTTCTTTCTCTGGAGCTGGTCCCATTCCCTGGCACTAGCCGTTCTTGGAAGGTATCCCACTGCTCTGGCATCTCTAACATCTTCTGGTCTCCAGGGCAATCCAGGTTTCAACTTCACAGCTTCACACAATGGCTTCTCTAGCCTACATTCATGGACACCCCTGACGCATGCCTAGCCTAAGCTTTTTTCCTTAGTTTTAGAGATAATGTCCATAGCTCCTTTCTTCTATTCTTCACTTCAGAACCATGTGGTGGAAGCTGCCATGTTCTGCTGCTAACTGGGGCTGGAACATGGCCTCTGCATTCAATTACATCTTCATCGGGTTTCTGTTTTTAATGGTTTCCTTTACCGCATAAGCTTTGCTGTCCAGAAACTGGATCTGTAGGCCAGGATAGCTTCATACTCAGAGATTTACCAGTCTCTGATTTCTGAGTGCTGGGATTAAAGGTGTGCACACCATACCCTTCTTTAAACTTTTCTTTAATTGTTTTCACAAGTTGCAAACTTACCTGGGTGGAGTCTTGCCCTGAGGTCACCACTCCCTTTATTCCATTTCTTGATCTATTTGTCTCCCTAAACAAATGGTTTAGCTCCTTTTTTACTTCCTGGTATTCCTTGTCTGCTCAATTTGTATATTTTTTATTTTTTTTCTCTGCTTGCTTCTTTTCATCACAAATCTGAGTAACAATGATCAGAAGTAACCACGCAACATAGTCAATAGTAAGCTATTTTGAGATTTGTCTTTGCCAATAGAATTAATACAAAAATCTTCACTGTAGGCTCACGAAGACTCTTGACAAGAGGAAGAACTGCCACATTCTTCACCAAAGTATTCCAAGAATAATCCCTAGGCAGAACACTAAAATTTTTCTTCTCTGAAACCTCTTGTACCATGCCCGCACAGTTCATCAAATCACACTCAGCATCACTGTTTTCCATGCTCCTACTAGTATGGCCCATTCATCAGCATTTAAAATGTTCAAATGCTTTTCTAATTCGAAGTCCCAAGGTCCAAATTCTTTCAAACAAGAGCATTGTCAGGCTTATCACAGCAATATCTTGTCCCTGATACTAAGTTCTGTCTTAGAGTTTCTACTGCTGTGAAGAGACACCATGACCACAGCAACATTTATAAAGGAAAAACATCTAACTGGGGTGCCTTACATTTTCAGAGATTTAGTCCATTATCATCACAAAGTGACATGGTGGTGTGAAGGCAGACATGACAGTTCTATGTCTGAAATGCTGGGTGAGGTTTTGTGCATATTTGAGACTTCAAAGCCCATCTCTATAATGACATACTTCTTCCCACAAATGCACACCTACTCCAACAAAGCCACGCCTTCTAATAGTGCCACACTCTATGATCTTATGGGAGCCAATTATATTCAAAATAACACAGAAGTTGGGAGGAAGGTGTTTGAGTTTTCAAACTGATGGAAACTTGTTATAATTTCCTTATGGTTTTGGTCAGGGATATCTATGTGGATGGAGGCAAGGCTGGCCCAAGGCAATAGTCTCTGAAACACAGTTCATTTGGTGTTAATTTTCATCTATAGGGAATGACACAATGGTCAGTCAAAGTATCTATCTGCCTGTCTGCCTTCTGTCTATCATCTATCTATATTATCTATCTATCTATCTATCTATCTATCATCTACTTATCTATCATGTACATATCACCTATAATCTACTACATGTCTATCTGTCTGTCTGTCCTCAGAATTTCCAACCTGGGACTCTGTCCATGCTGAGATCAAATTATATATTCTGAAGAAAATGACAACAGGACTGTTGATCATAAGGACTTGCTTTGACATGAATCTCTAATAAAACACCATTAGCCACCTGACCCATAAACCCTATTGGTGTGTAGCAAACAATACCCTATATGTGGTGTTTTCACCTCCAGACATGAAGAAAAACTGAGAATCAAGGTCCCTCAGACCTCATTTAATTGACTGAGACTTCTTAAAGAAATGCAGTTGTCTTACACAATTTACACTGTAGGAGAGAAACCTAATCTTTACCATTACCATGTGCAGACAGGATTATTATTTTGGGGGGGGGCACAACTGAAAGGGTAACTGGGAGGTTTGATTCTCATCATACTCTTTGGTCAAAGTGAAGTGCTTCTCCTCCTCTCCCCTCTCTCCAAAGAAGACAGCTATTTAAGTTTCAGTTGTGTGACTCCTTCTTTAAGTTTGAAATCCATACACACATGAATATATATATATATATATATATATATATATATATATATATATGTATGTATGTATGTATGTTAGGCTGCTTTCTTCCTAACCTGTCTGTCTTATAGGGATCTAGTATAGTCCTGTATGATAGCCAGGGAAGCAGTCACCTCTTTTCCATGTTTAATGCTTTTGTTATATGTCCTGAGATTAGTGTCTGTTCAGTGCCAATGCTCAATAAAGTCCCCAAATAAGATGCTTCCTTTCTCCTTAATGCACCAACACATCATTGCATCTGAAAAAAGGCCACGGTACTTTGTCATCTCACAATGGCTATTTGTAGTTATATAGATTTTTTTAATAACAGAAAATTTGTAATTGTAGGAAAATACAGTCCTTCATACAATAGAGCAAGTCTTTGAAATTTTCCAAATTTGAAATTTTCCAAAAGCAGAGCAATAGGAGGTGAGAAGTCTAGGAACAGCTAATAGGCAATGAGTTGTGTATGACAGAAACAATGGTAGGTTTGTTCTTTTCCCTAGGATATATTAATAGTTCTCAGAGATGCTTGGCACCAGCCATTTCGTAAGCAAACATAACTTGTAGATATAGCAAAGACTGCTTTGATCCACTGACATTAGGAATATGGTCAGCTAGGGTCTGAGAAGACAGGGCCTGACGGATGACAAGATTGAACTTTGTAGGCAGCTGCCACCTCTGTAAACCATCTGGATCCTTCTCAGAATCAAGCAGAAGAAATACTGTTCTGCCACAGTTTCTCTTTGGAGTCAGTGATCCTCTCTCTATTCCTTTCTCTTCCTCCCTCCCTCCCTCCCCCTTCTCTCTCTCTAGTTTTTTTGAGACAGGGTTTTTGTGTATAATATTTTTGGCTGTCCTGGAACTTGCTTTGTAGGCCAGATTGGCCTTGAAGTCAATGAGATCTACCTGTCTCTGCATCTGATATTTGGAGATTACCAATGCAGACAGATGATCCCATTATAAAGGTATAGGTTCTCTGCAAGAGAGCTGAAAGTAGGAAAGGGATTACAATTCTTTGAAGTTAGTAGAACAATTAATTCATCAGTAATTCTCTCCACTCTGTACCCCAAAACAGGCAACCACCCAAAGATCTCTAAAATCAAAACAGAATAAATGAATAAGAATTCCAGATGCTAAAAAATACACCCAAGGCTTCATCTTCTTAATCAGAGATCACTTCAGGGAAGAAGTCATTTTGCCTCCTGGAATCCAACATCAGACAAATGGACCTAGCACATTGGCAGTGATCAATACTACCTGAGTCCTGCCAATTGTAAAGAAAAACTTTGAAATTTAAAAGTTAGTGACACAGGGGGAAGCTGCCTACCAGTTGTCATGAATAAGTAAAATTGTATGCTATTTAAAATCTCTATGGTGAATGCATAGTAGAGTTGGAGATTTTCCCAAAATTCTTCAAATGAATACATTACATGTCCACTCTAGCTGATACAAAACACTTCAGGAGAAAGGAATTACAACCTAATAAAACATTTCCCATTGCAATTTGCTTTATATTTAGATATTGTCCTATTCCCCCTATCAATCTTAGAATGCTTATAACTTCTCATATTTCTTCTAAGAACATAGCCCCTTGCTTTTTGTTTGTGGGATTCCAGATTATAGTTATATCTTACTCTTAGCTGTTTAAACGTCATTAGACATACCATTTTCTATTCAGCATAAACCAGAAATGTTTGCCTAATATTCTGCCAATAGCCACAGAATAATAGATTTCTGATATTTTTTATTATTAAATTGCTTCCAGGATGAATGAAAATATAAGCAACTGACCCTTAATTTCTCAGTCTAAAAACTGAGCTAAAAATTTGAGGGCTGTTTCATCGTGGCAGTGTATTTCTGGCAGCATGAAAACAAGCAGCCTGGCTGTTTTATGGATTTGTCTCTCTCCTGAGCAAACTTAAAAGAAGGCTTGGGAAAACCTACATTGGTTTATGGAGTGTATAAAAGCTGGCTTCTACTGTTATTTTTATCTTGCTACTAGGTATTCTTTTAGTTTATATATTTGAACAGAGATTTCAAACTGGGAGTTTTTATTAGTGATATTGAGTGTGTCTCTTATCTAACATGCAGTACGTCATATATAAACTAATGGGAGTATTTTATTCTAAAAAATCATTTCTCTTTTTAATTATATTTCATAGCTTAAGAAATATAAAATTGTGTGAATATGATCTATATGATTTAAAAATTCATCATAAATGGATTATAGATTTAACTTGGAAGCTGTTCACTGGACTGTGAAATGTGTATTTACATCTGTTGTTTTTCCTTCAGAAGCAATTATTCACCTCAGTTTTGTAATGAGTACTTAACGAGCATTCTAGCATTATTCACTAGTCATTGCAATATATTTAGTAAGGACACCTTGATGCTTTTCCACAAGTCCTGGACTCAAGATACAACCATAGCACAGAATAAAACCTGAAACATTTTTTATGTCAATTTCTGGTCCTCTTAACTTTCTGAAAAATTAATGAGGAAAACTCTCCCTCCTTCGAGGGAGGGAGAGTTAGTCCTTTGCTAAATATGTAGCCAGAAACCACCTCCATAACAATTAAATGCCATCTGAACAGAAGAAACTGGCATTTGCACAGAATATATTTTGTTATTTTCATGAGATCCGGGCAAACAAATGGGAGCTTTTTGAGAGCATAGTGGGCAATGTCACCAATGTCAGCTCTACCTCAACATTCTTCTATACCAGATTTTAAAAGTCACATACATTGTAAGCAACAGTTTTGCACTGTATGCCACATAGAAAGGCTACCCAAGTGAGTTAAACATTTTTGAAAATGAATATTTCAATGAGAAAATAAGAGAGGTGAGAGTTGTAAGTAAGAAAATAAATATTAAATAGCTAAGAAAGTGGAAAAAATTTTCCACTACAAGAAGCCAGACTATAACATAATATTACAACTGAACACAAGGCTGATGACCTCTTTCTCAATAGATAAGTGCTTGCCTTGCAAACATGAGAACATAGGTTTAATTCTGAGCGCTCACGTGAAGAGCTGGGCAAGCTGGCAATGAGAATGGATCACCATGCTGTTGAAATCTCAGAGGTGGAGACAGGTAGATCCCTCGGGCTTGCTGGTCAACCAATTTAGCCAAATTGGCAAGCCCCAAGCCAGTAAGAGATCATGACTAAAAAAGAAAAAAAAGACAGATGGCGCCTGGTGAATGATACTGTAGAGGCTGACTTCTGACTTCTGGCCTGCAAGTACAGTTGCAGAGGTATGTAATCACACACACATGAACATGCACAAGGATAAACACACTCTACACCCCAACACCAGTTCTCACAAGGCTGCTTTGGCAGATTACCATAGACACTGAAATACAGGGATGTCATTTTAAGGGTTATGACATTTTGCCGTAATGTCACATCCTGAGCACAGTAATCAGAATGACTACAAGTGTTGAATAAGTGTTGAATAAGCCTTTGCCTACTTCTGGAATCCTTCCTCATTTTTTCTTCCTTCATCAAACTTATTTTTCCTTCTGCATGGTGTGTATGTGTGTGTGTGTGTGTGTGTGTGTGTGTGTGTGTGTGTATGCATGTATATGTGTGTGTATATCTGTGTGTTTGTGTGTGTTTTCATGTGTACGTGTGTTTGTATGTTTGTATGTGTGTGTATGTATGCATGTGTGTATGCATGTATGTGTGTATGTATGTATGAGAGTGTGTGTGTGTTTGCATGCACACACACACCAGAAGTTGATGTGGGATAGCTTCCTTGATCTCTCTTCACTTTGTTTCCTGAGGAAGGGTCTCCTGCTGGAGCTGGCTCCAGCCAGACCAGACAACCAGCTTACCCAGGGACCCCTTTTTTCCTTGTTCTGGGATTATAGGGTAGGGAGTGACATTGCTACAACAGGATGAGTCATCCTAATTTTTAAGTGATTGATGGGAATCCAACCTCAGATCACCTCTTTACAGTAGTCTTGGAGTCTATCAGGGTTCTGTCGAGGCCCATTAAGGGAAGCTATTTCTTACTGGTGAAAGAATGGAATATGCCTCTGGTCCTGGGTATAAATGTGGCATCCCACTGCCTCTTTAATTAAAAGCTAGTCCAGCTAGGCCTGTCAATTACCTGGCCAATAGACCATACCCCAGGAAGGCCGATTCAGTGTAAGCCATGCTAAAACGAAGAGACGAACAAATTACCCATTTCAAGGGATAACTTACTTTTCCTACCCAGAACCCCTACCCTTGGTACAGTTTGCACATTGTAATTGTCAAGTCCCTGTATGTGAATGAGCAGGGCCTTCCATTTCCTGCTGCTGAGTAAAACTATTCTTCCTCTCCAACACTGACGAGAGTCTTCATCAGTGGTTCTCAACCTTCATAATGATGCAAACTTTTCATAAAATTCCTCATGTTGTGGTGACCCCAAACATAAAACTATTTTTTTGCCAGTTCATAACAGTAATTTTGCTACTGTTATGAATTACAGTGTAAATATTTGTGTTTTCCAATGGTTTTAGGTAATCCCTGTGAAAGGGTCATTTGACCCCCAAGAGTCACAACCCACAGGTTGAGAACTCCTGGCCTCCATGTTTTCTCAGACAGTCTGGGCTTTTTCACCCATTTTCTCTGAAGCTACCTGCCCTCCACCACTTTCTGTCACGTGGGTGGTTTTCCTCCTCCTTCCCCCCTCCTCCTTCTCTTCCTCCTCCTCTAGCTGCCCTAGATTTACAACATGCCTGCCTTGGAATTTTTCTTCTAAACACGAATGAGCATCCTCTGAGTCCATTCTAAAATTGTTATTAATGAAAATAATAACTTTGAGTAAGACCCCAGTTTACCTGCTCACATGTGGCAACCCACATGTGGCTCCCCAGATTTCCAGTGACAATGAGTACATGGAAAGTGCTTTACTCACTGAGCTATCTTCCAAGCCACTGAACTGAACTTTAAAAAGAGGCACCTTCTGCGATCCCTTTGGGAAGCTGCTGCAAAGGAAGGGACATGTAGGGAAGCAAATGTTTACAACCAAGTCTGCCTCGCTCAATAAGACATGTAGCTAAAAGGTTAAATGCTGGGCAGGAGACTGGTGATCCCCTGGGTCAGCAAAGAAAAATTTACTTCTCTATATAAAGTGTAATAAAACTTTCAGCGCTCTGTGACTGGGGACAAATAGAGGACAGAAATCATATTGAAAACTAAGATACTTCTGTTATCTAAACATGATTCATGTGTTCTTTTCAAGCTTTACTATTCTTTAATCTATGATGCACTGGGTGGCATGCGATTTCCCACAAAACATCTTGGTTGCCAGACCACAGAAAGGTATGTCTGGAGCTGTTTTCAATGACTTCAGTTGCTTAGTACTGAAGTTGCTTTTTCTTTTTTCTTATTTAAGAAACTTAAACTTAAATATATTTTGATCATATTCTCCCCCTCCCCAAGTCCTTCCAGATCCTTGTTCCTGTCTCTACCCACCAAACTTTAAGTTCCTTCTCAAAAAACAAACAAATAAAAACCTAATATAACAACAAAATGCCCCCCAAAACAAGAAAAAATAAAGTAACAGTATGAAATTAAACCCAAGCAAAACACCAAACTGCAACAAAAAAAGCACACATGAAAAACCTGTGTAGTCCATGATATATTGGTCAAATATTCCTGAATATGAGGCCTGTTTTGGAGCGGTTGATATACCTAGTGTCACTCCATTGGAAAAAAAAAAAAAACACCTAACTTTCCTTTTCCCAGAAGGCATGCATGACATCCAATCCTTTTATTAAAAATATGACAGAATAAGATATGATAAGATAAAACAAACACTGTCACATAAAATTGGCCAAGACAAACTAATGGGAGGAAAAGGCCCAAGAGAAGCCATAAGAGTTAGAGACCCCTTGCTCACAGCCAGGAATACCATGAAAATACTAAACTGGAAGCTATAATTCGTATGCAGAAGGCCTGGTGCAGACCTGAGCAGCCCTGTGTGTGCTGCTTCAGTCTGTGTGAGTTCATATGAGCTTGGATCAAGTCAATTTAGAGGGCCTTGTTTTCTTGGGCCTCCTTCCCCTCTGGATCTTAAACTCTTTCTGCCTCCTCTTTCATGGGGTTCCCTGAACTCTGATAGGAGGGATTTTATGGAAATACCCAATTTAGGATTAATTGTTCCAGGGTTTTTCATTTTATGTGTAATGTCTGGATGTAGGTCTGTAGATTTGTTTTCATCTGCTACAAGAGGAGACTTTTCTAATGATGGTTGAACATGGCACTGATCTATGAATATAACAGAACGTCATTAGGAGCCATTTTACCACTAGTTTTTTTTTCTTGCTTTAGATAAGTACAGAAAGCCAATAAAATAGAAACTTCCTAAAATATATACATATATGAAGGTGATCTAAATGAAATCAGCAAGTAATTGGGGAGACAGAATCCCAAAGGTCTGTCTCTTCTCCCAAAAGGAAGCTTCCAGTACTAGGATGGGGTTACATGTAATTGAATTTTCTTTTAAAGTCAGGGCTGGCATCACAGTAAGTTTTTCTCTCAGTGGATACATTGTCAGATAGAGAATGGAAACTGTTATTATCCACAATGATGTATCTCTCTACTAGGCTGCCTATCCAGGTTTGTAACTAAATATATTCCACACACTATGGGAAATAAACAATAATTGTCCAGGGTCCTCTTGGAAATGAAAGGGAAATCAAGCAGGAGTGGAAGGAAGGGGGAGAGAGGGAGAGGGCAGTGATTGTGTTCTGATGCAGGTTTGTTACTCAGACTCTGCAAAGTTAAACCTTTCAGTTGCTTCTCTGTAAAAAGAAGCTTCTGGGACCAGATGATGCTCTGGTATTTGAAAGAGGATTTAGTTTTTATTAGGAAAATTAGAGTTTGGACTAGGTGGTATTACAGACTGAATCAATACTCACTAACAGAACTTGACCTGCACATTGCCATGAATAATTTAGTGAGTGAGGTCTCTGCACTCATACTCATGGTCCAAACTAGTGACTTGCTAATTATTTCAATTGATTTTCAATGAAATGTGAACAAGTTTGTTGACATACCAATAAACATAGACAGACTGTGCAGTCTCTGTGTCTCATACCTACATCTTACTGCTGTGTTTCTGAATGGCAATAAGTGCACTGAAATAAACATCTCTGTGTATGTTTTACCCGAATTACCATTGAACATATGCAGTGTCTTACAGAATCCTCATTTGGATTGGAGCGAACAGAGGAAAAGATAATTATGTGACATAAGGAATTGTGAAGCTGATAGAATTGTGGAGAATTATGTAGCTTGTTCATGTGTAGAAACTCTCAGTGTCATAAACAGATTATAGCAGTTAAGTGAATGATCTGTAATTATACAAAAATATAAATAAATCCACCATACCTACTGCTAAATAATAAAAAAAACAAGTTATAAAAGCATTTTTACCTTGCCTATGAAGCTATGGGTGTGAAAAATGATACACCCTTGAATTAACAAATGTAGGGACATACCCAAGTATACGGGAGAAAACATCCTATTTAGGATGCTGACATTTCAATGTCAAAAAAGAAGGTGTGGAGATGGGCAATAAGAACCAATGGACTCTAGGGGAATTAGTCAGTTGCTTGAGGTCATAAAATGCTAGAACAGGTTAGAAATCCAGGGCTCTGGCTTCTGAGATGTCATTTGTTAAAATCTTTTAGGTATACAATGAAGTTTTCTGAATTCACCAGCATAGAAGACTCTAAAAGAGCAACTTGGGTGATTCATTAGTGTTGTGTTGTTTTGTTGGAGACTGACTCACTCTGTAGCTTATTGTGTTCTGGGACTCTCTATGTAACCAGTTTGGTTTTGAGCTCAAGGCCATCCCTTGCTTCACCTTTTCCAAATGCCCAGATAACAGATGTTAGCCACCCACACCTCATTAGGGTATTAGGGTTTTCACTTTTCTTTCCGATATCAATAAGTCACCTTTGTTAAAAACAAAATTTAAAAAAAAAATGGAAAAATGAAACTTTCAAGGTTATATCTTCTAAATTTTGTTTTCATTTACCTCAGATTCTTAGATTATTTTACTCTTTGATTTTTATAATTTTACTTTTCTTAATGAAAATGTAATAACCATGCACATTTTGGTGTACAGTAAAGTGTTTAGCGTGTGTGTGCGCGCGCACACACACACACACACACACACACACACACACACAAAATCAGTATTTCTGTCAAATAATGTCTTTGCATACCCATGCTCTAAGATTTTTCTCTTCTAGATCTTTTAAAAATTTATTTTAATGTCCCATGGGAAATTTCTCTCCTTTTCACGGTAGAGAAGAATTCCTTGTGCATGTATTACACACTTTTTTTTCTTTTTTTCTTTTTTTGGATGACACATTTCTGATCCCAAAGGAAACATTTTAGATACTCCTGGGAAATTTGATGGTCCACCACACGCCACACATTTTCATTTCTGAAAATTCCAGAGGTTAGCACCAGCATCACATGTGCCCCCCACCCCTGCCTTAGCTTGTGGAGGAGCCCTTACTGGGCATGGATTAACTCGTCCAGCCTATGTTCACTGTGTATCTACATAAGTACCAAGTGACCAGCCAGAAAACTCCCATATTGTGTTGAACAGGCAGTACCTTGCAATCTGTGGTATAAGGAGAATTAAAAGTAATTTTTGGAGATGCTTCAGTGTTTGTTTTTTTGTTTTACTCTACCATCCAGGATGACTAAAGTTATTTGCATCTATGTCGAGGGCCCTTGGAAATCAGTGATTGCTCTCTAGGAATGATGGCTGCTTACTGAGCATGAGAAAAGTGTTTAAAAGCACAGGGACGCTTTAGGACCTCAGTAGACATTGACTCAAGACACAAGTATTTGCTGGGGTTTTCTCTTTAACTGTTCTTCTCTTACTACCTGCCCCAAGTCCAGTATCTTCCACCACTCTGGTCTCTAGGATAGAAAATAGTTACACAATTTCTGATTTTACAGTCACATAATCTAGACACCGAGACCTACAACCCAGGTTTTAAAGTCAAATGCCCAAGCAAGAAAATCATTCATTTGTCATGCTTGGACTGTCCTCTAATACCCTGGACTGTGCTCATCCAGTGGTCAATGGTCCATGGGGAACAATGTTAGATGCCAGGCCAAAGGACCACATGATGGGTTACTTTGCAATATGGTAGTTCTTGGTACTTCTCAGAGACGAGGAGAAACCTTAAAAGGAAAGGGAGCCATAGGGCCAGGCTGCCATAGAAAGGTAGGGGCTGAGCTGAATGAAGCAAGGCCATCACATTCCCAACACACAGGGGCAACAAATGAATTTATTGCATCACTAAATTCTTCTTCTTTTGTAGATTATTGAATCTATTTTAATTAAAAAACCAATTATTAATATTAAATATTTTACATTGGTATGGTTTTGGTATATTGATACTAATTAAAAGTTGGGTTTGTTAACGTTATGTACATTTCTTATTTATTTATTTATTTAATTATGTTTCTTATTTTACATATCGATCTTAGTTCCCTCACTAAATTCTTAAGGATCTTTTTTAAAAGGTAAGAGCAGTGTTTATACCAAGATAAAATAGTTTTTTTCTTTTTTGCCAGATTCAGACAAAATTAGAACCTAAACATAATTAAGGTGGAGGGCATAAACCTGCCTGTCTCAGAAAAGTAATGTCTGAGTAACCTGCCAAATATCCCATAAGAAATCTCTCATGATCTACATGTACCCCTATGCCTTGTTACACACTTCTGTAACAAACTTTATCTCTGATTTTTTTTAAGACTACAGTAATCCCAATGGGATGCTCAGGATGAGACACTTGCACAGCAGCACTCCTCCACCCATTAGCAGGAGCCCACTCTGCCAATCATCTCCAAGGCTAACGGACTTTGTATCTAAGCAGCTTACACGTTTCCCCTTTTCATCAGTAAAAGCTCCATGTTGCCTCTGCCTCCTTGAATAGCACTTCTGCCCTGGTATCACACTCTGAATCTTGTAGTCTTGTTTGTTTCTGGAGATGCTGTTACTCATTGGCAAGCCCCTATGTATTTGGTTTAATCAAGCATTTTCCCCCTTATGACACCTGGCTGTTGAACATTAGTCAGTCTCAAAGGACTTGAAATGACTTAATGGTGAGGATTGTGTCACGTCTGGCAAATGAAACAAAAGGAGGGAGTCAGTCACATAGGAGACTCAGGCACTTGCAGAAGAGAGATAGGACACAGCAACAAGGCCATCAAATTATCCAGGGCTAGGAGATTGAGAATTAATATTAAATTTGGAAGATGAAATGGGCACATGGCAAAGTGAGGGATGTCCACATTTACACCTAAAGGCAAGGGAAGGCTACAAATGGATCAATCACCAAGTACAAGGCCTCCTCCTTTGAAATGTGTGTTATCACAACAAGAAGATCATATTTAAGTATGAAAAAGATGATTAGCCGCTGATCTAATCACCATGAACTAAATTTCAACACAAAACAGGCTTGGGAGAGGAAATATTTAGGATCTGTGGGGACACTTAAGCTGTACCCTACAGGATAAGGGAAAACTCAGCTATGCAAACAGCCAAGGAAATGTCCAGATTAAGGTGGTAATCATGGCAGTGTCCAGATGAAGGCTGCAGGGCAAACCATCCATTTGATTTTAAAAAGTTTGTCACACTGAGCAAAATTATGTTCTGGCAAACAAAGAAAAAGGCATGCAATCTCACAGCATCACCACCAGGGTGCTCTTTCATCAGAGAGACTTGAGTGAAAAGAATGTTATGAATTCAGTCTAGAAGTAATACTTTGGAGGCTAAAACTAAAAGAAAGAAGTTGGAAGACAAAGCAGACTCTTCAGAGCTCACACGAAGCACCAAGACTGAGTGGAAACCCAAACTGGCTTCAGAGAGAAAACAGGTGTCTGTCCTCTGCCTCAAGCATCGCAAGGTTATATTTTTGTTGTCATACTTAAACATATAGGATTAATATGCAACTACGTCTGTTGAATTTTGGGAAAGATGTCTCTATCTTGCTTTGGATATCTTGATGCAGAATGCAGGACTTGATTAGGACTTGACATACAGAAAATTTCATCACTGTTTATAAGGAACATGGACAACATGTATTTGGGAGCAGAGTTCTACAGAACCAGACAGCGAAAAACGTTGTTTTCTTTTGAAATAGGCTTTCACTATGTAATTCAGAGTAGTCTCAAACTCATCATGTAGGTAAGGCCAATATTGAACTTATGATCCTACAACCTGAGCCTGAGCTTGGAGTGCTGGGATTAGTAGTCCTGTAGCCCCATATCTGAAAGTAATATTAAGTTTTGATAAAGTGAGACTATAACTATTTGCTTCCTGTTAATGCCATAGTTTTTGTTAACCTGATACAAACCTAGGCATACTTGGGAAGACGGACTCTTTCATCTGAATAACTGTCTCTACCATATTGTCTGGGATGGTATTGTATTTTCCCAGTTGAAATTTGATGGGAGAAGACTCTCCATGATGGACTTTAACCTATAAGCCTAATAAACCCTTTCCTCCCCCTTTGTCTCAACAGAAAGCAATTAGTTTGTTAGTTTACCTCTTCCATATGTAATGCTGCTGGGGTCCTCGTACATATTTAACATATGCTATCTAAATCCATCCCAGGCAAGAATTTAACTATATGAATGTTTTGTAGATATTAATGATAACATATAGTAAAATAATTGACCTTAGGTGCTAATAATGCTTACTCCTAAACTCAGTACAGTCAATACTTATTTGGTGCAAATAAAGAAAACCTTGGTAGAAGGCTGAGAAATTATGTGTATTTAAAGATATAAAATCAGAGTTAGTGTGTTTACAATAGACATATAAAATGTCATCAGTAAGAAGCCAAAATGATTAGTCTTGAATAAAAATGCTTAAAGGCTATTTTCAAAGGTTTCCATAATTGATGTCTTAAGGAATTTCTTCAATTTGAAAAGGTTGAAACTGAACTTCATAGTGGAATATTTAAAAAAAAAACCTATCCGATGAGATTCAACTTGGGTTTACCTGTTTTGAATTTAAAGTATATGTGGTACCAGTTCAGTACTTGATAGTGAATCTTATACATGTGTGTCTCAGGCAAGTTTCACAATTGTACTGTAAAAAGAACATAGACGTATGTTATGACTTCTAAGAGTGACCTGGATCATATCTTTCATGAAGTGGTTTAAAACTCTGAGGCTTCATTCTCTCTGGAAAAGATCAGACTGCCTTATTTAAGGGTTTAAAGCTCAGGAAGAGTGAGGCAGCACAGGTCAGGGTGCAAGTCCTGCTAATTAATCCAGGGAACCTGCAAAGGATGCTGTATTAAACCAATGGATGCCTCTGGAATGTGGAACTTGGTTCCTAGGAATACTGAAACAAGTCTAAGGGAGCATTTGGCTAGGGTGTTAGAAAACCAACATAAATGATGTTGGTTTGCGTCCATGGCAGTGCAGTAGAGCGTCTGTCACACAGTAGGCTCTGTGCTATTGAGAGCATGTGATGCAGTAAACTGGTCAGGGCAATTGATCTGCAGAGTGGTCAGAGAAAATGAAATTACAGCTGAGCTGAAGGTACAGCACTAGGCAGATGGGTGGTCACAGGTCTGGGTTCTGAAGCCATGAGCATGGAGTCAGCAAGGGGATTGGTCTGGTAGATTTACCAAGCTCACGGATTCCACAGAGTAAGTAGGAAGTTCAAGTTGAGGGAGCTAGAAGTAGTGAGGATTTTTGTCCTGATGAAGAACCTTTAGATTCTTTCTCTTTGTCTCAACTTATCATTTTGTGTTGTAATGGCAGCTGTTTTGCTTTTTGTCACAGTAGATTGTCCTTGTGTACCGATGCATTGGCTGGGCACAGGACTCTTTTTTCCCTAGACCATCTGTGGTGCTAGTATCCTCAATAAAGGGATACTTTTTTCTCAATCCCTGTAATACCCTGCATTCACCACATTGTTTGGCTTCTGCAGTTGTGAAGTCCTCAGGACACACTGTGGAGCGAATGCCTGCCTGACCTCTGGGGTGTCTCGTTGAGAAAGGAGATGTGGCCTATGGCCAGGCAATGGTCCTCCCTGCAACCATCCTGTCACTCCCCAACATCCACATGAGCAACCATCCTGGGCTGACCTGATATTGAACAGATCCTTCCAAGCATTCTAGCCAGAACTAGAACTAAGGATTTCATTTCTACTTTTTGATTATTTCTTAATCACTTAAGGTACAAGGATGGGCAGCATCCAGCCTCCTGAGCTGTAACTGAGTCTTACTTACACAGCTCAGAATAGGCAAGTCTGTGGATGCTGCCTCATCCTGCAAAGATAACAGGCTGTAGCCATGAACTTCTACTTGCCAGGCTCCATGCTGAGAAACTTACAAACACTGGTCTCTCTAAGCTTCACTGAAGCTCTGGTGTCTCATCTTTCTATAAAGGCATCTTACCCTGTGGTCCCATATTTTCTTAATTAATTCCTTCCAGTATTCTTCTGAACAGCATAGACTAAGATTTTACCCACTTTATTACTAACTGCATGGAAAATATTTTCCCTATATTATAGATGACAAAACTGAGTCTCAGAAGGGCTAAAGAATGTGCTCAGGTCACAGAACTAAAGAGAAGGGCAGAGATCCTCAAATGTATGCTCTTAACTGCAAAAACAAAACAAAACAAAAAAACAAAAACAAAAACAAACAAATAAAAACCCAAAAACCAAAAAAAAATCCAAAAAAGAAAAACAAAACAAAAAACCACAAATAATATTAAAAATAAAACACATAATAGCATCAACAAAGCATACAAATGGATGTATTTAATTAGATGTTAAAATGGGGCCATGGAAGTGGCTGAGTGGATAAAACGCTTGCTGCATAAGCAAGAAGATGAAGTTCAAATGCCCAGAACCAAGTGGCTCAGTTGTAACTCCAGCCTTTGGAAGGTGTCATGGGGATGCTTTCAGCAAGCTGGCTAGCTTGACTGGCCAAAGCAGGAGCTCCAGGGTCAGGAAGAACCCTGCCAGTGACAGAGGAAGGCATGAGTGTTCCATATCTGGCCTTCACACACCAAGAACATGAACCCACACACATATTTGCACACACATGCATGTGAACATGCATTCACACACACACGCACACACACACACACACACACACACCACACATACACACAAATTAAATGTTCAAAGAAAGTAAACATGGGTATTATAAGGCAGTCTATCATATGATGTTTCCATTTTTCTGTCATCCATTTTCTCCTTCATTTTCAAAAGACTGTTTTTTTATCATCCTCTAGCAGTAATGTCAGAGATGTAGAAGAAGGTTTAGTTTGGGATTCTGCAGTGTTTTTACTAACTTATAAAAAAGTCCAGGAAAATCAAGGGAGCATGGATATCAGTCTATACCTCCATTTCAAAGGCCTCAAACAAGAGTGTGGTGAGAAGCTGTGTTGCCTGATAAAACTGAAGTGAACGTGAGGCCCAAACATCTGCATTCCTGAACGCTGGTTTCACCTGTGGGAGCTTCAGGAGCTGGAGGCAGCTCCTCGTGTGTGTGTGTGTGTGTGTGTGTGTGTGTGTGTGTGTGTGTGTGTATTTGTGTGAGAGAGAGAGAGGTGAGAGAAAAGTGTGTGTGTGAGAGAGTGTATGTGAGACAGTGTCTGTGTGTGTAAATGAGAGAGAAGTGTGTGTATGGGGAGATGTGTGTGTGTGTGTGTGTGAAGTGCATGTGTGAGAGAGAAGTGTGTGTATGAGGAATATGTGTGTGTATATGGGTGTAAGAGACAGTGTGGGTGTGAGACTGTGTATGTGTGTGTGTGTGAGAGAGAGAGAGAAAAAGAGAAGTGTGTGAGGGGAGAGAGTTGTGTGTGTGTGTGTAAAAGAGAGAGAGGTGTGTGTGAGAGAGAAAGTGTGTATGTGTGTGTGAGGTAGAGGTGTGTGTGAGAGAGAGATAAGTATATGTGTGTTTGTGAAAGAGAGTTTTAAAGTGTCCAACAGACAGATTTTTTTTTCAAGTTTTATCTTACCATCAAAGCACGTATCCCAATATTTTAGGTTTAAAATGGGATTGTCGTTTAAATGCCTGATGTTTCCGGTGTTATTTAAAATGGACAAGAAATAGGTAGGTACCTCCATATGTGGAGAGCTACAGACTATGTGGGGACTGTAGCAGCATGAGGCCACCTCCCTACACAGGTCTTCATAAGGACTTTGGCTTGTAGCAGAGTTCAGGAATGTTTGCTTTCTGTGTTGCTTCATTTAATAGTATGAAGCATTTTAAAGCATTTACTGATGTTGCTGCATTTCTTACACGTGCATGTAATTACGTTTTTAGGAATTCTAAGAGATATCAAGACACTTTATGAACTTATTACTTCATAGTGATAGACAACTTCCCTCACATTGTCTGGTAACTGAGGTAACAGGAATCTACCCTTTCACAAGAGTATATTGGTGTGGTCCTCATAATGACAACAATATGGGTTAAAGTCTGGGCTTTTCCTCTGTCCAAATGCTCTGAAACAAGAGCCTTTGGATATATGGTTCACTTGCCAGAGTCTCGGTTTCAGTTGACAATCACCCATCTACTCAGATATTATGAGGATTGGAGAAAGTATTTTTTGTTTTGTTTTTAACATATCATATTAGCTCTCAGCTAAATAAGAACTATGGACATTAGAGAGATGTATTTAGTTTTAAAAAGTTAATTAGAGAGAGAGGGAGAAAGAGAGAGAGTATAGATAAATGTTCCAATATCTGTATGTGGAGGTCAGAAAACAATATTGTTGAGTTGGTTCTCACTTTCCAGCTTTACCTGGGTTCTGGGCATTGAACAGAGGTTGCCTGGCTTATACAGCAAGAAACTTCACCAACTGAGCCATCTTGTTGGCTCTGAGGTACATTTTGTTCGTAGGTTATTGTCACATGATTTGACCATTTCTTAGTACATCTTGCTTCTTACTGACAGACTTAACAGTCTTTATATATGAACATATCATCCTTTATGTGCTGGAGACTGGCAAAACTCTCCAAAAGTTTTAGGCATTCATGTTGTTTGAATAGTTAAGAATGAGATCTTTTCAAGTTCACCTCCTTTGGTGCATTCCAGTCTACAGGGTTCCAATCTAGTCCTTCATTTAATATTCACCTTTGAGACCTCACCATGTAAGAACACTGACATTAGGAGTTAATTTTTCAGGGAGATTAACCTACACATTTTATTACATGAGGCTTCATTCAAAGATTATTTATGCAAAATTATTAAACAATATAGTATCTCACAGTCATGGTTTGTACAAATCAGGGAATTAACAATACATGTTGGGAATGTGTCGTAGACTGTAGAAAACAATTATAAACAATCTCCTTAACATAGACCACTTCACAGACTAAACAGATCCAAACTGTTAGCAAAGTTAAACCAAGGAAAGTATTTAAAAATGGAAATAACCTTTAAACTCATCACACTGGCAACTTTACACTGATGCTCAATGTTGTTTAGCAGATACTTCAAGGGCTTTTTATACAGAGTTCCTTTAAGTAGGTCACAACTGGGAACAATTAGGAAATCATTCTGTTTCTATTTTATTTCTCCTTAACAGTCTTATATTCCAAAGTCCATTTCTTCCACAGAGTAAATTCCATTAACAGCCAAATGTACACATTTCTGAGTTGTTCTCTGATATTTACCTTAATAATATAATTTTAATTATAAATAAAACTCATTTAAGCAGTCACTGATAGCCTTCTAGGTACAGGCATTTTAAACCAAACGAAGAATATACAAGATAAACCTAGTAGTGGTCAGTAAAACATGGTCTATCGGACCAAATCTGGCCTATCATCTCTTTTGGTAAAGTTTTATTGAAACACGGGTTCATCAATTTGTTTACTTAGTATCAGTGTTCTCTTTTATCACATAAATCAGTTTGAGCAGTTATGACAGAAATATTGTGACCTGTCAAGTCAAAAATGTCTTGCCACTACTTTAGAAGTTGCTTCAACCTCCACTTAACACCAAAAGTTTGAAGAATTTTCATGTTGATGTTGAAGATCGACATTAAAATTAGGAATTAAAAGAGATTCCCACATATTTTGCTCCAATTTAAGGTTGGTACAGATTAGTGGGAAGATCAGAGAGGGGGTAAGTCCTATACTTTTATAGGCTGTTTGCAAATAAAAAAGACATTGATGTTATGCTAAAGGAACCAGGATGCCCCCCCTTAGATATGACACAAACTACAGAGTAAGCACAAAGCAAAGGGCCACTGGTGTGAACAATATTTAAAACATTTTACTCCTTTAAGATTTGTGCTTGTGAGTTGTGGATGTTGGAAGATTCCTTACTTATCATATCTCTGTCTCCACCACAATTTATTTAATAACGAGCTGGCATTGTGGTTATTACTTAAAAGGAGAATATAGGGTCTGCATGTTACCTGTGTGCTGTTCTTCAATCCAGACTTGCAAATACATGAAGAGTAGAAGCCCTGCTGTCCCGAACAGCAGGACAGAAAGGAAGACTTGTTTGGGGTTCATGACCACTTCAGAAGGCTGTGTTTCTTTTCATGTCCAAATCCAAAGACAGCATGTTTTATTGCTCCATGGAGTTTGAATCTTTTCTTGATCTCTCAAGGCCCATTCAAAGTAACCTAGAATTTCAAACAATCCATATTATACGCGTCTGGATTTGTGTTCAAACATGGCAAAAACAAAAGTAAGCACATGAACAGCACTGAAGTCTCAGATATGTGGTGACTCACTGAAAGAGGAACCCTGTAGTAAATATTCCAGGGGCAACTTGGTATCTTATCTATGGGATACTGTGCACTCTTATCCTGCCCACAATAAAGCGCAACATGACATTTAGTCAAGCGAAAAAGTTTGGCTGCATTTAAGCTGTTTCCTGTTGTAAAGAGTCAAGTGAAGGTTTGGGGTGCTTTAGCATGATGGCCAGGAGAAGAAAGGAAAGAGGATGATTGTTGAAGAATGGAGAATGAGGTTTAGGACATGCTTGTGGATTTGGGAAAACCCTTCGTATCTTTAGTATCCAAGAACAGCAGGATGCTCAGACCACTTGGGACAAAGGATGTAGTATCCTCATTCTGGTGTATGTTCAAGCATATCAAGGCTGTTTAGTCCTCCTCACAACACATCATAAATGTCATGTGAATGCATGCAGCAGGCTACTCTCCAGTGAATATACTTGGGAAAGGGCTTCAGGTTCATCTGACGCAGTTGTTTGTTTTTGAATATTTTGATACGTAGTTGATTGCATCTGTGAATGAAGTCTGTACACGTTCAATACAGATGCTTGTTTTTGCCAAATATATTCAACCACACATGTGATGAATCCATAGATAAGGAGGATTGACTGTATACAAAATGCAAAACTGAAAAGTTTACTTTAGCATTTCTCATTTAGGTAAAAATCATAGATTTATAAAATTTAAATGATGAATTTGAAATCTTTATGGAGCATAAAAAGTAGAAAAGGCCTTGTTCTAAAATTCCCTCTCAAAAGAACATAATTAATGAAATTTATTAGAGAGCATAAAGATCCACCTGGGCAATCAATGATGGATCACTTAAATATAAAACAAAAGAAAACTAATTCAAATCAGCTTTTTTCTTTTTTTTTTTTTTTGAACAAACATACAATTTAGTCTTAATTTTATTCTATGTCACACTTCTAATAGAAATGTGAACATTCTCCTTAGGAAAGAATATGGGTACTCATCAGAGCCTGTATCAGATGCTGGTGTCTGTGTGACTTCTTTGAAATTCAAGTGAGGATTCAAGTGAGGACTATGGCTCCCACTGAACCACACCAAGCATCATGGGGCCCCACCTGGTGATCAGCCTGACAAATGGGATCACTGCCGAGAGTATCTATGGCATCCAAGGAGTCATGTTGGCCACACACATCTCCTCTCTGGGAGGGTAGCATAAATGTGTCTTCAATATGAATGCATTGTACACACTGCTATGTTTATAACTCATCTCTTCTCCCAAACATGACTCAAAATCTTTGAGGAGAGTCTTTGAGGGAGAATTCTGGATTGTCTTAGAGAAAGGCTGGATCAGTTAGCCTTTTGTTGCTGTGATAAAGCATAACAATAGAAAGTGACTTGGGTAGGAAATCATTGATTTCATCTTACATCTGACAGTCCAGTATTGATAGGAGCCGTGGTAGGAGCTGAAGGAGGAAGCTGGAGGCAGGAATGAAGGAGACCCTGCCTAGGAATGCTGCTCACTGGTTTGCTTTCCTCGGTGGCTTCCATTCTTTTCTCCACTGTTTTGCACTTTTCATTAAAATACAATCACTTCATTTCCCCATTCCCTTTCCTCAGTCAAACTCCTTTCATGCCCCTCAAATTCCTGGCCTCTTTTTCATTGTTATTATTACATATTTATATGCATAAATATTTAAACATAGCCTGCTGAGCCCATTTATCCTTTTAGTCATTTGGAAGTGTGGCTTTTAATCCTGTTACAGTCTTATAGTTGTGGGAAAAATTCCCAGCATTTCTTTTCCTTTCAACACTGAGGCAATGTATTTGGACTGGCACCTTCCCTGTTGCCAGCCCCTGAAGCTATCTTTCTACTTTCTAGTACCTCAGCTTAATGGAATTATCAGTATTTTGTTGTTTTTATTAAAGATTTAATGTTATTTTGTGTGTGCAAATGTTTGTCTACATTTGCATCAATGCATCATGCACATGTCTGGTGCTCATAGAGGCCAGAAGATGGCTTAGATCACCTGGAGTTACAATTAAAGACGATTGTGAGCCTTCATGTCGGTGCTGGGAACCAAACCCAGGTCTTCTGCAAGAATAGCAAGAGCTATTAACCACTGGACCATTTCTCCAGCCTTAATACTAGTCTCTCTTCCTTCTTTTCCTTTCTTTTTTTTCTTTTCCTTCCCTTCCGTTCCCCTCCTTTCCCTTTTCTTCCTTCCTTCCTTCCTTTCTTCCTACCTTCCTTCCTTCCTTCCTTCCTTCCTTCCTTCCATCTTTCCTTCCTTCTACTCTCTCTCACTCCCTCTGTCCCTCCCTTCCTCCCTTCCTTCGTCTCTCCTCCATCCCTCTCTCCAGTCCTCTTTTCTTTCTTTTCTTTTCTTTTGTGGTGAATGGTTTTGTGTCACTTATCCCAGTGCTGCCAAAGTTTGTTCCTATTGCAGTTTGCTCCAAAATTTCCTTCTAGTATAAGGACAAAAGGAATTTGATACTTTGTGTTACCGCAACTTGTTTACCCACTCGCCTGTCAATGAACGCTAGGGATGTTTCCACTGTAAGGTTGTTGTGACAACTTCTGTGAAGATGGGGTGCGCGTATCCCACAGAGCCCCCTTTCAGTACTATGTCTCAGCACATTTCCAGAATTCCCATTTCTGGGTCACCCAGAAATCTGCTGTGCTGTTGGTAAGTTTTGAGGAAGTCATGCCAGTTCTCCCACTTTCTATTCCTACTAGCATTGTGCAAGCTCCGGTTTCCTTAAGTTTTCTTTCTTTTCTATTTTGGTTTGGCTTTTTGCTTTTGCATGCGTGTTGTTTGTTTTTAGTTAGTGTCTCACTATGCAGGTCAGACTGGCATTGAATTCATGATGCTCCTGCCTCAGTCTCCCAAGTACTGGGACTACAGGTGTGGGCTACCATGTCCTTTTCATATTCTTTATATTCTTGTTAATGCTCATTCATTTGTCTTCAGTTTTTACTTGTTTTTATTAATTGCCAACCTAATGACTGTGATGTAGTATGGATTTCATTTACTTAATGAGTAGAGATTTTCAGCATTTTTGTGGGCCTCTTGACCATTGGTATGAAAAATTGTCTGTAAAAATTCTTTACCCATTTTATTTATGTTTCAAGGACTCTTCCTCAACCCCTTGCATTCTGACACATCCCAGGACCACCTGTTCTGGGGTGGAACCAGCAACAGTGGTTTGTTCACTCCCATGTCAATCATTAATCAATAAAATGCCTGACAGACACGCCCACAGGCCAATCTGATAGAGGTAAATCCTCAACTGGAGTTCCTTTCTCCCAGGCAACTCTAGCATATGTCAAGTCAAAAGTTAAAAACTGCTATGAGTAATTGGAGAGCCAGCCAAGTGATAGTATTTAGATAACTTTTTACTCCTTCTCTCTTCCTTTCCTTCCAGTAGCATTCCATTATTTGGTCCAGTCGAACTCTGGTTTCTCCTGTGTCCACCTTCCAAGTACTGAGATGAGAGTGTGTATCATCACATGTAGCTTAGGTAGTTATTGTTAGGAAACCAGGTTTTACACAGAACTTGGCTTCAAAGACAATATGAACTTAGATTTCCTTGGGAATGAATAAAATATTTAGGATCATCATTTAATTAGGAAGAAAATATAACCCAATACTCGAAAGCAGTTATGCACAAAGAGAAAACAAAACAAAACAAAACACCACAAGCAATCCTTTTCTTTACATTTTAGTTGTAATTCAGAGGGGGCCACAATGAAACAGCCATGGCTGTTAGCATCTCCGGTCACTTGTTCAAACCAACTTTCCTTAGTCCTCTAAGGAGTGGCAGAAACTCTTAGTGATTTTTCCAGCTCTTGGGAGGAGTTTTAGTGTTTTGATTATGGCAAGAAACAGGTATTAAAGATGTCAAAAATCTGATTTGATGCCTAATATTTTGCACCTATATTGAATGAAAAATAAATATTCATGGGTGTTTCAGGCATCTGCAGCAAAGAACAACTTCCAAGGGAAACTGAAAAGAAGCTAACTTTCTCCTCCTTTGACAACGGCAGTTAAATAATGAACTGGCATCTTTCCTAGGTATATGAGAAGATGCAGATGAGAGGAAAACAGTTAACCCAAATCTATAACAAAGAAATTGTTGTTTACGAGGAGAAATAGACTTTTACAACCTGGCTCCATAATTAAAACTTATCTCAAAAGAGGAAAGAGGGAAGACAACTTAGAAGTCACAGTGGTGTCATAAACCCATGGGATGGTGTTGTGTGAGCCCACAAAAGCACCCCTTGGGGGGTTTGCAGAGGAAAATTATTACCTACAATGCTGGAAATAGATTAAGAATTTGCCCTGATTTTTCCAGAGCTGTTGCTATCCTCTCTCATATCCTCCCAGGGGGAGGAGGCAGCCGAAGAGCCATGATTGTTATTCTGGCAGATGTGGGGAGGACTTAGTGATTAAAGCCACAAGGCAGAAAGGCAATCTGGTGTAAAACGGGAGAGATCCGTTTGTTTTGCCTCCATCTCAGTCCATTAACCCAACATTGGCAGGAGGAGACGGCTCTCATTAAACACAGGTGAGGTGGTAAGAGCAACTGTTTTGCTTTAAGCAAACCTGAAGGTCAGTCATGATGGGAACATGCACCTACTTGGAGATCATATATCTACCTCCAAGCCTGAGGGGGAAAAGTGTAGACTGTTGGAAACTGAAATTAGAAGAAATGTACTCGTTTGTGTGCAAGCACCCAGAGACACTTCTACAGCTTAAGGTTTTCCGGGCTTTGTATAGCAACTTCTATTCCCACTTACAGACACAATACCATCTATGTAATGATACTTAATAACTTGTTGCTTTGAAGTAAACTTGGAGAAGAGGTAACAGACTAAAGCAATAGCTGTATTTTACAGTTTATTAGTAAATCCATAGTTCTGACTTGTGAGTGGTGAAATAAGGAATGTTCAAATACAGAAAAATAGTTTTCATGTCTTTACCACTTGTGTTTCCTTAGACAGTTGTTGTTTTCACAATTATGAAGAGAAGTACAAACATAATCATTTCATGTAGTTACAGTCCCAATACATGAAACATATTCCTTTAAAACATGCAGGTCATCATAATAGTAAACCATCATTAAATTAGAGTTAATTTCTATAAGGAAAAATTTTAAGTAGCTAACTTTGGCAGAAGTTCATGATTTTAGCAAGAGAGCAGTGGTGTCAGGGCAGAGTTAGTTATAGCACTAAATTATACAGGGAGAGTAGTGTAGAAGGTACCCAGAGCAGGGTGTTTGTCTCCCGATCTAACCAAACATTGGAACCCAGCATTCATGTCTCCTCACCTTATCCATTGTGGCTGGATCATTCCTTCCTTTCCCTTCCTCTGTGTAAGCAGACACCACGCCCCACTGATGGATTACATCCATTAACTTCCCACCCTACGACATCCTCTGTGCTGGTCCACACTTCTTGGTTCTGTCTCTGAAGAACTAGTGTCCTCACTTTCTCTCCATTTCTTCCAGATTCCTGTGAAGGGTGACTCTATCAACCCGTCCTTGACCTACGTACTCAGAGACTCCAGAATTGCTTGCCATCCACAGACAGGCTTCCCGTTAGATATCTTAGACCCAGACTCCCTGGAGGTGGAAATGATGTTTCATGGCAGAGCTTGTGAAAGGATTAAAAGTTTTAAATTTTCTACTTTGTTTTTGTTATTGTTTAGATTTTTACCATTCTGCCTACCACTTGTTCATATCTCCTCCTCTCCTCCCTACTTTTCTGACTTTGTGTGTCTGTTTTTTTTTTTTTTTTTTTTTTTTTTCATGTGGTCCTACAGATAGAATGATCCTGGGACTTGGCACACTGAAGACAAGCATTGTTTCACAGAGCCCCACCTCCAGCAGCTTCTATTTTCATTCTTGTGTGTGTGAGTTTGTGTGTGTGTGTGTGTGTGTGTGTGTGTGTGTGTGTGTGTGTGTGTGTGTGTGTGTATTTTAAAGATTTTGGCTAGCAATTACTTATTCATATTGGCATAATCACAGCTTTGCTGTTCATGACTTTTTCTGTCTTGCATATAGAGCTGAGTTTAACTATTGTTAGCTTTGTGTTCTTTCCCATGGCAGACAAAGCCCAGAGGTAGCTGGGGTCCAGTTTCTGGTCTGTTTCTGTCCCCACTCTTTCCCTTCACCTTGTACTGGGAACCTCACAGTTACAAGTGAACCTGCCACTGGTTAGTTGTTTCTACAACCATGTCTCCTCCTTCTTCCTCCTCCTCTTCCTCCTCTGCCACTTCTTCATTTTGATGAAGCTGAGTACTTCCTTCCTTATCTCCAGCTAACACCACACAGGCAATGAAGTACCAGATCCATCAGCAGCACCTTCCACACTTACAGCCTAATACACCCACAATTTCTGTCCATTTAGCAGATCTTTACTTGCTTGTGTTCCTGGTTTTGAGTCTGGTTATAACTTCATGCAATCCTTTCCAAATTCCATTTATCATTGTTTAGTTTGAAGACTAGACTAGGAGAGTAAAACATAAGCATACATCCATCTTTTTACCACAAATCTCCATGTTGTTGTTAAGGTCTAATTTACTTTCTCAATAAAATCAGGGTAACAGGATCTATTCTATGTATCACATAACATTAGAAAATACTAAGTCATACAGAATATGATGCTATCAGAAAACCAGAGTAAATCTTATTCTAAGATATTTTAGTAACATTGCTTAAGCCTTTCATTTGTGCTTAAAAAATAAATATTGTGAAAATCTATTGCTGCTATCAGGCATATTTAATTTAAGCCCTGATATGTTTCTAATAATAGAAAGTTCTTTGTGGGCAGGGCTATAATTAAAGGGATGGGAATTGAAATCATGTTCATTGAATAAATCCTTGTGTTAATAACTGAAACCAGAAAATAATCTTGAATGGATAACTCAATTAAATGAAGAATGTGACCTCAATGTACATTTTAGATGAAATTGGGTGTAGTTTGTGTGATACTGCATTAGGCTTAATTTACTATTTAAAAACAATCTGTTGTTCATTGCTAGGGGTTGAACCCACATATTCCCACACAGTAAGCATGTATGCCACTTACTGACACTCCATTCCATTCCTTGATTTATCATTTATTACTTGATTGATGATCTTAGAGGCTGAATAATACTGTTTGGGTCCATTTTTCTAACATGGAATTTAAGAATTACTACATTTCCACCAAATCCTGTTTCTTTTGACAAGAGTTAGTTTAAAAATTATGAGAAGTCATAAAAATAGTAGAATCTTATGTACCCTGTCTCCAGTTTCCGCCAATGATATCATCTTGCACATGCGCAGCACCATTGAAGTTAGGAGTGTTACTTTGCGTAGGCTACAAATGTTCCCCAAAGAGGTTCATCTTACATTTACTGAAACTTGTAAACATGCTATTTCTGTGGCAATAAATAATTTTGATCACAAAATGAATGCGAGTTGATAAACAGATAACCTTAAATAAGAAATCCTTCTTAGTGATCTAGTTGAGCTCCATCTCATTGCAGATGTTCTGAACAGTGGACGAGGGGAAAAGAAGAGCCAGTCTGAGTCAGGCAGTGAGAAAAGGACTAGATTGACCTGTGTTAGTACTGCAGGTAGAAGCAGAAAACACAAAGAAACAAATTGGACAGGAACTGGTGATGGGAGATGTCATTCTGTATATGTTTCTCATACTGGTTAATAATAAAGCACTGTTGGCCAATAGGAAAGGAAGATAGGAGGGACTAGGAGACAAGGAGGAAATAGGAAGTAGGAAGGAGGAGTCAAGATGGAGAGCCTGGAGAGAGCAGTATGCGGCAGCCGGCTCTGGGTAAGAAGACCACGTGGAAATACATAGATTAACACAAATGGGTTAATACTTAATTCAATTTATATATTTTAAAAATGCTTTGACTCAAACATTTAAGTTCAAGGACAAGTTACTGGCGAAAAGGATTTCTATTTTTGTTTCCACAGAAAATGAAAAGCTGTGGATTCCTTCCAGACTAATGTGGTTTGATCAAGCCAGACCCCCTAAAACAGAGTCGCTGGTGATCCAACATTCAAAACATCTTGGACAAAGCAGCCTCGCAGACTACAGCCAAGATTTCTGCAACTTCTTAGGATCCCCATGACAGCGCCCCCTACCAGCAGGAAATAGTTGCTAAAGAACGACGCCCAAATTCCCAAATATTGTTTATAAATGTTTGTTTTCATTTAAATGGACTTGGTTATAAATGGTTAAGGATCACAACCAATATCTTTTTAAAGGTAAAAAGGGAATTATGGTATAGATATGCATAGTTTGTTTTGGAATGGATTTTCATTTATTGATACAATTTAAGGTCAATTTTGTCATATGTATATTTCTCCTCTTGTTTGTATAGCTCATTTAGAAATGTAATGTATAATGTAGTGCAGATTATAGATAATTACCTATGATAGTCAAAGCTTAGAGTTTAGTTAGGGTTTTCAAGATACACAGAGATGTATTTAAGATAGATAGGAATTCTTCAAACCCTTCAAAGACCTACAGAATATGGCATTTAAAATGATTTAGGGTTTTACTTGACAATGAGACATAAATGCTCCTGGTAGCACCACCTATGTCAGAAAGGAAGATAGACATCAAAGAAACATGTTATGGAGTTTACTTCCAATATGGCAAGACTAGCCATTTGGACAAGATACTGCTCTTGTCTGGACTGTTTGACTTTATGCTGTATAAACTGGATATGCAGGACCCACAGAAAAGTGACTGCTGATTCAAGATGGACATTGCTACAGAGTTCCTGCTTCATGGAAGAGTCTGTGAGAAAGCTACAGGACACAGAAAAAAGTGACTGACAAACTGCCAATACAAGAAGACAGTTTAAAGTTTCCTGCGTTGCTGAAGAGTCTGCCAGACACACTATGGCCTATGGGCTGAAGATGGAAGATTACAAAAGAACTTCGCTTGACCAGGCAGTGAGTTGTCTCTGTCATTTCTAGAGCTTATATATTATCCTTCTGTGGTCTTTGAAGGAGTTAAAGACAGATAGTTATGGTTATAGTTTTCATTAGTTAGGATTAAAGATAAGTTACTTAGACTTTAGACACACAAAGATAGAATAGATGATGAAATATTTTCTTCAAATCTTGCTAAATATTAATGGACTAAATATTGTTAATGGTGATTCTTATTTGATAACTGTTATGTGATATATTTTGCTATGTTAAGGTTAAAACCCTTCTTTTTATTTAGACAGAAAAGAGGAGATGATGGGAGATGTCATTCTGTATGTTTCTCATACTGGTTAATAATAAAGCACTGTTGGCCAATAGGAAAGGAAGATAGGAGGGACTAGGAGACAAGGAGGAAATAGGAAGTAGGAAGGAGGAGTCAAGATGGAGAGCCTGGAGAGAGCAGTATGCGGCAGCCGGCTCTGGGTAAGAAGACCACGTGGAAATACATAGATTAACACAAATGGGTTAATACTTAAGACAGAGCTAGCCGATAAGAAAATAGTAACTGGCCAACAGTATAATATCCAATACAGAGTCTCTGTGTATTATTTGGGGCTGGTGGCGTGGCGGCGGGACAAGACCAGCGGCGGCAGGCGGAAAAACTGTACTCGTTACAAACTGGTCCAGCTCAAACCTTGATTTTAGACTGCTTCTGACTTTTGATCTACAGAACAATATAACATATTTGTGTTGTTTCAAGGTACTGAATTTAGTATATATTTTTTGTAGTAGAAATAGCAACAAAACCAGCTAAGAACAATACAATTAAAATGAAAAGAGGACAGTTGGTAAGATTGTTATGGATGGGTGGAGTGACACTGATAATGTTCAAATGGTTTCTCAAGTTTTGTGTTTTATGACTTACTGTACAATTTCTCAACCACTCAGTGTGTTCTGTCACCCATTCCTTCTCTAGACACTAATTTGTAGGTGTTTCTTTATTCATATTGTTCTTGTGATTTCCCATGCAATTTATTTAACAGGTACTTTCTACTTTTAGCTATGGTAATTAAGATTTAATTCTATAAAGTCATTAACAAGACAAGGCTTTGCCTTTATATTCTTTGTTTTAGAGAAAATAGTGTTGAACTTTTTCATTCTCCTATTTAATATAGTGGTTTTACTATTTAAAGCAATATAACCACTCTTTAAAAACTTCATAAGGCTAAATCCAAATGCACTTGGAAGTATGTATTTGTATTAGGTGAGGCAAAACACTCAAAGGGCTTATGGCTAAATGAACCATCCATTCCATACTTCAGTTTTACTTGTCAGCCCACACCTGGTCTAAAGATGTTTAGATCTTCAAATTGTAAGCATGCATGAAGTAAGATCACTGTGGGGTTTTTCATTCCTTTACATGGAACTGTAAGAATGTGTAATACATATTGAAATGTCAGTCAAGACTCCTTAAGACTGCCACTGACTTCATTGTGTAGAATCACAAAGATCACACCCACCAATATGCAAAGAAAATACAGAATCCATTCTAGTTCACTAGGGGCACACATGAAGACATAGGTTGTTAGAGTTCCAAACTTTGGGCACAGGAGAATGAGAAATGGCAATTGTGTGGATGATGAGCAAAATAACCTAATGAGATATATCAAACCAGCTAAGACTATACTATGGGTTGTTAAGAGAGTTAGAAAGCCAAATGAAGTGATCTTACTTTGTTGTTGAAATTAACATAGTATCCTCAGAAAAGGTGAATAAAAAAGGCTTGTGCTGCAAGCTTGGGATCCTCAGCAGCCACAGAAACAAAAAGTACAAAATAGTAGAAAGTAGAGTTGAAGGCTATGGAAGTAACTGTTGAGTTGCCACTCTATGGAGAAGTTTCACAGTTTAACATGGATTGTCCTTATTCCTAGCTCCATAAATGGGCATATAATAGTATAATCCTGGCAGTGTGTGCCTAGGTTCCTTGCAAAAAATAGTTGGCTCAAAATAGCCTGTACATTCATCTCCTGTGAGTTTGGGAACAGCCTGGCCTAGGTGAGAACCTGTCTCAAGAAGTTGAAACCCAAAACACAAAAACAATAGCAATGTATGCTCTCCTGATCTTGGATGCTGGAAATCTGATTTACAGATATACCTACTTAGATGAAAAGAGAAGATTGCTTGTTTTTCTCCTGGGCTTCTGGTAACTCCAGGCATTATATGGCTTCTTAGAACTGGTCTATGCTTTGGCTTCATATGCCCCCTCCCTCTTTCTCTGTGTCTTTTTCTTTCAGAAATGTAGCAATGTGTATACCATAGGATTTAAAGGTCACCCAGATATTGCAGTATTATTTCACCTAGACACTTTTAAGCTAATTTCAATAGCAGAAGTGCTTTCCTTAGATAAGGATCTAGGATACGGGCATAACTTCGAGGGTCATCAGTCAACACTTTACTCCAGCTGACTATTGGTTTCCCCAGTGACAGCGATCATGTTACAGAGGAACTACTCAAAGTGAAGAGCCCAGGCTTAACGACGATGGAAAATAATATTGTCAGTCTCACTGAATATGAACAAAAAGGCTTACATAATTCGTCCTGTACTCGAAGCCCTCTGGATGTCCTGATGAAGGCCAGGCTCAACACAAGCTAGCACAGAGGAAAGCCAGGCTGAGAAGTCTGACGAACAGGGAAGTAACACTGCCTGTGCTTGCTCTGGCCCTGAATTTGTTAATTTGGAGATCCAATACTTCCATTTATTTCTCAATCTACCATAAAGCAATTGACAGCAGAGTGAGGACACCAAAGAACAAATTATATGTAGAATACAGCAGTTTTCTCAGGATGATCATAAGTAGATAGAAATAAATATGCTAGCATTTCTTGAGCAGTTATTACATGCAAGGCAGTACTCTGAACATTTCGTAGTGATAGTTCCATTCCCATAACAAACTTGTTTCCTTGCTAGACAAGATCTACATGACAGATTCATTTTCCTGGAGAGATGAGGTAAGAGGAACAGGCAGAGACAGATCCCAGAAGGCCTCTCTGTCCAAATGGTAATGATAGCTATGTCCTGCAGACATGATGAGCTAATAAAAGGTTTGAGGGAAGTAGAATGATCAGGTTTACTTTTGAGATGACCACACAGAGACAATGTGAAGACTAGACTTGGGGGAGGGAGGGCTACAGGCATTTGGATACAGGTGAGAAAGAACCCCATAAAGAAGGCTAGATTAGGCTACACTCCAATTCTCATGCCCTCAGGTGTTTTCACTTATGCGTGTTTTTTTCTTCATTGCTGTCAGTGGGCTATCATGGTAGTCACTGATGCAAACCATGGAGCCTGACCACCTGGGTTCAAATCCTAACTTGAACACCAAACAGCTTTTAAACCTGGCCAAAATAAAACTTCCATGTGCCCTAGTTTCTTCACATTTATACTGTAAATAATGAAAGTACCTATCACATGAGGTTGATATGAAGCTATCCAATTCAAGAAAATGTTTGGAAGGATTTTTGCCCACAGAAGCCATCCATAACATCACAATGTTGATAGCTTTATATCCCAAGAGCTAAGCACAGAAGCAGCTGTTTCATAGACAGTTGGTAAGGATTTGTTGAAACAGTGGCTATTTTTACTTTAAAAGGTACTATAATTTACTGAGAGGTTTGTTCTTTCAATCATATTCATGCAATCCAGTCAATAAATATCCATTAGTCCCCAGAATAAATAAAACTCTGTGCTAGGGACAACCAAGATGAATAAGGTTTAATCTCTGATCATTATAAGAGAATATTTTAATACATCTTCTTGTATTTTGCCCAAATTGATTCTACTAGAGTTTTCTAGAACAACTCATAACAAATCTGTTCCCTCCTTTACATGACAGACTTTCCAATTACAGAAAACAATTACTCTGTCTGCCCTCAATCTTTTTTACTCCAGGATAAACAATAAATATACACAATTCCTTCAGCCATTCCTTATGGGACACAGTTTAGAAGACTTCAATCAATTTAATCATCCCTCCAAACACATTTGAGTTTGCTAATGCCTTGCTTTAAATGCAGGGCTCAGAATAAGATACAATAATCCAAGCATGATTGAATGGACAAACAGGGCTGTAAGAGTCAGCACCATGAGAAATAATGGCTCAACTTGAGCACATCTGTAGAAGAAGTGGGAGAATCAAGCATGTTACAGGTTAGAGCCCGAGGGTTTCCTTCATCTCAAATAACAGGGAAATAGAAAACGTAATGGGAATCCTAGAATAATGTAAGGGATGAAACATAAAGAATTGTGATTAAGAAACTAAGGCAAGACATTACTACCCTATGGTATTTATTAAATAAATAGACATTTAATAGAATTTAAAACTGTTAAGATGGGATTAAGGAAATAGAGATTAACTATGGCTTGACCCAAAAGAAAAATCGACATCAAAAATGGAAGGTCAGAATATGTGGCTTGGTTAGTATGGGAAGTGTTTCAGCATCAGAACTGAACTCAGGTCCTCTAGAAGAGCAGCAGGTATTTCTGACTGTGGAGACATCTCTCCAGCCCCACAGGAAAGATTTAAAGGTCATAGGATTCTTTCAAAAATGAAAGTAAACAAAACACAGCATCATCCACAAGGTAACAACAATGAACTATTAGAAAGCTATTCTTGATTGTCTGCTGGTTTCTTCTGTGAAAAGACCAATTCAGGTAAGAGAATGGATCAAGCTGCTGTTGGAATACACTTTCTACAGCAAAGTAACAACATCTGCATGTACATAATGTCAGATATTTAATATTATTTCAAAGAAACAAATTCCTGAAATAAATATGTGACACTAAAAATCTCATATTTCCCAAAATTCAAAAAGTGCTCAGCAAGTTTACAAATAAATTATGAACAGTGACTCAATAAAGCATAAACATGGTTGTAATTGATTATCATATAGATAAAATATGTTTTCTGTATTCTCATGTGTATACAACATTGTTTTTTAAATGTCTTCATCTACTGATTTCAGAAACAACACAATTCTTGAACAGGTATTATGTTTATGGAGAATCTGCTTTACTTACACCTTATATTGTAGGTACTTATTCTGCTAATGTTTAGATACACAGAATATATCTTCTTCATATGGTATCTAGATATTGCACTGGCTGTTGTTAAATAATGTCTTTTATGAAAAGATAATATTGCTTTCTGCACAATAGTAAAATTCCATAACTAACATGCAACACTATGACACTCAAGCACCTGTGTATTCTGACATGAATATGATTTTTTTCTTACACATGGCAAGGTATGTGAGCCATGTACTCAACTGTGTAGTAATCACATGCAGATACCTATTTTCTATTGTGCACCCATTGTTTCTCCTCTTGCTCTGTATGTAGTTATCTTTATCCATTTCATGCAGAATAAACATAAAGTATGGATGATACTCTAAGAATCTTGACTTTAAACAGATAAATGAAATTTAAAAAAGCTTACACACTGGCAAAAATCATACAATAAAAATCTTTTAGAATATTTTGATAGCACACCACAAATAGTGATTATGTCAAATATGTTTTCCTTTGTTTTCTTTAGACAGGGTTTGTCTGTATTGCTTTTGAGCCTGTCCTGGAACTAGCCTTGAAGTCATACTATCTGCCTGCCTCAGTGCTAGGATTAAAGGCATGAGCCACCAATGTCTGGATGGTGACAAATGGAAATAAGAGTATACAGAACTCTGAAAGTCAACATAACAAGGAAAAGTATAAGTGTTAAAACCATTTAAAAAGGGTAAAGCACTGAGGAACACAGAGAATGCTATGAAGTTCAGAAACATGAAGTTTTCAATGTTATTAATGTGTTGTTTTAGTTAATTCAGTTAAGTAGCCCATGGAGAGATTCTATAGTTAAATCATGGCAGACAAAATACTTGCTTTTCTTTCTCCTCCCTCCTCAAATGCTTCTAAAAAAAATCAAGAAATTAGGGAAGAAAGGAGTTACAGAGACATAGATAAGGGAGGAAGAGATACTTAGAAGAGAGATAATCACACACATTAGAAAATGGGTTGCTGGCAGAGGAGTGATAATTAACTTAAAGGGCTGTAACATATAAGCCACGTGCTTTGAGAGATAATGAGAAGATGCAAGGTGCTGTCTACTATAAACCCCAGAAACTATGCACTGAGCTTCTCAGGCCCTGTATTTAACAGGAAGAAATCAGATGCCAATAAAAAGCTCTTGTAAATGAAAAATGAAACCAAATGAAAAGTCATCAGAAAGGTTAAAAGAGGAAGGAATTTCTTGGCAAATAAAGGGACAAACAGATGTAAATATCAAATGAAAAGAGCAAGAAAATGAGACTGACCTAATAGAGTCCATATCTAGAAAGAGGAATCCCAGACAGTGAGAAGTGGGAAGGGGAAAGGAGAGATTATTAGTTATGCCATGCAATGAAACTACAGAGAGGCGATGGTCATGAGTCTCCTAATTTGCACACAACTTATGTGTTAAGTGAATACATAAAGGGGGCATTAACCTTGCTAATTCGGAACACTGGGAATAAGGAAATCTCACATTGCAGAGGAGAATGGTCAGAATAGCAGTACTGAGATATTTTTAACAGCAGCAGTGTCTGAATCTAGACAATGAGAGTAGAGAGCAGATACATTCAAAATTCTCAAGGAAAAGATGTACATCAAGGTATATTAAATGTTAGTATGTTTTTATCAAATTCTCCATCAAGGGTATGTGCAAAATAATTATTTTCAGACAAGATTTCAAAAAAAAAAATGTCTCCTTATAATCTGCATGACAGCCTAAAAATGTAATGGTTAAGAGCAGCAGAAGAATTAGGATGCTGAAAAGAACTGATCTAGAGGTGGGGAAAAGGGAGAGATCAGAAATAGTTGTGGAAGGTATGGTTAGTGTCCATTGTCAGCTTGACCAAGCTTAGGATTTCCAGACAAGGAAGTCTCAGTGAGGACTATCTAGATCAAGTTGGCCTGTGAGCATGCCTAGGAGGGATTTTTATTTATTTATTTATTTGTTTGTTTGTTTGTAGTTGAGTTGAATGATGAAGGCCTACACCACTGTGGGTGGCACCATTCCCTGAGTCTCAATCTTGGGCTGTATGAGTTGAGAAGGTAAGCTAAGTAGTGAGCACGCGGGCATTTGCTTCTCTCTGCTTTTGGCTGTGGATGTGATGTGACAGCTCTTTTAAGTTGCTGACTTCCTTACTTCCCCACAGTGATGGGCTGTGACCTGGAACTGTGAGCTAAAATAGACACTTTCTACCCTAGGTTGTGGTTCGTGAGGCTGTTTTATCACAGCAAGAGAAATGAAACTAGGGCAATCTGTAACAAAAGGATGACTGCTATTGGCTAGCTTGGAGAATGTGCCTTTCAAACTGAGAAAGACAGGAGATCAGAGAGGCTGCTTAGAATAAAACTGTGCATGTGATATTTTTCCTGAACACCCAGGTAGAATATTTAGTTAATGATGAAGAGAGTTCTCTTTAGTCAACAATAAAGACTTAGAATCTTAAGAAAATGATAAAGCAAGACATTTCTAACTTTAGGGAAAATATCAACCACAGCTGTAAAATACAGAAATATAATAAGTGTTAAGATTAAATGCAACATAGAGTGCATACTTTGGCAACTAGTAACATTCACTAGAAACATATTATAGTCTTATATATGTTTGCAAATATAGCACTGCTTTAAATATATAAGGTGAACATAAGTTACAATATGATATGGATACATCATTGAATTGGCATACTTTGTAACACAAGACTTTCAGGAGCTCAGGGAGTATCTAGTCACAACTAGTAAGAAGATATAATATTAAGTGTCAGTGTCAAAAACTCTATACAATGAAAACACATGTATATTTTTCACATAAAGGTATTATTTTCAAATGACAAAGCTAAGTCCCATGTTTTTAATACACATCTGTTTCTCTAAGGACACAAGTCAGAGCAATACTGAAGGATTGCATATATGGACATGTGGGAAAGAAGAAGACTATTGAGATTCAAGTCCTGATCTTGGTCTGTGCTTTGAATGAGAGAATGAGGGGAATGCACAGAAGGTGCAGAGGGTCCAGGCCTCGTGTCCTCTGTATTCTCTTTGCTCTGGTTCCTGAACTCACTGCCAGGCCATTTGTTTTGCTTCCCTTACAATAAAATGGGATCAGAATAGAAGCAGACACATTACTGGAGATATGACACCTAAAACACCCTACTTCATACTCTGCAGTCTCTGTTATCTGCAGAGGAAGCAGTAGAGATACAAAAGGATGACAGGATTGACAAACTAGAGCAAGCTGAATGCTCAAGTTACTTCATGAAGCAGAAGTTCTCCACTGATGATCAAAAAGCAGAGTGTCAATGAAAATTTGCTGCATTTATAGTAAGCACCTAAGACATCAAGTCAATGCAGGAATTAGAATCTCCAGACAAAAACAGGATACTTCAGCTTGACAGTGGGTTTATGTGTAATCATTTCTTGTTATTATTCTTTAAATGGCCTCCATGTCATTTTATTTGTGTCTAAAGTAAAATATTTAATGCCAAAAATAGTGACTGCAGCTCTGAAACATGAGTTTATACTTAAGCCAAGATTTTGTGTTCCTCTGTGACACATGATTAAACTGCAAAATGTGAAAAAGAGTGAGAAAATAACTAGATTTTCAATTAAGAAGGAAACACATCACAACACAAACCAGTGATCATAAAATAAGCCTGCCAAATTCTCTATAATCTGCATTAAAAACAAGATAAGGGTAATATCTGAAAAACTCATTCTTGATCCTTTAGTTGATCATGAATTATTTTAACAGAAACAGGGAAGGAGAACTGACATATTTACTCCATAGGAGCTCCTCTGGGGCCATCAATGAGGGAGGTCAATGGACGGGTGGGCAGTGGAAGAATTCGCCCTTAGACTGTGAAACAAAGAGAAAGTTTATTAATGCAATGTAAGGGCCACCTGGATGGGTATTTACAAGACAAATGTCTGCTTTGGGACAAAAGTTCTGTAAAATTCATTCTGTAGTTCCAAAGGTTTATCCACTGATATTGTGTCTATGAGAGCTTAGCTATATGTGGACTGTAGGAAAGTATATGTTTTCCTGTTGAAACTCAGCATAACTGAGGCTGTGTGTTGAGGAAAATAATGTCCATATCAACCACTTTTATTGGCTATTAGGATGGTCTCCCTCTTGGGAGGGAGTGTGTCTGTGTGGGGTAATAGAAAGGGATGACCTCTAAATCACAACACAGTTACAAGTTTTTGAATGTCTCAACAAAAGCCAGTGGCATAAGCTTGGTAAGGGAGCTGCGGGCAGGCCAGTACCTCATGGCCTATTGTTTACTGTTTTTGGTAAAGAGTAGAAAGTAATCAGAAAATGGCACAGGAATTAGAGACATAGGGGTCAGGCAATGTGAGAGGCAGAGACAGAGGAAAGAAGGATAAGCAAAAAAAAAAAAAAAAAAAAAAAATCATTGAGAAAGTAGAATGTGTGGTAACCACCGTAGAGTAAACTCCCTGACCATGGAATCTAGCTAGTCATAGAACCAACCAAAAATATTCAACATGGAAAACACTCGTGAAACACTATTATGTGAGTTCTGTTTTTATTTAAATAGGGAGATATGAGATTGCCATAATAACCCAAATATAACCAAATATAACCCTATATCTTGATTTTATAGGTTTAATATATAATGCAGCTGACCTGAAGTGGGAGCAGTGTAAGGTCCCATGCAGTGTCATGAGGATTTGGGGCTCACAGAGTCTAGGTGATCTAGAATCCATTTCATCATGGATGCTTTTCCTAAGCAGTGAACACACCACAAAGACAAAATCCAATTGCTCCGTAATCTCCATATGTAATGATCTTGGCCAAGGCCAAGATCAGGGATTTATATTTACTTCTGATAACTGTGATGTGGACTGTAGGTTAGCTTACTGTTGGTGACAGATTCACAGTGCTACTTTACAAAATCTCCTACGACTGCACACTTTAAAATGTGTACAAACAGCAAAGTACATTTCCCCTCCTTGTTTTATTCATCCTTTCTGAGACTTTAGGTACAATGACCTATTCAATATCATGAAAGAAAAATGGTCACATACTTCGTCTAGAAGTCTGCATTCTGCTTTCAGGCAATTCAAATACACTTATAACATCTAGAATTATTTCCCCCGGCACGATCATTTACATGGATTTATTATCAAAAGTTTCCATTTGTGCAAAGTCTTATTATCATATGTGTATATGCAATAACTTAGAGTACAAATAGCTTCTAGCTAATAATTACCTACACAAATTGTTTTCAGAGCTGTTTTCTTTTAATAGCAAATTCTATATGGAAGTCTGCCTTCCTATAGCTATAAATTCAAACAACTTTTAACTTATTCATGTTCTTGGAACTTCAGAAAAATGAAATAAAATATTAACAGCTTAATAATACCACTAAATTCAATTTCATCCAGTTCTCTTAAGTCTTAGAAGAATTCTCTCAGTAGCACAAGGGTGTCATTTACTTTACTACAGATATAAATATGAGTGAAGGGAGAACAGGGAGCATGCTTAACAAAGCTACCATTACCTTCGTTTGAAGATCAAGACTCCATGAAAACAGGCTATCACCTTACAACAATGTGTTTCTCCTTTGCCCTCATCAGAACAGCATCAGCTTTAGACTAACCACTGATATTTGAGTTAATAAATCTTGAAAATCAGCTATATGTTTTTAGTAATGAAGACCTTACCATAGAGAAATGTAAAACAATATGGGTTAGTGCATATCAAGGGGACAGTTCTCATACATCTTTCAAAACTTTTTCTCTTTGCTACTATTGTAATAATTTGTGAAATATGCTATGAAAGATGGCCCATTTCTATCAATCTTCTTTTAATTTGTTTATTATGTTGCATAATAAGGTTGTAAGTTGTGTACTATGACATATGATGGATGATGACTGTTTCATTCATAGAGAACAACTCCATTTGCTCTGGTTATATGAAGATCCCATGTGAAGGGGTCCTAAATGTTACATTAGCATCAGGCAGTACTCCTCGAGAGTCCAGAACAGTACTATATTATAAAGGTTAACAGTAGGAGGAAGCATTCACATAATTATTTTAAAATTGACATTTTTTCTCAAGAAGTAAGTTTATCTGAAATGTGTGTGTGTGTGTGTGTGTGTGTGTGTGTATGTGTGTATGTATGTATGTATGTATTCTAAGTTTGATGTTTAATTGGTCCTCAAGCTTTTGTTGAGTGAATGGAGAGTTAGTCTTGTGATTATTTTATTTTTATTTTTTTTGCATGTGGTGTGCATGTGATATGCCACAGAGTGCATGCAGAAAGCAGAGGACACCTTTAGGGAATTAGTTTTACTTTTCCACTTTCTGGGCTCTGGGAGCTGAACTCAGGTCATTTGTCCAAGTAGCAGGCACCTTTAACTGGATCCATCTCTCTGGCTTGAGTGCTTTAATGAACTAATGTTTTGGTTTATGCATTCTTTCTGACATCTAAATACTAACAATATCATAGCTCTTTTAACAATATGCCATGATATTCTCAGTGGATCTTTAGTCTCAGAGTCCTGTCCAAATGTGAGTGATCTTCATGCAGTATTGCATTCTACTAGGTTGTACATATCTTAGTAAGAGTCATTACTGACTGATATTTTGTTCTATAGATAAGCACCCATAAGAATACGTAAGAAGAAGAACAAGAACAAAACATATTCCCATCAAAGCTTCATTTCCATTCAGTATTCCTAATGCTAAAATGTTTTCAAGTACAACTAGAATATGGGAAATATTACATAACAAGTTTTGATATTGTCACTATACATGGTCTCCTACATTGACTAAAATATTGCCTAAGATGCATTCTTTTAAGCGACACCTTCTCCTGTTATGCTTTTAAATTTTTCTTTTGGAGACGGTTTCTCACTATCTTAGAACTAGTGAAATAGCCTGTTATCTCTTAGTGTTTACATATCAGTTATGAAATTTTTATGGAATACTATATGAAGACATCAGATACTTTCAGCAATATTACTAATGGCTACACCACTTTTGTACAAATAACTCACTGCACAATCTTATTTGCATAATTGGCTGAGAACTGTAGAGTATTTCTCTCAGTTTTTATTTTGACAAATATCTAATATATGAACTTAGCCATAATATGAGGAATACTATGCAAGTTGTACCTACATTCAATGATCGTTACCATTTTGCCATATTCGGTTATTTCTTTTCCCCACATTTTATAAACAATGGATGAACCAGTTGAAAAAGACCAATCAATTTCACCTTCAAATACTTCCAGTATTTGGAATGTCTCCAAAAGTCATATTCAGCTATAAATCCCCCCAATGGTTGTCATTCAACAAATTTAACACAGGTGCAATACTGTTATATATAGGCCCAAACCTCACGTTAACACCTCTTGATTATTCCAATATTCATCATTAAAATTTTCCCTAAATCCAGAGTGTAATAGAGAAGGATGACTCACTTTTAGGCAACAGAAACATTTTATTTCTGTGTTCTACTCCAGGTTTCTCATTTTTTGTTTTTTAAATGGCACTCACACTTTTTAAGCACTGGGCTATACTGAAAAATATCTATGAATTTGTGTTTGTCTAAGCATTTGTGGTGATGGGATCCTGGCTAACCTTTGTGTTTCGACAGTGTTCTGAAGAAGAGTTTCTTCTGCCCCTGGAGGTAACAGGTTTGACCACATGCTTAAGCTGATACCTGTTTGAAGGAACTTTCCCCTTTGTGAACAAGAGGCCGGATGAGGTGCTGTCTGAGATAGTGGCAATATTCCGTTCCAGGAAACCATTTACCTAACAATGGAACACTTGTTCATGTTATTACAATTGTGGTTACAGAAGTTGCTTCTTCAATCTTATCATCTAATGATTGGGTATATGACTCAATAAAATAGAGATTGTTCACTCTACATTTCCCCAATCTGCAAATTTATATACTGTGGGTTTGTGGGCTCATGGAGCTTTCCTTATGTAATGTATTCTAAGTCTTTATACACATCATTACTCTTCCTTCTCAGAGGATCCCAAGTTTATTCAGTGAGAGCCCATTATGTCGGCCTCTTACGTCCCGTTGATGTGCTCTCGTCAGTTTTGAACAATTTCTTTCTCAAGTGACTCCTCAAACACTGAGAGTGAAGAGAGCTAGAAGAATAGAGTGTGACTGGGGAGGTTCTCATGGAAATGAGTGAGGCTTCTTAGACTGCAAGCATTTGTCTATCTTTTTTTAACTAGATTATGAAGGTGGTATACCCCTGCTTTGATGTGCAGTGTTGGTGGTGGGTTGACTAAGAATAACTCCAGACTAGTATATTTGAATGAATCCTGGTGTGACACTGCCTGAGAGGGATTAGGGATGTGGCCTTGTGGGCATAGGTGTGGCCTTGTTGGGGGAAGTCTGTCACTGAGGGTGGGCTTTGGGGTTTCAAAAGACCAAGCCAATCACAGTGTTTCTCTCTTCCTGCTGACTTTAGATCTGGGTGTAGAAGTGTCAGCTACCATGTCTGCCTGTGGACCACCATACTCCCTACCAGGAGTGTTACTAAAACCCTGAAACTGTAAGCAAGTCCCACCTAAATTCTTTCCTTTATAAAGGTTGCTGTGGTCATGGTGTCTCTTCATAGCAATTGAACACTGGCTGGCTAAGACATGTAGTATAGTTGCAAGAATGGGCACTTACAGGAACAAATAAATAAATGTTCAGTCAACATTCCTTCAGCAAATACTTACTTCACCCAATCCTGAGGCATGCACTCTACCATATTACTTTTCTAGGAATAAAACAACCATCAAATTAGATGAGTCCATACCTTAGTGACCAATAAGTCACTCTAATAAATGGGATACTGATGGATACGGATACATAATGATTGGATATTCATGCATACAAATGTATGTATTTGTGTGTTTGTGCACAAATGTACCTAATGAAAGATTTGGGTCACTTGAGGAGCAGGCATATGAGTTGCTATAATGAAAACATTGACTTATATGACCCAGGCACTCCTAGGCATGGTGCTTGGATTGTGTAGGGATGAGAAAGCACCTGGTGAATTGGAACAGGTGGGAGCCAGTCAGACAGCTGGGGCAGAGGGAAGACAGTTATTGGTGAAGAGATGGGACTGCAGAATCTGACCTTGCTGGGCTTCAAGGAATCGGGCGCATAGTGTTGGTCATGAACAAAGTAATTACTTTGTCACGAACAAAGTAATGGTGACCTCTGTAAGCGATGTGTGCAGCCAGAGGAGGGCTAGCTGTCTCTGCAATGGGGAGAGGTGTGTCTGTGCCTGTATTGGAAGGGGGACAATGCCAGATCATTTCTGAACCCCTGGCTAACCTGCTGTACAATCTATGAGAAGAGTGACATCTTGGACTTCACTGGTGACAAAGGCACATTTGTAGTATACTGTGGGAGCAAACCTCAAGACAAGATGAACCTGATGGTGGCTGGGGGAGATTGCCAAGGCTGGAACCCATATTTGGAATATTGGAGGTTTGTGCAGAAGGGAAGGGAAGATATCCCGTGTTTGATTTGGGAAACTTAAGAGTTGAGATTTTTGGCGCTATGTTTATGGCTTCCAGAGTAGTCTACATTAAATATATACTGATAATTCATGAAATTCTTGTTGAACAGTACTTGACCCAAATTTCTGAGGTTCTAACTAATGATCTTTTGCACTTGGGAGCTAATTAATGTCCAAGCTCATTTCTTCTCTGAATGCTGCTGTAATTTCCCAATTTTCAATATTTGAAAAAGATCAAAAAAGAACTCAGCCAGACCTTTGCTCAAGAGATCAAGTTATAAAATGCTATGTAAGTACAAATGGCTACTGTACTATTGGATATTTGTGTGTCTTGGCCTCCAGATACACAGAGCAGGGGGATATCTCAGCAGTTTCTTCAGCTGCCTCAAGCCTTACAGTTCTGGTGACAGAACAGTAGGTCCTGACAAGAAAAGTTCCTAGCTGAAAAAAAAAATGTAATGTCACAAGGGCTTAGGTAGTACACTTTCAGTCCAAAAACATCACTAAAAGTGAGCTTTATTATTTTTAAATTTTAGTTTAGGAGTGCTTTGCCTGCATGGATTTCTGCATGTCAGATGTGTGCTTGGTGTCGCATGGTGAGGGAACACAGCACAGGTCTTCTGAAAGTGTAGCAAGTGCTTTTAAATGCTTAGCCTTCTCCCCATATCTAAGTTTTATTTTTAGTATTGAGAAATTGATCTTTGCAAAAATAAATAAATTGCTACATTTTGACTTTCTATTTAAAGAATCCTGTGGGGAAACCCACACTTAATTAGAAATATCAATCTAAAACTCAGTACCTTTATTTTTATTTCGAACTTTTAATGTAAAGAACTAAGACCGTGTTTTCTAAGACTTCACAGATGATGTTTACTTTTTTATTTTATATTTTTTTGTTTTACATGTCTATCCCAGTTCCCTCTCCCTCCCTCCCTCTTATCCTCTCTCCCCCCACACATGCACCCTGACCACCCTTCCCCTTGCATCCCCCCACCCCCATTCCACATGTAGGGCTATGCTGTCCAGGTGGGGTCATGCAAATCTGTCAAGGCATTTGAAGTAGAGGCTAGGACTTCTCTCCTGTCTCTAGGTTAAGGGAGTATCTCTCCATGGGGGATGTGTCCGCAAGGTCCTTTTGTGGACCAGGAATACATCCTGGTTCCACTGTCTGAGGTCCCTTAGACTGCTCAATCCTTCTGGTTGAGACCCATATTCAGGGTCCCATGCTGGATTCCCAGCTATAAGTCTGTAGGGGTCCATTAGCTTCTCTTTGTTCAGGTCAGCTGTCTCTATGTGTTTCTGCAACCTGGTCTTGTCCTCTCTCTCTGCATCTGGATTCTGGTTCAACTCAGTGTTTAGTTATGGGTATTTGCTTCTGTTTCCAACAGGTACTAGATGAGGGCTCCATTATGGTGGATAAGTAAGTTGTTGATCTCACTATCGGGGAAGGGCATTTATGGTAGCCTTTCCACAGTTGCTCAAATTGTTAGTTGGAGTCAGTCTTGTAGGTCTTTAGACATTTCTTTAGGTTCAGTTTTCTCTTCAAACCAATAATGGCTCCCTCTTTTATGTTCTCTCTCTCTCTCTCTCTCTCTCTCTCTCTCCTGTCTTCTATTCCTACCCTGACCCAATCTTCCTAGTTGCACATGCTTTCCTCTTCTCCCCATTCTCTTTCTCCTGGTTCTCTCTCCATTCACTGCCCCCCCCACTTCCCATGTGCTCTGGGGGACTTGCCCTTCCCCCTTTTGTGAAGGACCTTGAAGAAACCATCCTGGATGAGGTAACCCAGTCACAAAAAGAGGAACATGATATGTACTCGCTCATATACAGATTTTAGACCTAGAGCAAAGGATCACCAGCCTATAATTCACACCACCAGAGGAACTAGGATACAAGGTATATTCTAAGATGTTTACTTTTTTAAAAAGCAGATACCAGCCAGGCTTTGGTGGCACATGCCTTTAATCTCAGCACTCAAGAGGCAGAGGCAGGTGGATCTCTGTGAGTTTGAGGCCAGCCTGGTCTACAGAGCTAGTTCCAGGACAGGCTCCAAAGGAATATAGAGAAACTCTGAATCAAAATAAAAAACAAAACAAACAACATTGAAAAACCCCAAAACAAAAACACAAAACAACTGATACCATTTTCTTTCCTCCTGGAAGACAAATGAAGGAAGAAAAGTGACAGAAATGAGTGCTGCACCACGTGGATTCAGGGGCTTCCTGGTTGTAAAACTATTGGAAAAGTAATAGCACATTCTTGGTTAAACAGTGTCGTCTCTCCTGTTTGCTTTCTCATTTTCAGTAATGCAAGCAGAAGGTTTTGTCATGTCCTCACCATGGAGGAATGTTTCCCTCTTCCTAATTTATGTTTTGTTCAATTCAGCTAAGAAAAACACCAAATTTCTGTAATAAACTGGGGTTATGCAAATGGAGTGAGGGTTGTCTTGTGTCTGTTCATTCTGACAAAGTTTTTCTCATGAATCACAAAATTAAGAGGAAGATGAAAAGAAGGAGGGCTAACTGTTGTAATCTTTGCTTTATTCCTCCAATGAATAAAAATCAGAACCAGAAATGACAGACACACCAATAAATTTCACGGTCTTTGTAGGTCTTTGTGAAATGACAGAAGAACCTCTTCCACTTAGCACCCAACAATCCCACAGATAAAGAAACTTTATCTTTCTTCACCTCCCACTGCACTGTTCTGCCCACATTAGAAACTATAACAAAAATTGAGCAAAGTCAGGGGTCAATGTGAATTTGAATTTGAGCCTTTCAATTGCCAAGAATCAATCTTCCAGTGTCAATGAACTGAACATAGCAAAACAATCACAGGACAAACACTGTTCTGTACCATGGCTGCATCTCTTCTGTAGGACAAGTGACCTCTCAGATAGGGGACCCATGACCCTCAGTGTAGAGAATCTAGGGCTCTGTCAGAGTAATTGGTTACCCACGTATACACAGAGACATATCATGACCTCCATCAAAGTGCTTCTGCTTTAAAGAGAGTGAGATATACAATGTTATGAAAGACACATCAAAGTGGTAGTATCCATGGAAACAAACATCTTACAATGTGGTCATTTACTCAAAGTTGCTTGCTTAAATCTTAAGCTGAAATAAAGTTCTATATTAACTCCTCATTTGCACAAGTTGGCTTCTACCATCATTGAGAAAAAAATACTAGAAGTAGTAAAAACATTTAAATCTTATTCATTGTTTATGTCTGTGATCTTACATAACTGTATACTATATTTAAGTTTGCACACACACACACCTTCAAAACTATCTCACCTCTTTGTAAATATTATATTTTTGCAAACAAAAGATAAGTTGGTATACTTTTAGTATATTTTTGCAAACAAAAGATAAGTTGGTATACTTTTAGGATATAAACATCGCAAAGATAAGTATCTAAAGCAGACAATGAAATTCTATACTCTTTCAACTCCTATATTCTAGCATGGACACATTTATTTCAAGCAGTATAACAAAATTCTAATTCAATACTTTATTTCAGTAGGCAATAGATTTTGGCCTCTGCTATAAGCATTCTTCAAAGCATTATATATTATATGTGACTTCTAATATTGAACTTGTGCAATTTCTTGTTTGCATAAGCATATTTCAAGAACATTAAAAATTCAACTTTAATAACATTTATTCATGCTGTCTAAAATTACATATATATATACAAATATAACAAACACATATATACAAATATATGTACATATTGTTCATATTAAATATATATGTGTTTTAATATATATATGAAAGTCTTAAATGCTCCTAGAGATATGCATTTAAACAAGGTTAATGCCTGAGATAATGAAAGTGTTAGTGCATTTATACACTAGCAGTCACCACTCAAAATTATGTACAAATAAATAGATTCCTAAGAGAAGCTAGTACCACAGGGGACATTTTACAAATGTGGCAACAGAAGCAAAGGCAGAACACGAGCCTGAGTTAGAGGACAATGAAATCCATGGCTCTGATGCATTGAGGTCAGGACACCAGTGGGTGAGAGTTCACTTAAAGGAAATGTGCACAGGCAAGAGAAGCATGGGAAATGGCCTACATCAAGATCCCATTTCCTGAGTTCTATGGCACTCATTAGGGCCAGTGCAACCTCTGGGAATATCTTAGGGAGAGCTGTATCCCTTCAAACGAGTCACAGTTTGATTCAGGTAGGCAGTGGCTCTTGCCTTCCAGTAGGAGGTCATGGGAGCCTACAGAATAAAATCCCACGAATTTTTCATACAATTGCACATGTATCTCTGGACTGAACTTCTGAATATCAAGCCACAGAATGATGCCCATCATAATTAAGAATTTGTTAAGAATTTTAACCAAAGCCTAGCAGTTTACAGAAAGGTTGCTAGGATATGTAGCCATAATGTGTACTCTGTCTCCCAACTCAGGAGCAGAAGCAATACAGCATAGTAGAAATAAAAAGAAATATCAGCACTAAATCAATCGTTTTCGCTTCAGCAAAGTTTTATTTGTCGCCAGCACCATGGAAGTAAATGGCAGAGTCCCATGAAGTGAAAATGTTCTATGAAGATGTCAGAATTTTGGAGGTAATGGGTTAAGAGTGCTCACTCTCTTATTTTCAATACACAGGTCCAGATTTTTTTTTCTACCCCAGCTGTCTGTATTTGATTTGGCAAATATTTCTTATCTGACAATAACTATTTCCTTCTTCGTGCTCCATACAAGTAATTCTGTTAGGTGGTTAATCTATCTATATTTCACTCTACCTTCATTGTCTCACCCTCCTGGATTTCTTACACTCTGTTTCTCCTAATATTTTTATTTGTCTTAAGTTCAAATTTGTTATGTATGTGTCTGCCATAGCCCACATACTGGCACGCAGCTCTGGCTTCATTCTGCATCCCAGTGAACTCATCCCTAAGGAGCACAGAGAAACACAAATCACAAGTCACTGCTGTGTTCATGTTTCTTTTCATTATTGATACTTTTACTACCCTACCTGTATTAATGAAAGTTACATCTTAGAATATTAACAAAGTAATGCAAAATTGTGTTTTCATAAGAAGGTAGAGACTAAGGGCTGAGGATCAAGTCTGATGCACTGACTGCTCAGTGTTTGACAGAAGACAGCCAATCAGACCTCCACATTCATTGAGACCTCTGCACCAGTTCACTTTAAAACTGCTGCAGCCCAGTGATACTAACACAGCTAGAGAACACTAACAACCGTCTGTCTGTTGTAACTTTGCAATTTACTCTACAGTGGAGTGAGCAGAGTAGGTGTCTAGTTTCTGCTCTGCTATTTGCTACCAGTCTGGCCTCCATCAACTCACAATGAACCCTCTGGGCCACCATCATTTCCTTAACAATTAACTTAGTAATTTTTTAAGTCTTTTCAGCTCTGTGAAAAATGTATGATTTGCGTTCTAATATGTCAGCTTGACCAGGAGAAATTTATCATAATAGATGCATTACAAAATATATCCTACAAGTTTCAATTTTTATGTTTACAACCACAATATTTCTCTTAAAATACTCATTCTTGTCTAGTCTTTAAAAAAAATACATGGATTGTAAAAACCAAAATGTATCCGTCCACCTTTAGCAGTAAGTACATTTATTCCGAGGACATATCCTCCTTTCTGAGGGCTACATGTCCTTTTCTATTGCCATTCTCTCCACGTCTACAAAAGCTCCAATTTGGCTGTGAATTCTTGCAATAAAAGTGATCTTATCTGCTTTTCCAATCATATGGTTTTGGCATTTCTAACCTCTGACACAGCTATTTCCTGATCCTTTCGAGTACACAGGGTCAGTAACTCTACACAGTCTATGTGCAACTAAACCCTGACTATAAACAAAGCATTTAACTGCAACTGCTATGTGGGAATCAGCTTCTTGTTCAAGAAACTATTTCATCCACAACCAATTTTGCCCTAGAGCTTTTGAAAAACACAATAGAAATCTGTTAAATTGGCAGTCTTGCTGAACTTCAACTATTTTATCTAACTAGGTCTACGTAACAGTGGACACTTGAAAGCAGCCAGTTGACGAAATGTGATTTTGATTTGGAACATAGGTACAGAGATCAAACTGGCAAGATCCCTTATTCAGATGGCTGCTTGCTGCTACTGCTTTTGCAAATTCCTCTGTGAAGCTTGGGGGCGTCCCTCAGCACCATATACAGGTGTGGGCTTTAGGAAAACATTTAAAAACTCAACTCGGTGAGGCTGATAAATTAATATGTTTCTACTTAGCTTCCATAAACACTCATTATGATTTTTTTTTTTTTAAAAAAAACATATTATTAACCTCTGTTACATGTGAAGTGAGTAAGACTTAAAGTTCTCAAATTTTTACTAACCTGCTCTTAGCTGGGGGCTGAGGAGGTAGCTCAGCAGCTAAATTGCTTTCGGTGCACGCACAGAGTACCTACGTTCCCCAGAACTCAAGAGAAAAACTGAAAGTGGAAGTTCCTGCATATAATCCCAGCTTTGGGAGGTGAAGACAGGCAGTCCTCTGGAGCTCACTGATCAGATAACAGAGCCAGTCAGTGAACTCCAGGCTCAGGGACTATCTCAGAAAAGAAGGTGGAGAGCAATAGAGGCCTCTGTATATTCCTCCTTACACCCATATGCACACATGCGTATCACACACACACACACACACTCACACATACACACACACACAACAAAAACAAACAAACAAAACCCAAAACAAACATCAGCACCACCACAAAAAACAAACAAACAAACAAACAAACAAAACCAACAACAAAATTAAAATAAAACAACAACAACAAAAAAACCTCTCATTTTTCTAGGAATATATTCAATACTTAACATGTCCATTAAACTATATACAATACAATCTTGATTATCTTGCTGTGAATTATACATAATTCACTGGAAAGTTTTTGTTTCAGATTTGCTTATTTCTGTCACCCAGCTTGATTCTGGGCAAGATGCCCACCTACCCAACCTCCTTAGAAACTGGTTTTGGTGTTTGAGGCATGTAAGCTCATTTTAAAAATTAACCTAAACAAAAACAAAATTAGAAAGGCAACTTGCCCACAATAACAATGGAAATCTTTCTTAGACCAAACACAACATTTCTAAAGACACACACAAATGACTTTTTAAATAACCATGATTTTAGATTATCTTTTTTCTGTATTCCTCTCATTAAAATGAATAATTCAGGGTACCCACTACACATGGTAAAACAGCTTCTTCTCAATAATTCATTTTTAGTACACCAAAAAAATTATAGGTAACACATTCTTATGTAAGAAACAAAGATTTAAATTAGGCCATATTTTTAAAGGTAACTTTATGTTCAAAATTATCTATAGTTTGGGTTTATTTTCTTCAGTACACGGCTTCTTCTAAGTTAAAACCTTAAGATCTTCAAAATAAGCATAGTCCATAATATTACGGGAAGAAGAAGCCCTGCTCTTGGTTCTCATTATTCCTTTGGTATCAAATATGTGTGATTTGAGCAAAATCATCATTAGCTTTTTCCTAAAAATCATGGAAGTAATTTGGGGTACTGAACCCAGATCTGAGTTAAAGCAATATTCCTGACATTCTGTCTACTCTGAGGAGTTACTTTTGAGCGACAAATAATTCCAAAGGTTTGGGGGGATAGAGCAACTACTTAAGTGTATGAGCATGTACACACGCACACACACACACACCTTAAATGGCTTTGAATTGGAATTTATTTTCTAATGACATAAAAAAACATGGGGCTGATGAGATGATTTAGAGTGAAATTTGGTTCTGTGCAAAAAGTAGTCCACAGTGGTGCAACCTTGTAATCTCAGAGCTAGGAAGGTGTAGACAGACAGATAAGGGGTTCAATGGCATATCAGCCAAGTCTAACAAGGGGTCTGAGCCAATGAGAGACCCAGCACCCCCTCCCCAAAAATGGATGAAACCTCAGGAGAGACAAGCTCCAAGATTGTTCTCTAGCTTCCATGTGTATGCACACATACTCTCACACACAAGGTTCACCTGCTCACACATGAGAACATGAACAAAACCCTCCTAATATTTGAGTTATAGAAAAATTGCTCCAAATCGGGGATTGGATGGGAAGGGACTTGAAAACCTTAAATCTCTCTAAAATGATAATACATGTACAGCAGGGATTGTTGGTACATTTGTCAATTGCATGCATGCTGACCCATGAATATCCAAGGCAAAAATGTAAACTACTATATCCATAAACCATCCATCTTTTGTAAACTAGTGTATGTCATTCATGCATGGTAATATTTGTGAGAGAAATATTATGAATTGTTTAGGTCTATTTATGTCTGTCTCTGTGCATGTCTGTGTGTATGTGTATGTCTGTCTTTGTGTGTGTCTCTCTCTGTGTGTATTTCTATGTGTATGCATTTCTCTGTATGTAATTCTGTGTGTGTGTGTGTGTATGTGTGTGTGTGTATGTGTGTTGGGGGTGTGGTGGATGGAATGAGAATGATCATATACGCTTGTATGTTTATGTTTAAATACTTGGTCTCAGTTTGTAGAACTGTTTGGGAAGGATTAGAGTGTGTCGGTTTGTTAGAAAAGATGTGTTGCTCAGGGTGGGCTTTGAGATTTCCAAAGGCTGGTGCCATTCCCAGTAAGCTCTTTGCCTCCTGCTTCTGGATCAAGATGTGAGCTCTCAGCTGTTTTTGCTATCATAGACTCTAACCTTCTGAAACCATAAGCTCAATTAAAAACTTTCTTTTATGAGTTGCTTTGGTCATGGTGCTTTATCACAGCAACAGAAAAGTAAGTGAAAAGGGGGTATGAGGGTGTGTTTTGTGTGCATAAGGGGCAGGTCAGGGGAAAGTGAATGGAGTCTGTTCTCTCCTGCCATTAGGTCCTGGTAAATGGCCTCAAGTCATCAAGATTAGCAGCAAGCTCCTTCCCCCAATGAGTCATTCCTCTTTCCTTATGTCTATTTAGTTAAAGGCCTGGAATATTACATTAGTTTTCTGCTTTGTAATTTTTCTCCAGGAAGATGGTACACCCCAGAGGCAATACCATTCATTCTTAGAGATTAAGACATGTTTCACTTATGTCTTCACTGTATCAAATGATGTCCATTGCAACCATGAAGGGATTAATATCACCAGGAGGATCTTGTAGCTCCATTAATGTCCAACTCTTCTCTAGTGGCAAAAGATGGGAGTAAAACAGGTCTCCTGGAGTATATGCTAGTTTTACCAGATGACTATAGGCTTTTGGTTTCTTCCTTGGTTGAAACCAAAGGCTTATTGGAAAAAAATAGCAGCCTGAAATCTTGGGTCAAACTTGATACCAGTGTCAACTCTGGGACTGCTCCTGCAAAGGTGTGAGATGAGTAAGCATGCCTGAATACCCACGAGAGTAAAATACTGCACTGTGAGGGAGGGGGAGAGAACAGATGGTTGGGGATGATTTAAAATACTCATTTTTGGACTATCACCAAGCCCCTACATCACACAATATGATGTTCAGTTAGTAAATACCAAATCTATATGCAAGGGACTCATTCTCTGAAGGAAGCTACTATCCCCATGGAGATGATAAAAAGCAAATAAGTTAAGAAAAAATTTCTCACTTTTTTCCTGAATGTTTGATAGGTGCAGTATCTTATTGACTGTATTCAATCGACATGTTTCCCATTTGATGATAGTTTAATTTTCCTTCAGTTACTAACTCCGAGTGTCCAGGTATTTTGCTTGAAAGCTTCGGGTAGAATTACAAATTTGTCATGTCAGAAATGGATTTGTCTTAACTGGAGTTCTTCATCTAATATGCAGTAGTAAAACCTGATATTTGGGTACTTTTGCCCATGGAAACAATGATATTCTTCTTATTCTCAGTTTGGTAGACAGGCATATGGTGTTATGATTACACTGGAGAAGTGGCAGGTGGCTGGACCATTGAATCAGGGAGACAGATAAATATTAAATATGGCCACACTGTGTTTTACGTGAGTCTACAAGAAGTCTGTGTTCTTTAGGCCAGCAGGAACAGAAATAGTAAAAACAAAATTGCATAGAGCTGGAATAATGCAATGTTTGGGATTAAAGGAGAAAAATAGATACTGATTAATCACACTGTCTTAATTACCAGAGAGGAAAAGCAAACAAACCAAAACCAAAGAACAAGACCCCTAGAAAAGGAGAATTTCCTACTAAACACCCACAATGTTTTGGTTTGGAGCCCTACGGGGTGGGAGAGGGGTCACGAACAGAAACATACTATACGTTTCTTCCATCCAATCCTTTCATAACCTTGGGACTGATTCAGGCACACTTTGCCTGTGGGAGGATTGGGGGTGGCCCACTGGGATCTGAGGGAGTGGGGCCACAGCTGTAGTCTCCACACTTAGGAACTTAGTTGGAAGTAATCCCTGACAGGCATCAAACATAACTATCATTTACACTCTCTAGAGAAACATGCCGGCTGGGAGGATGTTCAAACCAGGCAGAAGACCTGTGGGGAATGGCGCGAAAGGACCCTCACAACAGTGATGCAAACACTTCCTCCCTCACCTGCTGCACACCTGAGGGGCACTTTGCCCTCTCCAGCCCAGGCTTAGAACCTTCCTTTCCACCTGCCCTCAGTCTCTGCAGTGTCCCTCTGAGTTTGGGGCCAGTGCAAAGGAGTCACCAGCGCAGGGACGCTCATCTTTCAACTGAATAAGCCAGAGGACTGGACAGACCGGCGCTGGGAAACTCAACACTTCACTGGGGTGGACAGTTTCCAAGCTCTACCCGTCCCCACGCGGGTGTGTCGCCAGAACCCTGGAGTTCACAGTGCCCCTCCAGGGACACAGGGTAGGGGGCAGGAGTCCAGTCCAGGAGGTAGCTACTAAGTTATCCCTGAGTGCCTGCACCAGTCTTCCTCTCCCCTCCTCTTGCATGTCCAACAAAGTGGGTTGAAGTGGTCTGCAACGCCCCAAGATGCTACCCTCAGCCCCAGGAGTAATGTAATGAAGCCACAAAGGTACCATTCACATCTCACCCACCCAGAGCCGCACCCTCCGCGGTGCCCAGAGGCGCCCGACCCCGTGTACCGCGCATCCCCTAGCCCAGTCCGGTTACCTTGGTATCCCTCTTAGGCGCCCTGCAGGTACCGCTCCCGCAGAGCGGGCTGAGGAAGAAACTTGCCCGTGCTCGGGGCAAACTCTCCTGGATGTCTCCGCGGGGCGGGCCGCTTGGTGCGGAAACGGAGCACAACGGAGCAGGTTAGCTCGGGCCCCCGAAGATAGCTGAGCGAGCGGGCGGGCGGGCGGGCGGGCTGGGGCTGCAGCGCTTCCTAAGAGCCAGACCGCTCCCGCCGCCGCCAGCCGCGCCCCCGCCGCCCCGCAGCTCCGCCTCCCGCCTTTTATCCCCCTCCCCTTTGGCCCGGTGGGCTCCTGCACAGCCTGAGTCCCTCTGCCCCTGGCCCCAGGTGTGTCCTGTGGCTTAAGTGACTTCAGGGTCCCCAGAGACAGAAGCCCTTGCTTGTCCCTTTGAAAGTACCTTTGCTCTTAGCCCGGCTCCTTCTGGCTCTAGGTCTTTGACCCAGAGGCCTGAAGGACAAGTCAATAGGTTATCTCCAAGCACTGACTCCAGGATTTCCAGGGCTTGGGCAGGGGGTATTTGCTTGCTCCTACATTCAGGAGCAGCATAGCCAAGAGCTTTTAAGTACAGCATGTGCACTGAGTTTGTGTGGAGTTGTCACTGGGACTCTCTGAGACCCAACAGCTCTCAGGCCATGCCTGTCAAACTCAGACAAGCTGGCGTTGGCAACTTATAAAGCACTTTGGAAGGAATAAGACTAAGGTGTTTTTTTAAAAAAAATAATTATGATTAAACTATGTTGAGGTTTAAAAATTAGCTCCTCCAAATATTATGGCAACAACTATTTTGACCAAACTAGGTCAAAATAAAAGCAAGTGAATCAATTCGTGATCGTTTAGTTTGCATTCAAAGTTTATATAAATTAACAACAAAGAAAGAAAGAAAAAGTAAAAAGAAAGGAAAGAAAACAAACTTTCTTTTCAAGCACTGAAACTGACTAGCAAAACACCTGCGCACTGAATTAGCATGTTGCCCTCTGTCTGTCCCGGCTAGGCCTGGAGATTGTTGATAAAGCCAAAGGAATTTGGTGTGCTGAGAAATGCTCTTCCAGCCCTGGCCTTTGACTACAGCTCCCTTTTTACTCCTAGTATATTTTTCTCTCACAACATTCCTACTTTTACTCATTTAAAATATTACAGAAAAACACATACCATGGCATTATCCATTTATGTGCTTTCAGTATGGGCTTCAGTGGTGTTACATATATTCACATGGTGAAACAGACCTCTGGAACTTTTTCATGATATGAAACAGAAACTCTCCACCAACCAGACAACACCCCACTCCCGCACTTCACACACATAGGTACCCTTGCACTTTCTGCTTCTGCAAACTTAGTTGCTTTAGTCTTCTGGTAGGACTAGTATCTCTAATACATAAAGAGTTCCTGGAAACAATAGACAGTCAACAAATAAGTTGATGATGAAGTGGGCAATGCCGCCAAACAGACATCTAAGCTGGGCTTTGTCTGTTTGGTTTCCTGCTGGCACTCAGTGAAGCCCTATCCCAGCAGAGTGACTGCCAGGCCCAGTTAGTGCTGGAAGAGCAGAACTTCACAGGCATTTCTCTCTCTCTCTCTCTCTCTCTCTCTCTCTCTCTCTCTCTCTCTCTTCTTTCTTTCTTCTTTCTTTGTCTCTTTCTCACTTTCTCTGTCTCTTTCTTCCTTCCTCCCTCCCTCCCTCCTTCCTCCCCCTCTCTCTTTCTTTTTTTTGAGACAGGGTTTCTCTGTGTAGCTTTGTAGACCAGGCTGGCCTCTAACTCACAGAGATCTTCCTGCCTGTGCCACCCAAGTGAGTGCTGGGATTAAAGCATGCACCACCACTGTCCTGTTTTCACTGGCATTTCTCATGGGCAATAAGTGATTGTTTTTTAATAAGCTGACTGGAACATGTGTGTCCCCTTGAATTCATGAACCCTCGGAGTTTTCACCCTCCAGGGATCAAATTCTGATTAAACATGCTTGCCGTACACTAAGCATTTAACTCTGTGACATTTCATAGTTTTCTCATGTAATTCATTAATTTACCTGCCACACAGAATGCAAAATACTTAGAACAACTATGAACTCTCTTCCCTTCATGGAACTGTGCTCAAAATCCTGAGAAGTGTTTTGAATGGATGAATCGATTTACAAGCTAGGTTTTGTTAACAGCCAACATTACCTCAATGAAATGCCAAGCACCAATGTCTGATACTTTATCTTCTGCATCTAACTAGGGTTACAGTGAACTGGAAACACCACCTTTTCATTTTAAAGCTAAACTAATTTAATTTTTACATCAGGAATTATTTCTAAAACATGGTTCTACACTTATGTCTAAACTTTCCAGACTACTTACGTCTTCATAGGTTACATGTTTAACTGTTGATTGCTTCTGGAAAATCTCGAAGCATACAGATTGCCCTTCCTTTCATATGAAGGTAGTGGTTGTGATCCTGAGAGGTTTCTGCACCACATCTCCAGGACAAGACCACGTTCATAGAACTGCAGTAGCTGCTCCATGGGAAATGTACAAAATGCAGACACATGAGAAACTCAGTCACACCTAAAGTGAAGATGTGATTATGCTTAGGTGTATCGGTGCACATCTATAATTCCAACATAGAGGGCCAGTCCTGGGGGCACTGGGGACATTAGGGGAAGGAAGTGGAGACCAGGTCTCTGAAGCTTACTGGGCCAGCCAAACAGTGTATGCCTGTTTCAGTGAAAGACCCTGACTTAAAACAATTGAAAAAGACATCCCAATCTGGATGCCTGAAATCCATAGGCACAGATGCACAGACCCACCAAAAGGCTTACATCACACACACACACACACACACACACACACACACACACACACACACTAGCACCATTATGGGATGGCTCTTGTTACTTGTGGTTTGTGTTTTGAGACCATGTAAGTGTTAATGATGAGTTGGCTTAATGCATAGCCAAAGTTAGAACTCTGCAGAATGGATTTCGTGCAGGATGTTGGCTCATGCGGGTATCACACATACCTCTGCACTGTGTTATTTACAGCTCCTACTGGTTTATGGAGGGAAAGCAGAGATGTATTGACCTGGAAACAGTTATTTTTAAAGGAGTCAACAGAGCATAGTCGGGTAGCTGCAGCCATTTCCTTTATCTTATCTTGTTCTTATTCTTCAGGTCAGAAAGAAAACAAGACAGAAGATGATAAAAAGCCTCTGTTCATTCACAATCAAGAGAACATAACCACTCTACTGAGGCAAAAGAACAACAAAAGTCTTGCAACAGAAGATAGGGCCTTTTCTAGATGCTTCTATAAAAAGATAGAGATATACAACTTGAAAAGAAAGAGATTTAAAAGTGGTTTTTGAAAATATTTTCCATTGATAATATGAAGTGGGGAGAGTATTAAAGAGCTGGACATTTGTTTTTTACTCATTCTTTTTATGCTGAGTGTGTTTGCATGCCTATATGCTGTTGCAGTATACATAAGTGTGTGTGTGTGTGTGTGTGTGTGTGTGTGTGTGTGTGTATTCATGTGGCTATGTGCACACTTACAGAAGAAGACTGCAGCCATATTGTTCTGTCTTCCTCCATCTTGTCCCTTTGAATCCGGGTCTCTTATTGATCTTAGAGCCAGGTTGGTGGCCAACAAGCTTTAGTGATCTTACTTTTCTGCCCTGACATAACACAGGGGCCACAGGAAAATGTGTTCATACCCAGCTTTTTGTAAGGGTGTGTGGAGTTTGAACTCAGATCCTCATGCCCACTGAACCATCTCTGTACTCTCAAGAACTATATCCTTCCATGTAAAATTGGTGTAAAATTGGTCAAATCTACCATGTAGTTTTGCACTGCATCTTGAGGTCTGAAGTCAGTGAACTTTTTGTTGACACTAAATGACCTTCCCACTTTGACACTCCTGTAATGTCTGTTCCAGGTCGCTTTCCTTGACAAACCCCCATGGTTATTCACATAGTCACATCCAATGTAAATTCTAATCAAAAAGTAAACTTGGATGATGACTTTTCTTCAATAGAAGCAATTCAAAGAAAAATGATTCCTACTGCTGAGGAACATAGGCCAAGGGATCAGACATTATCTATGGTATGCACAATGGGGTGCCACACAAAGTACCAGACAAACTTGCTCTCTGCAGCTTAAGAACTTATTTTAGTCTCAAAAATAAAAAGGGGAAAAAGGCAACGTGATGGGGGATGTCCTTCTGTATATATGTTTCTCTTTTTGGTTGATGAATAAAACACTGTTTTGGTAATGAGGCAAGAAGATGGGTGGGACTAAGGGATGAGAATCCTGGAAAAGGAGGGCAGGAGATCCCGCCAGAGACAGTTGACATGTAGCTGGCAAAGGTGTTGCAGGTCCGGGCATTCTACAGTAAGCAAAGACAACATGGAAATAAATAGATAAGTAGTTATGAGTTAAATAATGAAGATATAGATAGCCAGTAAGAAGCTACAGCCATTCAAATGACAATTTTATAAATAATGTAGCATCTGTGTGTTTATTTGGAACTGAGCAGGGTGATAAGACTAGCTGTGATAAGAAACCTTCAGCAACAGGAAGGCTTTACACATTTTCAGTAAAGTGTTATTTAGGGATACAATAAGTTTTCCCCACAATGGCAAGTATATCATATTACTTTTATAATTTTTGAAAGATAGAAATTATTATGAACTATGGAGATAAACTTTAACTTGTTTTAGAATCACATTATTCTCTTAAAGATTAAGATGTAAAAAACTGGATGTATGTATGATATATGACTTGTATTTTTACAAATATGAATACTAAAGTATAAATTAAGCATCAGAAGAATATTGAAGAAAGGTAGCAGGCTATGAGAAAAATCAATTATGCAAATAAATAGGATTCATAGCATATGAGTAAGAACTGTCATCTTTAAGCAACTGAACACTTTAAATTATGAATAATCACATTGGTCAAACAAAAAAACTGAAAGATAATTATTAGTAAATGACAATGAAACAAGATGTATTGCCCTTGCTTTTGTGTATCTGGCTCTTGAATGAGGAACTCATTCAGAGTAAGTTAAAATAGTCACTACCCAGTAGTCTCAGTATATAGAGTCGTTCAATAAATATGTATTGATTGGCTGATTGAATAAAAACTGCTTGCAGTTATTTTAGAAAAATCAAACTCACTTGGAAAGTTATGTGTCTATTTGCTTAAACTAAGCAAATTTGAGTTTTCTCTTTAAAATGAAACAAGAATTTTATGAAAGATAGTACATGTAACAAAACTTGAGTTAGAGATAGACAAAATCTTGGCCTGCAGATGCGCTGCTGTATAAGGGAATTTTAATTTAAAAACTAATTGGTTTAAAGACATTAGAGTTGAACTGTTATGTTTTCAATGGTCTGGAATAGGGAAAATTCCATGTGAATGGTTTATAAAAATACAACTAATATAAACCAATATTGGCTACAAAATTGTCTTTCCAAGATATGTTGAGATTTTTTTATAGCCAATCAAATAAATTGATAAGTGACTTCAAGACTTTAAGACACAATAAAATTAATTTTAAATAGTCTGTGACGAGAGCCCTTCAATAACCACACGTTTCTATACTATGACATCAAGGGAGAAATTTTTTTGTCAAATATATTGTCAGTTAATTTATTGAGCATTTATGTCACATTTAGTCAGTAACAGTATTGTGTGTTGGTGCTTTCATTACAAAAATTAGTAAACAATGCCTCTTTTAAATGAGTTAAGTAACTAATTCAATTAAGGTATTAATACATTTAGAAATGGTAAGGTTTCAGGGGAAAGATACCCAGAGGAAGAAAAACAGAGAAAAGAAAACAGACCAAAACTATTTAGTAATATCTTTCAGTGGTAAAGTTATAGTGTGTGTTTGTGTGTGTCCAAAAGAGAAAGCAAGCCAGTCCCACCCCTCAGAAAATGATGAAATTGGGAGAGGCTGTCAATGGTGTGTCCTAAGATAAAATACAACATTAGAAAGCTCCTAGTAATTCTATACCCTCCTCTCCCCTGCAGTGAAATATTCCCTTGCCCAGCATTGGGAGTGCCTGTGATATATAGTTCACCTCACCAAATCTAATATCATTTCAGCCCATAGAGACACAGACCACTGTGACCCTCCTGACCTTTTTGAGAAAGGGGGTTCTACTGACTGCTCATTCAATATGTGTTATCCCTAATGGAAAGATAAACTTTTTCAAATGATAGAAAACAATGAATTCTGCAAACTAAAGTATAAATAAAAATAAATATAAAAGCCACAAAACCTCATGTTGGTACGTTCACACAACTAACACATAAGATCACGAATGTGTAGTGGATGTTATTCTAGCATTCATCCTTCAAGTGAGTGGGACACAGGACCAGTTTGGTTTAATATCATTAATTAAGCCATTGCTGCTCATTTGACTATAGCCCAATTTATGCCAGCACACTGTTGTTCTCCCTCACATCTGCATTTTTTCATTTTAATTTCCCTTTCTATTGTAATAAAAAGAGAATTTTCAGAAATTCTCCCTAATATTTAGAAAAGAGCAAAAAGAAAGTTCATAAGCATTAAATATTTACCTTCTGCTTTGCATTTGTGAGAGGTAATGACAGTAGATTTAAACAAGAAGGCTGCCTGATTTCACAGAGGAAAAGGGTGGTATTCTTGGCTTGTACTTATAAAACCAACTTGAACTTTAAACACTAAAGCAAAGTAAATGAGCTTGATAATCTCTCACTCAAGTTCCTCCCTCCTTCCTTCCCCTTTCCCTCTTTTCCTGCCCTTCCCTCCCCTTCCTTTCTCCGCATTCAGTTCTCTACCTCGCCTCCCTTTCCCGTCCACCTCTCCCTCTTCTGCTCTCTGACTTCCCAGTTGTCCCCCCGCCCCACCCTGGTCTTCATTCTTGCCTCCATCAATGGTCTTTAGAGGGTTTTGCAGTATTGTTCAGTCTGGCCTCACATTCCTGAGCGACCCGGCTGCCTCTCTCCCAGGAGCTATCTTTCAAGACATACTAACAAAGAAGGTTCAAATTGGACAAACTCTTGAGGCAACCATCACAGAACCAACCTGTATCTGGTTGACTTTTAGACTAAATCATGGCTAGGTGGTAGGATATCACCACTGTCTCCATGGGCCTCATTTTCTCTGCTGTATGTACATTTTCATGTTTGATATATAATGCCAATATTACTTTGTAGAAGTTCTCAGGTAAAGGCACTCCTGTGTCACAGTTACACATTGATAAGGTGGGAATGTTGATGGCGGGGGGTCACACATTTTATAAACTTTCACAATGTCGTAGCTGACAGATCTAAGATTTCTCTCATTTTGATCAGAGGGACTATATAAGGAGCCTGCATATCTGTTTCTGGGCTCATCTGAGTAGTGCCTGATCACTTCTCTCTCACACAGTGTCCACAAACTACAGATATGCTCAATGAAGGTTTTTCTTTTTTTCTTTTATTGCCACTGCTAAAAGCAAAGGAGTAAAATACCCAAATGACACAGTTTTTACACTGCTGGTAGCTCTGGTTTGAAGGCTCATATATCACCTCAAGCATAGACTCAGGTGCACCTGAGACTGTTGCAAGCTGGCCAAAGACTTTATCAGAGAGAAAGCTTCTAGAAAGGCAAAAGTGTCCGTAAAACCACAAGGTGCCTGTTGTTCATTTTATGTCTACATGGTGAATATCAGGAATAAAGTGCCAAGAGCTCTTCTATTGTCACATGTCAACTTTTAAGAAACTCATTAGAGGTGATAAAAATGGTATTACTTTTCACCATAAAATATTATCCTGGATGTGTTGAACGTCATTGACTCTCATAGAATAATTCAAAAACAGAGGAGATAGTCTCACAAGTGATGAAAATGCATCAAGTTAGGAAGACAAAGAAAAGGCCCTGAGTGTGTTCTTCCCACCTCCCTTGAGCATTTGCACACAGCATGTCTGTGAGTGAAAAGAAGTAAATATTTACAGATCTCATTACCTACTGTGTGTAGTCTCTCATCTAGGCAGAATAAATGTTAGACCCTGCTAAACATTGCTTTTCAGTTTAAATTGTAGCTGCATGAGCAAAATTATTTTTGCCAAAACATTTTTTTCCAGCATATATTTCTTGTCTGCAGGAAAATAAAATAGAGGACTAAACAAAACTTTTTTTCGACTATCAAAATGTAAAATACTAACAGTGCTCACTAATGAGAACAGAACTATGCCAGCCAAGCTAGAAGCATGTAGGCTTATTGTTACTATATTTAATTTACAGATTAAAACATAAAAGCCAAGTGTGGTGGTTCATGCCTAAAATCCCAGTATTTGGAAGGCAGAGCCAGGAGGATCTCTGTGAGTTCAAGACCAGCCTGGTTGACAGAACAATTTCCGGGACAGCCAAGGTTACACAGACAAACCCTGTCTTGAATATACACACATACACACACACACACACACACACAGAGAGAGAGAGAGAGAGAGAGAGAGAGAGAGAGAGAGAGAGAGAGAGAGAGAGAGTAAAGAAAAATAAGCAAGCAAGCAAGCAAAAAACTTTATAAAGTATGAAAATTCTAGGAAAATCTTACCATGTGTCCTTCCTTGTCCTTGGTCTCAGCTAACTAAGGTCATGGAAGAATTGGAGGAGAGCCATGCATTTACATCAAACACCAAACAGTGCCTGGCCTACTGTAGGTAAACAGCAACTAATTTACCAACAGGATTGAATTTAATGTAAGACCCAGGAGAAAGACTAAATAATCTAATGTTATCTTATTATCTTTGAGATAAAATAAATGGGAACAATTAAAAAGGAACCTGGATATTCCTGGGAATCCCCAGGCATCACATGAGACACACATGCATGCATGTGTATGTTTACATCCCCTACAATACTGAAGCTTTCATTCATTTCATTTGGCAGATGAGCGTTAACATCTTGCAAGTTTATGATGCTCTCTGAGGGTTACTGCAGACTCAAGAGAAACAAGATCCTGCCTGTGTTTATGAAGGGTATACATGAGGCGGCTGAAGAGCTGGTTCAGTGGATAAGAATACTTGCTGTTATTCCAGAGGACCCAGGTTCTGTTCCCAGCACTCACATGGAATCTCACAACTGTCTGTAACTCCAGCTCCAGGGGATTTGGCCCAGCGAGTCTCTTCTGTTTTAATGTGTGCATACCCACATGTAGACATAGACCTCATGCATAAATAAAAATAAATATTTTTATAAAGGTTATTCATAAAAGGCAAAAATATCATTAAAATTGCATAGAAATATTAATCAAGGAATTAGTAATCAAGATAAGCAAAGTTCAAAATACCTTTCTAAGGGAATAAGCAGGATTAGGTGACAGTCGATGTGGGGAGGTGGGAGCTGAGGCTGGGGTTCAGGAAGAAGTTCTGTTACTACTTGCCTTTCAGACTGAAAGGAACTGGGCCAGAAGCCTCAGGAGCAGTTTCAGATCAACTTGTGAAAAGGCCTGGATGTGGTGTGGATGGGAAGTTTGGAAATAAATGATGCAAACTGGCTGAGAGTTAAAAGTTGGAGACCTGGGGGTCATCATGAGACATCAACACTTCTGCTCTGAGTGGAGCTTCCCGAGGGGTTTATGTAGTGCAAGTCAGATTCCTGTTTCCTTTTCAGGTATTTGTGTGTCTACCATGTGTGTATGCAGAAGCATGCATTCTCCTGCTCTCTATAGAGCATTCAGGAGAGTGCCAATGACTGCTCTGTAACTGTACATTCTTACCTTGAGACAGTCAGCCACTGATGGAACAAGGCATTCCCTCATTTGTTGGAACTTCTACTCAAAATGTATTGACTCCTTTCATTGTTTAAAAATTGCTAGCTGTTTCTCTGAGCTGGGAGGTGGGCCACAGTTCCCTACTTAACATGTGTGTGCCCACATGTTCTTCTACAGCACTGCAGAAAATTGTGATAGACAGTTTTCTCTCATTCTTTGAATCTTCTGGCACTGTGCAGACTTCTCTGTCCCTTCCTATCCATGTGTCTTCCCCTAGGAGGCCATATTGAAACACAGACCTATTCAGATAGCTTTCACAGTTTTCCTGACCTTCCAGATTTTGGTTGGCTTCCCATGAGAGGGGCTTGAAGACACAGGTCAGAGAAGGCAAGAAGAAAGAAAAAAATCCTTATTTATTTATCTATTGATTTTTAGTTCCTGCATTTCAAAGTTGTCTGGTGGGAATGAGATGAGCTTCCGAATTAATATCAGCAGCTGGTTCCTGGGCCCAGGGTTCCTTCCTCTCCTCTCAGGTCTAATGGTCCCAACTCTACCCTTCACTCTAGTGTTCTACAGCGTCTCTAAATGACTTCCTTAAAACCCACATGCTCCTTTGTAAAGAACGTATTTGCCATGATTGTTTCAGTGTCCCCAGTCTTATTTTGCAAAGTGACATAGTGTCCTCTATCTGGTGGGAAGAGGTCATGAAGACAAGCTCTCCAGTGGAAGGCACACATATATTTGCATTTCACTAGGGTAGAGACCTGTCATTCATTCATTTAATCATTCCTTTCATGCCTTATTAAATATTCCTCTTCAGCATGTGTCTTTCTCTGGGCATCCTGTAATAGTGCTGTAGCCAGAATAATAGTGGGCCCCTAAGTCTATTGGATGGTAGTAAAGATAGGTGGCTGGTCATGTTCTTTGAAGAACTGTCTCAAGAGATAAGGAGGGTGCTTAACTTTGGGATAGCAGTTCAGTCAATGGAAGAATACTTCTAGAAATAAAAATAAGCTCTAGAAGACAGGGGATAAGAGTGGTGAGAAATGAGGGGAAAATTCTACTCAGGTCCTGCGGTGAGAAAGGATGCGATACATTTGGAGAGAGAAAACATCTCAGCTTGGCTGAATCTTAGGATGTGATGGCATGAGTAATAGGAGGTTGCAAATGTTAGCAGGAGTTTCTCATGCTGTTAAAAGGATGTACACTTTATTTCAAAAACAATGGGGGAGGGGGAGGGAATAGACCGTGGAATTGCACTTCCAGGAAACTCATGCTGTATGCAAGGCTGGAGACAGGGAGATAAATGAAAGGACCTTTGCACTCATGTAGCCAAGGGAGGGTAGTGGCACCAGCTAATGTTTGAACTGTGCGGGTGGGAAACGTAGGGAGGATGAAGAAATGGAATCTAAGAAAACTAGCTGCTGGTAGGATAGGTCCTATGTATAAAATGTAACCTCAGAACACATGCAGCTCTGCTTAGCAACATGAAAATAAACTTCAACTTCATAGCCTTTCAAGATGTTCAGTCAGGCAGCTCCATTGCAGAAACAGCCATTGTTCAGAGCTTTCACGGAAGACTAGCCTCTCTGTCCTCACAGTCAGCTAAACAGGGTCCATCAGAAGGGTGTGCTGAGAATAAATATTTGCTAAGTGAATGAATTAATCTACTCTCTCTCTCTCTCTCTTTTTAAAGCTGTGTCTATAATATAGTTTTTATTGTGAGTTTTCACTTTATCTTTCTGGGCAAAGAGTAGCCTTGAGCAAGAATAAAATCAAGTAACTTAATGCTTAGAAAATAAAAATAAAGCTATTTACTCTCTTGGGTTGAGAAGGATATTCCAGTAGTAAATTTCAAAAGCCTCTTCAGAACGTGTCTGTTTTAAAAATTAAAAAACTATTGAAAATACTGTTTTTATGATCCTGAGAAAGAAGATATATTCCCTTTATCTATTTTTTAGGTAGTCCAGGAGTGAGATATTATATTTTCTCTTGTCTGTGTAATGCTGTCCTCAGCACAGAAAACAATAGATTGTCCTTTTTTAGAGAGAAACAAACACCATTTGCTAATTTATTGTTTTTGCACTGATTATCATAATTTCACTTGAAATAAGTTAGTCCAGTTTCCCAGACATATTCAAAACAGAGTTACTGTAAACACTGTGGTCATCACAAACTTTAAATATCAAGCACGTGTTTAGGGAAACACAAAATGTGGGTCAGTGACGTGGATCTCTTGGTAAGAGCATCTGATAACAAGGCTGAGGATGTGGGTTAAATCCTAGGGACCCACAAATGTAAAGGAGAGAACTGACTGCCACAAGTTGTCCTCCAATAGCCAGATGCAAACCATGAATGCACCCAAGCATGCACAAAATAGATACAACTGTAGTTAAAAACAGTGAAAATGTAAAGATATTTACGCTTTGGCAGCAGCAAATACTTAAACAGACCCACAAGTAATTTAATGTAGTTGGAGTCATAAGTATATTTTGATTAAATGAATCTACATCATTAAGTTATTAATCTTATACAAATTTCAGTGGGAACAGATTCTATTAAGGACTAGATGTAGATCAGATGGAACTGGCCCTCTATAAATTTCTGCTATCACTTATCTGTAGTTTGTGTGTGGTGATATATGGATTCATCTGGTTTTAATGTCCCAGTGTTTGCGAGTGGTTATCACACATGCCTCTGTATTTTCTTTCCTCTCCAAAGCTTGTCCTAACTTGCCTACATTTCCTAATATGTTTCTAAAGAGGTTTAATCAGATAATAACACTGTATAACACTGTGTGTTCCTGGTGACATTTTTCTCCTTACTTTTTTTTTTTCCATGAAATGTACCAGTGAGACACTGGAACTAGAAATTTCCCCCACGTACTGGAAAAAAGAAACTTTATTTTTCTTGAATCCCACCATTATATTTTTCCATTAGTTTTATACTTTCAATAGTTTCATCTTAGTAGTAATAACTCTTTATTGTCTTGAATAACAGTTTTTCCTTACAGTTTTTCTCACCTCTGTTGATATTTAAAATATTTCTCACTGAATTAAATAGTGTCAATAGTAAATGGTATCATGTCTTGAATTGTTTACACCTTTCTTATGTGACTACAGTGAAGTCCATACATAACAGAAATTATAAAGTATTTGATATATTTTAGGAAAGAAAATAAGTAGCTTAAAATTATCAGATATTCCTATATGCATGCATATAAATGGGTAAGGGAATAGTTCATTATAGGGAAAGTTTTTATGCATATAATCAGGGAAATTGGCAGCTATATTATATTTTCATAATATAAACATGGTTTTGCTTCATTTAAAAATGTAGTCTTGGATTAGGGTAAGGCCTGGTGTTCAAGTCATTGGCCATACAAGAGTGGGGTTCACATTTAGATATTTGGAACCCACCTACATGCTGGGTAAACTTAGGGGATGTTCTAGAATTCCAGCTTAAGAAAGGGGTTGCCAGACTAACCATATCTATTGGGAAACTCTGGGTTTGATTGAGAGACCCTGCCTTGTTGAATGAGGTAGCAAATTGATGGACTACATTTTCTGATATTAACATAGGGACTCCACACACATACACATATGTGTCCACACATGCAGACATGCATATACACATGCATATAATACACAATATGATACTAGATTAAGAAATAAAGAAGCCTTTGGGCATCACCTCAAAGCTTACCTTATGTGTAAACACTGTAGAATGTAGAGTTTCATCTAAATACTTCCTGCTGTATATGGAATTTAATTTCTTGGCAGTACTTTTTAAAAATAATGTGTAAAACAAACTATAGGATGTACACAATGAATGGGTAGGCATGAAATTTTCCAAACATGCTTTGTCACTTCAAACCACAAACTCTCGCTATCTCCCTCTCTGTGACGTCAGCACAAGTTCCACTGGTGTGAAGCCCAAGTGTGGCAAGGCTGATTACCTACCCAGTGACTCTGTAAGCTAAAATCAAGGCATTCATCAGACTTCACTCTCATCTGAAGCTCAGAATTCATTTCCAGATGTAGAACTCAGTACCCTGTACTTGTAGGTCTGAGACCCACATTATCTTTCTAGCTGCCCATTGGGGGAGACGCTGTACTGACAACTAAGAACATTCCTGCCCTGAAGGTTCTCTCCAGTTCCAAAGGCAGCACCTAGGATTCTCCATATTCACTTTTTTCCCCACTTCATATCCATCTGACTTCCTTGCCATCCCCACCCCCCTGACTTCTGGACCCACATTTAAAAGACATAGCTAACTTGTCAGTTCAGGCTTGCCAGCTAGCTTCCTATTGGCAGATTGATGGAATTTGGAGTATATGACATCTGCAAAGTTCTTTCCGCAGCAGTGCCTCAGCGCTTCACTGAATGACCTGGAAATGACAATCCAGGTATACAAGGACTCCAAATTCTAGGAGCTCGCTTAGGAGTCTGCCCCTAGAAACAAACACAAGTGTCGGGGAAACTGAATTGAAAGTGCCCGGATAAATATTTAAACGAAAGGCAATTCATCATTATTTTCTACCATCCCGTATTACAAAATAAATTACTTGTATTTTAAAGAAGGGTGACATGATCAAAATAGTAGCTGTGAACAGAGAACGTCAAAGTAACAGAGAAATACAGAGATGAAAAGACAAGTCCAGAGGAGGGTTATTTTTTCTCTTTCTTCCCAAAGCAGGGAGCCTGGAGTGATCTATACAATCCCGCCACAGCTCAGACAGGCTATAGGAATGCTAAGGGTGCTTTTTGGACCTGGTTTTGAAAAAAAAAATGAGGGTTGGATGAATTTCAAGACTCTAAATCAGCAAAACCTAACAGTAGTAGTAGGAGCTTGGAGGCATGTGGATGACTAAGATGCAGAACCGAGCAGTCCAGCCTTGGGACACCTCAGAAGCTTGGTATGTGAATGATTGCCTTGTCACTTAGATGATAAGTCTTAATCAAACCCAGTACTGACTGATACAGATCTCTAGGGAAATAGATCAATGACAGAATGCGATTAAGCACCTCCTAAGCAGATGACGACAGTAACAACAGAAAGACCATCATCATCTTGCAGTGAGAGGGATTTCAAATTGCTAGAATCCCAAAGACTAAGAGTTGTAATATTTGGCATATTTTAATATGGTATATTTTAATAAGGTATACTAAGGAAAAATAATTAAAACCTACTTACGTAACTTCATTCTTGGTATGCATGAATGACATGTGGCTCTGAACATATACCAGCTTTGGGTAAATAACGTATAGGTTTGCTTTAGTTGTGGGCTTTTGTTGGAATATAAGGGCTATTGTGGATTTTATTTCTCTTTGCAAAATATGAAATTTGGACCCATATGTCCTAGTGTCATGTGAGTGTACCACCGGAGATGCTGCTGGAGTCATGTGTGTGGTGGAGTCACATGTGTGTGCCACCAGAGATGCTGCTGAAGCAGTGATACTTTGCAGTTTCACTTGGTGTCCCAGAACAGATTTCCGACTAAGAGAGGGGAGTATGTTACATAGCAAAGAATATTCTCGCACTGCTGTATTTGGTTATCGTTCAATTTAAAATGAGCAACCATCAGATTATGTACTAAACAGAGTTCTGTAGATAAATGAGGCCAAAAATATATGTATATTCATACATATGTGTATATGCTTATATGTATACATACAGATATGTACCTACTGTGAATCAGAATTCTCTAGTTTAGCCTACCTGAAAGAGCCTGAGTTCCCCACCAGCCATCATTTGCCTGCCTAGAGACTGAATTTTAGCTGGATGCTACAACAGTCATTGATGCTGAAAGCTTGAAGATTCCTGCAGAGTGCTGGTCTCCAGAGGAACCAAGAGTTGGTATTAACAGAAAATGACAGTGGCAGGCTAGAGATGCTTAGTAACCTCCATTGAAGCAGGCAGCTCTACTGTCTCTCAAACCTCCTTATATATAGTCTACCATTTGGAAGCAACTTCCCACTCTGGTGGGTTTTTCTCCAATTTAATTCTTTCTCTCTTGAAACATGCTCAGAAAATCTGCCCAGTCACATGGCTCTTAGTTGATTCTGGATAGTATCATGGATGGGACAAGGTAGAATGATGAAGCTTCCATAGGTCTGGTGACACACTTGGACACCTTGGTACCTTACATTTTTCCTGGCCCAGAGTGAATGTTGCCCTGTACTTTCTTTTAACCAACCAACCTAATATCCAGCAATCCCAAGACTGTCAAAACTCTGAGAAGACAATTGTCAACAGGTTTCTAGGTCATTTTATCTGTACCTTTGAATTCCAATTTTTAGATCATAGATTCAGCAATTTTTGTTTGTTTGTTTTTCAGACAAGTTCTCACTCTTATTGCCAAGGCTGGCCTCAAACCTACCATGTGGGTATAGGCAGGAACACTCTAACTCATGGCATAGCTCTTGCTTCTGCCTTACAAGGGTTGGGTTTCTAGACATACTGTAGGTCTGTGCTCTACAATTTTATCCATGTTTGTTTGAAACTTTGAGTCTCGTTCATCATCTTTTCCTCTCCTTTATCCAAAAGACACTCTGGCAGAGCTGCGGCAGCGCATAGGTTCAAAGAAACACTATGAGCCAAACCCAAGTGTCTCAAAAATCAGTAGGAAGCAGGTCTGAAGAGACAGAAGGAAGGGAAGCAGGCTGATTGCATTGGGAGTGAGCTCCAAAGAAGTATTTGTGAGGGAGTTTGATGAAAACGGTGCATACACATTTTATAGATCAACCATAAAGTCAGACAGTAGCTCTCATCTTGATGTACGTGAAATGGTCATTACAGTTGTGGGTATTTTCCTGAGTTTTCACTGAAATTATATTTACTTCAGTGCATCCAGAGCTGGTAAGAGAGTACACTTGTAAAAACCAAAGTGTACCTGCTGTTATTTCAACAAGAAATATAGCTACTCCAACACAGTCAGGGAGGAAGCTAGAAAGGCAATAAGGAGCTCTGTTATTTTTAGAGAGATGATCAGTAACAAAGGAAGGAGTAAGAGGGATAGATTTTCACACTAATTCTTTCCATGTCCAGGGAGCTCAATGCATGGATGGTTAATGCACTCATCTATAATACACACATCTATCAATCTCACAAGTAATTGATCCTCCAGCTTGGGTTCATTGGAATGTTGTTCTTCCTGGGCTAATATTGAATGACTGGATATAAATTTTTATACTTTCTCCTCATCCATCACCACTATGTTTTACTCATGAATTGTAGGCATACTGCCATTGTTTCCTGACCAACCCTTTTTTCTTAATAGATTAATGTCATTGATTAAGCTCTGGCAACTTCTTTCACACATAAGTCGTTACCATGAATGACAGATATAGTCTTTGACACTGGTTAATTTGCTCTTTACATTTCCCCACTGCATATCCTATGTCTAGTTCCCTATTGTCTCTCACATTCTGCCTCTGGTATTATGTTCAGTTTGGGGGGGGGGAACAAATTGCATGATCCAAGATCCACAAAGAATGTCTAACAGCTGGTTCTTTTAATTATGTATGTTATGAACACATCATAACATACAAAGCAAGTACCTCTTGCAAGATAAATGTTCTCTGTCCTCAGAGAGCCTTGACTTGACATCATTTACCCCAGAGATGTGATGAGAGAGGACAGTTCTAATGACATCTAGTGAGTCCTGCTTTTCTGCTTGCATTGCTTCAAGCTGGATTTAGAGTACCCCACTGTCTAGGCTGATATTTTCTTATTTAGGAAAGACAACGATGAGTAGTGGAAAGGATAAAATTAAGATCACCTTCAGAACTCTGAAAACTGTAATCTCATTGATTGTGTGAGAAAGATCTGATACAGAAATTAACATACCAGGAGGAAGATTTTCAAGAGCTGTCTGAGGGAGTGCCTCTATCTGGCTTCCAGTTAGACCTTTTGCTTATTCTTCAGGTATAGTTAGAGCCCAAGCATACTTTACAAAATACTCTTACAGCTTGGAAGAAATTAGATGTGTCTCTGAGAGGTGAGTGGAAACCTGTACTTGTCCTGATTGGCCTTCATGTTGTCCTTTCAAGAAGCTAAATTTTCTGATGCCATGAATGTTGAGTTGGAGTCCTTAGATTACATCCAGGGAAAAAATCAGTTCTCTTGTCTCTCTTCAGTGCAATTGTGCAAGCTATTGTTATCTGAAAGAAGGTAACTTAACTGAGAAAATGCCTCTATAAGACCAAGCTGTAAGTCATGAGTGATTGTTGGGGGAGGGTCCATCCCATTGTGGGTGGTACCATCCCTGGACTGGTGGTCCTGGGTTTTATAAGAAAGCAGGCTGAGGAAGACAGGAAGTAGTACTCTGCTTCAGTTCCTGTCTCTAGGTTCCTGCCCTGTTTGAATTCCTGTCCTGACTTCATTCCATGGTAAACAGGAATATGCAAGCATAAGTCAAATAAACTCTTTCCCCTCCAAATTAGGTTTTGGTCAAAGTGTTTCATTATAGTATTAGAAACCTTGATTAAGACAAGTTGATACCAGGGACTGGGTATTGCTGTGAAAGGCCTGAGCATTTTGTTTGTTGGTTGGTTGGTTTTGGAGGAATATGGAACACTTTGGAACTTTAGACTAGAAAAGCAGTTGGACTCTTTAAGTGGAGCTTAATAAGCAATCTTAGGAGGAGTATTAACAGTGGCTATGGAGGTGAGTTTAATTATTGGCTCAGAAGATTTCAGGGGAGAAGAACTTTACAATGTGGCCTAGAGATCATTCTTGTGATATTTTGGTGAAGAATGTGTCTGCTTTCTACCCTTGTCCCCAGAAAATCTGTGTGAAGCCAAATTAAAAATTTTTGGATTGACAACTTTGGCAGAAGAAATCTCAAAACAACCTAGTATTGACTGTGTTGCTTGTTATTAGTGGCCACATTTACACAGATTCTTAATGTAAAGGCACAAACTGAGGAAGGAAAAACACAAAATGTATAGTTTGAAGAGAAAGGGAACACCAGGAATAGAGGGAATGGTAACCTCGGGGCAGGATCCCACCCAGAAAAGATTTTGTTTTGTTAAAACTTGGTGTGGCGGCTCACACCTTTGATCACAGCATTTGGGAGACAGAGCCAGTCAGATTTCTCAGTTCAATCTGGTCTACAGAGTGAGTGCCAGGAGAGCCAAATTTAAGCACTGGTGAAGGTGCAGCTTCAGGAGCAGCTGAAAGCCCAGGACTGAAAGAGTCATGCAGAGAAGTTGAGATTTGATATCATAAAGAAAGACTATTAGAAGCTCTTGGTGAAAGTGTATGCCAGTTGCCACATAGGAGATCGGAATTTTGGAGGTGTCAGAAACATGGGGATGACCAACAGCACTCAAATGAAAATAGAAAGCTTAATATTTTACATATATTTTAATTTGTGTGTGTGTGTGCGTGCGCTGTATGTATGTGTACATGACAACTGGGGTTCAACACCAAGTATCATTCTTTTGGGTGTCTTCATTTTGTATTTTGAGGCAAGGTCTCTGTTTACACCTGGAACTTGCAGCTTCAGCACAAGACCTCAAAAGGTCTGGGTTTTCCTGTGAGCATTAGGATTAGCACACAGGTCATCATGCTTACAGGACAAGCACTTTATGCACTGAACTGTCTCACCATTCCATACTTGATGAATACATTATAATCATGGAAAATGTGTTTGTATGCATACATGTGTATGTTCAGCTTTAAGGTAGGGCCACGGGATATGATGATGGGCCATTAGTGTGCCTTTTGCACATAAAGCTGAAGACATGAACAATAAAAAGGAGCATTTGCTGATGCAGTAATAAAAGCACAATGTGAGAGAATGAGTAAATGGAAAAAAAGTCAACCAGCCTTTTACTTCTGCTGTCTCCGTCACTGCGATCCATTTATTGACCAGTCTTTGACTGACAAAGCCTGGCATGTATACAGTGTGCCAGAGTGAATGCCTCTGGGTTTTGATAATCCACTGAATGGTATTGATCATCCTTCAGCCTTTTGCAGGACTTTTCCCTTTGAATAAACAAACTGAATTTTAATTTTTAACTGTGTATCTTCCTGTTCACCAAAGTCAATGTTTTTTAATTAGAATATCTCTACCACATTTGAGTTGATATTGTATATGTGTATAGCTCCAACTGTTCTCATTCTAGGTTCTACATTCTAAATAAATTGATTGATCTTATTTTGCTATATCAAATAGAATAGTTGTAAAATTCTGCTAAGGCATGTCTTTGTGTTTGATATTCTCACATTTACTTTTTTATTTACTTAGAAAACAATCTAAAGCTCTTTTTATTATATCTGAGTTTTTAAATTTGATTTTTTTCTGAATCCATCACATACTGATTTTCTGATTAAAAAAAGTAAAGGAAAAGCTTAGTGTTGTCTCTATTTTTCAATCTAAGCAATAAGAGAGTTACTTAAGGAAGAGATGCAGGTCAGGTGGGGGTTATCTGTGTGGAGGAATGAGCCTTGCTAAACAAAGGGTGAAAATACACTAGAAGGAGAGTTCTTCAGTCATTGATTCAGTAACTACCTAACCATGGGGATCACCCCAAAGAGCTATGGATTTCACACCCCCTTCCTTTCTGCTTGCATTTTAGTGTGGAGGATGATGACAAAAACATGTATTTCTTATGAGTGGCTCAGCATACTATGGTCAGGAACTTATGAGATGGATGGAACAAAACTATCTATTCTTCAGTGAGTTACAGGTAAATGTTTAAAAGGTATGACCTCTTACCCAGGCTAACATGTCTCTACTCTTCCATAACCTGAGTCATAGTGATAACTATCTTAGTCTATCCATGCTGCTATAACAACACACCTTAGACTGTGTAACTTATTAAGAATATCATTTCATTTCTTATGTATCTGGATGTTGGCAAATTCAAGGTTGAAGTGTCTTGCAGTGCTTGCAGGATAGTGTCTTTTTTTTATTTCTGTGAGTTCACATGGAGCATAATAGAAAGGCAAAATGTTCTTCCTTTGACCCAAATTCTTTTATAAGGTTAGAAAGCCTATTCCTCAGGACAGACCCCTCAAGGTGAACAACTTTCCGAAGGCCTTACTTCTTAAACAGTATTGCACAGAGGTCAAATTCCAAGGCAAATCTTGGAATGAAACCATCTTTCAAACTGTCACGGTAATTAAACATGGAGTCTCCAAATCCTGAAGATGGTGGGCTTTAGTTTAAGATAGTAGCATACATTCACATGTAAACTAACAGCAGAATGATAGGACTTGTGTTTTCTGTAGTCCTTTGCTATAGTTTTTCCCATTGTATCACACCACATCTGGGATACCATCAAATCATCCCCTTTACTTTTGCATACAGCCATCTGAGAAGTCCTTGGGTTAGCTGGATGAAAAACTTCCTCTCCGGACTTCACTTGTGGCCATTGTTTTTTTTTTGAGACAGGGTTTCTCTGTAGCTTTGTAGTCTGTGCTGGAACGACCAGGTTGCCATTGCTTGGTGTGATACGTTTTCATCAAGAGGCATGCTAACTCATTTCTACTTATCAGGGCTTCAGAAGAGCAGGAGGCACCAGGCCTCTCTCTGTCTTCTAGCTGTGGCTGTTGATGTCTTGTCTCAGAACACTTAGAGGCAGAAAGATACAGTTTGTTAATTCACTGACTCCATGATCAGAAAAGGAGACAGTCTCAAGTACCATATTATTCATTAGACAAGGCTTTGCATCTTCAGGCAATAGGATGGGGAATTTTGAAGGAGCTAAGCCCTGGCTTATGAGAGAGGAAAAAGGGAGATTTAAAACTTGTTCACCGCTTTAGGCCAAATGGTGTGTTTGTTTTGTCGTTTTTTATTCTATGCTGGTGTCCCTTTCTGCAAAAATATACATTAAGAACCACTTCATTTTCACTGGTCTCTGGAATTTGTTATAACCTTATTTCCAATGCAGTGATAACATTTTTAAAGAAGCTAACTGCCTACCTATGGTAGCTAGCAGACTGTCTGTTCAGTTTGCAGGAGCCTTGCAAAACTGTTCACTGTTGTCCAAGGGAGACACAGAAAAGAGCCAAAGCCTGTTTCCCAAAGATTCATTAGACCTTTGAAATCTGTGTGTACCTCATTTGAATTTGTAACCACACTGGAAAAATAAAAATCTTCTAGAGAGACACCTGTGTTTCTCAATCTAACTGTCAGCCTAGTAAAACAATGGACCCCAAGATAATGGGAGTTCCCCAAAGCATCTTCTGTAGGCAAAAGGAAAGAGCACCAGCTAGTGGGGAGTTAGACTCTTAGTTCCATCCATTTGCCTTCGAATTTCAAGATTCCATTGTATAAATGTACCATATTTTATCCTTCCATTCTTCAGTTGAGGGGCATTTAGGTTGTTTTCTGGTTCTGGCTATTACAAATAATGCTGCTATGAACATAGTTGAACAGATGCCTTTGTTCTATCAATGTGTATCTGCTTAAGAGTGTAATTACTGGATCTTGAGGTAGACTGATTCCCATTTTCCTGAGGAAGGGCCATACTGATTTCCAAAGTGGCTACATGAGTTTGCACTCCCACCAGCAGTGGTGGAGCGTACCCCTTTCTCCACAACCTCTCCAGCATGGACTTACCCTAAAAACTCTTCCAGGGAACTCTTACAGCTGATAAACACCTTCAGCAAAGTGGCAGGCTACAAGATTAACAAAAATTAAAATCAGTAGCCCTACTATTATACAGATGATAAAGGAGCCGAGAAATAAATCAGAGAAACATCACCGTTTACAATAGTCACAAGCAACATAAAGTATCTGGGGGTAATGCTAACCAAACAAGTGAAAGACCTATATAATAAGAACCTTGAGTCTTTAAAGAAAGAAATTAGTGAAGATACCAGAAAATGGAAAGATCTCTTATGCTTTTGGATAGTAGGATCAACATAGAAAAAATGGCAACCTTGCCAAAAGCAATCTACAGATTCAATGCAATTCCTGTCAAATTACCAGCACAATTCTTCATGGATGTTTTAAGAATAATACTCAACTTTATATGGAAAAATAAAAGACTCAGGAGAGCCAAAACAACCAAGTACAATAAAGGAACCCCCAGAGGCATCACCATCCCTGACTTCAAGTTCTATTACAGAGCTATAGTCCTGAAAACAGCTTGGTATTGGGGCAAAATTAGACAGGTAGACCAATGGAATTCAATTGAAGACCCTGATATTAACCCACACACCTACAAACACCTGATTTTTGAAAAAGAAGGTAAAATAATACAATGGAAGAAAGAAAGCATCTTCAACAAATGGTGCTGGCATAACTGGATGCTGACTTGTACAAGACTACAGATAGATCTATATCTATCACCATGCACAAAACTTAAGTTCAAATGGATCAAATACCTCAACATAAATCCAGCCACACTGAACCTCTTAGAAGAGAATGTGAGAGGTACCCTTGAACTAATTGGTACAGGAGACCTCTTCCTGAACAAAACACTAGTAGCAGAGACACTGAGATCAAGAATCAATAAATGGGACCTTATGAAATTGAAAAGCTTCTGTAAGACAAAGAATACAGTCAACAAGGCAAAATGGCAGCCCACAGAATGGGAAAAGGTTTTCACCAACCCCACATCTGACAGTGGGCCGATTTCCAAAATATATACAAAGAACTCAGAAGCTAGTTACCAAAACACCAAATTATCTAATTTAAAACTGGGGTACAGAACTAAATAGAGAATTCTCAATAGAGAAATCTAAAATGGCTGAAAGACACTTAAGAAAGTGTTCAACATTTTTAGCCACCAGGGAAATGCAAATCAAAACAATTCTGAGATACCATCTTACTCCTGTCAGAATGGCTGAAAAGTCTTACTCTTTGATTATATTAAAATAGCTGTTGACCACACCACTGGCTCAATGAACACCTCTTAGGGGATTTTTCTCATATCAATCACATTAAACATGATGTAATTCATTGTTCATGTGAAATTCAGAGTGTCTTTGAGTCAGAAACATTTGTTTCTAAAGCAGTAAAGATTTTTCTATTGAAACAACTACATTATTAGCTGAAAAATTTATTTCTTCAGAATCAAAAGATAATCTCTAAGCTGGAAATTACTGTCTTTTGTGTACCCTGGGAGAGGTCTGGTTTATTCAGCAATAAAATGAAAATTGTAGCCTGAATTACCTAAAATACCCTCTTCTCCTCTGTGGAGGTAAGCACACTGGCACTGAGGGCTCTGATACTCCTTGGACAACCTCGTTAAGTAATTCACCGATAATGAAGATTAGTTGTTTTCCCAATTTAATTAGAGAAACATTTAAATATCCATTAACCGCTACTGAATACTTAGTACTACACAAAGGCACCTGGCATTTTTTTTTCCCCAGAAATTAAGTTTTAGACCTTTGACAAAGCAGTGAAGAAGGTGTGTCCTTTCTAGAGGATTCCTGGAACCTCCCCTAGTCATTCATTTATTTCAAGAAAAATATAAGTGTGTGCTTCCCTTCTTGAGCTCTTCTCATGTTAGCAAACCCATGTTTACACATGGGGATTAGGTGTTCTCTTAGCTTTCTATTGCCATAGTATGTGACAAATGAAGTCAGTAAGTGAAAAGGTTCATGTCTGTCATAGACATGGAGGTTACAGTGTCCTTAGCTCTTTGGGTCTGTGACACATACCAGGTGGCCATGCAGAGCAGCTCAACACTGCTCAGCCCATTACAGGGAGTTGAAAGAGGGGGTGTTGGTGGTCCCACTATTTCCCTCGAGGATACCTACACACCCACTACTTGACACTTCTCTTATCCCTTAGTTGCACTGACATGAGGATTTAATTGGGGCATCTTAGACCCAAACTAGAGCATAGGTTGGTACATGCAGATAGACACATCTCCTTATTTTCTCCCACACAACCGGAAACAGAGGCCTACAGACCTTTACAGCAGCAAACATTGTAAAACGTACTTGCAGGATGTGTGTCTGTTGACAGCAGTATAAACCTTAGCTGATTTGAATGATCCCAGTGTGCCTGAAGTTTTATTATCAAGCAATGTTTAAGGAGTTTTAGCACTCTTTTCCAGTTCTTTCCTTAATGTAAGAACATAACTATGTGAACATCAAAACCAAAGGGCAATGGACAAGGAAGGAAGCAATCTTGCTCATGCATGAACGTTTGGGTCAATGGTAAAATTGCATTATATTACTTATTGGGGAAAATAGTACTTATAATTCCAGAAACAAGTCAATAAGATTTTTTTAAAAGTCTGCTTCAGAAAATAAACTTGGAACGTGGACACCAGGAGCAGGGTCAATTTTCAGGATCATTGTCATGCTGATAGTAATATTTTCATAAACTGGTATATTACCAAAGTATAAAAATAGAAAGGAAGTGTGTGGGTGTTTTAGGATTCGTGCTGAAGTTGTATAAATTATTTTTTTTCTGTGTCATACATGACATCTTGGCTTCTAAAAATGCCAGTGTGGCCAAGCATAAATCTGTCCACCAGAAAACAGCTAATTATTACATCAAAGGGAGTGGCTTCCCGTGCCTGTACTGTTAACTTGATTATTGAGTTAAATATAAGGCCAGATGTCTAGTGTTTGGTGGTTGTATTTGATTTTCAAGCTTTGTTCATTGCCATGCTTAGCACTAACAGGCTGCTGTAGCCAAGAAGATAAAATCCTTTAATACTCTATTTAGAACTATAGGAGACAAAGCGTGATCAATACTTTTTATGAATCTGTAAACTATTACAGCACAGCATGTTCCTGAAGACTTTCCCCCAGTGACATGGCTATATTATTTTGAGGCCAGAGGCCCAAGCAATATTGAAATCCTGCTTGAATTCATCTTCTTTGAACCATAAAAGTGACAAGAAACCCGAAGATTTACATTTTTTATGCTATAGATTAATCAATCTTTCAGGTGGAAAGAGAAATTTTGGTGTATGTGTTATAGACTATCTTCTCAGCCTGAGGAAAGTGTAAGAAATTAATTTCCCCTTCCCAGCAGAAAAATGGTAGTTAGGACAACTTGCCTAAATCAAAGAAGATGCCATTAAAGTTTCTTCTGTGTCACATGCTTCCTGATAGATTGACAAAGAGGTTAATAGTGTCATAAAGAAAAATCCTTGAATGTGTGTTTGTGGAAGAGAATTTTTTGACATAAGCCAAATAAGTGGTGATGTTTTTGTTGCTGTTGTTAAATTCAACCTCTTGTGCTGCTTAATAAGAAAAATAAAATTAAAAAAAAAAAAACCAAACCACCTGGAGAGATGGCTCAGTGAGTTCATTGTACATATCTGAGAACTGAGTTATTACCTAGAATCCATGCAAAACACACAAACAAACATAGCTTGGCATGGTTGCTCATACTTACAACCTCGATACTAGGGAATAGTGACACAGGCAATTCTGTGGGCTGCTGGGAAAGTCAACCTGGTTCAATTCATATATCCCAGGTTCACTAGCAGATTCTACTTCGGGTGGATAGTGCCTGAAGAAGGCACAGTGGTTGATCTCTGGCCCTCACATGAATAAGCACACACATATATTGGCATATACATGTATGTATACCTGCACATATACTAACCCTTATTCATACATACAAGAAGACATGTTTACTTAGTGTTGTTGCTGGTGTAATACTCAGTTTTGGTATTCTTTGAAATGTGAGGTTTCACATACATTATTTTATCCCAGAAAACTATTATTGGATTTCCCACACGGGCAAGCATTGTTTCTAAGAAAACACTTAGGACATTTTCCACATTTACCAACTTAAAATATACTCATTTTCACCCAACAACCTTATAAAATATTAATGTGCAGTGGCGATTAAACTGTTTTAATCTTTGTTTTGGACAGTTTGTTTAGCACAAAAACACCATTGACAATCCCACAGTGCCACTGAGTGTTTTATACACTAGCGCATTTTCTAGACTGTGACTTCTCTGCTCCACCAACTTACATAGGTTAAGATTTACTTGCAAATAGGAAGGATAATGGAATTTTTATTATATTTAAGTAGTTTTAATTTATGAAGACACCTTGCAGCACATGTCCATGTCTATTAAATTAAAAATGCATATAGCTTGTAGCACAATAATTCAACTTCTTGTAATTTAGATATGCTCAGACTTTAGGACTCCAAATAATCCATCTTCCCTAATCTTTATGATGAATGAAAGAGAATGATCAACTTTCATAAGTTCCTTAAATACATCATGTGTCGCATATTTTGGGTTATCAGTGGGCTGATATACCAATATTCTAGTATGGAATAGTCATCAAAACATCATGGAGTTTAAGAAACATGATAGGGAATAATACATCTTACCTCTTTACATATGTATGTACAGAAGAAAGGAAGATGTGCCAGGAAAATAGCTCATGTGCCTGATAGGTAAGCATGAGGACTCAAGTTCAATCCCTACCACCTACATAATAGAAACTGAGTGTGGGGCTGAACCGTTATTTCTATGGGACTCATGGGCATGCCAACCTAGCTGAATTGTCAAACCACAAGGCAGTGAGAGAGTGTTTCTCACAAAAACAACTTAAGTAGCTCCTAAGGAACAATAACTGGGGTGGACCTCTACTTCCACAGTTAGACAGAAGTGCACATGCACACGCATAGGCACACATCCATACATAAACATGTGCTCTCCTCATCCCTATACACACTAAGCCTCCATATCCCTTCCCCCCAAAGTGGAGATGAACAGAGAAAACAGTTCATGTTTAATATAACCCATGGAGGCATTATTTCTAGTTGAAATAATGAAACCAATAAATTGGCTGTGAGGGTTAAGGTAGAAAATAATTATCTAAAATGAAAAATGAGAGGAAATATTTCTCTGGTTCCACTTAGTATTTTTATGTTTATTTCACGTGAATACCACAGATATTCAAACTTTTAGCATTGTACAAAACAAAAAGGTAAAAATATGTAACATATCTAATGGGTAAGCATTTTGTTGATAAATATCTGTATTGATAATCCAGCACTGGAAATTTTAATACATTTTGCTGAAGACACGGCTGCTGTCTGCTCCAATCCCCTCTAACTTTATCACACACAGCATCAGAGCTCTCTTTGACTCTGCTATACTCCATCGTGGGGAAGCCTGAAGGAATGAAGCCTTAATGTTCCCTTTCTCAAGAGCAGCCATCAAGCATTTGCTGGGGCAGTGGTAGACTCCTCATCTCAGTTCCCTCTCCTGGGAAGATGAAACCAATCCATATCACTCAAGATGGTAACTCGCTTGAGAATGGTCCTTACTTTTCTGCCTCCCATTTCTTCTCACTGTCCTCGCACATTCACCACCATTTCCTGAGGTCATCACCTCCAAGACAAACTACTGCTCTAACCCCCTCATCACAGAGCTCGCCCCTGTGGGAATAAGACTGAAACAGTGGCTTCTGAAAGCTGAGTACTGAGGCAACAGTGTCATCATTATGTGTCACTGGGAAATGGGACAGAACGTGGAGAAACAGCCTGAAATTCTGCAGTGGCACTTCTCGGTTAGAAACAAAGGGACAGTGTTGAAGCGGTAACTATCAGCATTTGTTGGAAGGTTTCCAAGTATGAATGACATACTAAAGGGTGTTCCAGGTGACCATCTAGTATTGCAAGTATGATGGGGTGCTATAAGAATGCCCAATGAACTTGGACATACATACCCACTTCATGAGGAAGGATTTATAAGGAGAAGCACACAACTGTCAGACTTGCCTGTCCTTATATGCCAATCACCAAGAGTCAGGGAAAAAACAAATTGTCCTTCTCTTCCTAACTTATTCCTGCCCCTTCTGGTGTGTTCTGGGGTATTTCTTGAGTAAATCACACACACTATATTCCTGCAGTTACTCTTTCCTCTCGGAAAACCAAATTAAAGTGTATGTGTTGTAACTGCGCATGTGTCCTTGTTGGGTTTTTAACATCTGTACCTCATAGTCATGCCTGCCTAGTTTCTCTTCATTTGCTGGTTGAGGATAGTAGGGGCATTTGTTTATAGGCAGCATGCATTGACCTTTCCCAGAGACTAGTTCTCACAAGCAGGAGATAGCACTTGTTCAATCAAGTTTAGACTTTAAACTTCACTTTGAGTCTAGCCTTCCTTATTCTTAGCACCTTGAACTCTTGCTCACTTCTGCACTAAAAGAATAAATACACCGCAAGTTAGGCAGGGTTTATTGCTAGTACAGACAGTATTAGATTTGAGTCTTACTAACTTATTTTACATACAAAAATTCTGAACCAAGCCTTGTTTTCTCTACTCTTAGAATATAGACAGTATTTTCTGGGGTTTTGAGGAAATTGCAGATACTCCCCTACTTGTAAATAACGAATCCTAAGAAGTTCTTATTTTCCTCTTACTGTCCACTTAAATTCTGTCAGTAAATGCCCTGTTCTAATTTTCAAAGCATTGGTAGCATAGGACGGAAGGAACATATATGAGGATTGACTAGGTGAAGTGAGTGTTGTGCCTTATCTGCAGGAAAGGAGTTGATTTTCACCCCCTTTCCATGGGATGCTAGTTCTGTCTCTTTACGTGGTCAACTTTCCCAAAAGATCTCTATGAAGGCATCAGTGGAAGGATGGCATGCTCTTTTATCATCCTTCTCTTCCAGACATCAGTTTTCTGGGCTGGCACTTCTCACACACTGTCCTCAACCCTCATGTTGGCTTACGCTTTCTTCCTGACTTGATGCAATGTAGACCATCTCTGCTTGTTCACCAAAGAAGGCATTTAGGCCAGCTGATCTCCCTCCAGTAGGCAAGCCCAGTTTCAGACATTCCTATTAGCCAGATAGATGTTAAAGAAGGGAGCCGTGGAAAGGAGGCTACTTTTCCTCGCAGAGTCTGATCTCTTGAGCTGAGTTTGGCAGGAGAATGGTGTTGGTTCTAGAATTTCCAAATAGTGTGGATTAGTGCTTAGCATAGTTAGTGTAGCTCACCCACTTGCTGGCAACAAGGTTGCCCAAGGGCTGTGAGAACTTACGTACCATCATGATATTTGTCAAAGTCTGCCCTGTGCATCACAGGTTGGCCACATGGTGCACTATGGAATCTCAGCGGTTTCCCTCCATGTTGGGTGGGGTTAAGGGAGAGCTGGAACATGCTGCATCTGCCCAGTGTCACAAGTGTCTATCCTAGAAGTACTACACATAAAAGTCAATGTATGTCATTGGAGTTCAGTTGGTAGAATACTTTCTTAGCAGTCACAAACCCTGGGTTCAGTCTCCAGCACTACATAAACTAGTTGTCATGATTCATATCTGAAACCCACGTACTTGAAAGGTAGTGGCAGGAGAACTAGAAGGGTAAAGTCTTTCTCTACTACACAGTATGGATAGGGACTTCACCTGCCATTCTGCCCTCTTCATCCCTCCCACAATATGTAAGTAGCCATGGTGGCTTCCCTTTACAGAGTAACAACCAAGGAGGTTTTCACTTCACAGTAGTACTGAGTCTGTTTTAAATAAAGTCTGCTTAGGAATGGTAAAGCCCCAAAACCCTTATAAAGTAGGGGGATTTTGAAGAATTATTTATTTTTAATGGTTATAAAAATAGCTGTCCCAACTGTCTTCTCCCATTTTCTCCCTCTTTCCCCAGTCCACTCCTTCTCCGTTTCTGTTAAGAAAAGGGCAGGCCTTTTGAGGTAGGACTAAGCTCCTCCCCTTATACTAAGGCTGAGCCAGGCAATTCAGTATGAGAAATAGGTTCCTGGAAGCCAGCCAAAGCCTTAGGTACAGGTTGTACCATCATCACTAGGAGTCTCACAAGTAGATCAAGCTATACAACTGTCACACATAGGTAGAAGAACTAGGTGGGTCCTATGCAGGCCCCTCTGATGTTGGTCCAGAGTCTGTGAGTTCCTATGAGCCCAGGTTAGTTGTTTCTGTGGGTTCCCTTACTATGGTCTTGACCACCACCACCCCCAGCAACTTGTACAATACTTTCTCCTTCTCTTCAACATGATTCCCTGTGCTCTGCCTAGGGATTGGCTGTGCATCTCTGCATCTGTTTCCATCAGTCACTGGGTGAAGACTCTATGATGACAATTGGTGTAGTTATCAATCTGATCACAGATGATGGCCAGATCAGGCTAACTACCCACTATTGCCAGGAGTCTCACCTGGGGTCATCCTTGTCGATTCTTGGGAGTTTCCCTTATACCAGGTTTCTACCTGACCCCCAAAATCAAGATATCTCTTTCATTACCCTCACCCTGCATCCACCCCAACCCAGTTCCAGTTCCACATGTTCACATCCCTTCTGGCTCCTAGTGTACCCAAGAGATCTCTTCCATATCTGTTCATTATGTGCATAACACCATTATATGTAATGGTCAGAACCTGGAAACAACTTAGATGACCCTCCACCAAAGAATAAATAAAGAAAATGTGGTACATTTACACTATTACTCAGCTGTTAAAAACAATGACATTGGGGAATTTGAAGACAAATGGATAGAACTAGGAAAGCTCATCCTGAGTGAGGTAGCTCAGGTCCAGAAAGACAAACATGGTAAGTACTATTCACTCATAAGTGCATGTTAACTGTAAAGTAAAAAACCAATCATGCTACAGTCCAAGCCTCAGGGAAGACAGGTGACAAGGAGGGCCTAATTTCTCTGGGAAGGGGAATAGTAAAATACATTTTAAAAAAGAAAATAGTAAAATTTATTATAACAATATAATTTAAACATACTTAAACCCTGATTCTACAACATACGAGAACATTGCCTGTGTTAGTATACAGGTGGGCCTGAATATATAGTCTCAGATCCCAGGGTGACAGCATGTGGTACCAAGCCAGTCTTAAGAGCTTAGTGACCTAACATCCAACATGGACATGGGCAGGCTCATTCCCTTCTCTATGCTTTAGTGATTCAGTTGTAAAAATATTATAATATCTTCATGTTTAAATGCATAAGACATGAAGAGAGTGTAGGAAGTGCATGCCATTCAGAAAAGTTGGATTGCCCTAGTATAATCTTTTGCTTTCTTTTGTTTTTTTCTAGTTCTAAATTTCTAGTGCTAAATTTCTCTTCACATATTTATTGATATTTCTTTTCTACTTCATTGTACTTTTTATTTTCATTCTTTTCTCAAATTGTAGTAAATTTCTTTTCTCTGATTTGTAAGCAAGAAGTTTTGTTAATAAGGCATTTTGGACCCACCAATAGAAAAGTTATAATATGGTTTATTATTCTTGTAACATTTATGACTAAAAACTCATGACATAGTCTATAATTGCATAGAGTATAGGGATGCTATTAATATCTGTATTTATCTAATTTCTTGTAATCCAAATTAATTTTTAAAAGTCAGTTTTATTAGATTATATTTTATTAATTTACATAGACCTTTCTCTGTAAACAACCGTAGTTTTTGTGAAACAAGTAGCACTTTTTTTCTTTCTAGTATTTGAACATTGTCTTCATTATCTTCAACATGTTAAAATATCTAATGAAAATGAGTATGAGAAGTGTTTGCCATTTAATTGATTTTATGGTATCATATAAATGAATGGGCTCCATTAGTGTTTCATACATATTAGTCAACACTTTTGTTCTAATTTGTTCTCCTATCCCACTGCCCTCCTAAGTGGCTTCTGGGTAATCTCTGGCTTACTCCCTTCTTCTGCTCACATAATCACCCCTTCTTTTATTCATCATTACCTTCTCCTTCTCACTTTTCATAATCCCCTTTCTAGGCCTCTCTCTGCCTCTGTCTCTGTCTGTCTGTCTGTGTGTCTCTCTTATATACACACACACCCACACACACCCACACCCCCCCCCACACTTTTAGTTTCCTCATGTGAAAGAAAACCAGAGGTGTGTCTTCCTGAGACCCCCCCCTCACTTTTGCTATGAATGAGTATTGTATTTCATTTTTTTTTATTTCTAGTCTTTAGCAATATTCAGCTTCTTTGGCAAAACTAGATACATTTGGCTTTGTCTATGTAGCTTACTTGTTGTTGCTGTATGTTTGGGGCAGATAAAATTTTATCAACATGGAATCAGTATCTCATTTTGTCTCTTAGTGTCATAATCACATTTCAAAAGAGTAAACAATTAGCATTCATCAAATGATCTACCTATGATACTAAAAAGTAGCTTTTAGAAGACTCAAGTCCATTGTATTAATTGTAATTGTGTCCAGAGGATTGCTGTGGTCTGTACTATTTTGTAAGATGTTTGGTTAGGTAAGCATCTGTTTTTGAATTATATTTTCTCATATCTGAAGAAAATAATTTGCAGTTACAAAATAATATTTAAATTGCTTAAGTTTTGGTCATCTGCAAGAATACAAAAAATACATGCCATATATAATATTTTTGAAGACCACATAATACATATCTTCGGCTTTTTGTCTTGTGTGTTCTTTTTCAGTTTCTTTCCTATGTGGAGTGGCACAGACGTAAGCAACATGTAAATGAGAGGGTCTGGATGTTTTTCAATGTTGTATTCACAAAACTGATAGCAGCTGGATTTGGTTGAAAGGCCATCTTTCACTCAGCTCTGTCCATAGTAATTTAAATTAGTTGTTCAGGAACAAAATGCTAGTACATAAGCATAAAAATATTAAATTCATGAAGACAAAGTTATCAACATCCGATTTTTCATAACTGATTAGGAAGAAGAAAAAGTACAAACTAAATTTTGATTAGAAACAGATACTATTATTTTTCCAAGATTGATTTTGATGACTGGAACAGTAAATATTAAATTTTGATTAAAAGTGGTTAACATGTAATATCTTTCTTGAATGTTGGGTTCAGATGAATAAAGCTCATACTCATAAAATTAGACTGTTACATTTATTTTTACTTGTCCAGGGCAGAGGATCTATAACGTTAGTTATGAAACTCATTAGCAAAGGTAACATTAATTAATATACTGAGATTACAAATTACAGTTCTTTCAAGTGTATTTGCATTGAAATTAACATCTAATAATCTTTACCCTTTCACATAAAATTGCTTGTGGAAGCTTATCCTACTATTAGATATGGCACTGACAACAGGAATTTCAACAACAAAATCAGGAAGGGCCATAATTGTATCACAGACTCTGCTTGCTGCTTTGTTTCCATGTGTTCTTAGAAGTTGGTTATCAAAGAAAAAGCAGATGAGTGTGTAGAGCTAGCATCAACAGTTACATGGAAAATGCTATTCTATTTTGGATGAGTGTAAGTGGAAAACTGGCTTTATCACCCTTACTCTGCCTTTATACTGATCAAATGGAGTTTCATTGGAAATCCTGCATGTCTTGTCCCCTTGTGGTCTGTCCCTATTAAAATCCATGCACCCGGGATGTCTGTTTTTAGGGTGCATACAGTTCTTTGCAAGGATTTGTGAATCTTAAAAGCAGTGATTTTTACACACTGAAAAGCAAAGGCATTCCAGTGCAGTTAAGAGCAAGAGCTTGAGGGGCAGAAGGCTCCTCACAGTAAGCAGCAGGGTGGCTGTCATCCTCCTGGTCACACATCTTCGAGTGTTGCGTTTGGAGTCTATGAACCAGGTCAGCCCGTTAATGACAGTGTTTGTAGTAAATATAAAAAGCAATAATATTAATAACAACAGTACTGATGAAAGAAATGGAAGCAGCTGCGGAACATGCAGCCCCATGGCCCCTATAATGTCAGGTCTGCTGCAGTGTGTTTCTCGTGTCTTCTAGGAAAGACCGATTGAAGAATACTTAACTGTTTCAAACTTGAGCAAGGGATTTGTGGTTGAAATATTGTTCAGGGTAAAGTACTAGGGAAATAACCTTAACCATTTGAGACATGCAAATGTTGGGGGAAGTACTTGTCATATGTCTGAGAATAAATTGGTTGTAACCAGTATGAAAGGGAGACAACACTCCAGTGTTAAAGCCTGCCTGCCTTGGTTCCTGAAGTGTTACTTCTAACATAAAGAATCCACTCTGTCTGTCAGAACCAGGAGGACTCAGCATGTAAGGGAAAAAATGCACTGTTCTAATGAAAATACTACCAGAATTCGGCTTGACTAAAGTCACTAGACATCAATCCTGAGAAAGAGTGTGCGTGTGTGTGTGCATGTGCATGTGCGTTTGGGAATATGCATGTAGGTCTGTGTGGAAGGCAGAGGCCAAACCTGGATGCTGTCTTAGGGTTTCTCTTGCTGTGAAGAGACACCATGTTCATGGAAACTCTTATAAAGGAAAAACGTTTAATCGGGGTGGCTTACATTTTCAGAGATTTAGTCCATTATCACCAGAGTGTGACATGGAAGCTTGCAGATAGACATGGTGCTGGAAAAGGTGTTGAGTGTTCTATCACTTGACTGGCAAGCTACAGAAAAAGGTCTGCACTAGGTATAATCTGAGGATAGGAAACCTCAAAGTCTGCCTCCACGATGACACACATTCTCTAATAAGGGCACACGTCCTAATAGTGCTGCTCCTTGGGAGATTATGGGGGCCAATTACATTCAAACTACCATTGTCTGACCCTCATAAGCTTGTAACCATATAATAAGGCAAAATGCATTCAATCTAACTTTAAAAGTATCCAGTCTATCACAATCTCAACAATGTTTTAAAATACACAGTTCCAAGTCTTTTCTAAGATTCATGGTACTCTATAAAATCAAAAGACAGATCACATACTTCATATATATTATGGGACAGGTTATACATCACCATTACAAAATTTAGGAAAGGCAGCCATTGAGGAAATACTGAACAAAACACAACTGAAAAACAGCTAGGCAAACTCCAATCTCTGCATCTCCATGTCTGATGTCCACACGCTCTTCAGATCTCCAACTCCATTTAGCTATGTTGACTGCAACAACTTCTTTCTCTTGGGCTTATTCCACTTCCTGTTATCAGCTTTCCTCAGCAGTTATTCCACTCTTCTGGCATTTCAACATTTTGGGGTCTCCAAGATAATCAAGGCTTCTCCTTCTCAGCTTCAGACAATGGCCTCTCTGGGTCTCCGTTCAGGGACATCACTGACACATGCCAGGCCTCAGCATCTTTCCTTAGTCACAGAGGAATATTTCATGGCCCCTTTCTTCTGCCCTTGACTCTAAATCCAGAACCATGAGGATAAAGCTGCCATGTCCTGCTGCTTGCTGGGGTTGGAACATGGCCTCCTCATCCTATTACATTTTCATTGGCTTTCTGTTTTTGATGGTTTTCTTTACCAGCTAAGCTTGGTTGTTCTGAAACTGGATCTGGAGACCATGCTGGTTTTGAACTCAGGGATCTTTCAATTGTATCTTCACCAGCCTTTTGTGTTTGGTGGTTCCCTTCACTGTCTAAGCTTGGTTGTTCTGGCTCTTGCTCTGTAGTCCAGGCTGGCCAGGAGCTGGGATTAAAGATGTGCACCACCACACACAGCTCTAAGTTTAATTTTAATTCCTTTTCACAAGTTGGAAACTCAGCAGGGTGGTATCTTGCCCTGAGGTCACTATTCTCTTTATTCCATTTCTTAATCTGCTTAATTGCATGAAGACAGGATGTGGTTCCATTCCACATCCTAGTGCTCATTTTCTCCTCAAATTGTACACTTTATATTTTTCCTCTGTCACCTTACCTTTTCATTATAAGTCTTTTTTCCTTTTTATTTATTTATTTATTTATAACCAAGTCCATTTAAATGAAAACAAACATTTATAGACAATATTTGGGAATTTGAATGTTGTTCTTTCCAAACTACTTCCTGCTGGTAAGAGGCAGGGGATTCTAAGAAGTCATTATAAGTCTTTATAAGCATGAATACTAGTAATCACATGAGATAGTCTGTACTAGACTGCTTTGAGATTTCCCTGCCAACAGAATTAATCCAAATCTTTTTACTTTAGCCCAAGTCAGACTGTAAAAAGCAGCCACATTTTTTTTAACCAAAATATCACAAGAAAAGTCTCTATGCCACATATTAATATTTTTCTTTGAATTATCTTAAGCCAGGCCTCACAATTACATTTTTAGGGCTTTTATTTATTATCATCATGGTGCAGCATGGTGGCATGCAGGCAGACATGGTGCTGGAGAAGGAGCTGAGAGTCCTGTATCTTGACGAGCAGGCAAAAGGAAGTGGTCTGAACTAGGTATAAATTGAGTATAGGAGATATTAGAGTCTGTCACACTTCCTCTAACATGGCAACACCTACTTCTACAAGGCCATACCACCTAGTAGTGTCCACTCCCTTTGAGCCTATGGGGTCCAACAACATTAACACTACCACAGGTATCATTCCTTAGAACTGTCTTTTGTCACTCACCTGAGGATCACCAGGTAGGTTAAGCTGTTTGGCTAGTACACCCTTAAGATCCATCTGGCTCTGCCTTCCCAACACCAAAGTGCTTTTCCCTTTTTACATGTGCTTTGGCTTTCAGACTCAGGTCCTTGTGAACTTTACCAACAGTCATAGCCTAGCCCAGGTTACTTCCCTCTAGGTTGAGATTTTGAGAAATTAGATGTATGACAAGGAGAAACAAGATTATTCTTTTCAGGGTCTAAATAAAATGATTCCCTCTATGTTACTTCAAAATAAAATATAAAGCTGACAAATATAAGTGAAGCACAGACTAATTTAATTGTGCATTTTTAAAAAGGCCAATGACAACTTGGGAACAGTCATGATATCTCAGCAGCAAATCAGTTATGATGAGCGAACAAAGTTAAATAAAGATCTGATAACAGACAGCTTAGCAATAGCTGTGGATTTACTTCCTTTTATGATGGTGCTACTAGTTTATAAAGGTAGCTTTTATTATTTAATTTCCTTTGAAATCAGAATTATTGATTTATACTAAAATGAGCAGAAATAAGGACATAAGTTTTATTGGAGTTATATAGTACTTATACAAAGTGTCTCTCTAAAAACCATCTTTGAAGTTTTCTTCAAAAGATTTTCAATACTTCAAAATGTCATAAATAAAACTATCAATGAATAGAATATAGACCCAAATGTTTGTGTGGTCTCTTAAAAATAAACTTTGCTATATAGGTAAATTTATTTTAAAATATTTCATTATTTATATTTGTATACATGTGTCAGAGGCATGTCAGAGCCATTGGAGCTGGAGTTATAGACAGTTGTGAGCTGCCTAAAGGATGCAGGAATAATACATGATCCTAACCATCAAGTCATCTCTTTAGCCCTAAGTCCTCTGGCAATTAGAAATTAGTATAAAGGACCCCATGTTTAAGAGGAAAATGTATTGGATCAGTTCCTCCCAGGTCAAGACAGAGAACATGACTTCTGAAGCCACCAATGACTTACAGAGGCCAAGGGCAAGAGACAATCTGGGCAAGAAGAATTTCAGTTTACAAAAGGAGTTGTTGTTAATAGTCTGGAAAAGATACTTTTATTATTGAATCAATAGAATTATTTATTTAAAGATATATTATAGACAATATTGGTGTTAACATTAAAGAATAATAATCTATTAAAATGAATAGACAACTACGTATGTACACATAGACCATATGTATGCTTGCACATGGATGTGTGCACATGTGTGCATGTATTTGTTGGGATTCTCTCAGCAACTGGAGGATTGTTATGAGGAAGAAAGGAATATGGAAACATATTTACAAAGTCAAACCCACTGAAAAAAAATCCAGACATGGCTCCTCTTTAATATTCTCACAATATCAATATTACTACCAATTAATTTGTCAGAGTGTGGAATTCAGTTGCTATTTGCTCTGTTGTAAGACAAAGAGCTTCAAAAATTCTGATGTGGTCAGTGATAACACACATTAAAAAGGCAAGAAAAGAGTGTTTTAGTCTCTACGGTAATAGTGCATTTTTTAGGGCTTGCTTTATATCATGTGAGAAGTTCAGTCCTTAGGCCACAGGCAGTTTTCCCAAGGATACCCATCAAATCTGATACATAGCCATGCCACTGTGGGACAATGGATGACATTTTGTTTGTCAAATTAGGTGGAAATGAGCTGACTGTTTCTCAGTAGAGAAGATTTTCTTTCTATGCCCTGTGGCATCTGAGTGTTGGTGAGTCAGATTGGTGTCCTCATGACCTTTCTAGTCTGTTTGGTGGCAGATCTCTTGGATACCTGGCTATCCCTCTTCTCCAAAGGTACTATAAGTTACAGCTTGCCATTTTCACATCTGCCCCCAGGTGTTATTTCAGTGGCATTAGCAGTAAAATATGTGTGCTCAAGATAAATGAATTCTACCTAAGAATGTTGGAAAAGTATTGAAAAAATAGAAAAATAAAGCTTATTTCTAGGTTATTCCCCATTTAAATTTAGGATCATTTGACATTCATTTGTCTCATTAATTACTTGAGACAAATTGAGTGGCTAATGTTATATGAGAACATGCCACATTTATTGAATCTGATAAGTATTTGCTGGCAATGTACACAAATTTCGCTATTGATCTGCAGATTAAAGTGCCATCCCATAATGTGGAATAGATATTTTTTTTTCTGTACTTTATTCACCCTAATTTAATTTCAGAAGATATTTTATTGTATCTCCAAGTGTATAATCAAGTCAAAGGAGAAAGAGGTAAACAGCAGGCAGTTAATAGTTGTATAAGCCAAATGTGTCAGGTCTTGTATAATCAAATAGGAGATTACTATGGTGACTTTCTAATATAGCAAGGTAAGATAGCATGGAACAACTAGATCTGGTTAAATCCAACTGATTTCTTTTCTAATGCATATACATACATACATACATACATACATACATACATACATATGTATGTATGTATATGCATTAGACACAGCTCCCATTTCCTTGACATGCTCTGGGTGCTCTTCACACCAAGTACAGGAGAAATGCTGCTTATTCTCTGGTTTTAGAATCTTCAGCACATATGAGAGTATTTTATTTGTTGGTTTGTGATAAAGCTCACAGTTTGGGGAAGTGGATTACTTTCTCATCATGATATCTATGCAAAAAATGATGTCATTATAAACAAGACTGACACATGCCTACCTCCATCACATACCCCAGAGAAACAAACAACTCTCCAAACATCATCAAACTTCCCAGGAATGAAGTCCCAATATTCCAGATTTGACAAGGTCTTACTTTAGTCCAATTTCTCCTGGAACTAGCTTTGATCTAGTGAGTCCTGAGTTACCACCATATACTGCCAGGCCTTGGCTTTCAAAGTTTTAAATTAAGCTTCTTAAACAGTGGGAGCACAGGGAATACTAAGTTCCTGCTAATGAGGGGAATCCTGCCAGGTGACACAATGTTGGTAGAGTCTCAGAATTACACAGGGCATTGCAAGCCACCTAGAATTGACACTTTCAGAGTATAATCATTTGAATATGGGAATACAAGAGCAGCCTATCCCTTTTGTCATGAAAATGATGATAGAACCACTTCATAAATCTATAGGTTGAAATTTGGATGTGAATTTCATAGGTAAAAATCAGGGCTTCCTTCTCTGTTAGCTGGTGCTTGCTTCTCAAGGCCACCACAGCCGTTGCTTCCCTCTTCCTTCTCTTTTTCAGAGCATGGTCAGTCTTTTACCTTCTGTCCTTTCTTCTTCTGACCACAGCTGAGAAGAGTCTGTGCTTTTAAGGACACAGGTCGTTAGCCTGCTTCCACTCAAACAGAACAAAATAAGCTCAAGGTCCCTGATTCTGTCCTGGTTACTTTTGCAGCATAAGGGAACACATTCTCGGGTTCTAGAAGTTGAGATCTAGATATCACTCGGGGGAAAGAGAAGAAGCATTTTTTCAGCCTAATATAAGTCATAATTTTACTTCCAATATTTAAATATCCTATGCTTATTTTTAAAGAAGTACTAAATCACAACTATACATGGAAAGTCAAAATTAGAACAATGGTATCAAAACTAATTAATTAGAAGTCTTTCTCCCTTGAGGTTCAAACTGACTCTTATTAGTTGAAGTTCAGGTTAGCATATGAGAGTATAGTAAGGACTAGTCCATGTAGAAATGCAAGGGTTGAAATTTTAATGGAAAAGAAATCTAAAACCATCCTCAGGATTGCCAGCAATTTTTTATAGTAAGAATCAGCCTCCTTCCAAAACTACTCACCTTGTACATCCTTGACCTCTTTTCTAGCTTTTACTTCTGACCACAGCTGAGAATGTAATATGCTATTTAGTTCTTAGGAGATGTGACTGGCAGTCCCTAAATAACACAAACTGTCATGTTAGTCTTGTGCTTGGTTGGGCACTTACTACTGGTCAGGAAGTTTTTGACTAATTATACTACTCATTGGTTCAGTCAGTTTGCATATAAAGTGCATCTCACCGACTATTTCCTTTGAGAATCTTTTATTTCTATACTCTGAATTTCATAGCAGAACTGAGAAAATCAAATGACCTATCAGAGCAGCTGAGAAGGTCAAATAATTTAAACCAGGCTATCGGAATAAGTTCTAGCTGTGACACTAATATACAGAGTGCCCAGGAACCTCCCAGTGAAAGAATGGGAAATGGCATGGTGATTGTGAGCCAACTAGAATTGGCAATTTCTAAGTATAATCATTTAAATATTGAAATACAAGAATAATCTATCCCTGTACGCTTGCTTTATTAGCTTTTTATTTCTGTCATAGCAAATTGTCATAAAATTGATGATAGTACAGTACATATTTATCACTTTATAAGTCTATAGGTCAAATTGTTGCCCACCTGACAGAAAGTAGAATCACCTGGGAATAGAGTCATGATGAGGGTGTCTCTCCGGGGCAGGTTGGCCATGGACATGTCTGTGGAGGATTATTTTGATTGTATTAACTGAGGTGGGAAGCCTAGACATCCAGGGCAAAACCATTTCCTAGATTTGGGTTCCTGGTGGGTAAGTGTAGAGAGGAGGCAAAGCACAAGCAAGCAGTCATGCCCTTGACTGTAGATGTGATGTGACTAGCTGCTTCAAGTTTTTGCCTTGACTTTCTTGCCATGATGAACTGTTACCTCAAATTGTAAGCTCAATAAACTGTTCCTCAATTTTTCTTTCAAGGCATTTAATCTTAGGAAGGAGAGGGGAAACTAGGAAAATAACATTGATACCAATTGCAGGAGACATTTGCAAAGATCCAATATAATAATTCTTTAAACCATTTAGAGGCATTATAATAACTCATCATCCAACTCAGAACTTGTTTTTGTTAGTTAAAGAAGATACCTTAAGTGTACTGCAGCATCAGAAACTGTTCATCATCAGGCAACCAGGGTGTAGGCTCACACCTTGCAGAAGGGACTTTCTGAACTATAGTCATTAAATTTGGTACTTTCCATTTTACATGGAAGCTATTCTAAACTTTAGCCCAAATTATCATGTCATCTCTGTGGAAAATTACTTGCTTGCTTTTAGTGTAATGAACCTATTTCTTTCAAACATTTCATGTATAATTTTCTTCTGAGTCCCTTACAGGCATTTTGGTGAAATGCCTGCCTGAGACTTTTAGCTCCTGCTCTGTATTAGCTCTGACAACGTTTGTGTCTCCCTACACATCAGTTCTCTCATCTGCCTCACTCTCATGGTTGTTAACGAAGATGAATAAACCAATTTCTGCCTCTAAAGGAATTAGACTTTATATCCAGTACCTATGAACCCTGCAATTATCAATAAAGAGAAAAGCCAAGTGAGCTTTCTAAAACTGGCAATACTCTAAATAATAAACTACACTATTTTCATGAGTACCTCTTCAGGACCCTGGAGATAAAGCATTAAATAATAAAGCTACAGTCCCTGACCCCAGAGAACATATAGGCCTGCAGGAAGAACAGGTGTTGCACATGTAAATGCACACCATAAAGAAGGGAAGGTGTGGCTAGCATTGACACCAAGAAAAGCAAGACCCAGCCTGTGAGTTTCAGCTCATTTGGGTGGGTGCACATTTCATTCGCCCAAGGCTGACTGTAATGCGACTTGTGTTCCCTTTGCTAGCACCACAGCATATTAATGAATGTTAAAGATCATTTGCTCTTGAGAAAGTACAGCACACTCTCAGCTCACCTCCAGCTGATAATCCTTAAACCTCCTCCCTGCAGGAGCTGCTGTCTAGGAGAGATCTCTTCTGTTCCATTCTTCAATTGATTATAAAAACACCAAAGGGAGAATTCAAACTTGTTTTGAATGACATTTACCTTGACAACTTTGGCCTTTGTACTGGCCTGTCAGAATAGTTTCAAATTCAGATTCTTTATAAATATTCCTTCTGGAAAAGTTCCATTTGTCGTTGGATGACTTATTTCTGATAGAAAGCTGTGAGAAGACAAGAAAGAATACCTTTAAGTTAAAAGTCTCTATTGTGTCTCCTCAACAAGACAAATACCATCAACATGTTATGAGATATCATTACAATGTACTACAGAAAAGTAGGGATATATATTTTTTGGATATTGTGGATGAAGCATAGCCCTACTGTCTTGGAATTTTCTCCTAGAACATGTTACTAAAAGTTAGTGTGTTTTCTCTGTATATATTTAATAAAATATTCAATTGTGGTTTGGTATTATAAGATACAGCTATGATAGGTGAATCTCTGATTACATCTGAAGCTGGAGGACTTCACATTCTGAGAGGGAGATTTTCCCTATATTGTGCAAATGCTTCTAAAGTGGTTTCCTCACACACTTTTGGTCATTGACCATCTGATTTAACATTCATCATGCTCTCCTCCACACACTATGCCCTGCCTCCTTGCCAACTTTCTCTGCTTTACTCACCAGTAACACTAATCAAAATTTAGCATATTGTCTAATTTTCTTGTTAATTTGAATATCGGGCCAGATCTTTCCCTCAACTCAGCTTGTTCTCTTCACGGTGGTGAGACCAACACTTAATGTAGTACCTCGTACTTAATACTAAATGCTCAGTGAATATCCATGAGATCCCCTAATATCTGAGGGAATATAAGTTTCTGAAGCTGCAAGAACAACTCCATCTAGCTCTTATCTTCTACTGACAGCTCTTAGGTTCCTTGTGGCCCCAGGCATTTCCTCATGTGTCAAGCTCATTCTTCTTGCCCTACTGGGTCTCAAGAGGAACCAGAGGCTTCAGTAAAGACATGGATGTTACCCATGCAATAGATTATTTATCTTTCCAATAACTGTATTTTTAGATTGTACTCATTATACCATTGAGGACAGTGGGGCTCAGAGAGGGTGAAGAACTTACTGGAGGTCACTGAGGTAGTGATGAAATACTCCTAATAAGTAATGACACACTGCCTCTTACAAACGAGCTGGGATGTTTCAGGTAGGCTGTTTGATCACTTTGATCCTGTTTCCTCATTTATAAAATCAAGGGGTTTCATCAGCTTTCTGAAATTGATATTTAAAAAGTATTTCGTGACCACCGTGGCTGCTGAACATCTTAAAGGATTAGTAATTCCATTTTAACAAGGTAACTTTTCCCTTTATGTTAAGTAAAGGATGGATTTCTGAAGGGCTCTTTCATTCTTAAAAACCATAGGCAGAAATAATCAATCACATCTTCCATTTTGCCATGTCAAGTTGTTGAGTAATAGTATAAAGATCTCATGAAATACTGACCAAATATTATCAAAAGTGTTCTAGTATAAATGGTATTTCTAGAAATTACATTTAACTCACAAGTCATTGACATTTTTTAATTTTATGAAAATAATAGCAATTATTTCTGTAAGAAATAATTGGAATCTTAATTCGTGTGTGACTGGTTATCAGCTCCTTAATGTGTTGATTATTTGGTGTCTCCTAAATGTTACAGTGTTCAGATTTGCAGAACTGTGTCCTAAAGCCTAGTAAACAAGAAGATTTTGTGCCAGGTGGTAGCACTGTTGCATGCTGCAAGGGCATTTAAGAAGTGGGGCTTCCCTGCACTCGGCAGGCACAGGCGGGTGGACCTCTGCAAGTTCGAGGCCAGCCTGGTCTACAGAGCTAGTTCCAGGACAGGTTCCAAAATAATACAGAGAAACCCTGTGTTGAAAGTCCAAAACAAAACAAAAACAAACAACAACAGAAGAAGGAGAAGGAGAAGGGGAAGAAGGAGGAGGAGGAGAAGGAGAAGGAAAGAAGGAGAAGGAGAAGAAGGAGAAGAAGAAGAGGAGGAGGAGGAGGAGGTGGAGGAGGAGGAGCTGCTGGTGGTGGGGCTTACACAGTGAAGGGGAAAAGGCCATGAGATTTCAATTCTATACAAGGACCTGTAGGTAGTTGAGGAAAGCTGCTAGTGAGAGAGGTGGTCCTCCTCAGGGATGAGCACAATGGTCCAGTGCCAAAATGTCAACCCAGAAAATATATAGGCAAATAACATTATATGGACTCAATGTATTACAAATAAGTCTCTCTCTCTCTCTTTCTCTCTCTCTCTCTCTCCCTCTCCCTCTCTCTCTCTCTCTCTCGTGTGTGTGCACGCGCGCACGCACGTGTGTGTGTGTGTGTGTGTGTGTGTGTGTGTGTGTGTAATATATGCATGCAATATCAACTAGGGAAAAAAAGAGGCCATACATTTTAAGGAGAATGAGGAGGGATATATAAGAGGGTTTGGAGGGAGAAAAGTAAGTATATTAAAAAAATCTCATAAATAAATAAATAAATAGAAAAAAATTAGTTAAAGATCTTACTAAAGTAGCTAGCCATTAAGAGTTAAAAAGATAGTGATAAAAAACTGAGTCCTTGTGGGAAGAAGCTGGGTGAAAGGCATGTGCCGCTGAGCAGATAAGCATCTTTGTTGGCTCATGTCTTTCTATGCTCCTTGGTCTCCAGAGCTGAACAACTTACTCCACTTGATCCCAGTCATGACATGCTGCTATCTCATCACAGGCCCCCAAACAATGAGTCTACTCAGTCAGTGGCTGAAACCTGTGAAACTGTGAGCTCAGAGGATGCTTTCCTCATTGTAAATTGATTATCTCAGGAATTTCATCACAGTAATAGAAAACAAACACAAAACCAACCAACAGAAGTCACCATTCCTGTTTCCTAGACAAAGAAAATCAAATACAGAAATCTAGGATAGAATCAGACACTACAGGAGGAAAAAAGTATGTCAGTGTAATGATGCCTGATGCCATTCTGTTATACACTTAGATTGGGTGTCTAGCCTAACTGTGATCAGACAGGCTGCACCCAGCAACTGATGGAAACATGTATAAACCCACAGTCAAACATTAGGTGGAGCTTAAAGAATCCTGCCAAAGAAAGGGAGGAAGTACTGTAAGGGCCATAGGGGTCCTACAGGAAACCCACAGACTCGGGTAATCTGCCCCATAGGAGCTCACAGAAACAGAAACAATAACCAGGCAGCCTGCATGAGGTGACCTAGCCACACTGCATATATGTCACAGCTGTGTATCTTTATCTTCTTTGTGAGATTCCTAATAGTAGAGCAAGGGCTGTGTCTGATTCCTTTACTGGCTTTTGAAACCTCATACTGGGTTGCCTTGCCCAGCCTTAATATAAGGGGAAGTGCTTGGTCTTGCTGCACCTTGACATACCATGTTTTGTCGATTCTTATGGAAGGCCCGCCCATTTCTAAATAGAAATAGAGGAGAGAATTTGGGTGGGAGCAGAGGGGAGGTGAGGGAAAGGGACTGGGAGAAGAGGAGGGATAGGAATGTTGGGATGTTAATAAATAAATAAACAAGGAAATGAAAGAAAAAAACTCAAGTACAGTCCTTAGAAAGTTGCCCGTACAGAATAAGTGTCACAATTAAGGTTTGGTCTCAAAGTGGCTACCACATTATAAATCGCATCTCATTAATCAACACATATACACCTCCACATTCAGTGTTGAGAGAACGTGCATTGTAGGCAGGTGGGAGCTGATGTTCAGTTTCATAAAAAAGGAAAGAGGCATTCATGACAGATTTAGAAACCCAGTGACTAAAAACATTGGATAATAAAGTTTATATATTCTGCATAACAAAATGCAATGCTAGTTAATTCTACAACATAACTAAAATGTTTTAGACAATTCCTCATCACTTTAAGCTTTTATTTTGAATTATTTTACCATCTTGCATGCTGGAATACATGAAATGCCTTGTCTTTATAGTCAAACTATTACAGGAATTTTTCTTAACGAGATTTGTTTCTTATTTTTAAATTCTGTGTGACTGTGTATCTGTGCACATAGCAAGGGTGGAGGTGTCCGATCTTGTGCTCTGGAGTTGTGAGATGCCCATCATGGGGCTAGGGATGGGATCTGGTCCTCTGGAAGAGCAGGGAGTCATCTTTCAGGCCCTCAGTTTTTTTCTTTAATAATCATGAAACTCTTAAGTGACCCAGAGCATCACTAGCTCTGTCAGACTATAACTTATGGGACAGGCCACCTTTGAGTGTTTGGATTGGCTCATGTCTGTGAATAGTCACTTTATTTTCAGATACTTTGGCTTTAAATAGTTTTGTTCTCATATTTGTGCTTCTGGTTTGGTCTATAAATAGTCTTTTTTAAAATGATTAAATTCAGAGTGACCTAATTTAATGAATATTCTCCAAGTTGCTTTCCTACTTTTAGCGCCTGGTGAAGTTTAGCAAAGATCGGTGAGCTCCTGTACATTATTCACACACAATTTCACCACACAGCCAGTTAGAGATCAGCTTTCACCCATGTGACCTTAGTTGGGCTTCATGATGATGGTGCCAGCACGAACTTCTCTTTCACCCACTCAAAGACCCGCCCATACCCAGCAATAGCAGCATATCCAAATGCTGTGGAATGAAACTTTTCCTGATGCTTGCAGGCTGTGAGACTGGCTGAGTAGAAACATAAAAAGTAAAGCAAACTGTTAAATACACTATTGTGCTGTCTTGAAATGGCTCAGGAACTATGGCTGTTCATGCTTCAGTTAATTGTTCAATTTTAAGCAGTTGGAATAAAAGCTTTGGCGCAGGAGTGGCAGAAGTCTACAGAAATAGAATTTACACAAATAATTATATTCATTTCACATGTATACAGATCTAAGCAGTAGTAGAGTCTGGCTCCTGACTTTGCTTCAGATTTAATTCTCTCTATCACTCTCTTTATTCACTATCCTAAGGTTCTCTAATTTATCGAATATTTCTCCATTAGTTCTTCTCATTTTATGTTTCCTCTTTTTAAAATCTCACTGCTTTCACTGTCAAGAAATGACTATTGTCCAACTAGGATTGTTTAAAGTTCTGTCTCCTCAAAGATGCTCACAAGCTCTTCCTCAGTCACATATTTACTCTTTGCTCTATTTTGCTTATTTCCTAAAAAATTCTACTCAAATGCATTTCTCATACACGTATTTTCTCATTACTGCCTCTTTTCTCCACTAGGATGAGGCCTCAAAGAGTGTGTGGCCCTGTCTTAGTCACCTCACAAAGCCAGTACATCAGGGCTGGGATCACACATGAATAGTGTGTGAATTCATTCACCTTTTCCATGTTTTTGAACCAGAAAGTAAGAAGGATGAGCTCCACTTTCCAGAAGCTAGATCTAGAGATAGTATTCAATACATTCCTTTTGAGCTTTCCATTTCTGAGTCAATACTATGAGAATAAAGAAGTCAACAGGCAGAATGAGCATGGCCCAGAGATGATTCAGTTGTTTGAAATTTGGGTGCATTGCTTTCCTTTCTCTCTTATGATGTTTAGTTTGTGGGTGACAGATCCCAGTATCATTCCAATAGATTCTGTCTTTTCCTCTCACATTCAAGTTGGTTTGGAAGTACTGTCCAAGACTTAAAGTTAGGGTTCCAAACCACTGTCAAAGTGGTCTCTTCTTCCTTTTCTTCTGGTCCTTCATGTATGATCAAACACAAAGATCTGAGTATTCTGTGTCTGTCTGTCCTCTGTCTATTTGTCTGCTATCATTTATTTATCTATCTATCATCTATCTGATCTATCTGTCAGCATGGGCACACATAAACACACACACACACATACACACACACACACACACACGGAGAGAGAGAGAGAGAGAGAGAGAGAGAGAGAGAGAGAGAGAGAGAGAGAGAGACATTTATATGTCTGGGCTACTCTCCCCTGTGTTGACAACCCAAACTCAAGTTTTGCATTTCTTCTGTTATCATAGCATCCCCTGTCTGTCTGTAGCATGCCATACACAGCCAGACTTGCATCTTCCTATTCGTCTCTTTCACAGTGGTGTGTTTCCTTGTTTACAAAATCATGCTTGGTATCTAGCAAAAGGCCTGAAACAGGAATCTATGGTGATAAAATGAACAGAGCTGATCTTTTGGCAAAGACCTAAAAAGTGCAGGACAGATTCAGGGTACCTGTCACAGTCTACTCATCAGACTTTTCAGACAATACTCTGAATATTTGTATAGACTCTATTTTGATCTATTTACCTGGGACTCGGGCTACATTTATGCCTACATATTTCAGTGCATGTTTTCACTGAGGGGAGTCCTGATCATGTTTGCTTTCCTTTTGTACTCACAGAGAGGGACAGGGTTTTTGTTTTTGTCTTTGTTTTGTTTTGTTATTCCAGAGCTGTTATTCCCCAGTGTGACATTCTTGAAGTTTCCAACTATTATTACCATTTGGTTAGCTTCTTTGTCAAACACTGGCAGCACACCAAGTCACAATACTTTAAATTAAGTTCTTCCAGACAATAAAGAAATAAATATAGAGCATTGTGATCATTATCTATCTGTATATACCACAGGATAACTTTCAAAACATCCTTTTCAAATCATAATTTTAAACTGTGTTCAAATGTTCTCATTTTCAATAGCACTTAGTTTTGAGGAAATGACAAAATATCTAGATTTCTTCAAGTACATCTGGTAGCTAAAAAGAATAGAATATTCAATTTATGCCCCATGCAGTTGTTCTCAAGGGAGTAGAATGCTTCAGTTATCTGAAACTGTGATCCATGATTGCCCTTGTATTCAGCTAAGTCTCCACCACACTCTCACTTCATGTTCTTGAACTTGATATAATAACTCTGCCCTCCCCCCACCCACTCCATGGATGTTGTTACTGCAGTGATTCTAACTGATGGCCTTTTGCTTATTTTGTTGGCATATCCTCTGGGAAATATGTACCATTACTGAATCAATTTATGTTGTATGAATACTGTCAGAGGTTTTCTTTATAAAACTATATTTATGACAGCAATATAGAGGGACTGAAGCAGAAAATGTACAAGGGAAAGAATTTTGAAGACGACATCTTTGACATGAAAGCAGTTGTCAAAAATCTAGTATTTCCAACAGCACCTTGTTACATGAGAATTTGCCTGTGTCTGTGGGATCATGATGGAATAGAGGGGCAGAGAGGCATCTGTACTGAGCTCTGATTCTCAGCATGCCAGTGTGGTGATATATTATTTATGATTTATTAAAGTTTGTCTGAGGATTCAGAAAGCAAAGTCAGACTCAAGCTATAGAGATCTGGTAGTGGTGGCATACACCTTTAATCACAGCACTCAGGAGACAAAGATGGGTCTCCCTGAGTACCAGGTCACCCAGGTCTACAAAAGATTGAATCAGTCTAAAAGAGTAACAGAACTCATGCCTTTAAGCCCATCACGAAAGAGATAGAAAATATAGGAGCAGCGTGTTCTCTAGTCAATCTAAGGATTCTTTAGCCATGCTGTTGAGGAGATCATAGCAGTCTGCGATTGCAGTCTGAGGTTTGCTGGAGCCAGGATCGCCTTTCAGTCTGAGGTAGAAGTAAGAGCTAGTGGCTGGCTGCTTTGCCTTTCTGATCTTCAACTTGAAGCTTTAACCCAAATATCAGTCTCTGGGTCTTTTATTTATCGTGTTACATGCCAGAGATGGAGAAAGGAGAAAATCCCATTCTCAGAACTACAGTGATTTGGAGGAAATGAGCCGGAGAGAGGGGTGCACAAATATTTGTTGTAATTTTATTGATATCCTTTATGCCATGATTATAGTAACATATGGTAAATAATGAACAATTTTTTTCTCTCTCTCTCTCTCTCTCTCTCTCCGTGTCTCTCTTTCATTCAGATCTTGAAGATAAAATTTACAGTCTCATCAACAAATGCAAGCTGTGTGGTTTGCATGAGAAATATCACCCAGGCTCAAGTGTCTGAACACTTGGTCTCCATCTGGTGATGCTTTTGGTGGAGATTATGGAATTTTAAGAATGTGGCGATTTGCTGGGTGAAGGCCTTGAGCATTATTGGCTTACTCCACTTGTAGTTTGCTGTCTGCTTTCTTTGCATGCATGAAAGATGTGATCAATTAGCTTCCTGCTCAGTTATGTCTTCCTCACTACATTGGATGCTATCATTCCAGGACTGTAAGCCAAAATAATCTTTACCCCTAAGTTGCTTTCTGTCATGCTGTTTTACCACAGCAACAGAAAAATAACTAATGCAAAATCTATGTAATCTAACCAAATAGATCTATGTTTTAGAAATGTGTTCTGATGAATCTAAAACAAAATTGATTTCAAAGGTGTGCTGAATATTTTCTTATCAAATTGACACAGGCCGAATCAGGCAAAAGGAGGGAACATCAACTAAGAAAATGCTATCATAAGATTGGGTTGCAAGCAATCATGTAAGGCATTTTCTTAATTATTCATTGATGGTGGAGGGCCCAGCCCATTGTGGGTAATGCCATTTCTGGCCTGACGATCTTGGATGTTATAAGAAAGCACACTGAGCAAGCCTTGGAGGGCAAGCCAGTAAGCAGCACCCATCTATGGCCTCTGTATCAGCTCCTGCCTCCAGGATCCTGCCCTCACTTTCTGATGATGAGCTATTATATGGAATTATGAGTGAAATAAACCCTTTCCTTCCCAGGTTGGTTTTGTTTATGGTGTTTAATCAAGCAATAGTAACCTTAATTAAGACAGATGATGATCAAGAGAAGAAGTTCTGTATTTGTAAATTACCCAATTCACCTAAAAATATGAAAGACAAATATAGTGAATAGCCTCAGTACTTGTGATTATAGATTGTAATTCTTCAGTTATAACTGCTCTTATTACAAGTACATATGTTGCTTTTTGCCTATTCGTTTTCTTTGTTGTTTTGGTTTGTCTTCTTGTTGTTATGCTTTTTAAGAGATAAAGGAGAAAGGAAAGAGATATTTAACATAAAGTTTGGTGGGTAGTGAGATGGAGAAGATCTTGTAGGAATTGGGGAAGGAATATGAGCAATACATTGCATAAAAATGAATAATATTAAAAGAAAAATTGTTAGGGAAACAAATATTTACATAATCAAAAATTAAAAAGTCATTATTTATGATAGCAAAATGGACATAATATTTTGGAGGTATTTGTTGGTGGTGATAACTAAGAAATTTTCCTTTCAGACCTCTAGAAAGGGGAGGTGGTGCTAAATCTGAAAATCCACTAGGGGAGCAAGTCAGCCACGATGGATCTGATTAAGGTTCTCTTCTGCCTGAGTAACTTCTGTAAGCTGAGTTCCCTTTGTGTTTTTCCTCTCTGTCATTTCTCATTTTCCACACAGAACCACATTTCACAATGCATCATTCCAACAGCTCAAAATTGTTTAGTGCCCTAATATAATCTTTCCTTTACATGTGAAGCCTTGGGAATTCTGAATGGAGAGCAGGTGAGCCCTTAATATTTTCCTGTCTCATTATCTCTTGCTGGGATTTTCAGTTTTCATTATTGGAGATTGAGAAAGTCTTGTAGCCTGTGGGGTAAAGAAGACTTGAGCAGTGAAAGCTGTGCTGTCTAGATGCTGAGTATGTGGTAGGATTGGGGCCAGGAGAAAGAAGAATGAGAAAGAAAATTGGAAAAGCTACAGGCAGGCTTAAGTTGGCCGACTCAAAATTGGTTTCTTCCTAAAATCAAACTTTACCCTCTACCACTGTGAAAAGATATCAATGTTCAGTCTCACAGGTCCATGCTGTAGTCTATAAGAAAGATATTCATTGTCTAGCATGAAATATTGTGGGAAAATGCCTAAAAGGTTTGCTACCACAAAAGATATGTTCCACAGAGTAAAATGGCCACAGAATTGTAAAATGTTTATACTTGACTTATTCTAATTTTGTGCTGTATAATACCTAATCAATTGTATGATACAATGTAAAATATTGTTACCCAGTAAAAAGTATGTGAAAAAAATATATGAAAAGATCACCACTGCTGAGGGAGTTCTTTTCCATCTAAAGAAGTTGTATCATGTGTGGCTTTTCAATTCAAACAAAAGCTACCAAGACAGGATAACCCTCACTGGCCTTTGCTGTACATGCACAGATAAAACACTCCCATAGAACAAAAGTATATTACAGTGTTCTTCAAGTAAAGTGGGAGTGTTAAACAGCATCCAAACTCCTATGCACCCTGCAGCTCATTCCCTGAGAACTTAGTTTTTAAGTTTATTTTTTACCTTGGTAGAATTATGCACAATACTTACTATCTTCAAGTTCTTATTAAAGTAGTTAAGAAAAAGAGATTGCAATGACAGATGTTGACACAATTTGTTATTGCTTGTTCAGTTTTGTTTTTCTATTGCAAGTAGCATTTGAAAGATGTTTCCACATTAACCTCCCCAATTCTTCAAAAGAGCAGCTGCTCTGAATATAGAGTCCCCTGTCCCCTGTGTGAACCAGTCCATGTGAGCTTCTCTACAGGCTTTCACAAACACCCTCTGCAGGAGGAAATACCACCCACTACTAAAGGAGGGGACTTTTTGTTGTTTAATGAATAATTGAAGCACAAAACTTGTGTGATAAAATGGGAATGAGTAGTCTTTACACACCTCAAAGTGACTTTAGTAGAGAAAGGGGCAGCCTCTCAAAGAGGTTCTGTAAATATTTGGGCCTTTGACCTTCAGGAAGAGAGAGTTATATACTGGTTAAGAACACAGTCTCAGACATCATACAAACGGCATTCAAATGGTGACTCAGCCATGTTGGGCTATAACTTTGGGAAAATTCTTTCGGAGGTTTATTCCTCATTCACGATTGATAAAGTCTTATTCTCTGAGGATGCAATGAGACCAGGTATTAAATGTGCACATAAAATGGGGGGGTGAGAAAAGATTATTTTGTTCTAGGAAGAAAAATATGAGTTAGGACACTTGATAAAAAAGGATAATTAGATGATTTCTCAGAATAGGTAGGGAGGCAGGAGAAAAAAAGGGAAAAGCTTGGGTCTAGCTTCACTCTGATTTCCACTTGATTATCTCTGACGCAAACTATCCCACTTAGAGGTGTGTGTGTGTGTGTGTGTGTGTGTGTGTGTGTGTGTGTGTGCTCTTCACCATAGGAAGACCCTATATCAGAGGAGCAGAGATTGGCACAGCTTTATGCTACTATCATTGAGTAATGACTCAATAGGAATGTCAGTGTGCATCTTCTTGTAAAGGTGGTCTTCTAAGACCAAAACCACCTCTTAGCATGAAACTGGTCAAGGCAGATTTGTTTGTATTTTATAAAGGAATGAGTCATATTCTGTATTATAATATAACTAATATTCTTTTTGTTCATCCTTGTGAAACCTCAAATTTTTTTGTGGTTATTCACAATGTTTTCAGTTATCTGATTTTGGGATTTCTTTTTTATCACCACCTAACAAAGGCTTATAGATAGGTAGGATCAACATAATAAAATGGGAATCTTACCAAAAGCAATCTACAGATTCAATGCAATCCCCTTCAAAATCCAAGCACAATTCTTCACAAATTTTGAAAGAACAATACTCAACTTCTTGTGGAAAAACAAAAATCCCTGGATAGTCAAAACAATCCTGAACAATAAAGAAACTTCTGGAGGCATTGCCATCTCTTACTTCAAGCTCAACTATAGAGCTATAGCAATAGAAACAGCTTGGTACTGACACTAAACCATACACATGGCTTAATGGAATTGAATTGAAAATTGTGATGTTAATCTATGCACCTATGAATACCTGATTTTTGACAAAAACACCAAAATTACACAATGGAAAATAGAAAGTATCATCAGCAAATGGTGCTGGCATAACTAGATGTCAACATGTAGAAGAATGTAATTAGATCTATATCTATCCCCATTCACAAAACTCAGGTACAACTGTATCAAATACCTCTACATAAATCCAGCTATACAGATTGATTCTGATAGGAGAAAAAATGGGAAGTAGCCTTGAGCACATGGCCACAGGAGACCACTTCCTAAATATAACACCAGTAGCACAGACACTGAGAGCAACAATTAATAAATGGGACCTTCTGAAATTGAGAAGAACTCAAGAAACTAGACATCAAAATACCAAATATTCTAATTAAAAATTGGGGTACAGATCCAAATAGAAAACTCTCAACAGAAGAACCTCAAAAGGCAAAAAAAAAATTAAAGAATTGCTCAACATCCTTAGCCATCAGGGAAATGCAAGTGAAAATCACTGTGAGATACCAGTTTACACTTATCAGAATGGCTAAAATAAAAAACCCTGATGACAGCTTATGTTGGAGTTAGGGGAATACTCCTCCATTGCTGGTAGGAGTAAAAACTTGTACAACCAGTTTGGAAATCAATACGCACCTTCTTAGAATATTGGAAATCAACATACCTCAAGACCCAATATAAACCACTTGTGGGCATATACCCAAAGGATGCACAATCATACCACAACGACATTTGCTCAACTATGTTCATAACAGCATTATTTATAATAGTGAAAACCTGGAAACTACTTGGATGTCCCTCCACTGAAATGTGGGAGCCCATAGTGACTCCATCTTGTGCCTTGATTCCAACTTTATTTAAGGTTAGAGAGTTCAATCTAATTTTCACTCCATCAAGGTTAAACAACAGGTTGTTTGGCCTAGCATATAGTTGTTGTGTGTCTTCCTTAAATAACAGGATATTTGGCTAAGTGTGTGACTACTGGATGTTTTTCTCCTCAAGACCTAATAATAGGATATTTGAGCTGTTAGATGTCTTGAATGTTCTTAGTTTCATGGAAATGAAGTCAGGGTATAAAAGGACTTTGAAAAATAAACTTGGGGTGGATTCAATGGATTATCTTCCCAACTCTATCTTGTGTCTCTGTCTTTTCTTTACTATCTTTAATTCTCCACCTGCCATTTCTCAATCCATATTTCCCCTTTAGAGCATGTACCAAACTAGTTGGCTGGAACAGGCACCAAAGAATGGATAAAGAAAATGTGGTATAATGAATCTTAGAATTTTCAGGCAAATGGATAGAACTAGAAAAAAAATCCTAGTGAGATAACCCAGATTCAGAAAGATAAACACTGTATGTGCTCACTCATAAATGGATATTAGATGTAAAGCAAAATATAACAAGGCCACAATCCACAACCCCAAATAAGCTAAGTAAAAAGAGTGACCCTAAGAGGAACATATATGGAGGGCCCCAGGAAGGGAAAATAGTTAAAATCTCCTGGGTAAATTGGGAGGAGGAATAAAAGGGAGGTGAAGGGCAATGGGAACATGAGTGATCAAAATGGCCAGGTTGTAGGAGGGATGAAGGGATAGAGTGATGAAAGAGATATTGTGATAGAGGGAACCATTATGGAGTTACAGAGAAACCTGGTGCTAGAGAAATTCTGAGGAATCTACCAGGGTGACTCCAGCTAAGAATCCTAGAAATCATGGAGAGGGTGTCTGAATGTACTTTTCCCTTTAAACAGTAACTACCCTAATTGTCACCATAGAACCTACATCTAGTAACTGATGGAAGCAGATTCAGTAACCCACAGCCAAGCACTGGGCTGAGCTCCTGGAGTTAAGTGGAAGAGGTGGAGAAGGGATCATATGAATGAGGGGGTTGATCATGAGCATGATTGGGAAAAACCACAGAGAAAGCTGACCTGAGCTGGTGGGAACTCACAGATTATAGACTGACAGCTGGTAAATCTGCATGGGACTAAACTAGGCCCTCTGAATGTAGGTGACAGTTATGTGGCTTGATCTGTTGGGAGATGCACCTGGCAGTGTGACCAGGACCTATTCTGGGTGCATGGGCTGGTATTTTTGGAGGCCATTCCCTATGGTGAGATACCTTGCTTAGCCTTGATACAGGGGATGAGAGTTTGGTTCTGCCTCAATTTCATATGCCAGACTTCATTTACTTGCCAACGAGGGCTTTATCGCCTCTGAGGAGTAAATGGAGGGAAGGGATAGGAAGGGAGGAAGTAGTTGGGTAGGAGAAGGGGAGGGATGAGGAACTGAGGTTGGTCTGCAAAATGAAGAAAAAATAATATTTTTAAATAAAAAGTATAAAATCATGGCTACATTTGGCTAACATTTTAAGAAACTGCTAAGGTATAGTTCAGTATAGCAACACCATTGAAATCTCAACTGCTATTCATAGGGATTCCATTTCTGCACTTTATCATCAACTACTTTCTGTATTATGGACTCTATTAATCATGGTTCTCTAGGATCACAGACTTATGGAATGAGTCTGATCCATCCATCCATCCATATATGTATCTATCTATTATCTATATCATATATTTTTCTATCATCTATATCATATATCTATCTACCTATCATCTGTCTATATAGCTATCTGATGGGAGATGTCATTCTGTAAATATGTTTCTCTTATTGGTTAATGAATAAAGCACTATTGGCCATTAGGAAAGCAAGATAGGTTGGACTAGGAGACTAGGAAGAAAGAGAAAGTAGTTGGGAGGAGATCCAAGATGGAAGACTGAGAGCAGAATGCCAGCCTCTCTCTACGGTAAGATAAGACCACGTGGAAATACTTAGATTAATAGAAATGGGCTAATATTTAAGACAGATCTAGCTGATAAGAAACAAGTAACTGGTCTACAGCTTTATATCTAATATAATGTCTCTGTGCATTATTTGGGGCTGGAGTGGCAGTGGGGTCAGATCGGCTGGCGGCAGGAAAAACCTTACTGCTAACATCTATCTATCTATCTATCTATCTATCTATCTATCTATCTATCTATCTCTCTAGCTAAAGGAAATTTATGGGAATAACTTGCAGGCTGTAGTCCAACTAATCCAATAATGGCTAGGTGTGAACAGAAAGTCCAAAAATCTAGCAATATCTCACTCCTACAAGGCTATGTGTCTCAGCTGGTCTTCTGTATATTCTGGAATCTCAAAGAAGTAGTCTCTGATGGGTGCCAATGAAAGAATGAATGTGATAGCATGGTAAAGGCAAGCAGGCAAACAACAAGTGTTTCCTTCTTCTGTGTCCTTATACAGGCTTCTAGCAGAAAGTGTGGCCTAGGTTAAAGGTATTTTTCCTGATTCATGGTCATGATTAAAGGTGTACTTCCTGCCTTAAAATCTGAATTAAAAAGTTATTCACTAACTTCAAACAGAGCAGAAAAAGATCTTGTAGCGTGCCCTCCATTTCATGATTGTTGTATATTCCGGATGTAGTCAGGTTGATAACCAAGAATAGGGTTCTAACCTTCAGGGATTCTAACCTTCTCAGTGGATGTTATGTCTCATTTTGCTTTTGTTGTAGGTATTCTTTGCTTTCCTTAATGACTACTGATATTGAATGTCTTTTTATATGCTTATTGGTTACTTGCTCTTCTTATTTAGAGAAATAATCTTCTCAAGTGATTGCTCATCATTTAAACAGATTTTCTTGATTTAAAGTTATTTTAAGATCTTCTCTTTCTCCCTAATTTGTCTTATCAGTTTTGTCAAAATCATTGAATTATAAGTATAATAGTTTCTGCCCATCCAGTATGTTCCACTGTTCTATGTGTCTGTCTTTAAGTTAGTGCAACACTGACTTGATTACAATAGAGTTGACAGGAGTTTTAAATACAAAATAGGTTAATTCTACAATGTTGTTATTCTTTAAGAATGTTCCCTTATTTTATATTACCTTGTAACAGTTGGATAACTCTGTAATCCCCAAGGGCCTGTGTATTGAAGCCTTGGTTGTCAGTTTGGTGCTTTGTGGGAAGCTTTAGAACCTTAAGAGGTGGGTCCAACAAGAAGGAAGCTAGGCAGCTATGGAGATGTGTTGGAGAGGATTCTGGGACTCAGCCTTTACCTTATTCCATCGTTGCTTCCTGGATATAGACAGGTGAACAGTAGTCCTGTGTCACATGTTCTGTCATGATACACTGACATGCTACAGTCCCATAAGCATCAGTGTCTAAATATTGGTTGAGGTCTCTTGTACCAGAGTGAACATTTCTTTTTCATAAGTTGTTCATCTCAAGTATTTTGCCATAGTTACAAAAATCTGTCTAATAATATTCTCATACATGCACAGTGGATTCACTTATGTAGATGACAATGGTAGGGTGCGATTTTCTGACTGCAACCAAGGTACTGGTCCCATCTGCATTGTCTGCAACACTGCTCTATATCTTGGGTAAGTGCTACTGTTGAATATCTTCACACATCCACTGTCAGAAGCTAAGGTTCATGTGTGACGCAGAATACTAAGTTCTGGCTTTGCAATTCCTGCCAAAAGATGCGTGAGTTGTTGCAAAGCTAAGGAAGGCAACTTCCAGCCAGGGGCTGTTGCCTTATCTTTTCTTGGCAAATCAATTACATTGGAACTTTGATCCTCTTAACCCCAGAGGCACAAATGATACTGCAATGCTTTAGGCAGTGTTCTAAGCTAGATGTATTGGAAAAAAATACTCCATACTGCCTGGCATCAGTAGAAGTATAGCACTATTGGAAACCAGAAAGACTTCTTGTCTACCACCTGTTTTTGCTCCACATTCATACAATGTAACACTGTGAGTGAAGCTGTACACAGCAGTAGCCCTACTGCTCCCCGTGTACTCACAGTGTTGGGGTGGGGTCTAGGTCTGAATAAAAGAGAAATGGAGAAAAAAACCAAAGTTTTATGTGCTAGTATAAGATGCACTAACTCTTTAGAAAGAAAGAAAAACCTCTGACACCCAGGAAGAAACAACTTAGACTATACTAAGTATGGGGTGAAGTAGGAAAGTAAGATACCTTTTTCTTTCAAATTCAGCATGGCTGTATGCTATATGAGCCAGCTGGAAGCTACATGATAATCTACCTCAAGGATGGTTTCTCATCTTTATTTACATTCTTTAAAAGCCCAAAAAACAAATTCAGTTGAACTTGACAGCTCCTGCCTTCTTCTGCTGTTTCCAGTGGCATCAGTGGCAGCTTCCCACTATACATAAATAAATACATAGTTTTAAGGAACAATATTGCTGAGATTTCATGGTAGCTTCTCTGACATTTCTAGAAGATACAGTCTCAGAGCAAATCTTCTCTTCCTGTGGATCTTATAATCTTTCTGCTCCCTCTTCCACAGTTTTCCCTAAGTCTTTGGTGAGGGAATTGTTTTGTAGATGTACTGATTGGAGCTGCACTCCACACCTCTGCATTTTGTTCAGTTGTGGTTTTCATAATGGTTTCTACCCATTGCAAAGAGCAGTTTCCTTGATGAGGGATGAGATCTAACACAACCCAAGCAAAGATGACATAGACATGCTATAATGGATGACAGAGAGAGAGAGAGAGAGAGAGAGAGAGAGAGAGAGAGAGAGAGAGAGAGAGAGAGCTCATCAGGCCTCAGCCTTACACAAAGACTATAGCCAACTAAGGAATGCTGAGAGAGAACAATGCAGTCTTCCCACACAGAAGAACGTACCGACTGGTTGTCCAATGACAAATGGTCTGCCTTGAATAAACATGTACATTATAGTAGCATTATACAAATTGAATACACACGCACACACACACACACACACACACACACACACACACACACTTAAAGAAAAAGTAGCTGTGAATCTGAAAAACAACAAGGCAGAGTTTGTGAAAGGGGTTGAGAGAAGAGAAAGGAAGGGGAAAATGTACTTCTATTACGAAAAAGCATTTTTTAAAAAATATACAGATTGTTAATATTTAGACTGTCTGTTCATGCCCTATCAGGGTCATGCCAGTTGTAACTTGAAAGACTGCACAGAATTTGATCCGCTTCAACAATAATCCCTGACCTGGTATAGCTGAGTAATGGCTCTTAAGACTGAATGTGTGTGTATGGAGACTGGGCCATTTGGTAGCCTTCTACATGAACAGTCATGTTTGCCTCTATCTTTTGTCTCTTGCCATCGCTGAAAGGTTCAGGATTTTTGTTACTAAAGACAATTGTAATTGAATTCAGTTAACATGGGATTATTTATTCAAATATTTTAAATGAATTATTATTGAATTCAGCTTTTAGTGTTGCATAGAAATATGTTTTATTAGTTTAGTCTTTTATTTATTTATTTATTATTTATTTTGAGCTTAGCCCTATATGCAGAATCTGGAACAATGCTGATGCACACCAAGTATTCATAAAAATCTGAATAAAAGGAGGCTTGTGTGCACTTTTAAATGATTTTCATAACCAGCAAACAGATAAATCCCACAGACTGAGAAACAAAACTGGAGTGTGTAACAGGACCCAAAGATAGTTCAACAAAGACACTGAATATGTCTAGTAAGAAATTATCAGAGTTCAAATGGAATGCTCTTGCCATCAAGTTTTGGATCATTAAGTTGAGCAGTAAGAGCCCGTTCCACCTGTCCTGGAACTGTTTTATTAGCCTGCTCTGTGCAGCATGTTTATCTCCCTGATCTTGACATTTGTAAAGCATTATTTGGGCTCTAACTGTAAATACACACCAATGAAATTCTTATCTTTTGACAAGCACCTTAAATTAATGATAGGAATAGAAAACAGGAGAGAGAGAGAGAGAGAGAGAGAGAGAGAGAGAGAGAGAGAGAGAGAATATGAAAGAGGGAGCCATTATTGGTTCGAAGAGAAAACTGTACCTAAAGAAAGGTCTAGAGACCTACAAGACTGACTCCACCTAACAATTTGAGCAACTGTGGAAAGGCTGCCATAAATGACAACAACTAACTTATCTACCATCATGGAGCCCTAATCAAGTACCTGTTTGAAACAGAAGCAAACATCCATAACTAAACACTGAGTCGAACTAGAATCAAGATGCAGAGAGAGAGAGAGAGAGAGAGAGAGAGAGAGAGAGAGAGAGAGAGGACAAGACCAGGTTGCAGAAACACAGAGATAGCTCACCTGAACAAGGAGGAGATAATGCCCCCACCCAGACTGATAGCTGGGAATCCAGCATGGGACTGACTCAGAACCCCTGAATATGGGTTTCAGCTAGAAAGCCTGAGCAGTCTAAGGGACCTCAGACAGTGGAACCAGGATGTATTCCTGGTGCACAAAAGGACCTTGCAGACACATTGCCCATGGAGGGATACTCCCTTAACCTAGAGACAGGAGAGAAGTCCTAGTCCCTACTTCAAATAACTTGACAGATTTACATGACCCCACCTGGATAGCATAGCCCTACTTGTGGAATGTGGGTGGAGGGATGGGAGGGGAGGGTGTTCAGGGTGCATGTGAGGGGAGAGAGGTTAAGAGGGAGGGAGGGAGAGGGAACCAGGATCGACATGTAAAATAATAATAATAAAGTTTAAAAAGTCACCACCAAGAAAAATGAAATATATAACAAAGACTGAAAAGACATTTTCAATTCATAATTCAAATAATAAAAGACTCATTGCAAAGTATGCTACAAATTTATAAGGACAAAGCAGGCAAGGGAAAACCTATGTAAAGGCCATATTATGTATAGAAAAGGAAATATAGAAAATAGTCTAACATACTGAGCAAACAAGTACAGACAAAAGCAGCAACAAAATATACTCTGGCCACCAGATTGGCTCAAATTTCAAGCTGGACACTGGCAGGTGTGGATGAAGATGAAGCAAGCTGTTTCCTCCCCAGCACACATGTAGGATGGGGACATCTGCCTAGAAATATAAGTCTGTGCTACAGAGGAAAGTTGCCATCTTTAACAGTGAGGCCCCAAGTCCAGATCTTGCCAAAAATGACCCATATACATGCAAGTGACATGTCAGAGAGAACTATGACAGCATCCTTAGCACTAGGCAAAGACCCAAATATCCATGCACCAATAGATGGACTGCAATGGACCCATGCTGTCAGCATAGATAAATCTCTAAAATATCTAACCAGATTTTCAAGAGAGGAGATAGCTAAGGTGTGGCACCATTTTAAAGCTAGTGGAAGCTGTAATTGTGTAACATAAAAGTCACGTTTTATACAGCTGTGTGTGGAGCAAACACTATAAAGTATGTATCAGAAAGTTCCCAACTTCAAGGATTTAGTTTACATCTCAAATGATTTTACTTCCTAAAAAATACATGAACAAAATAAAAAAAAGAAAAGAAAAAACAAATCTCATGTAGGCTGGAGAGATGGCTCAGCCATTACAGACTAGGCTTGCAACCAAAAATATAAGAAATCTCATGTATAAACTTGTGTATACTCATAGTAGGAATTCACAGGCATTTGTATTTGGGTTTTATTTGATTTCTTTGTTTAAGTTTACTGTATTATAAGTAGTACCACTTCAATTCATTATTATTCACCCCCTTGGCTTCCTTATCATGTCCAATATCCCAGTTATCTACTCAGATTTGCTATTCAGAGCTAATATGGATATCAAAAGTAAAGACAAATACATGTTCAGTACATGTTTATTCATTAGTGGATGAAATAAGATTCTCAATATTTTTCAAATGGTTATCTTGATTAGAGACATTTTCCCATTGATATAATAATAATTGTAATTTTTCTGTAAGTAACAGCCCTGACTGTCCTGGAACCTGCTTTGTAGAAAAGGCTGGCCTTGAACTCACAAAGATCCTTCTGCTCTGCCTCTAGAGTGCTATAATTAAAGGCATGTGCCAACATGCCAGGAAAATAATTGTCATTTCAATAGGCATAATAGTACATAGAATTTCTTTAGATTTTATAACTGGGCTACATGGCTCAATGGCAAGTGCTTCCTATCTCTGTGAAATCCTTGATTATTGTGGTGATACATTGTTTATGATCTAATAAAACCACTGAAGATCAGAATGCAATACCAGCCCGATGGGGGGATGTCTTCTGTACATATGTTTCTCTTATTAATTAATGAATAAAGGACTGTGTGGCTAGTGACCAGATAGGAAGGGTAGGTGGGGCTACCTAAGGAGGAGAATTCTGGAAAGTGTAGGCAGAAACGAGTCTTCATGTAAGCATGGGAAGAGAAGACTTGAGTCAGGCATTCTCCAGTAAGATAAGATCATGTAGAAATACATAGATTAGTAGTTGTGGGTTAATAATTAAGACAGAGCTAGCCAATAAGAAGCCCAAGCCTTCCTTCTTCCAACAGTTTCATAATTAATATATGTTTCTGTGTGTGTTCATTTGGGGCAAGGAAGTTGTGGAACTGGATGGGAATTCCCACTATATCAGCCACACTAGTCAGCCATAGAGCCAGGCAGTGGTGGCATGCACCTTTAATTCTAGGACTCAGGAAACAGGGCCAGATGGATCTCAAAGCTACAAGAGTAAATCAGTCTAAATGAGAAAGAAAATTTTTAATCCCAGCACTAGAGAGGTATTTAAGATAGGAATGGGGCATTCAGTATTTAGTTTTATGCAATTAGTCTCTAGCCACATTGAGGTAAGGATCTTCCCAGCCTTAGTAGATATAAGGGCTCTCTGGATGCTTTGCTTTTCTGATCTTCAGATTGAACCTCAATATTTATCTCTGGGTTTTATTATTTATGCTATAAGTAAGGGCACGAGCAGCTGCAAAACAGGAACAAAAATAAAACTGAAAACAAACACCCAAATCACAATGACCAAATTTAGTAGCTACAAAAGACAATCTATTTTACTGAAGACTAGGTTATTTCCTACATGTTTATTTTTCAGACAAATGTGTTGTAAACATGAAGTAAAATACTTCTGGTGCTCTTAAATACTCCATATAACATTTGGTCAACAGCATAACATTATAAAATACTAATTCCATGGACTAGATTTTCTGCAGTCTTATGATGTCTTTGCTGTCTTACTTTTAAGTACATTCTATGACATTCATGCAGTGATAAAATTACCAAGTGTCACATTTCTTGGATTGTATTTCCACCATAAATCATTCTGTGTCTATATTTCTTTGAATAACTAAAGATAAAATTTTAAATGTGTTTCTTTTAAAAGCAGTAAGCCAGGCCAATAGTACATTAAATCTTTGGGTTTTTTGTTTGTTTGTTTCATAGAAATGCTTGAAGTCACAGGTCAAATTTTTTCATTGACCTCTGTGTACATTTGAGGTCTTTGTTTTCTAAGCAGAAAGACTTTATTGTTTGTTTCTTCTGTTTGATATTTATTGTCCACTCCTGTGTGCATGTGCTCATTACACTAATTTCTATGAAAGTTAAAACATTTTTGTTACTTCTGAACTATATATGAATAATAGAAACACTAATATTTTAGTGGCGGGAGTAAGAGGAGTAGAGGGAGAAAAAACTGTGGCTGAAATGTAGTGTATGAGAGCAGAATCTATTTTTCCTTAAAAGAAAAAAAAGCTAAAAACTTCAAAGAAATAAAAAGGTTACAAAAAACAAATACATTTTATGTCATCATTTTCATCTGAGAAGCAATGTACATAGACTGTAAACAATTTAATAATATTGGAACATTGGAAAAAGTAAAAATCAGTCAGAAAATAGTACACTATACAGAATGTATGAAGACAAGTATAGTTTCATTTGCTCTGCTTATCCTGGTAGCCCAAAAAATGTGGTAATTATGTATTTTCCTGGTTTAAATAAAGAAAATATCCTTGGGGATTGTCTTAGTCCATCATGCAATGCAATAAGGAAATACCCAAAGCTGGGTGTGTTACACAGAGAAGAGATGTTATTAGTCTACAATTCTGGAAATCTGAAAGCATGATACCAAGCTTGACTTTTGAACATACTGGCTTTCTGTTTATATCCCAATGTGATGAATGGCATGTATAAAGTGTGTCCAATTGTGGAGGATATGGACTAGGTCACACAGCAATAATGAAAGAATGAGGGTAAGTTGAGAAAACAGAACTTACTTTATGACAAGCACTTTCATCCCTAAAAATCTCCTGTGAATTCTTGTCCTCTTGCAATTGTTGACATCAATCCTGTCTATTATATTCCACCTCCTAAGAGTTCAACCACTACACAGTAGCATTGCACTGGAGACCAAGAACCTTTGGGGACACACCACAACTAAGCTGTGGTCAAGTCTTTTCTCTGCTCAAATCTTTAAAGAACTTTCTATCACAGAGTCATCTTATGAAGATGATGAGTAAATAATCAACACTTACTTCAAAGGCACCTGTCGAGCCTAGGAGAGGTTTGCAAGTATATTTTCTGATATATTCTTTATGCATCCTTTAATTTTAACACCAAAGTATAAGTTCCTGAACCTAATGTGCAGCTTGTCCAAAAGAACGATGTGAAAATATATATTCCTATACAATCTTCCAGTCTGGAGCATATCAGCCTGTTTACTGTTGCCTCTCAAACTTTTGCCTTGTCCCTTTGTATCTTGTTTTGTCCTGTTTGGATTTTGCCTTTTGGAGACCTGTTCTTTTTTGGGAAACAAGGGTGGAGATGGAGATAAAGGGGGAGGAGGAGGTGCTGTAAGGAGAAACTGTGGTCAGGATGCACTGTGTGAGAGAACAATCTACTTTCAATTAAAAAATAAATAAAATGGACTTCAGCAAGAAAGAACGAGAGACCAGAGTCTGCTTTTGAAATGCTGGCAAGGTGATTAGTGATAAAATTCTTGTCTTGTTTAGGCTGGTGCTTTGTCACCTGGCATCTGTTTTCTCTTTGGAGAATCAGGGGATTCATGAAACCAACACATGAAATATTTATTATAAAAGGAAAGTGATGAAGTACATTTCATTTTCATTTTCAAACTTGTGTTCATTTGCATGTCTCTTAAAGTACAACTTATTTGGCAGAAGATATTTTAAGGGAAAACTCTCATTATAAAATAAAAATGTAGAGATTTTCCTAATAAGGAGTAAATTATTGTAACAAATTGTATTGAAATATAGCAAAGATAAAAAAGATGTAGGTATCTTGACTATTCATAAGAAATATCACAAAATAAAAATCCCTATATCACTGACTCTACCCAGCAAGAAGATTTTCCCATCAGCCCACCCTACCACTCCATGCCCTCCAAGCCACTATCTCTCCCTACATAAAGATCACCACCATTATAACACCAAGGGCCATAACTCACTCTGGCTTGTTTTAGAACTTTATTTAAAAGAAAAAACATTGTTTTTATTAGTCAACATTGGGCTCCTTACTGCCTTGTTTATGATTCATATACTTAAGTTCACATTGTAATATGTCACCATGATCCATTCATTCCCATTTCTGAATAGCATTTATGCAACTGATATAAATATTTCTCTGCTGCTGTGATAAAATAACAGGACCAAAAGTGACTCACAGAAGAGTTTATTTTGGCTTACAATTCCAGAGGGGTCGAGTGTCCACAATAGTGAGGTTGGCATGGCAGCTTCTGACTGGAGCGGGGAGAGAGATGATATCTCCAACCACATACAGAAAGTAGAGTGAGCAATGTAAGTAGAGTGAGCAATGTACAAGCTGGGCTGAGGCCACAAACTCTCACAGCTCGACTCCAGCAATAGACTTTCTGTAAGAATCGGTGTTCCAAATGTTCCCTACCCTCCTGCAGAATGTTGCCAACTGGTGACCCAGTGTTAAAATACACAAGCCTATAATGGGCATTTCTTATTTTATGACCACATCAACACTGAACTATTTGTAGTATAAGCTGTTAGTTCAGAAACTACGGTGAGCTTGTTGCCACATTGGATACACCTGTGTTCAACTTAATAGAGATTGACAATTTCCCAAGATGATCAATCTACTTTGCACTCCTGTCAGCAGTGTGAGAGTTTTAGTTCAACACACTCCTCATTGGTTTCTAAGACATTTTTGAGGCATTCCATTCTGGCTGGTAACGGTGTCCTATTGTGTCTAAGTTGAATGCCTCTGATGCCCAGTGAGTTAGTCACTTTGCTATATGACTTTGCCATTGAAGTCTCTTGTTGATACTCATCCAAATTTTCTTTTAGTTTAAATGTTTTTTTATAAATAGTGTTGAAGGTTTATTATATATTATATTGTGCGTTACTATGCTATAGAAATTTTATTAGATTTTTGTTCATACTCACATATAGAGAGGTTTTAATCTCAATGCAGTCTAATGTAGCAGTGTTTTCCTTTAAGTTATCTTTTTATGTGTTTTTTTTACTACCTCCCTTTATGAAAATATTCTGCTTGTTTTCCTGTAGAAGTTTTGAGATTTAACCTTTAGCATTGAGACCCATATGGAAACTTTCACTGCAAGCTCAGTAAACTGGCAGATATAATCATAACAATAGCAGGAACTGTCAGTTGTGAGCTAGGTCATTTATATCCCTAAATTTTAGTCTTCCAAATAACACCACAAAATAGGTGTTATAACTATACTTTAAGGGCAAGAAAATTGAATCTCAGAGTGGTTCAAATCTGCTGCCCTCCTGCTGAAAGGAAGGAAACAGGATGTGTCTTCATGCCTGCCTTTTCCCATGCATCTCGTATTTATGAGTTTTTTGTGTTTCCTTGCAGCACTCCTGTTGGTGGGCTGTCTTCAAGTGGAAACTCTACAAAATGTTATATACTTTGTAATTGTAAAGACTTCAGTTCCCAAGAAAGCAATCACTAAAATAAAATAAGGTAAAATGTAACATTTGGGGGACCATTGACAGAGTGCTTTAAGAGCAGATGAATTATAAACAGATCCAGAAAAGTAGGAAAAAGATCACAAGGGTTAGCAATAGAGGGCCACAAATGACATCATTAAGTCCCACTTCTATTTCAAGGCACTGTGGGGAAATAAGCAGGGAAGATAAAGCTTGGAGTACGTATGGTGAAGAAGGTGTAATTACAAATAATCCTGAGAACTTTCACTTCACAACACTGATCCACACTCAAAGGATTTCTTACTTCCTTGTTATAATTTTGTCTCCACTCACATACCTTCTCACTCAGAGGAGGAATGGTTCCATTTACTTTTTTTTTTGGTCAACATGATTTAATGGAATGTCTTCTTACACACTGACAAAATAAGAAGAATGATTTCTGGCCAATGATTCTTTGTTTTGAGACAGGGATTGCATGGAAATAGCTATTTAGAACAGACTGGCCTTTAAGTTCTGCCTGCCTCTGCATACTGAGTGCTGAGATTAAAGGTGTATGTCAAATGATGTTTTCAAAATAATATTTCTATTGAAATGAGTAAACATCAATGAAATAAATAATCTGAATTAAAAGTCTAGCTAGAAGATAGTTAACTCTTGATATTAATGTATATTGTGTGATGTCCCTAGTAAAAAGTAAGAAAATCATGAGATGAATAATGACATTATATTTGAGTCACAATAAAGACTCAACAGGGCCAACTAGTTACTCTTTAATCTATTGTTATCATCATCATTATTATTATTACTAATATTATTATTTTCTATGCTGGAGATCAAATCCAGCATCTTTTGCCTAGCATTGTTTGCATGCTAGGCAAACATGCCACCACTGCACTATATCCCAAGGACCATTTATTATTTATTGATAAGTTTATTATCATCCCAACTAAGGAAAAATGGAGCTTTTTAACTTAGTTTTTTAAAGAAACATTGTAATTTCACAGTTATTGACTACATTATTTAGTGTAAACTGATCTTTAAGGGCTAATCTCCAAAATATACAAAGAACTCAAGAAACTAGTCAACAAAACACCAAACCCTATTAAAAATGGGGTACAGAACTGAAGAAAGAATTCTCAATAGAGGAAATCAAAAAGGCTGAAAGACACTTAAGAAAGTGCTCTACATCCTTAGCTATCAGAGAAAGGCAAATCAAACCAACTTTAAGATACCATCTTACTCCTGCCACAATGGCTAAAATTAGAAACACCAATGGCAACTTATGCTGGAGAGGATGTGGAGAAAGGGGAACACTCCTCCACTGCTGGTGGGAGTGCAAACTTGTACAGCCATTTTGGAGATCAGTATGGCGGTTTCTCAGGAAAATGGGAATTAATTTACCACAAGACTGGGCAATTCCCCTATTAGGCATATACCCAAATGATCCACATACATGCAACAAAGACATATGCTCAACTATGTTCATAGCAGCATTATTCGTAATAGCAAGAATCTGGAAGCAACCTAGATGCCCCACAACTGAAGAATGAATAAAGAAGATGTGGCACATCTACACAATGGAACACTACTCTGCAGAAAAAAATAATGGAATCTTGAAATTCACAGGCAAGTGGATGGAACTTGAAGGAACCATCCTGAATGAGGTAACCCAATCACAAAAAGAGGAACATGGTATGTACTCACTCATATATGGATTTTAGACCTGGGAAAAAAGATCACCAGCTTATAATTTACACCACCAGAGGAACTAGGATACAAGGTGTATTCTAAGAGATTCATATAAGTTCCCTCACACAAAAGGGGGGAGGGAAAAGTCCCCCAGAGCACAGGGGAAATGTGGGGGGGCAGTGAATGGAGAAAGAGAAGGGGAGGAGAGGAAAGCATGCATGACTAGGAAGATTGAGTCAGGGTAGGAATAGAAGACAGGAGAGAGAGAGAGAGAGGGAGAGGGAGAGGGAGAAGGAGAGGGAGAGGGAGAGGGAGAGAGAGTGAACATAAAAGAGGGAGCTATTATTGGTTTGAAAAGAAAACTGAACCTAAAGAAAGGTCTAGAGACATGCAAGACTGACTCCAACTAACAATTTGAGCAACCATGGAAAGGCTACCATAAATGACCTTCCCTGGCAGTGAGATTAACAACTAAATTATCCACCATCATGGAGCCCTCATTTAGTACCTGTTGGAAACAGAAGCAAACACCCATAATTAAACACTGAGGCGAACTAGAATTCAGATGCAGAGAGACAGGACAAGACCAGATTGCAGAAACACATAGAGACAGCTGATATGAACAAAGAGGAGCTAATGTGACACCCCAGACTGATAGCTGGGAATCCAGCATGGGACTGACTCAGAACCCCTGAACATGGGTCTCAGCTAGAAGACCTGAACAGTCTAAGGGACCTCAAACATTGGAACCATGATGCATTCCTGGTGCACAAAAGGACCTTGAAGACACATCCTCAATGGAGGGACACCCCCTTAAACCTAGAGACAGGAGAGAAGTCATAGTTCCTACTTCAAATGACTTGACAGATTTCCATGACCCCACTTGAATGGCATAGCCCTACATGTGGAATGGGGGTGGAGGGATGGGAGGAGAGTGTGTTCAGGGTGCATGTGAGGGGTGAGAGAGGTTAAGAGTGAGGGAGGGATTGAGGGAGGGAAGGAGGGAGGAAGAGGGAACTGGGATGGACATGTAAAATAAAAAATAATAAAAGAAAAAATAAAATTCAAAGTACACTTTATAATATAATATTTTTAAAAAGAATTATTTTGGAGACCCTAACATGCTTTTAAAACAGGATTAATGTTGATCCTACAGACAGGATGCTGAAAGGGTTAATTGACAATGCTACAACATATAAGTATCATTAAGAATACTGCTACTACCCAACATGTTTATGAATTGTCACCACATACCGCATAGCTTTAATTTATGGAAACCTTTTGAGAATCAAATTTGACAAGAGACAGAAACATATATTTGTGGAGTGGGACAGATTTTCTTGTGAGCTTGTTCCTCTTTATCTGTCTCCATCCTAAGCCTTAGCCTGGACACAATCTCAAGAGAATGCTTTTCACTCATAGCCAATGTCTAGAATGCTTGTCACTAGCACCTTATGTCTGGAATACTTGTCAGTCACTCACACCTAATGTCTGGATGGATGTGGTGAGCATCTTTGTGGGTAGGCCCAAGTGGACAAAAGGAATGCCAAAGGCTGGATTGCTCTGCTTTTAGGTGGATTAGGAGCTCTTTCAGCAAAAGAACTGAATAGGAATCTAGGAAGGCAAAACATGGGTAAGGACATTTTAAACAGAGGAACTGTTATGAGAGAGGAATAGGCAACATTCTTCTTAATGTATGCAACAGGAGAATGCAAAGAGAATAAAAATAATCAGACTTTATGAAGTTCACATCATTTGGTTGTGTTTTGCTCCCTTCATGAATCGTGGTGTCTGTTCACCATCCCTGAGTGGGCATACTGGATAATTGACAAATGTATAGGTAGCATGTATACCATGTAGTCAATTTCCTTAGTAAACCATGAAATAGCTATTCATTTGGACATTTGGACATTTATGACATTTTGTGTGCTATTTACGCATCAGGCATATTGTGCTTTTGAACAGTTCAATGTTCAGTTCCTAGTTTCAAGAAAGTCTTAGGTCATAAAGTGTCAAGTGAACAAGCAGCATTAAATCAAAGGTCTTCTGTGATGGACTGAAGAGGAAACCATGACAGCTCTGGAGTGAGGAAGAAGAGAGATATCATTTGACTATGGAGAAAGGCAGGCCTCGTGGAGGAGATGTCCACGATCACTTTAAAATTTAAGTAGCTCATTACAGGATGCATGAAAATAAGAGACTATTCCCAAGTACTGGTAATAGCTGCTAAATATTTCCCCCTCCCATATTTTTTTATTTTTCTCTCATAAAATATACCCCAAGTGCATCTTCTTCTCCATCCACTCCTCCCAATTTGCCCTCCAACTCCTCTATCTCCTAGATGCACTCCTCTATCTACTCTCAGAAAAGAGCAACAAGACATAGCATAACAAGATGCAATGAGACTGGGCAACACCCTCATATCTTTTATCCTAACATCCAGAATTTCTTAGTTAGCTCCATGTTACTGAAGTTCCATGGAATCAGGTGGCTCCATGTGGATTAACAACAGGTTTTTAAGGTTAAAGAGTATAGCAAGGACATCTAGAGAAGTGGGCACAGGTCAGGCTTTCAGGAACAGAACATTTGCCATAACTGCTTAGGTAGCCAGGAGCCTTGGAAGGATGGCAGAGATTAACACCCGTTGGCCTGTTAGGAAGTGTATTTTAGGGTTTTTAGTTTCTCTCTCTCTCTCTCTCTCTCTCTCTCTGCATGTGTATGTGTGTGCACATGAATGCATATGTGCATATATATTCCCGTATAGGTTTGTGTGAGTGTGCAAGTGTGTATTCATGTGTATGTATGTGCATGTATGTGTGTGTTTTCTGGTGATGGCAATATCAAGAGAAGAGTTAGAAATAACAAGTATTGTTTTCATTCATTGACTACCAGTCCTTATTTAATCATCATTGTCACCATGCCAGAATGTTTACTATTGAGTCTGTTCAACCAGTGGAGGCTCTGAGAAGTGAGTGTCCTTCTCAAGGTTACATCATGTCAAAGAGCCAGGATGTAATACAGGCTAGATGCAGAATCTTATAATTAAATAGAAGACTATTATATTATGAAGAGGTTGTTGCCAAACAGACGAAAAGCACTTTGGACATTAAGTACAAATATTTGTAAAGGGCATATGAAAGAGAATGGAGAGTTTGGATAATAGGCTGGCAATAATATCAGTAGGATTTGGTAGCTAACATCATATTAAGAATGTGAAGCACAGGTATAAGCTGTCAGATTTTTTTAGATGAAGTATTTGCTCATTATATAGTGAGCATCTGCAATATATGGATACTATGATAAGTATTTAGGCTCTAATTAAACAATTCTATTTCAGATGTCTCTTATGAGAAAATGGTTGTTTACTTTTTCTTTTATTCATGAAAGTTTATGGAATGTCACTGTGCATGCAGTCAGAAAGGCTTCATGGGGAAAATGATGTTGAACTAAGAGCTAAGGTTTGGCTGAGTACCTGTTAAATGTAGTAGAAAGCCTTTGTAAGTGAATGTGTGCTATGCTCTGAAACAGACTGAAAGGAGGGAACAAATTCAAGAGAGATGACCTTCAGCTACTGGAGTCTCACAGACATCTCTGTGCAAATGTGCACTACATAGCTGCAGGAATCATTTCATCATCAGGGAGGACACCATGAAAAAAACCTGAACATGTTTCCCACAGGGTACAGTGTGCTGGTGGTTTGTGTGTAAGTGGGGCTGCAGAGCCAGTGTGTACAAAATGAGAGATGAGACAAAGAGCCGGTCCAGCATGATACTCAAAGGCTGTGACAATGAGGATTTGCTTAACAACAGCCAACATAAAAGGAAGCAAGAGAAAGGAAGAAAATCCACCCAAGAAGACCACTGACAAAGACCAGTCACTGCAAAGATGTGTGCCAAAACTTACTGAAAAGCCATGTGTGATAAGCTCTGACAAAGATGATTTTGCTAGTGAGATAGGCAACACTGACTTCAGTAATGGTAATTGGGAAGAAGTGGTGACAGGAAGGGAAACAAAAGCTAAGAACAGAAGGCATCCTGATAAAACGAGGAAGGAGAAAGTTTGGCATGACTGCAAGCAGACTCACATGGGGTTCTGATTTGTTTTAGATAATTGTTCTCTAACAAATTTGTATGGTTGAGAAGGAGGGATGTTTTAGAGAGGAACATTAAAAAGACATAGCCAGAGTGTCTATGTTTTAAGAAGAGATGAGATGATAGCCTCCAGCACATGGAGAGGACAGAGTATTCCCTGGGATATATCATGACTGCAGTCATGTGGGATGAGATCACCATGGGACAGCTGCTGCTGATGGCAATGAGCATATTACATATTCATGTTCAAGATGCTGCACCAAATTTTGTCATGGTAATATTGATGTTAATTCACAACTCTGTGAGTGAGGAAACAGACAGTCTTACTAAGTGACAAACTTAATGCCTCATTCCTATTATGTGGCACATAAAAACAAAACCTGTGGGATAGAAATGTTTGTGTCTTATTTGTCTGCAACCTATCTATGCAAGTAAGTATTGAGTACACCAATGGTCTTTAGAAGTTATCAGCTGTACTTCAGGGAAGCAGCACCTCATGGAAAGGTGAGGACGTCTGTAAGGATGGGGCTCATTGGACAGTGCTGTGGTGGGTCCCTCTCAGCACATTAGACTGCACACACATGCTTAAGTTCCAAACATTTTCACTGCAGATGGATCCCACCATTGCCCTAGGGTTCCTGGCTTCAGAGTATAAGTCACCTAGCACACATAGTTTTTTTTTTTTTCTGGCTTAGCTCTCTGTGCCACATAGTCCACTGGGGATACACATGATTGATCTCGGGATCATAAGCAAATATAGGCAGGACAATAGCATTTAATCATCTCCACTGCCAAATGTTGTCTTTGGTACCTCCCTGGGATACAAGTTTCTTTAGTCAATAGAATATGTACTGGTCCTATAACTCCATCTTGCATTTCTATTTCTCATACCTCAATACCATTACTTCAAGGGGGTTCACAGAGCCCCAGGCTTTCTACTCCATTAAGTCTCCTGTTTCAAGGATCCACAATGACCACTAATAACACCAAAAACCATAGCAACCTAATCAAGAAATTTAGTGTTCTATTGAAAAATTAAACATAAGGGAACAGAATTAGAAATTCAAGAATATCAGGTTGGTGGGTACATACTTTGAATCTCAGTACTCAAAGGCAGAGCCAGGACTGTTTCACAGAGAAACCCTATCTCAGATAAAGTGCGGGGTGAACAAGAATCAAGAATAAATGACACTTTTTTTATGAGCAGATTTTCCTCCAGCCTGGTCCCACAGCCTTGTCAGCCCCAAATAACACACAGAGATACCATATTAGATATAAAGCTGTTGGCCAGTTACTAGTCTTTCTTATTGGCTAGATCTGTCTTAAATATTAACCCATTTCTATTAATCTAAGTATTCCAACATAGTCTTATCTTACCAGAGAGAGGGGCCAGAATTCTGCTCTCCCTGTCCTACATTTTGAATTTCCTCCTACCTCTTCCCAAATCCTCCTTGTCTCCTAGTCCCACCTATCTTGCTTTCCTATTGGCCATCAGGCTTTATTCACTAACCAATAAGAGAAACATATTTACAGAATAACATCTCCCATCATCTCTTTTTTTGTCTAAAGCAAAAAGAAGGGTTTTACCTTAACATAGCAAAATATATATCAAAATAATTATCAAATAAGAACCACAGTTAAGAATATTTAGTCCATTAATATTTAGTAAGATTTAAAGAAAGTATTTCATCATCTATCCTATCTTTGTGACTCTAAAATCCTATATGTAAGTTATCTTTAATCCTAACTAAGGAAAACTATAAACATAACTATTTGTCTTCAACTCCATCAAAGACCACAGAAGGATAATATATAAACTCTAGACATGACAGAGACATTTTGCTACCTGGTAACTCATCTAAAGTTCTGTAATGTTTTATCCTCAGCCTATAGGCCACAGTGTGTCTGGCTGACTCCTTAGCAAAGCAAGAAATCTCAAAATGTCCCACCTGTGTTGGCAGTTTATCAGTCACTTTTCTCTGTGTCCTGCAGACTGTCTGGAAGACTCTTCCATGAAGTAGGAACCCTGTAGCAATGTCCATCTTGTATCAGTAGTCACTTTCCTGTGGGTCCTGCATGTCCAGTTTATGCCCCATAAAGTCAAACAGTCCAAACAAGAGCAGTATCTTGCCATATTAAAAGCAAACTCTATAATATGTTTCTTCAATATCCATCTTCCTTTCTGACACAGGTGGTGTTGCCAGGAGCATTTATGTCTCACTGTTAAGAAAAACCCTACACCATTTTAAATGCCATATTATGTAGGTCTTTGAAAGGTTTTAATAATGCTAATTCATCTCAAATACATCTCTGTATATCTAGAAATCCTAACTAAATTAACTATAAGTTTTGAGTATTATAGGTAACTATCTAAAATCTGTATTAAATTATATATTTTTAAATGAGCTATTCAAACACAATACCTAATACATATCATAAAATTGACCTTAAATGTGTATCAATAAATTAAAATCTATTTCAAAACAAAGTGTTAATTTCTATACCATAATCCCCTTCTTACCTTTAAAAAGAGATTGGTTGTGGTCATTAACCATTTATAACCAAAACCATTTAATTAAAAACAAATATTTATAGACAATATTTGGGAATGTGCTTTATTCATTAACCGATACAAGAAACATATTTACAGAATTACATCTCCCATTACACTTTTGTCTGAGAAAAAGGAGGAATATGGATATTAAAAAGAATATTGCAAAAGTTTCATGAAGGTTCTTTTTTCTAGATAAACTATTTTTATACCATTATTTTATTTTGTCTTCTTTCAAAGAAAATAACAACTATATTATGAATTATAAGATTCATAGTTTATATTAAGATGATATAAATAAATGAGGAAGATAAGCCCATGACAATATTCCTATACATAAGTGTGTGTGAGTGTAATGTGTGTGTGTGTGTGTGTGTGTGTGTGTGTTTGTGTGTTTGTGTGTGAGAGAGAGAGGGAGGGAGAGAAAGAGAAAGATGATAATTAACAAGGGATACTTGTTTCAGTTTCTCATTCAACCTCAATGTTTTCTCTGTAAGGAATAACAATAAAAAGTATATCTTATAATTTAACAATGCAAATTTATAGCCCTGTTAGCAGAACAAGTGTTGAGATCATCTTATGAGAAGAATGAATGGACAAAAGATTTCTGATCCTCAGCAAGGGGAAATATGCCAGGAATGGAGCCATAAAAGGAAGGTCCTAAGGAGATATGGATATTCATGACAAGAGACAAACACATTAAAATGGTTTAGAGATATAATTAAAAATTTAAAAGCTGTATTTGTCAAACACATCATAAACAACCCAAATGTGCTAAGACAAAGGGCAGGTTTGAGCAAGCTAATTGCATTTGCTGTGCAGGTGGGAATTTGCTGAGCAATGGTGGCCTTTAGCAGATGGCAGTTAAGATCAATTCAAGGTCATGCATCTATATCTAGGATAACTGTAGTGGAAGCTCCATATGCACACTGTTATTTTATACATTTAGTTTGGGATTTATCTATTTGATGTTTTTCTCTTAATCTACGTGTGTGTGTGTGTGTGTGTGTGTGTGTGTTTGTGGGTGGGTGTGGTTGGGTGGGTGTGGGTGTATCCACACATGGTCTACATGCTTGCAAATGCCTACCAAGGCTAGAAGAGGGTGTTAGATTCCCTGGGGCTGGAGTTACACATGACTCTTGCATGCCCAAAGAGGGTGCTGGGAATCACACTACAGTCCTCTACAAGAGCAGTGAACACTCTTAAATACTGAGGGAGATCGCAAGTTCACAGCCAATAATTTTATTGCTTTTCACTGCTTATGTTGTAAAGGACAACTCAACTTTGTCATTTTCAGTGCAGAAATATTTTGGGGTGGTTCAGAGGTAATTTCATTCTTGCTGTAAGTATTCATTTTCCTCTATGTTCTCTTGTGTTTTCAGAGGGCCGATTATAATTTCTAAGGATAATTAAATTTGTTTTTCTTTACTCATTGATGAAACAGCCATGCCTTTATGTCTGCACAAGAACTCCAAAACTTTTGGGTAACATAGGAATGTCTAAAGCCTTTATGGTGTACGAATAAGATAGTTGCTATTGTTTTCTTATAAAAGGATGCTAGTTTTGTTTTTCACTATTTAAAATTGTGCTTTAAAGTGGTTATTCTCTGTTATTTTGGATATGCCTCATTTTAGACTTGCTTTTATCATCATTAAAAATTTACTGGCATAAGTAAAATTTTGTTTGATGCTTGATGCTATGTTTCCCCATTTATCCCTTTAGACTTTCAGAGGGATTACTGAGGTAAATGCCTGAGGTATCTTACTATAAACCATAGTTTGCATGTAGGCTTGCTAGTGGTACTCTGTCTTTGATATACTTTGTCAGTGTGGCAATTTTACTTTGGTCCATAAAAAAGTCATTTCATAATTAATGTACAGATACTAATGGGACAACAAGATCTGGCTCATAAGGTCTGGGGAGGTGGCTTCTTTAAACACCTTGTCTTTTAAGATACCATTGATTTTTAAGGAATTTTTTGTAACTTTAGTGTTTCAATGTATTTGTTAAATAATCTAACCCAATGTTTTTGCTTGTTTTAAGTGGTTCCTGGAAAGCTTAGCTTTCAGTGTCCTGTTATTATTGGTCTAATAAACATTTCTAATTGAGTTGAAAGAGGAAAGAATGTGGGCAGGGCTTATCATACACAAGGAACTATGATGGAATACAGGGTTGGAACTTGATCATGAAGGGTTGTGAAAAATGCTTCAGAAGGCCAAAGAAAATGATTGTGTCTGCCACACAGAAGATAACTGTATATTCTTCAAAGCAACCACATATATTGTGCTTTTGTAAGTGTGGTGTTTAACTAGGGGGAATCAAACTGAATAAGACAAGTACATGCATACACTCGTACAGAGACACATAGTAAATAAATGTAAAAATTAAGTAAAATCTAAAATTAAGTCTTGTTGTGAACACTTTTCCACTTTATGTTAATAATTCTAGATGTGTTCTAGACAGAAGAATGAATGCTCTTTTCATGTCTATTGCATAGAAGCAACAACCACTACAGTCTTACATTTACTTTCAACCAGGTACACATGCTCATTGCCCCTCAGACAGGTGAGTCAGCAGCATTGAAAGGGAATTCACTTGTGATCACACCTCTGATGATGTGACAAGAGCTAGTATAGTCAGCACTTTGCTTATATATTTTGAGATTGTAACGTAATTAGTGTATCTCTCCTTCCAAATCCTTCCATATAGCAAAATTCATGGTCTTTTTCACTAATTGCTATTGCATGTATATATGTGTATTCATATGTATATATTACATAAATTCCTAAATATAATCTGCTTAGTTTATATGATATTTTCATTTCTGACTTCTTGTACTTTTGAGATACAAGGGCAGTGTCTGGACTGATGTGAATTTATGATTCTCTTGCCTTAGTCCCTTATTGATAAGATTATAGGTGTGTGATACCTTCTACAAGTCTAACTTTGTGAAAAGAATAACATCAGGCATGCATGAGAAAAAAGTCAGATATGTCAGTTGTCACAGATTTTCTCAGAAAATATTTTCTGTACCTTAAACTTGAACAACTTTCCTCTCTTGAAAGGAGAAAGGTTCAGAATTAACATTGAGAAACTACGGTTGCAAAAGGTTACTGTTTTAATGGTCATGAACAATAAAATGTAACATGTTGGTGAGGGTACAGAGGAATTTGAACCTTACATATTTTTGTTTTGTGTCAAATTTAAAATGGCGCAGCTGCTATGCAAAATTCCATTTTTTGAGACACAGGCATGAAGGCAGTATAAGCAGAGTGGCAGAAGAAATATTGCCCTCTCATACTCATGGCTACCTTGTCTGTAATAATATTTCAAAAGGAGGGGGCAACATAAGTGTTCTCATGAGGCAAGAGAGGAAAGAGACAGTCTGAGCACACAATGGCATCATTCAACTTTAAAAGAAATGGGACTTAATTATCATTATTATGGGTTGGTTGAGTTCTGTATAGGACAGTTTGTATATTGATACAAACTTAAAATTATATTTGCAATTTGTGTATGTTTCTCTTTCTGTTTATAATATTTTTGTACACTAATAAAAAATTATTTTGCCATAATACATGTATATATTTTAACATAGGCTCAAGATATTTTTTTATATTGATGAAATTTTAGGATATTTTTATATGTTGTACTACAGGATATATATATATATATATATATACATGTCATATATATATACATGCCATATATATATACATATATATATATATATATATATGTATGTATGTCAAAGTCATTTGTCCTCATTGCTTCTTGCTTAATATCTGTTTAAATATTTTTTATCTTTATATGTGAAGCTTTAATTTTTAAGCTACATAGGTATTAAGAATTATAGGCTATGCTTTTCTTACTTAGATGTGTTAGTCAGGATCTCTAGTACACAGAGATGTACTCTGAATAGTTTATGATCTTAAAACTTTTCAAAGGCCTATTGAATATGACATTTAAATGTTTTAATGATTTAGAATTCTATTGACATGTGATACAATTGCTCCTGCCAGCACCAAGCTACTCCAAAGAGTATGATGGACACCAGAAATACCCCATTTGGAGCTTGTTTTCTTCTTGGAAAAACTGAACTATATGACAAAGAACTGACTTTGCTTTGACTGCTGACAGTAGACACACTGTCCAAACTGGACAAATAGGATATAAGCAAAAAGAGACTGCTGAGCCTTACCAAGACATGGTAGGGAAGTCTTTTGAATCTCCTTACTTCTGAAAATGGTATGTCAGATATTCTAGGTCTTAATGAAAGTCGGTTACCCCAAAGTTACTGTGAGACTTTGGGCGACTGTTCTGGTAGCCAGCTGTTTTTGTCATTTCTTTCACCCTTTGGAAGATGTCTGTGTGCACTTCCTTCTTACTCAGGAAATACTATTTTACTTCTTAAGTCTTTGATGGGGTTGAAGACTAGATACTCTAAGCTACTATCCTCTCAAGTTAGGTAAGACATTTGAGGTACAAGATGTAGACTATTCAGTATAGGACAGCTGTTGGAATAATCTCTATTATTGCCAATTACCTGTGGCCTGAACATTTAGTGTGTGTTTCTTGCATGATGATGTTCTGGTTGGTTGTAGTTCTAATTTTGTGTGGGTGTTTTACCTTTTATTTCTCCTGAACAATACTTGATATTTCCTATTATTGCATATATTTTCATATTAGGTTTAGAACCCTCTTCTGTAGAGAAAAAGAGGAATTGTTTTGGGAAACCATCCAGCCAATAGTCTTTGAGGTGGTCTTCTGTGTGGGGCCTCAGGTGCTATATGTGTACTGGGAAGCAAGCTTTCTATCAGGTGATGATTGCAGATCAAATTGCAACTTCCAGTTCCTGTGGGAAGAATACTGGGATGGATCTTTGTTTGTAATTCTTGAGTGACTCCCCAATAAATATCCAACTTCTATTTATTCCAGACTCTCATGGGCTTTATTACAATCATCTATTACAGACTTTTGGTACATGGTATAAATGGGGAAACCTGGAGGCTATTAAGGTAAATTAATTAAAACAGATCTGAATATGGCAGCTACTGGGTTACTTCCTTTAAGTCACACAGGCAGCATCATAGCTATTGCCATGGGCTATGGAGAAGTTACAGAGGCAGTCAGGTATGAACCAGCTTTGTAAACTGGCTTCAGAACAGAGAGAATGGGCAGGCTGTATCATGACATTAATTTTAAAAATGGTAACGATGAGATATTTTACCTTGTATATGTTAGCATATATTTTTTTAAAAAAAATAGTGTTCTTAAATCAGTTATCTTTAAAGTCCAAAGAATATATATTATCACTTTCAATGTACTTTTAAAACGATGCACCATGTCCCAATGCAAAAAGCCATAAGACATCATTGAATATAAAATGAATATATTCTTATATTTCAGCTGCTAATCATGAGCTTAAGTATTCAAAATGTGAACTCTTCAGAATGTTTTAATTTAGGCTTCCTGATAAAGAGCCTATTTTTTACTTGAAATGGAGAACAATTAATTCTACTATAGGCTTCAGTAATGATGGTAATATGGGGACCTGATTATACTTTATAATGATAGCAGTAGTATAATTTTTTAAATGTTTTATTGTATCTATGAAGGGATCATTGTGTGACTTGCATTCCAAAACCCGATTCTCCAAAGAATTATCTGTTGTTGGGCTATTATTGTTAGGTTAAGTTATGTGTTTGATGTTGATTAATCCCTTTCTTGGGGTGTCTGTCATATCTTATAGTGTTTACAATTAATCCCTTCTGTAATCTGGCCCTGAGTTATTTTTTATGTGAAATATGAGAATGCATGCATTATTAATTTTCCATACAGAGACACATAATGGTAGGTGATAGGATTGCCATTATCTGTGGATTAATTCAAATTTGATAGAATTATCTCCCTCCAGAGAGAGATTATGAATGACTTTTAAAGGAACAGATTTCCATACTAACTTTGAACTTAATCAGCTATTTCATAATTATTCCAGGACTGCTACAAGGAATCCCCTGGCTTCTTATTATTCATAGTAGCAAAAAGAAATGTGTGCAACCTTTATTCATTTGGGAGGGGGCAAAGGTCTCAGAAATTGCCCTTCACGTGTTAATATTTCAGAGGCCTATTATTCTGGTGCAGTAAAAAGGGAAAGTAACATCCAAAGTTATTCAGGAGTTTTCTCTTTTTCTCAAAAATCTTCAATCTTGTTTCTATACCTCTTTCAGTGCCTCTGTAGTTATTGATAGAACACTTGCTGGCAGGTTTCCACTAGAGAAAATATTGAAATTTTGCCATCTGGAATGGAAATACAATGAGTTTGCAAAATAAATGTGTGCTTTGTTTAATTTCTTTAATTGAAGCTAACAAATTGGACTGCAAGAAAATATTTGATGAAAATGCTGGCTATCCTGAAAGCTACCTAGGACCATGTTTCTGCTTCATGTTAAAATATTGCTTTTCTTTTGTTTCTTAGTAGTTCATACATTAAGGGTGGTATCCATTCTCACATGCAAATAATACTGTAGTCCCAACTATCAAAGTACATGTTGTATTGCAACATGGAGTAGGGCAGTACATTAGTATACAAGGATTCAATTGGAGATATTTCAAACCTTCATAACTGAGATGTGAGATGATCACAATGTATGCCCTAAAGGACACACACTACTAGTTAATCGCCTAACTGGTAGCGGATAGTACTGCATCTTTAGCAAATGATTAAGTCATGAGTAATCTCCCACTTTGGGACTAGTGACTTATGAGGAAGGTTCACAGTCACTTCTCTACTTCCTCCATGTAGGGGACCATCTGGTGAAGAAACTCTCATCAGATACCTCTTTGTAAGTCAACCACCCCCAGGTACATTTTTAGAATGCTTTAGATTACACAAACAGACTAGAATGAGGTGACTATTCAATTCATGAAGAAGACATCAAAATATATATGTAATTTCAGATCTGACTTACAAGATTTTTTAAATGAGTTTTTTAAGTGCTATTAGCTTATAGAAATAAAGAATTGTTTTCTAACATATTTTATGAATTATATGTAGGGGTCAACAAGGTGGCTGAGTGCATACATAAAAGGGTTCACCATGCATGCTGGGTAATTTGAGTTTGACCCCCTCTACTTGGTGGTTTTGTGTGTCAAGCTGACATAAGTTAGTGTCATCATAGGATAAATCTTCAGTAGAGAAAATGCCTCGATGAGATCCAGCTGTCTTTCTCCATTAATGATCAATGGATGAGGGCCCAGTATCAAAAGCTTTCAAGGTCCAGCCTTAAGAGTCTTTCCTAAGGGTTCAAAAGGGACACTACAATAAGTGGAGGGACTAAGTCAAAGGGCTATAGAAAAATGATCTTCACATACCACATTCTTTATATTCATGTGCCCTCTATTCTTCTGTTTCATCTCTAGTAATCCTGTCCTGCTTTTAATTTCTTCATATTTATTCTTCTAACTTCTATTCTTTTCTCTAAAAATCTCTTTTTCCCCAGAGGCTTGAAGCAAAAGAAGGAGTTACAAGAATATCTCTCATTGGTCAAAAGCACACTACTAGGCTAAGTGATAAGGGTAGAGTCATTGCCATGGCAACATAGGGTCCATGTCCATAGGAGCAAACCCACAACCAGACAGGGAGGGCACAGTGACAGTGCCCAATGACAATTTGGGGACAGAATCCATTGTTAGTAGACTGGCATGCTTTTTTTTTTTTTTTTTTTTTTTTAGCAACTTTCATTGGGCGTCTGAGGCTCTGACCTTTTGTGTAGCTATGAAGTGTCAAACTTATGATCTATTTACAAAAGGCCTTTAGTCTAGTTTGAAGTTGCTCTGAGGTGAAAGTGACATAATTGTGTGCAATTAGCCTGAGCAAGAGAACAAGGCATGTTGTTAAGAGTTAGCATTCCTTGTGGGATAAATAGACCTTGTTATAAAACATGTGACACACACACACACACACACACACACACACACACATATATATATATATATCATAATATATATGTATTTGGTTTATCATGACAGGGTTTCTCTGTGGATTTGGAACCTGTCCTGGAACCAGTTCTTGTAGACAAGGCTGGTCTCAAACTCATAGAGATCTTCCTGCCTCTGCCTCCCAAGTGCTGGGGTTAAAGGCATGCACCACCACCACCACCACCACCCAGCATGTTTCATATATATTATATACATCAAAATTATATAGCTAAATTAAAAGTCATCTTCTAGACCATCCACAGATATGTGTTCCCAGAAGATGGACTATTTCCATGAGATAAGCACATAAGTAGTGGAAAATACCCAAAGCTGTTTTAGGGAAGAAAAGAAGTGGCTTATAAGAGAAATTACAGACAGGAGCTACTGGCTTCCTCAGCCAGTGACCCCATGGCCTTGTCAAGTGGGGCTCCCTCCAGCAGGAATAATGTGTCTTGTGGGTCAACCTGTCAAACACTAGTTAACACCTGCTTTTTCTCTCACAGTCCCTGGCAGCCAAGCCCATGGTGGTGGTATCATCTCTGGGCTGTTGGTCCTGAGTTCTATAAGATGATGAGTAGAGAAAGCCATGGGGCAAAAGGCAGAAATCACCTTCCCTCCATGGCCTCTGCATCAGCTTCTGCCTCTAGGATCCTGCCATGTTTGAGTTCCTGTCCTGACTTCCTTCAGGGATTAATAGCATTATGGAAATGTAAGCCAAATATACCCTTTCCTCCCCAGCTTGCTCTTTGGACATGGCATTTTTTTTTGAAGCAATAGGAACCCTAAGATACACCTAGAAGCCACATAAAGGTGGAAAGGGCAATTATGCTACAAAGTTGTTTTCTGATTTCCACACATGTATTATTGCATACACTTATCCATATCAATACAACACATAAACACATATACAATAATAAAGAAGAAAACCCTTCCCTTTTAAAAGCTTCACAGACTTATCTAATACACAGCCCTATTTACTAACAACTATAGTAGAGAGAACTATATTAGAGAACATCTTCTCAGTGTTTAAGAGAGTGTACTACTCTTGCAGAAATTCTCAACTCACCCCCCAGTGCCTGTGTTGGGCAGCTCATGATTGCCTGTCACTCTGGGGTATCTGCTGGCTTCCTCTATCTCTTTTGGTTATCCATACTCATAATGTGCATGTCTACCCACCTCCCAACATATATACACATAACTAAAGTAAAATAAAAATTTAAAAAAGCAAGACACTAGACTATATTTTGATGTTGCTTCTGTGTGGTGAGTGTGTAATTTGTGCCCACTGACTTCTGTGTACTTGTGCCAGGAAGCACTCATAGCAACCCAAGCGAGGCATTATTTCAGGTTGGCTGTTAACATCCATCTCTAGGAATTTTATGATATTCGCACAAAGTTGAAATATCTTTGCCACTTTTCACAATGTTTATAATTTCTAGTCTCTGTCAGACAAACCTATAATTTATATCTCTGTAAAGCAATATCAAAGTGAGTTCAGTAACATTGATTGTCAATGTATGGAAATGACTGAAATGTATAGTTTTTCTATTCCCAAAATGTTGTTACATTGTCAGTAATTCAGGCTTACACACAGAAAATACTCTGTGAGTCAAATGCTAATGTTGTCTTTGATTAAACTTACAGTTTAGAAAGTTTTAATCCCTATATGGCTGATAGCGGTATAGAAGTTCACCTGACATACTTCTTTGTTGTCTGTATACACACAAGCATACCTACTTGGACACACACACACACACACACACACACACACACACACACACACACACACTTTTTTTTCCAGTACAGGCACAAGCTCTTGCCCTTGTTTTCTTCTGTGCTTTGTGTGTATTCCTCAAAGTTCTTGTACTGGAAACAAAATCCCTAACAGAGTCATAAGAAATGGGACATTGAAGAGATGATTCTGTCATGGGGCAGAGACCTTGAGAATGGATTGATGTCATTTTCACAGGAGTGGACTAAAGACTAGAGGATACGTTTGACTCTCCTCACTTGGTCTGAGATGCCCTCTTGCCCTTCTGCCTTCTGCCCAGATGTCAGAGACTGTATGAATTCACTCCACAAGGGAGGCTCTTGACCTTGACTTCCCAGCTTCCATCATGAATGAATTTGTTCTCTTTATAAAGTATTCACTTTTGAGTATTCTGTTAAAGTAATACAGATGACCTAAGAAATTATGTGGAAATAAAAATGTTCTATTCCTTTCTCTCTTTTTTTTGGTTTCCTCCAATAATAAATAGACAAGAATTGTGACAAATAAGTGATTAAAATCAACACTGTCCTGGTGTATGGGAACATTCAATCATTCTCATTGTTTTGTAATAGAATTTTAAACTATTGTTCATGCCATCTTTCCTGAAGGGGAACGTTTTAGGCACTAGGAATTCCCAAAAGGCCTTGGTTGTTTTACACAGTTGTAGAAGGGACTTGGGATATTGCTCATCACTTTAAAGATCTGTTCAATTCATCTATGAAAGGATGAACACTACCTGCTGAGGTAAATGAGACTCTCTGGATGGTTTTCCTTTTACTCATCCATCTGTCCTTATCCATGAAGTCATCTAGTAAATGTTTAATAATGACCTTCTGTAGCTGCTGCTCTGGTAAAATAGACAAACAAGCAGATTATCGATGGTTTCTCACACTTTGGCAGGACTATGAGAATCCCACAGGGAAGCAGGTGGCTGCACTGCTGAGTATTGTTTACTGTGAGTGGTACTGGAGGAAGAAACATGGAAGAAGAGATAGATGGTAGATAGATGTGTGTGTGTGTGTGTGTGTGTGTGTGTGTGTGTGTGAGAGAGAGAGAGAGAGAGAGAGAGAGAGAGAGAGAGAGAGAGAGAGAGAGAAGAGAAAGAGAATTTCCATGCTGTAAGAGCTTAAGGGAAAGGGCATTCAAATTTTCTAGTATTAAACAATTTATTTTAAAAGTATTGTTCTTTCATAGCTTGTCCAAATATTACTTTGGATGAAACATATTCATAGCTACTCATAATATAATCTGGTGAACCGAAATTCTTTCAAAGCAAGGAAGAAAAAACATTTTCTCCCAATTTCCTGGCTTTTTGGCTTTAGGAAGAAACCCCATTGATTGTTACTATTTTGGACACTTGTGCCTTGTTTAGAAAACAGCATTGGTATATTTTATACTGCTTGGCTAAATACATCCGGGTACTTACCACTGTAATTTACTGCATGTCAAACTAGCCTGTCGCTGGACCACAAAGGAAATGACCCGGGAAGCTTTCCGCCTTGCTTTTATATTTAAGAAATAAATCATTCTCTCAGCTAAAGCATAGAAAACTGTAAAGTGGAGCCCAAGCATTGATAATTATTTTAAATCCTATAAATCCCGTTACCTCACACTATAGCCATAGAATTTACTTCTTTTTAAAATCTTTTATTTTTGTCTTATAAAATGGCCCATTAATTATGTAGTCTTTACAGTTCTGAATGTAAAAAGCTGTGTCCTTTACAATGTTCATTTGCCTGCAAATGTAAATGTTGAGGTACCTGAACTGATTTTGTTTTATGTCCATAGAAGCAAGAAATCATCTTATCTTAGTACTGAGAATTTATAGGATATTTGAACCCAATCTGAAATAAGAAATAAATAAAAATCACTTCAGAAATGCTGAAAATAATCTCCCAGGATCTTCTAACTTTGCCCTTAAGCTTATTACTGATGTGATGTCCAACACTATTCTGCTACACCCATAGACTGGTGACTATGCCAATTATTATCAGAGAGGCTTCATCCAGTAACAAAAAGAAATAGAAGTAGAGGTCTAACATTAGAAGCAGTCAAACATTAGACCTAGCTCTGGGAATCCTGCTGAAGTGAGGGAGGATGATGGATTTTGGGATCCAAGGGGTGAAGGACAATGTAAGTTACCTAAACAATTAACATGCGGTCTTGGTTGGTTCACAGAGTGAATTTGTAACTAGGGAGCCTGCATGGGACTGACCCAGGGCCTCTGCATCTATGTGACATTGTGAGTTTGTGGTCCTCACAGAGGTTCCCTCTAACACTTTGGCTGACTTTATGGACCCAATACCTCATACTGCATTGTCTTGCCCTATACAGGGAGGTGCTCAGTCTTACTGAAACTTGATATACCATGATTTGTTGATACCTGTGGAAGGCCTGCCCCTTTTCTGAGCAGAATCTGAGGAGGAGTAGATTAAGGAGTTGGAAGTCTGGGAAGGGAATGGGAGGAGAAGAGTGAGTGGAAACTGCAGTCTGGATTTAAATAGATTTAATTAAAAACGAAAATCTTACTAGTGATGTGGACATTCATCTGGTGACAAAACCAAAACAATGAAGCCTTCACCTTCTTTTGGGGGTAATTATGGCAAGATTTGACAGGTAGTGTGTTTTGTTGGCTGTGTTTTCTTAAAAGCTTGATAAACCCCAAACCACAAAGCCCAAAGCATTTTGGAAATATAGCCACTGAACAGACAAACATGGCAGCCAACTTGTCTGTAACAGTTGCAAATTGTTCATTATGTTTGAAGTCCACCTTTAAAGTCTTTAAAAGTAAGAATACCAGACCCCAGTCATCTAGGAGCACATGCCATTTTGATAAAAGAAATGGCTGAGGCAAAAGGCAAAGTACTCTGTCTGCAATACAGAGGAACCAAGTTTAAAATGCTTGAGGTAGATCTTCCAGGCAAAGGCTCCATCCAAATTCCCACTCGTGGAACCTGTGCAAGACCAAGCAGATGGGGAACAAAAACTGCCCACAAGATTTGCCCACCTCATATTTGCATTGAAATTATTCAGCCAGTCTTCTGAGTGGATTAAATAAATCATACAGCTCACTTGAAAATTCAGAAATGGTGAATGTGCCATGCTTCTTAACTGTAACTTAATAAAACAGGTCTAAAATAGTCTCATGCTTTGTTATTCGTATAGCATTATTAGGTGTCAAATGTAGAGTTGAGTAGCATCCCTACGACTGGCCCTACAGACAAGCCATGTTTATAATGGAGTGTTCATATTTCATTGATGTTAATGTGTATGTTTTCTTCCTTTCTCAGGTGGACTCATTCACCACAGAGGCTATAAAGTCCAGCTTCATGACCTTTCAGCCACATGGAATTTCCAATCAGAGACTGTAGAAACTAAGGGGCTCTCATGAAGGGGAAGTTGAGTTGGGGACTGAGATGTGCCTTAGCACACATGAGGCCTGGTTTCCTCCCAAGAATGAATGCTGAGCATGCAGAAGGCCTGCTGCAGTCCCCAGACCATTAAACAAGACAGGGGAAAAGGAAACGTGAAAAAGGAAAGGTGTTCAAATGGGAACTGGACTACATTCTGTGGGCTGTACTTTGGCAGCCCTTGGTCTTCTGTGTTCTGGACTCCTGTAGTTCTAAGCAGTAGCCACAGTTGCATCCTCTACACAGCAGAAGTTGGGATAATAGGAAAGCAAGGTTTTTAATGAAAAAGAGCAGAAAGGGGGAAAATTCTAATAAATCATTATATCAATTCGTATGTGCGTAGTTGCGCATGTCCGTATGTAACATCTATTGGTTTCAACTAATTTGATAACAATCATAAACATACACTGAAAATATTAAAGACAAATTGATAGCTAAAATGTTTTTGAATGATCAATAATGAAAACAGATGTTTATGGCTTACATTAGAGGAAAACCCAAGTTAATTCCTTAAAAATCATTTGAATATGGAGCACATAGCTACAAAATAACTGAAAGTTAGAAATACAGAGATTCATCAAGATATTAATTGATAAATGTGTGATATTTTATAATGTTTGCTGACATATTGTACTTTTTGTTATTTAAATTAATATTCTATCTGATTGTCATTTGTCTTAAAGTGGTCACCGAGGCTGTCTGCCCTTGCCAATAATTCTTACACAATCTAGGAATTCATTTTTAAATCTAGGAAACTTTTCAAAATCACCTCATTCTTTACTGTATGCTATCAGAAAAACAAAATGTGAACTCATCAGAAAAAAATCTGTTTGCTAATAAATACGATAATAAGACATAAATCACAAAGGCAATAGTTTCCCAAACACATCCGCCTTAGATTTCCTCTTCTCCAGTGGAAAGGATTCAGGCTCAAGCATCTAAAAGCTAGTTCAGGGTTTGGGGAAGCTGCTTCTAGCTAAGTCTATTGAATAATTTATTTACTTATTACATTTTATTTAGCTTACAAGGTGCCACAGTTTTCTCCCAGTGTTTCCATACTTTGTCCCTAGCCTCCACTCCTCCCGTCGCCTGCTGGATCCTTCCAGCCCAGCGTTTTCTCTTCCATTCATGTCACATGTGCTCTGTTAATACTCTACACTCCTTAAAGCCCTTCATATCCCTTAAAATCTCTTTTCCTTCAATCACATAGGTCACATTCTAATTTCTCCCCTCACTGAATCACACCTGAATACACATATTTAACAACTAGCAGGTCAACATAAGAGAGAGAAAATGCCTCCTTTGTCTTTCTAAGTCTGAGTTACTTCATTAAACACAGTATTTTCTGATTGAAAACAACATAAGGCCCAGAAAGAAAAGGCTATTAAACTTGGCAGTTCATGTTCTTGGGTCCCCTTTCATGAGTTTGTGCACAGGTACTATTTGGACACTTTTATTGTTTGAAAATTTGTATATATGTACAATGTATTTCATTAAAACTTTAAAAGTTTGAATGGTAATTGCTTTTGTGAGAGGTGAAAAGTTATTCTTTTTAAATTTATGTAATGGCATCTAGAAAAAAATGAGTAGCACTTTCATAGTGAATTACTCTGTAGGAATATATGGCTATGGAAATATTTTATTAAAAGAAATTCTGAAAGAATTTCCACCATTTAAAGTCATGTGTAATCTCTCATTTGTCTCTGTGCAAACACATGGAACTCTGTTCAACTTGGGATATGGGAAGGGCAGAGTGAGTGCCATGTTTCAGTACCATACATAATTAACGAGAGGCCATGCAATATTCATAGTGGGGAATTATTATAGATTGCAATGGGAGAGAAAAGACTTAGAAACTGAAGAAAAATGAATCACTTGGCTGAGATTCAGCTTACATCATTTCATTTATTTATATAATTAATCTAAAGAACTTATTTTCCCTTGGGGATAATGACAGACCATAGCTGTGCTGCACTATTGAACTATTAGTACATGCCCCAAAACTACAAAGGGGTGCTGTGGTTTGTTTGCATCCTGGCAGGAGGTGTGGGTATCAGGACCAAAAAAAGGGGGATTCTGTTTTGCTTTGTACTTGAAGCCTGTCCCAGTAATAAGACTGTTCACATTTTTTTTATAGTCAAGGAGGATCAGAGCCTGTCAATGATTTGTGTTATTGCATGGTTTCATTTTTTGAGGATAAGGATGTTGGTGATGGGTTCTAGAAAGCCGGTTTAATGAATAAATATCTCTTGGCAGAGGTTGTTTTCTGCCCCCATAGAGCATAAAGATGGCTCGAGGTAGTATTAATTAATGCCAGGAGTGCCAATGAAGTAACAAACTACTACTATTTGCAGGATGCAAAGAGGCTGAAGGTGAGTTGGAAGAATAATAGTCCTGAAAAATCATTTCTCTTGTCTCAGTTGCTTTTCCTGGGTGTACTTATTTGTATGAGAGAAATGGGCAAATTTTCCTTTTATTCCTTAAATCGTGTTGTTTGGAGACCCTGGAAGCTGTGGCCCTATAGAAAGCAAAGGACAGATTACTCCCATGACATGGAGCCTCATTAGGGTTTTGAAGGAAATGACCTTGATGTGAGCCAAATCCATCAGGTATAGAATTGGAGCACTAGTTAAATTGCTCATCTTGTTGACAAGGCGATCTCCTGGCAAGCTTGAAAGAGCCTTCATTGTTCTGTGTGTGGCCCAGGAACAATGCTAACAAATGAGCTATGTCCAATCAGGGGGAGACTTGTCCTCACCTTTCAGCGCTCTGACACTACCTTTTCTGCCCTCCTTTGTTAGCTTGGTAAGTAGAATAAAAGGCACAGAAGGAGCATGGGGGTTCTAACAACTTCTCAGAAGGCAAAAGTAGAGATTTTTTTTTAAATAGGAAAAAAGTACTGTAGTTTAAAATGTATCTGCTATAGGTGTCCATTATATGTTAAAACATTTAAAAATGGAACCATTCAATTCTCCTGAAAGGTCAGACATTTATAAATGAAAACTTTTTCAAGTGTGTTCTTCTCACAACGCTTTCTTCATTTTTCAGTTTCTTTTAAAAATTCATTTAATTTCTAACTACATCTCTTGTGTGCATGTCAGTGTGGGAGCAATTGCACTTGTGTGCATGTTTCTGTAGATGCCAGACATTGGATTTCCTGGAGCTAGAGTTATAAGAGGTTGTAAGCTGCCCGGCATAGGTGCTGGGAACTGGAACTCTGCCTTCTGCAGAAGTTCTAATTAAGCCCATTTAACCACGCATCCCTGTTTCAATCCACATTTCTTTTTCATTCTTGTGCATCATTGTTATCATATTAGAGTTTCCAACCTCAATTAAGTATGGTATTCTACCCACAGTGAATATCATACAGCACATTTATAAGCATGAGTTCTTCCATCTTTTCTTGACTTCTGATACCTCACATTATGAAGTAATGGCAGGTCTAGGTATTTTAGATATGTCTGTTATTTATTCCACAATCATTCCATCTTTTGGATATTTGAAAGGGAAACCTCACAGTGATGCTTCTTTCTTCATGTTCCATTTTATTCTCTAGAACATCATTTTTACATGGCTTGTTTGTGATAATATTACATTTGAAGGGTTTGTTACTGTCATGATTGTCAGGATTCTCCTCTGTGAAGTTACCGTTTTCTCTTAATAACTGGGAAATAGTTTGTGGATACTGACTTGAAGAATACAAAAATATCCATTAATACATTGTGTGTTTTATTAACATAGACTCCTATCCTTATTTCTATTAATGGATTACAATATGTACTATTATTATTAAATCACTCCATCAGACTGCCATGTCACTGTAGTATGTCTTCACAAATGTTTGGGCCATTAGTGCACAGGGAAACAAACTCTCCCAGTGCAACATATTTTTCTATTGTAGCTATGAATTCAATGACAATCAGCACCAGGGTGACCAGTTCTCTCCAAAACTTTAACCTCAGGTGTGTGAACTGCTTTCCTTCCTGCATAGTACCTGCTGACTCTCCTATTCCCTGATATCATGTGATGCTCGCTATTCTATACCAAAGCCTTTTCATACCCTGTCTGGGATAACTTGGGCTATTTTATGCCCCTCCTTTTTTTTTTTTTTGCACTGGACCATTGCAATTCTCTCACCACATTCCACGATGCTTTTACTTACGAAGCTTGACCTAACACCTGAATCAAAGGTAGTTTTGGAAAAGAGGCACTTCAAGACACTGGATGTTAGCAGTCTCTAGCTTGAAGCAATGTTATTCATAAGAGGGATCTAAGAACTTATAGGAACAATTTTTCTCATTTTCAAAACTAGGATATTGCTACTGGGGTCTGTTGGGAAATGCCATAGATGTTGCTCAAAATCCCAGGATACGCAGGACAGTCCCTTTAAGAAATGTGGTCCTAACAGGTTAAATGTTTTGAGGTTGAGAAATCTTGTACCGAAAGCACCAGAAAACCTGGATTTTCAATATTGTTTCAAGAATTCAAACTTCCACATGTGACATATCCTATGTTTCTGAATGGGAATCAACCCAAAATCAATTAATCAAGTCATTAATTATATCAGATTCTTTTGTTTCTCCAGTAAAAATAACCAAATATATAATTACACAAAGAGAAATGACCATACCTTACAAACTTAGAGGACTTCTGAGGGAGCATTATAAAAAATTAAGACACATTGCAATAATGATCCCCTAACAACGGAGAAAATTTATCTAATACCCATGTAACAGAATATTCTCACCCTTTTCAAGCAAGATTGCATGAAGTTACTTTGTTTGGAGCTAATGTAGAAATCATGAGTTATAGCATTTATGTAACAGATAATGTTCTCCAGTGCTCCATACCCCAGTAAATTTTTGCTTAACTTAATCCTTCTCCACTTAATGGCTTATATAACTGATGGTTCCTGTCTTATTGGAGACTCTAATGCATTAGAATATTGTTGAATCTGGAAACATGTAAATCATGTTGCTGTGCAAAATATTCACTAATATATGCAAATGCATTAAAAAGTTGTATGTAAATATATCACTTCATGTACACAAGTAAATGACTCAGGCACTCTCAGTGGAAACAAATCAAGGAGCTAAGAAAATTAAATACTTGGAAAATGGCACTATCATGTTTGGGTAACTAAATTCAATTTATGTGTTAAATTAGTGAGTTATTGCTTGATTCTGGAAAAATGTAAGTGTAGCAGGAAGCAAAAAATTCAGAAGTAGATATGTTTAAGTGAAGGAGATAAGGCCCATACTTTTCAAGCATTATTGAGTTTTCTGTTTTGGAGTTGGGGCAATGGCTTAGCAGTTAATGGTCTTTGCTGCTCTTACAGAGGACCAGAGTTCAGTTCCCAGTACCCACATTCAGAGCCTGACAACTGCTTATAACCCTCTCTCACCCCAGGACAATCCACTTCCGTCTCTCCCAGTTCAGCAGAGTTGAAAGGGATTTTGCTGCTGCCTCCTCACTGTTTCGCCGCCCTTGTGCTTGCTTGCCCCATAGTTCTGTTCATGTGAAAATTCTGTGTGTCTCCCTTGGAAAATAATGCTAAAGAATTTTTTGTCACGAGCATGTTCTTAAAACGCTATTACCGTAGACTCAGTCTTGACGAAGCATGGTGAGTGGTCAAAGCCCATCTGTACAAGAGGCAATGAATGTATTAAAAGGTTTTGAATCAGACTCCCTTGCTTCCCATAAATCGATGACATTTTTATACAAGGCATAAAACAACTAGCAAACGAAGCTACAATCATGAGATTATTAGCAAATAAACCTGCTTGCCATGAATCTATTGGGGGAAATAGTCCCATGACACATTTTAAAATAGTATATGAAGTTCTATAAAATTTCACAATGTGATGGGTGATTTACTGCAATTTTGTTCCTGTTCCTCCCAGATGGTGTGCAGTTTGGAAGTGCTGCCCTGCATTGAGAGATCCCTTACAAATGCCACAGTGGTAGCCGGCACTGACTGCAGGACAGCAATCCCCTACAGAAGGTTGCAATAGTACTAAAAAGGAAGGGGATGACATCCCAGTTGGAGTAAAAAGCTGCAACAGAAACAATAACATCAAGCAATCAGGAGGTTGATGAAGCATGAAGATTCATTCTAAATGTCTGACCTAGAGACCCTGTAAACTATGACCATTGTGTCTCAACAGAAAAGAGAAGACAGTCCTCAGAGTTTCTCTTTCAACCCTCCTAACCCTGCTGGTTTTTTTTTTTAATGACTATGTTCCTGCATTTTTTTAAAAAATCATCATATACCAGAGTGATCCAGTCTCTGATGACATTCTTTCTGACTTTCAGATCATGTGCAAAAGAAACTTCTCCTGATAATTCCATTTCAAATTCTCATGCTAGACTAACTGGGTTCCTTTGTCTTTACTTAAAAGTCTGTTGAATCTCTGCACTGCATTTTAGCGTTCCTGCATGTGTTTGCTGTTGCCACTTTGTTCAGAACAATGTGTGCTAAGTCTTGATGTGCCTCCTTTTCTCTGCATTAAAGACAGGACTAGAATGGACTTCTTCCCTCTTTTCCTCCCTTTCTCCCTTTCCTTTCCTCTCCTTCCCTCTTAACTCCCCCTTCTCTCATTTGCTTTCCCCTTTAATTTTGATTCTGTGTGTAACGTGCTAACATGCTCTATCACTGAACTGTACTCCTTTTCTTTATGCAGTTGCTAAGTCTTCTACAATGTTTATGTGGTTTACTTGGGGATACTTGAAGGTATAACCACACTGAGAGCTTTGCTACTCTTAAAGAAAAATAGGTCATTTAATAAAACATATTTGAGGAAGAAAAACAACCAAACTTCTGTCGAGCTGTAATTAATCAAGTATATTTTGGTAATTTACTGAATCAAATGCATGTTATTTATTAGAAGGGCAAAGAAAAATTAATAATTGGAAGGCATTTGAAGAATGGCAGTGCTCATGGTTATATAGTTCATGTTTGGTTTGATGAATCTTTTAATCCATTTTGGGAATTGGAGAAGCTTTGCTTGGAGGGAACATACTTCTCATTCAACCATTGACTATGATTACTCTTGCTGGAATGGGGCTTGGTCCTCTTGGCCAATTAAAGAAAAGCTAATTGTGAGAAAACTCAAGTGAACCTAAAACAGTATTTCAGTCTAGTAATGAACTAATGTGAAGCAACTTGTAAAGTGATCTTAATTGCCAATACAAATATATATTCATGATAAATTCCAAATTTTCTCAATCTTTTAAAACATAAATTTAGTCCTATCCCATGTCTGAGAGAAAACAACTGAGTCCTGCCTGGCTTATTTGTCCAGGCTGTGCTTGGGGGGGAAGTGTGTGGATTAAGAAATGGAAGATAAAATAATTATAGAAAAGACAAAGGCATCGTATAGACTCAGGAGGGCATCTTTAGTAATACTGGGAAAAGCCCCAATTTTATTACACACAGTCCTTATATACCATAATCAAAAGTGGGTAAAGGCAAAAAGTCTTTCTTAACAAAATAAAAAGAACAAGCAAGTGTAATTACCCTCCTAAACCTTCCCTAAACCAAGTATCCTGTTGTCAAAACGAGATATGCAATAGCCACATCTTAGTCTAAAATCCTGTTGTTAAAGTAAGACATCCATTAGTTACTCCTTAGGCCAAAGATCCTCTGCTCAAGGTAAAATACACACTTTAGGCCAAACATTCTGTGGTTTGACCTTGAGAAAGAAATAGTGGGCTTGAATTCCCTTATCTTAAGTCCAGAAGAAGCAGGGCCATTTCTACGGGCTCTGATGGTTTGCATGTATTTATTTTTATATTCTTTGAAATTTTCATATGTGTATAAAATAATTCTTAATCACATAGACTTCCTCTTGCTCCCTCCATATCGCCCTGCCCCCTAAATGTGTATCTATTGCCAGAGTTTTTTTTCCCAACAGGTCTTTCTGCAGCTTCAGTGCCAAGCAAACACAGAGGTAAAATACATGGCTGGGACTTCTTATTGGCTAGCTCAGTTTTAATTACTAACCCATTTCTATTAATCTATATATTTCCATGTGGTCTTATTTTACCAGAGAAGGGCCCAGATCTGCTACTCCTTCCTTGGCTACATGGTGTCCCTTTCCAAGGCCTCTCTGCCTACCTTTCCCAGAATTCTCCTTATCTCCTAATCCTGCCTATCTTCTTGCCTCTATTGGCCAATCAGTGTTTTATTCATCAACAAATAAGAGAAACATATACACAGAAGGACATCCTCTAGAATATGTCCTTTCCAGTTCCAAATAGTCTTCATTTATTTATAACCCACTCAGTCTAATCAGTGCTGCTCAGATGTGCATGGCTGGGGTTGTCCACTGCATCATAAACAATCTGTGTTTGGACATCCCTGGGGGATAAATGACTCTTCCCTTTTGAAGCAACCAACTGCCAGCTTGGGAGCCCTTCCTACCTCCATTCTGGACTTTTTGTGCTGGTTTGATCTTGTGCCATTCTCATGAGGATGACCATAGCTATTGTGATTTCATGTGTTCAGTAGCCATGCCAAACCAACAGAACAGCATTCCACAGTTCTCTTTTCCATCCTCCAGCCCTTGTAACCTTTCACTTCCTCTTCTGTGGTGTTCCTTGAGCCTTGGGGGCAGGTATCCCAAAATAGTTGACACATGTACTGTCTGCACTCCATACTTTGAGCAGTTATGAAGCCTTGTATTGACCACCGCCCACTGCAATAAGAACCTTCCCTGATCAAGGTTGAGAGTGCATAAATCTATAGCTATAACCATAAACATTTAGAAGGCAGTTTCATAATATGACAACACCAATAGGTTTCACCTAGGTCCTATGAATTTCTTTACTATGTGCATTGACCATGTTTACAGCACCAGTCAGGAATTTATTTCTGTGGAGCAGGCTCTAAATCCAATCAAGAGACAGTCTTGCCACAGAGGTATCCACAGAGGTGAATCCAGAAGACATAGGTTATTAAATAAAAGTATAAGTGCCAGGCATGGGATAACCTCTTATGAGGCATTCAGTCAACATGGCCTGTTGCTAATGTTGCCACTGCTCTTTGCTGCCCAATATAACTTGGTAGTTAGACTCTGTTACTGAAAATACCACTCATGTGGAATGCAGGCTAAAGAAAAGTCAATCTTGACTGACCAGGGGACTGACTTCCAGCTAGCTATCACACAGATGTTGTATGGTAGCTTCTCTAACTGCTGATGGAAAAACCAAAATGAACATGGATGGTCTTACCTAGTGCTAGACATTGCATGTTACAAATCTTACCTACCAAATTCTTCTTTTTCTTCTATTCCTTTGCTCTTCCTTCTCAGGTACACATGTATGCCTACTCAATACACACATAAGAGGGAGGTATCAAAAGATGTTAGCTGGTAAGATGTCGCATTTGGTAAAGTAATTGCCTTGTAAGAACACGGACTAGAGGTCAATACCAGAAGGCATGCTTTAAAAAACAAAACAAAGAAACAAACAAAAAACAACAGGAAGTTATGTCTTCTGTGGTGGAGGCAGGTGGATCTGTAGGGCTTTTATTCCAGCCAATCAAGTCTAATGCATGAACTGTAGCCCTATAAACATCTTGCCTCAGAAATAAGGTAGACAGTGTTTAGCAATAGTACCCAAGGCTGTCCCCTGACTTACACACTTACACAAACACACACACACACACACACACACACACACATGCACGTGAACATACATAAAGATGCACACATACACAACACAAACACAAAATAAAAGAACACAGTGATATATTATTCATAAGTATTAGGATATATATTATTAAAAACAATAGTAAGTATCTTTGATACTGCTAACTAGAAAGTAGAAAAGCATAACAATTGTGGAAAAGATTTTAAAGAAATATCTTCCAGGCATATTCATTCTTATTCCTTATTCTACCACTATTGGGGGTAGCATGGTATCTCTGCCAATGGTAATTTCAAAACTAGGGCAAGTGGCCCAGAAGCAAGTGGTCACTGTTGTTTTCTCTACCTATATATGTCAGCTTCCATTATTAATTTTTTCAACTTACCACTTACAAAAGAAAATAAAAACAACCTCTCCCCAAATACCCCAAACAGGATGGCCTTGCTGGATCCCTGCCACTCTAGTTTAATGCCAGTGGTCCATATTTATTATGTCCAAACATATGTTTACATGATTGTATACATATTTCATCAAACCAAAACTTATAAACAAAAATTTTCCTAAGTTTGGTGTTATTATGTTTGGAATTGTTCCCTGTCACATCAAATTTTTATTTCAACATAGCAATTTCCCTTATTAATATCCCTTTCATTATAATAGTGTCAGCTGTGATATTGGTCGTTAATAAGGAAATATTCTGGCCCTGTCAACACAAAAGCTAAAGCATACACAGGACACAAATGTTCCCTGACATCAAATGAGTAAATAAGCCACATCAGGCATGCAGGAAAAAGTAGGAAATCCTTCCATTTTGTGCCTATGTATGAACCTGTAGGGTACAGATCTAAGTACAGTATGCCCATCACTGAAGGAAAACACTGCATGATTCCTTGATATTTTAATAAAAATGATGCAAATTTATAAAATCAGCAGGTAGAATGGTGTTATCCAGGGTCTGAGAAGATGAGGTAAGGCATTATTGCTCTTCGATGCTGTACATTTTCTCTTATATAAGAAGTGAAATTCCAACATTCAAAATTTGCAACATGACACATTACCTCTAGTCAGCATGTCTAATTGGCGCTTTGGGTTACATCAAGAGAATAAATACTGTGTTAGCTATTCCTACCAAATGGAGTCAAACCAAAGGAAACAGAATGAGGCACAAGAACACAAGGAAATTATGATGGTCATGCTAAGAGTCTTAACTCTGTAATGGTTTCAACATTTGTATGCATATTTCCAAACTCATAAATTTCAACTCATGAAATAGGTGCACCGTCTTTAACAGCAATTAATGAAAACAGAGGCCATGAATATAAAGCAGAGCAAGCAGGGGCATATGGGAGGATTTTGAGGGAGGAAATGGAAGGCGAAAGCATATAACTATATTAAATCTCATAAAAGAAATATATTTTTAAAATAATTCTTAAATGTGATTCAAAAAATTATAATCAATAATTAAAACTCACCAAATTTGGCTTCATCAATGGTACAATATAAATTTTCTCTGCTAATATCTTAATGAAATAAAACTGGCAAACCAGAGGAGATTCCCTTCATGTGGAATGGGCTCCCAAAGTCCATTCAAATGTTCAGAGAAAACCTCCATATAAATATGTGTACACAATGTAAATATGTGCACTGCATGTTAATGCTTCAGGCCACCCCACTCATTATTCCAAAATAACAACCCATAACACATTCATACAGTGATACAATGGAAATCTGTAAAACATTAAAATGCCGAGCACACAGCACTGTGGATCACTCAACAATATGCTTATATCCTATTGTGTTAAATGAAAGAACAAAGGGAAAGCAAAACATATATGAAAAGGTTGCAATGCATTTTACATGTATATAACATGCTGACCACATCTCGATAAGGCAAAAATATACTAAATGATAATAAAAATAAAAGTTTATTTACTCTTCTCTACACATTCACAGAAGAAAACATAGTAACCCTAACCCAGCACAAGTGGGCAGCAGACTATATAAAGCTTTATGGCTAAATTAACCACTACTATTTGCATTTATTCTTTAAAATTGAGTATCTATTTTCCTAAACAGAAATATGAACTGTTTGGGTATCAGCAATAAATTAAAACAATTCAAGCAGTAACACTGACATATTTATATGTTGATAAATTTATATATTAATACATTAAATATGATAAATAAAGCATAAAACAACTGAATTTTAAAATGTTTAGGATTCAGCACATTAATATCAAATTCCAATAGAATGTACATGGAGATGGACTTTGAAATGTATTTTGCTAACTTTAACAAACTATTTTTAAATGCTTTAATTAGGTATAACACCTTATTTTTTAAATTAACTTTTCATATATTGTATATTCATATCTTTTTTCTTTAGAATCCATTGATGTTGTTTTGATTGAATGTTGGAAGTTGTGGCTTCCAACATTTCAGGGCTAATTGTTGAGCTAATGTGTAGGCAATGAAGTTGGTAATGCTTTATGGGTGTCGCTTTTAACATTATTAGAGACACCATACTTGCAGAGGAAGCAAGCATAGACCTAATCCACTCACAATAGCCTCAAAGAAATTAAAATAGCTAGGAAAAAACTGGAAGAAGTAAAGGCCCTCTACAACGAAATAGTAAAACCTCTGTAAAAAGAGATAAAGGCACTAGAAAACTGATAGCCATACCATGCTTATGGATTGGTAGCATTAATATTCCACCAGATCTATTTTTGGTATCACCAAAATCGCCATTGTATGAAAATCTGTTTACAGATTCAATGCAGTCCCAATAAAAATCCCCATTTGATTCTTCACTGAAATAGCAAAGCTATCCTAAAATTGGTATGTAGCAGCAAAAGACCTCAGACAGCCAAAACAATTCTGAATTAAAAAATAATGCTGGAGAGATTACTATTCTAGATACTAAGATATATTACAGAGCCATAGTTATAAAAACATGTCATTGGCACGGAAAGAGACATGTAAACCAGTGAAACAAACTCAAAGGCTCCAAATATGAGGACACTTAATTTCATACACTTAACATTTGGCAAACACCCAAAAACATAGCTGGAGAAAAGGAAACATCTTCAACATGTGGTGCTTGGAATGCAGAAGAATGAAATTAGCCCTGTACAATAACCATGTACAAAATCTAATTCCAATGTGTCAAAGACCTAACCCTGAAACCTGTACATGCTAGAAGAGTGTAGTACTCTACATAGCATAGGTATAGGAAAGGACTTTTTAAATATGAATCATTTACAGAAAGAATGAGGTCAAAAACTGACAAGTGGTGTTTCATGACTAGAAAATCACAGATACAGAAACACCAAAATTTGTCTGTACACCTGGGGGTTCATAAAGATTTTCTTACACGTGATTGTCTAAAAGGGATGGGGGAGAGATTGGATGGGAAGGGATAGAGGTGGTGGTTGATGAAAGCACATTGTATACATATATATGAAATCCTTGAACAATACAGCAAATCCTCTTTGGTTAAGTAGTAGATAAAAGAATGCTGGGAACCAAAGCCCTAAAACACACACTTCACTGAGTTCTGAGTTGCTGTCACATGGCATCTAGCAGTGCAGTCTCTTATTAATACTAGAAGTGGTATTTGTCTCAGAAGTTATAAGAAGTTATATAGCTATAAATGTTGTTAGGTTATGTAGTAAAGTGTTTTGAGTTGATATAAATTAAAAACTATAGAATATTAGAGAATGAGGCAGAGAGTGAGAGAGAGAGACTCTGTGACAATCTGGTCTTGATTTTGTACTTTAATCACTCATCAACTGACCATTTTTTTGGACTGATTCACATTTGTAATTTCCATTATATTTCTTTAATTTGTGTGCCTATCATTTCAATAACAAACTTGATATCAAAATTAAGCTTGAAATCAAATGTGCTTTCCTGCTACTAAAGAAAACCTTGCTTTGACTATTCTAATTAACTGGACATCTGAAGTATGTGTTTGAATATGCTTGGTGATTACAAAATAATCCTTGGGAATCTGGTTAGCATTAAGTTTATTCTGTAAACTATTGTAGGATTAGGTGATATCTTAATGAAATTGAATCTTTCATTGCATAACCACGAACATATTTGAAATGAAGTTTGCAAAGGAAATTCTTTCAAAGAAAAATAATAGGAAATACAAACAATTTCTTACACATTTTGTAGTATTATTATTATGTGAAACATCTACCTCACTTGAAAATCAGTAAGAATGACATCAGTAAATTAAAACAACTCTACTATCTTTATTTATTTCTCAGATTTAAGGATCAAATCCGAGGACCATGTTCATAGAGTAGACACATACTCTACTTTTATACTTTTGTACTTTTTGTGTCACTTTAATATTTTTGATAATATTTGTATAAAATCCAAAGAAACCTATAGGAATGTGAACTTATTTAAGAGTTCATCATGGTCACAAGATACAAATATATAAACAAAAGTCGAGTTCTTACCAATTTAAATTTTGTCTTGTTTTAAGAAAGGGTTCCTCTGTGTAGCCTGGCTGTCCTGGAACTAGTTTAGAGCATTTACATTTTAATAACAAGTACTACCCATAGAGAGCTGAAGTATAAGGGTGTGTATGTAACAAAATATACACAGAATCTCATCCTCAAGACTGAATGACTCAGATGAAGATGCAGCCATATGCTCGATTGGACTTTTGATGACTTTTTAGAGAATTAAGATGAGAGACATGGGACGAATGTAACCTAACATTAAATCTTTGGACACCAGTTTCACCTTGAGGAAAATCAAGAATGCTTGGAGGCAAATGAACACACCAATGAGAATACAAACAAAATTCTGTTTGTTTGGAACTTGTAGCTACATGCCCAAAAGCTATCAGTTACATATGACAGCAGGCAGGGAAGGGAAATGGGGAAGGCTTCAGAGGTCTTCTGACCAAGGCTACCGGTGTTGGGTGGGTGAAAGTGAGCTAATTAGAAGTGGGACCATCTGTGTAATTAGTTTTGGGAGCACACCTGGCTTCTTTATTGAATCCTACAGTGGAATCAGGACATCAAAGGGAGAGAAGGGTAGTCATTACTACCTTATTTGGGGCTGGTGGGCAGCAGTGGCAAACTGAGTTTCTGTGGTGGATGCTTCAGACTTTGTTGGTTGAAATCCCATTACCCAGTGTGGTCTCCCTACTGTTGGTTTGGATATTCAGGCCCTGAGACAGCATCCTGTCAGGAAACATGGAATGCTTCTTACCTAACAACACACTGCTAAAAAGAGAGGGTACAAAGCATAGCATATGCAGTAATGTAGGAACCTGTGTTTTGTCTCAAGGGATTATTTGGTAAACATTACACAAAATAAGCATGGGGCAGCAATGACTGTACACAGCGTGAACTTTATAAAAATTTAATCGATTTTTCCTATTTTCTTAGTGCAAAGCAGCCATATTGCCCCATTTGTTTTTCTCTTGTCATTACTCTGAGATTAAGATTGCTTCCAGGGATGTCCATGTTCTATTTTTATTGTCTCTCCCTTCCCTGGTGTGGAAGAGGCTGTGAATTTTAACAATGCTGTCCATCACCTGAATTTATAAGAATCCCTGCTCTTCTCCATGCACAGAGATTGTTTAATTCACACAAAGCAAATCAGCTGTCAAGTTATAAAAGAACCATAAAATGTCTGATTAGGTTCTCTGCAGCTTCACTTTTTCAAACTGGACAGACATTAATCCTTCTATTTTTTGATATCAAAAGCAGAGTGTGCTTCTAAAATATGCCTTGGGTTGTAAAATGGGGGTGGCCTTATGAAAGCTGCTAGTTTGAAGGTTTATTTATGGTTAAAAGGCCAGATACTCTTCACTGGGGATTTTAACCACCACCTCATCTTCTTTTCTTAAGCTATTGGATGGCATCTTTTATTTCTTCTCACAATGTAACTTTGACTTTTGGAAATCATGATCCTCACATTACCCCACACCTTCTAGAAACTGTTTTTATGTAAAGTCTAAGTAAAACAATAAAGTGTAATTTATTTTAAGAGAAAGAGAAAATTGTGTCACATAGTAGTATGAAGCTTTAAAGAATCTTTATATTTTGTATTTTATTTTTTATCTCTTGTTTTTCAAAGATTGACTGTAAGTTATGTCTTGCATATTTCAATTTTGGTAATTATCTCCTTCCCTACTATGCTTAGAAATACATAATATTAGGTCATACTCCTAACTTTTCCTTTCGGTTTATGTCATTCCAAATCCACCCACAAGACTCACCATGTCTCAACCTGTGTTTCAGAAGGGGACACTAATGCTTAGATCTTTCTCATAAAACAATGGAGATTATTGGCTCAGAGGTAAGTTGATAATGTCTGAGATGACAATATGCTAGCCTTTTAGAACTCCTTGCTATGGAAGGTAAAACAGTGTTAGAAACATATTTCAGTTCAAGAAAATTAATGGTACCCCTACCATAATTATTTGCTCAAGTATATTTAACACAAGTGTATTCATGACAGAGTTCCCAGAATCCCCTATGAAAGCAGAAGAGGCAGAGTTTTAAAAAGGACCGTCCTGTAGAGATATTGGTAGCAAAGGAAAATATGAATGTTTCTGACCTCTCCAGTGGACTCCAGCACCCAACTCTGTTATTATTGCTCATTTCTGATGAAGACCACTCTCTTCACACATTTGAATCTCTTTTTTCTAACTGATAGATGCCCCTTTCATTTGGGACCTTACTGTTTTATAACTGAGCTGTAAATATGGCATCCTCTTCTATCGCCTAGCTCTCTCCTCTGCCATCTTCTTCCATCCTGAATTAGTTTTCTCTCTTTCTCTGACTTTATTTACTGTTAATCTTGGTTCTCTAGAGACACAGAACTAATGGACTGAATCTCAATCTATCTATCTCTGTGTCTCCCTCTGTGTGTGTGTGTAAAGGGAATTTATTGGAATGACTTAGGACTTACAGGCTTTGTTCCAACTGATTTAATGATGGAAAGTCCAAGAAACAATAGTTCCTCAATCCCAGTAGTCTGGGTAACTTAGATGTGCTGCAATCCCAAAGAAGTATGTTCAAATGCCAGTAAAAGAATGGATTGCTGAAAAGGCAAGGGCAAGCAGGTGAAAAATGAATGAATACTTCCTTTTCAAATGTGTACATCATTCCACCTCAAGATCCAGACCAAAAGCATATGTCTTCTAGCCTCAAGATCTGGATCAAAGCTATGTTGTCTTCATGCATCAAGATCCAGATCACAATTGTATCCTCCATTTATGGATTATAGTTTATTCAAGATATAGTTGAGTTGACAACCAAGAATAGCCATCACAATTTAAAAAAAATTAACATTTCCTCATAGGAAAAAAGAAAGAAGAGAATTTCAGCTAGTTTTCCTAAAAATGCCAGGATTTTCCTGTAAGGATTTCATTGCTCAATATTTAATCAGTTTACTCTTTGAAAACACATATGTTTATTTTAATAATCACTCAAGGGTTTGAGGTTCTGGTCCAGTGGTAAAATACTTGTCCGGAGTGTAGAACACCTTTGATTTAATTCTCTAAAGAAAAGAGAAAAGGAAATGAAAAACAGATGGGGACTACACCTTCTGATAAGCTTTAGCATACGGACAGCTAAATACAATGCATATTGTATTGAAGGAAAACATAGGTATACTCTTAGGTTGGAGAAAAATGGGCAATCAGGAACTGATTCTTAGATTCTGAGACAGAGAGCAGCACTGGATGCTGTGGGTTTCCCTTTTGTTTAGAATATCCTCTGGTTGGAACAGGATACATAGTTAATCTGGAAATGAAAATATAGAAGCCTCATATTTCTAGTAAGAAACCCAGCAAGGTCACAGCTTAGATTGAAAAGTTTTTAGAGATATACTGCAGGTAAGCCATGGTCCTGGCTCCACCCAGACCCTCCCCCAAAAAAAAAACATGCAAGAGAAATCTAGGCATCAATCCTTATAAGTTTTAATGAAGAGTCTCTAAATACCATGCTGGGAAAATGCCAAGTAATGAGTGTGGATTTCCACTCCACTGTGTAAATGGCACACCCTTTGCCATGTATCATTGGAGCGCATGTGGAGCGCATTCCAACTTCGAAGAAATAGTCACCTCTCTGCTCGCCACTAGGATGACAGCAGAGGTGGATTAGTAGAGAATAGTGCTTTTGCCACCATTCCCCTGTAGGTATTACTTTCCTCCCAGTGGGGAACAATGACAAACCTCTGACCTACTCACAATCATTTGGTCCGGCAAGAGGGGAATGATGCCTTATATGTTGTGAGTGAGGAATTTTATTGATGAAGATTTTCCTTCTAGAACCACATTCTTCCAGTTCTGTGTGAAAGCAGGAATCAATGACTGCCTACAACAAGCAAATATCTGTCAAGAATGAAGTAGGAATCAAAACATTCTCAAATGAAGAATATGAAGAATGTAGCCTTTCCTTTTTCCTTGGGTTTTAAGGCTATTATGAAAAAACAAAAACAAAAACAAAACAAAACAAAACAAACAAACAAACAAAAAACAGAAACAAAAACAAAAAAACAGGAATGAAAGTAAGTAAGCTAAGAATTTGGTTTCATTCCACTGGCACAGGATGGCATTATACTCAGGAAGTGTTTTCTAATGCATCTACTGTGACAAGCTTATATCCAAGAGGGATGAGAAGAAACACTTCAGAGAAATAAAACTAGACTGATGTAACTGGTACATCAGCACACATTATATCATGAGAAATAATCAGAGCAGAGGAAATACAGAGGAGGCTGATAGAAGCAGCTTGGTAGATAAATGGCTTGTGTCATGAGCACCAGGATAGGATTTCAGTCCCAAGAACCCACATGTAAAAGAAAGCTGAGTGCGGTGTTTGGAATCCTAATGTTGGCAAGGCTGAGGCAAACAGGTATTCAGGGCTGACTTGCCTTCTAACCTTGCCAGTTCCAAGCTAGTGAGAGAACCTGTACACACACACACACACACACACACCACTACACTACTCCCCCAACACACACTCACACACACCAAGGGGAGACAGTTCTTGAGGAACAGAATAATTCCCCAGGTTGTCTGACCTTTACACGCAAGTGCACGTGTGTACACAACCACACATGAGAAAGTAGAAAACATAACACAAAATATTAGAAGCAACAAAGTGTAGAAATGATCCCTGAAAGTATAGGGAACCATTATAGGTTTGAAGAGAAAACTGAACCTACAGAAATATCCAGAGACCCCAACTAACAATGTGAGCAACTGTGGAAAGGCTACCATAAATGCCCTTCCCTGATAATGAGATCAACGACTAACTTGTCCACCATCATGGAGCCCTCATCTAGTAGCTGATGGAAACAGAAGCAAATACCCACAACTAAACACTGAACCAAACTGGAATCCAGATGCAGAGAGGGAGGACAAGACCAGGTTTTAGGTTGAAGGGGGGAGATGGGAGGGTAGGGTGGTTGGGGGGCATGAGGGGGGAGAGAGAGAGTAAGAGGGAGGGAGAGGGAACTAGGATCGATATGTAAAATAAAAACAAATTTAAAAAATATTGCAAGCATTAACACATCCTTTATTTAACTAAAGGCAAATAGTCTAAATAAGTAAATTATCAAGTATATAAGAGTGCATTACAAACATGACCCAGCTGTAAGCTGTGTGTAAGAAACTTATTTCACACACATATGCCTTTTATAGGTAAAACTGCAGAAATATATACTGCGCAAATATTAGTTCAGAGGAAGCAGAAGTGGCTATATTAGTAATAGGAAAAGTAGACTGAAGATCAAAAAGAATTCTCAGACACACCAAAGGACATTAAATAATAGCAAAGGAGTCTGTCAGGAAGACATGAAATCCTGGGTGTACATATACCAATCAGTAAGTCTACAATCCTACAATCACTGTCAAGGAATTCAACCAGTCCCTCTGTTGATATTCAAATAAGTAGATAGAAAAACAATAATAATATAGGGCTTGAATATCTCCATCACATGACAGGATCTAATTGATTATTCCATCCTTGATTGTTCTGGTAGTCAACAACAGATTGAGCATTATTTTCAAGCATTCAAAAATGGATACCAACAAAGAAACTGAGCCATAAGCTGTATCTCTAAACATTTGTAATTATAATGTGCCATCAAATCACAGGGGATCTAAACTAAAAATCAAAAAGAGGAAAAAAAACAAAAATCTTAGAAATATACACCAGTAATTGGCGAGTCAAGGAAGTCTCAAGGGAAGACAAAATTCACACCGGGCTGAAGAAAAATGAAAATGTAATATAAAAGTTTTGGAATGGTGGAGGCAGTACTTCAAAAGAAATTTATGACTTAAGTGAAGACATGAGAAAAGAGGAACTATCCTAAATATGCAATCAAAACTCATATTTCAAGATTCCAGAAAATGAAGTGTAAAACAAACTAAATCAAGCAGTCAGAAAGGTACAGTTTTTTTAAATGACTGAAATTAGAACAACAGAGATGGCTTAGCTGTTAAAAATCAGTACCCACACTGGGTGACTCACAATGGCTGAGATCCAACATTCTTTTACAGCCACTGCAGATGTAAACACATGCACACACACATACACACACACACACACACACACACACACACACACACACACACACCTAAATAAAAATAAAAGATAAGCCTCTTAAAAAGTTAACAAAAATAACTATAATCTAAAAGCAACAACATAGTTTGTCCATTCAAAGCTCAAAAAATAAACAAGCAAAAAACCAAAAGAAAGAAAACATTACCAATCAGCAGTAATAAATAGGTGACACTACAGAAATAAAAAAATATTGATAGAATATTCTTGAAAAGTAAAATTATGAAGAGGTTATAAGATCTCTTCACGCAGGGAAATCTATCCTTTGCTTCTATTTCTTAAAACATTCATTTTTTTTTCTTCCAGTCTATTATGTATAGGCAACACACACATCCATGGACATGAATATTTTTCCATAGAGGAGGCCAGATTTTATGTCAGTTCCTGACAGAGCTTATGTAAGTCAAAACTTCATATGGATAATATAACCCATCTCTAAGTGCCAGACTGCTTTACAAATCTCTCTTTTAGATTTAGCTAGAATTTACTCAGATTACTATATATCTGTCATTCTCAGATTTTTTTCAATAGTTAAGCACTTACCCTAGGACTGCTTGTGAATGAATAGTTATGTTGCCATGAGATGATAAGTAACTTTAATCTTAAAATAAAACTTATATAGGCCAACACAGAATTCATAGCAAGAGTTCTATTGTTCTGTCTACATATCCTTGGATCAGCATGTTCTGGTTCAATCAGAGAGACAAATATAACCCAAATTCTGTAAGCTCAATATGACTCAGAGTTTAATAATAAGAACATACATAACAGAAAGTTTTCTTAATTGGAAATATAAAAATTTGATTGCAATGACCTTATGCTGTTCAGTTTTATTCTCCTTCTCTAGAGTCCCCAGGTGATGCTGACTCCAGAAGGTGGTCCACATCTCTGGGTACACAGTGAACTTATCTGGAGGATGAAGCATTATCAGAACTTGATCAAGTAGCTCAAGGAAGTAGATGGAATAAAGCAGTTCTCCACTCTTCTTTTCCTTGTGTTTCAACGTCAATCAATGCTGGTTGGACAAATCCAGTTGTTTATGTTTCCCTGGTTTTTATATGCTATTACTATTAGTGAATCTTTGGAGCTAAAACATGGGAATAAATCTTTTTATAATTATCACTAAATGTTTAGAAAAAAGTTGTTTTTTTTGTTTGTTAGTTTGTGTTTTTGTTTGTTTGTTTTGGTTAAGCATCACATTTATTGGATGTCTGATTCAGTTGTCTAGGCATTCTTCAATTTGTTTGCTTATTCACCAAATAATAACTAAAGCCCTATTATGGACTAGGCATGGTCCTGTCACTAAGGAGAAAAAGGGAAGCAAACTAGAAATATATTTTGCCTTTCTAAGATATATACTGTAGTATAGGGATTCCCTATGGTCCAACTAAAATAAGCCCCTGTGAAAATGAACCTCAAGCAATGAAGTTCAGGGCAAACCTATGAGATTTGTAATCTCAGAAAAAGAATAGGGGAAAATAAAGGAACTGAAAAATTTTATGAGGAGTCAGTTCAGAGAAGGATCACTTCTGTACTGCTTGAAAAAGGAACAAAACAAAACATGCAAACAAACCAAAGCATATGCAATAGTCCTATGGCAGAAGGAAGCCACAGATATGATGCCCGCTGCAGAGCTGGTGGGAGCTTAGATTCCTAGTCGTTCTCTGTTCACACTCTCAGATGGAAAACACATGAGAAGATGTTAAGAACGAAGCAGAGCTGTCCCTCAATATGCCTTTCTGCACTGTGAAGTGTACTGGGTGGGGATGCTAGTTTGCAGAGTCCTTAAATGTAAACTAGTTTGAGGTTTCAAATTATTAGCTAGGATGTGGCATTAGTAATTATGACAAGTCCCAAGTCAGCAAACTGTGGTTGTCCAGGCACAACATGGCCTCTTTCTTGTCCTTGCAAATCTGGGTTTGACAGGAACTCAGCCATCACAATTATTAGTGTCTGTAGCTAATTTTACATTAACATAAGAAAATGCAATAATTAAAAGTTACAAAAATTGCTCAATAGTCTTAAACTTTTTTATGAACTAGCCCTTTATAGAGAAAGTTTATCAACTCCTAGACTAGAGCAGCCATGATAGAATCTGATGGAGCTCGGTAGACTTGGGGACTGTTACTGAGTTAGTCTGTTTTCTTGATTCTGATTTCAGTCAAGATAGCATACTTTTTTCTAGAATGTTATTTTCATGAAGAACATTTTCAACTTATTGATAAATACTATTCTAATCTTTTATAACTGGCTTAGAATCTGCATGTGTAGGACCTTTTGTATGGTAATGAACATGAGTTTTCTGAATATGATTGATAAAACCTGAAAATGCTGCCTCTATTTAGCAAGCAATTTCAAGTATTAGCAGAAGCCAGGGTGGCTTCAAAGTCTAGAGCTGGAAACATGGCTCAGTAGACATAGTGCTTGTATAGCCTGCAACAACCCTGAGTTCTATCCATGGCCCTCATAAACATGGCTTTTGGCCCTTCATTCCAGCACTCAGGAATTAATGGTCATCCCTAGTTACATTAGTGTAGTCTAAGCCAGCTGGGTTACATGAGAGCCTGTTAAAAGAGAAGGAAAGAAGGACAAAGAAAGAAGAAAAGGAGTGAAAGCCATAGGGTGGGAGGGAGGAAAAAAGGAAAGAGAGTTTATGGTTTTAAAATTATTTTGTCATACAATAATTTCTACTGTATGTTTCTATATTTTTATCATTAACATATTTTTATAACTTCTTTAGTTTATTAAGACAAGATGTACTTTTTGGGTTATATCTTGAGTGTCCTCCAAAGATCCTAGTGTGCAAGGCTGGGTCTCCATCTTGTGGCATTTCTGGAAATGTGTGTGGAAACCTTTAGGAGATAGAGTCTAGTAGGACAGAATCAGGTCACTGATGTTTTACTCTAGAAACAGATAGTGGAACTCTGGCTGCTTCTCTGTTTTGCTTCCTGGCTTTTCTTAAGGAACAGCTTTGCCCCCACCCTACATTACCTCCCATGATGCTTTGTCTTTTGGAAGCCCTAAAGCAGTTGATCTGCTCGAGCCTGGATCAAATCCTCTAAAACTGTGAGGCAAAACATTCCTTCTTTTCTGCAGATGATCTCAGGGATTTTGCTACAGAGATAGAAATTTCACTAACACAATTCTTTTCTTAATGTAGTTACCAGTGGTCTGAACTCCTTCACACCAGAAAGCCTCTAATCACTGATATCCATGCCACAAATTTTTTATAACCTCTGTATTTGGCATATTACTTGTTCCAAATATACTTTGTGTTCATCACTGCTTGTTCTGTTCCTATTCAGTGCTTTGCATTTCTATACAATCTTATTACTGAGTGACCAGAGGAAAAACCAGTCCTGAAAAAGGCATGGGAGAGGTGACAGCCATCAAACTAGGCAGTGTTTGGGGTGCTGGAAATGCAGATACTGAAACTTGGGGCTAACCAACTAAATACTGATGGAGATGCTGGAAAAGGCTGGTGGGAAGAGCATCTGCCTTCTTGTCTTCTTTTGGACTGTTGCTCTTGCTGTGGTAGAAAACAATGTGCATTAGCCACTAGCTATTGTCTGCCTAGTCAGCTAAGCAGTTTAGTGCCAGATGTAGGGGTAATTTTCTCCCTCTCTTATCATCATATTCTTTCTTGGCCCCTTGATTTTCATCTTCCTACAGAATAAGTTAAGGATGATCTACTAGGGTAAAGGTAGGCAGGCAATGCTCTCTAGATAGTTGGATAGGTGGAATCTTCACAGTCACATGTGGCCAGTGACTATCCTATACAGATATACTTGCTTCATTTTAAATTCTGCATTTATCACACATGTTGTTCACCATACGCTAGGAATATTTGATCCAAATATTATACAATAAAATAACTAAATGCTCAGAATCAGAAAGATTAATTAATGCTTTTGACCTCATGATTTAGTTTTTCTTAAAAAAGCATCTTCTAGACTGTATAGATGCACAGAGTCATATAGTTACAGATGACAGGGCAGTATGACCAAAACTGAGGAATGGGAGGGAGAGGGGATGACATGGGAAGGTAATAGGTCAAACTGTATTTGAAGGAAGATGGTGTCACATAACTCCAAGTTAAAACAAAATATGTAAACACAGACACAGAGTGAGAGAGAGAGTTGTCAGATGAATGTTAAAGTCACCAAACTTAAGTTTCCATGGCAAGCCTCCACAGCAGAGTTGAAACAGGACTGCTACATACCCTACTTAGTAATGGCATTTTTTATAATGCCCCCATCTTCACATTAAGAAATAACTTTGCAATCTGCAAAATCTCACCCTGTCATAGTTGTAAATGGTGTGCAAATGTGAGATCCCTTTCCCTCTCTTTCTGAAATTAGCAGTCAGAATTGTTTGAAGCAGTCACAGATACAGTTGAACCCCTGAAACTGCTCAAACCCCTGTTAGACTCCACTACTATAGGATCAGTAAGCAGGTGCCACCCTTGCCAAGTCTTATGCTCCCAATCCCTGCATACTCCTTTCTGAGGGGAGCACATTTTCCTGCTGTGTGAGCATGGAGAAGACATTACTATCTTTAACATCTTAGGTCCTTTGAAAGGGTACCTTCCCCCCTAAGGAAGTGATACACAGCACTGCAGAAAAACTTCATTATCAGGCTTTTCCCCCTTATATAATGGCCCAGATGTCATCTTTCTGTTCCCTTTTGTTAGTGTTATATTCCACTAAAATATTTCTGAATCTCTCATTGTAGGGGTAAGGAGTGCAACTCAACAGTGTCACACTTGCTTGGCACATGCATTGTCCTGCATTCAGTATCTCTAGTGCCACTATCACCCACAAAGCCATTCTCCAATGACAGCAAGCCACTTAAAGAGAACTGCTTCCAGGACTTCATCCCTGGGTGCATTTCTTTGCTCAAAGGGAAGGACAGGTTCTGTGGTGCATGGTCTTCTGGTTTATTCTCTTAAGAAGCCCACAGAGGAGCTGAGCCTCCTAGGTTATTCAGTGCCACACTGTGCTGTCAGGAGGAAGGAGTAGAATATGAATTTCTATATAGTGAGACTCAGGAGGGATGCCAAAAAAGCTGTTGCTTTCCTAAAAGCAGGGTGTAGGCTCTATGGGATAAGAAAGTGAAGAGAATGCCCAAGGGGCCTTACAATAAAGGGACTTTGAATAGGATGCTTCTGCAGAAATTTTGAGTTTGAAGCATTCCATGTAGAAGTTAATAAGATGAGAGTAAAGGGTTCCAGGTGGAGGACTGACCTCCCGACTGTGCAGAGGGTCAGGCCAGGCTTAAATGGGCAGCTCAGTCTTCATTGAAGAGATTGCTAGTTTTGCTTTTCCGAGTTCTTGACCTGTTACCAAGCTTCATTCACGCAACCACTGCTTAAAACCTCTGGAGAGATTTCAGCTCTTAACCTTTGAAGAGGGCCTTTTCTCCTTCCTTAGCTGATGCCATCCTCAAAATGACGGAGTGTGTAGACAGCAAGTAAGACAAGCACACACCTGCAATGAGTCCGAGGCCCATTGCACCGACTGCCCCTCCTCCCTTAGCCAACCTCTCTGACCCTGTTGGGGAAGTTTTAAAAATTCTTCACATTATACTTTTAATGAGCTTGTTTATCCTGAATACTAGATGAGACCATAACCGAGTAATAAATTCTGCACTCTGAGCGCAGTTGACAGAGGCAAACTCTTAGGCTGCTTATAATTTGACCTTTAACCCTTAGCTCCCTGGTACTTCACACACACAGCACAGAGCAAGGGTGTCATTGTCAAAAATCTTAGGAACCTAGAGCTTTTGGGGGGTTACTTTCCACAAAAAAAAATTTCATTTCTAATTTGTAACTTTGTCACATAGACATTCTGGAAGAGTCTGGGCAAACTGGACTAATATCCTGAAGGGATATTAGTGTGTGTGTGTGTGTGTGTGTTGGGGTGTACATGATTTAGGGCTCAGAGGACATCAACCTTTGCTGCTGTCATTCAAAACTGTCAATTTCTTTCTTTTGGAGAGAGGATCTCTCAGTAGCATGGAGTCTGCTTTGGCTGAAGCCTATCTTCTCCAGATGCTTGACTTAAGAATGCAGACCATATCACTGGGCCTTTTAATTGCATACTGGGTTTCAAACTCATGCAATTGTCTTGCACAGCAGATATTTACCATTAGAGCCATCTCCCTAGCTCAAAGGTTATGTTTTATGCTACATAACAATTGTGTCTAATCAAATGAAAGACTTCTCTATATAATGGAAAGAAAGTCACATTTTGCCCTTTGTATTCCACACTCTAACCTACTTTATATGGGACAACAAAACCTCATGGTCTTCTGAGGTGGGGAGATTCTGGGTGCTGCATAGTTCTGTTGTCAGCCCAGAGGTGGTTGGGTAGCTAAGATGGGAAGTGTCTGGGACAGATGTTCAAGGTGAAATTTTGATGTAAAATGCTGCCCATTGAGTAATATCTAGCATCCTTCCTTTACTTCTTGTGTACCAATTATTTATTGTGAATCCGAGAATTCAAATGATGCCATATATTTGCAGTGGATTGGCTTAGAGAGGGCATGGCGTGTCTGCTTACTTTCTTGTATGCTGGAATGATATTATTTTAAAACACCTTCTGCACTAAAATCCCAACCTTACTATCAGCACAGATATGTCTCAGAAATTTTTTTGAGATTATAATTTAAAAAATAACCCCTATGTATGCACTCCTCTAAAATTCCTCACCTGCCTGTTAGGTAATATCTACATGTGTAAGACCTCATCGTGACTGAAGAGCTAATGTCAGTTGATGCCTTTTGTAAGAAATAAGTTCAGTTTTCTTCCATATTGCTCTTGCTAGATTGCCCATGTTTTAGTGGATGAGCCTATACCAATGGCCATATGAGTAGCACTAATCTGAATCAGAGGTACAGTATGTATGTATGTATGTATGTATGTATGTATGTATGTATGTATATGAGGACATAAAGTTAGAAGCATATGGTATGGGTACTGTCTGAAGAAGCTAGAAGGAGACTGGGATCTGTATATGATCAAAAGACATTTTATACATTTATGACATTCTCAAAGATTAAATAGAAAATACATTTTAAAAAACCCTTCAAAGAGAATTATTGTTGAAGAGTTAGTTTCCAGCAAGGATGCTGTTTAAAGGTGATTGGGCCAGTGTATTAATCCCTTGATATTTCATGGTTGAATGATACATTGAGAATCACTGGGAACATAGGATGTGGGGCCTAAAGCAAGAAAATTTATCGTTGCATCGTGCCTTGGAAAGATTTATCTTATTTCTATTTCCTGGCCACCATCAGCTGGGCAGCTCTGTTTCACCATATGCTCTTGTGGTCACAATAGAGCAAACTATTGGAATTATGAGCCAGAGTAAGTATTTACTCCTTTTAATTTTTACTCACAGGTGTTTATTATTGCAATGAAAATATGACTAACAGCATGGATATAGTGTATATGTGTGTGTGTTCCAGAAAGACCAGGATTAGTTTGCTTATTGTCTATTGACCCATGGTAATTATAAAGTTATTGTGTGAACAGCATGACCCTCTATCTCCCTAAAGTCTATCTCTGTCAAGAGTAGTTACATATATGAAGCTATAACACTGGAAGAAATGAGTGATTTTTCAGAGCATAGGAGACTTAATGTGGTCAGGAGACTGGAGTCAGCTAGGCATGCTGGTCAGGAGCACAAGGCTCTGCCAGCATGATGGTATCCCAGTTGCTGTAACCTAGAAAACAACTTCCATCATTAAAGATCAGCATTTCCTCCTAATATGCTGGACCAGATATATCCCCACTGTCTCACTATTGAAGATGAGGTGATTTCTACTCTGCAAATAAATGTTTAAACATAGAGAACACTTCCTAGACAACTGATGGGACTGCTGTCTCTTTCCAATATTACTCACAAGAAAGATGAGCTTCATATGCTAAAGCATAAAATATAGTCTAAAGAGAGCTCTTAAGGTCTAAGGTCAAAGAACTCTCAATAACCTTATCAAAATGATTAGGAAAAGAAATTAAATGGCTACAGAAGAATATTCTCTTTCTTCACTTTCATTCATATATATATATATATATATATATATATATATATATATATATATAGAGAGAGAGAGAGAGAGAGAGAGAGAGAGAGAACTATTAGATGGGCTAGAAAGTGTCTGTCTCCTCCAGAAGATATAAAACTTAATGGAGAGAAAGTGCTGTGATACAAAACTTCTGCCACTTTATGAAGCTTTTACCTGATGGGCAAATATTTCTTGGAAATCCTACACTTTCATTAGATTTTTTTTCTTTCTCCCCTCCTTCTCTTTTCTCTCTTTTCTGTGCATTCCTTGCAAAGAATTGGATATGTATAACTGCCTTTAGCAAGTACTTCTTTGTTTATGCACTGCTATGACTATTGTGTATTTAGGCTTCTCTACTTACAAATCTCATGCTTTCTCTCTGACTTTTCTCAATTTCCCTTGCTAACCTCCAAGTCTAATATATGGATGCTCATTTTACTTTTCAACCTTGTTTTTTATTTGTTTGAATAATTAAAGATGTTTGAACATACACAATGATCAGAGAACTTGGTGTTGTGTAGATCATTTAGTGCTATGAGCTATCTAATGATCTCCCCTCACACCTAACATACACTTCTATTATCTGCCCACATGTTTACAGTAGGTTTTCACACTGCCCTTGCCTACTGCACAGTACATGACAAAGATAGATCACAATTTGTTTGCATTACATTTTATACTTCATTCTCCCATTGTTGGTATGCTGGAACACTGAACTGCACTGTCATAAATATTCTCTGACCTGGATCTTCTTTGTTGCACACTTCTGTAAAGAAAGCATAGACTTTTAAATTTCTAATTATATCTCATTAGATTCCTCCCTGGAATAGCTCTACCAATATAGATGTTGAAGTTATTCATTTCTACTTTTCTTTGGGGAAAAAAAATGTTGCAATGGTGATTTGCCTGAACCATGCCAACAATGTGGAAGACATGAGTTCCAATTCTAGTTATAGAATTAGTTAATTTCCTTTCAGAAAAAACTTCTTGGGGCCATGTTAGTGTAGTAAGATGTTACTGCAGTATGAGGCATTAATGTTCCCAAGCCATTAATGTTTCCTGTACCCACACTTTACCAGACAGCTTTAAAATCCCTTCCACATACAGTACCACCGATTTCCTCACTCTGTTCATGGTGAGATGAATAGATGATGCAGGCTGATGCTCTGGGCACCTGTAGTGTTTCAGCACATATTCTTGAACCTCTGCCATCAGCAGGAGGGATAATAAGCTTAGGTAGCATATTGGGCTTTTCTATTAGACTGAAATTGCCATAACAAATCATTACAGACTTTGTGATCTGAAGCAACAACAACTTATTCACCACCATTCTGTAGGTCAGAATTTCAAAAATGGCTCATGCTGAAATCAGAGTATCAGCAAGCTGTATCCTTCTGGGAGCTCTAGGGACAGTCAGTTTCCTTCAAATTTCTATAGGGGTTCTCATACTCCATGGCTCATGGTACTGTGGTTTACTTTTGAAGACAGCAGCATCTGGCCGAGCCCATTACTCTTGTGTTTCTCTGGTTTTCCTTTTTGTTAGTTATCTGTCTGTTCTCCTTTTATTTTCTACTTTCCCTGTGATTATAGATAATTAAGGTGGTTTGAATATGAACGGCCCCCATACACTCTTGTGTTTGAATGCTTGGCCCATAGGGAGTGGCACTATTAGGAGGTACATATATCCATGTTAGAATAGGTGTGGCCTTGTTGGAATAAGAGTGGCCTTGTTGGAGGAAGTATGTTACTGTGGGGACAGACTCTGTAAACTTGACTCTCTTACAAGGCACCATGGGACTAAACATTCCCATTCCCAGGTTTCAAGGAGGAACATAAGCTCTGAAGGAAAGGTGGGCCATTTACATCTAAATCCTGGCCTAGGTCCCAATCCAGTAAACATCAGCAGAATGCCTCAACTAACCCCTGGATACACCAGCTAGTTATACTGTCAGCTAGTATGGCAACTCAGTTGCTGGAGTTGTTTGATGTGCTTGTGATGAGCATTGGCCGAGTTCTCTACAAACAGAATTTGATAGAGACCAGCTAAGAATATTAATCTTGTTTACAAAATGTCAGACATTTTATGGCTTCATTGGCTATCATTGCCTGCCTTCTTTGTGTTAAAAAAATCAAAATATTTTACTACTTCTTTGTAGGATCGTCTTTTGTGTAATTCTGCTGATTTCTGGTTCACTAACATTGTCTTCCCCAGAATGCCTCTCCTCACATGGCTCTGGGTTGGGGGTTTGACAATTAGTAGCACTCCAGTAAAATTAAGAGGGGAAAAGAGAAGGATAGTAATCTATGCTGCAATTCAGCTGTAGTCACTGTGATGAGATGGGTATTTTTCTCATATGTCTTATAATTCCTTACAAAAATGTGAAGATAAGATTGCTTTACTATTATACATGATGATTTTGCCCTAAATTAATCAAATTATCTTTGTCTGAAGTCAGGTAAACACTGAGGTAACCCTTGTCCTATCAAATAATTGCTGCATTTGACTTCATTTCCCCCTTTCAATGTCTAGATGAACCACTCATTAGCCATAGCCATATATTCTGGAAAACTAGCCTGCAAATTACTTGTTCTGCAGCATTTTAAAAGTGTGAGTATCACTATTTATTGTGTGTGCATGTACCTTGGTGCCTGTGAGGAGGTCAGAAGAGAAGTTCTGTCCTCTCTTTTCACCATGTAGATCTCTGGAGTTGAACTTGCGTTATTGGGCTGGACAACACATACTTCCACCCACCAAATCATCCTTTTAGCATTTTTTATCCTTTTACGTACATATTTAATTTGCAAAATCATTTGATCTGTGTATCTGCGTGAAGATACATGTACATTGGTGCAGGTTCCCACAGAGGCAAAATGAGCATTACCAGGAGTGGGAACTATGAGAGGTTGTGAACTACACATCATACAAGCTGGTAACTAAACATGATTCTTCTGCAACAATAGTATGTGCTTTTAATCACAGAGTCATCTATGCAGCCTCATTTACCTTTTAAGTTATTTATATGTGCTTATGCAGCAAAAGGACTGCTCTCTATTCCATATTCCCTCATCCCTTTGTGAGTGTGACTGCTTTTCCTACCTTGCCTTATCACCTACTCTCCGTACACTCCCAGAGTCCTGATATTTGTCTATTGTCTTTACTTGATTTCCAGGGCCTTTGCCCCCTGCTGTCTGATTGTCTTCTGAATTCATTTGCAGCATCTCTGGACATTGTTCTTCAATCTTCATAATCCTCATAACCCTGTATTGAATCCTGGACACCATGCATCCTGTGTTTATGTAGATTATCTGCCTCTGGATTCCTAAAGCATGTCTCTCATTAACTCACATGTAAAGAGATTCCTTGGCTTATATAATGTGCCCTTATAAATAATGCTTACAGGTCACATTAGCTTTAAACTTTAGAAATCCAAGTTGAAAAAGACCCATTTGAAATTCTGAGTTTACAATGTAGAAAAGTCTGCAAACATAATTTGCTGCTGAATATTTTTAATTTTTTATTTTTAAAATACTTTTAAATTAAAATAGAATTGCACCCGTTTCCACTTCACTTTCTTCTAGTCTCTTCCATGTCCCCTTGCTTCAACTCCTCCCATACCACCCACTTCACATTGATAGCTTTTTCTTTGTTACACATGCATTCACATGCACAAACATATGCAGGCTTATATAAAATACAACATGTTGAGTCCATTTTTGTTGTTTGTATGTATGCATGTGCCTTCAGGGCTGACCATATGTTTTTGTTAGGTTACTCTTGCTATGAAGAGACACCATGGCAACTCTTATAAAGGAAAGACTTTTAATTGTGTTGGTTTTCAGTTTCAGAAGTTTAGTCCATTATCATCATGGCAGGACATGGTGGCATGCAGGCAGACATGTGTTAGAGATGTAGCAAAGTGTCCTACATCTTGGCTCACAGGTAATAGGAAATGGTCTGAAACACTGGGTGTGGCTTGAGTGTATATGAGACCTCAAAGCCTGCCTCCACAGTGACATACTTCCTCCAACAAGGCCACACCTTTTAATAATGCCACTCCTTTGGGGGCCATGTTCTTTCATACCACCACACCACATCATTCTATATTGGATAACCAATTATCCTGGTAAAGTTCAATTCTTCTTCTCTCAGCAGTCAATTATCTGTAATTTTTGTTGTTTCTAGAAGTGTACACAGTTAAGACTTTACCTGTTCTGGTAAGCCTCTTTGTTCCAGTCCTGTTTGTGCAGCCATTACTAAGATAGACACTCACACAGCAGAATTTTTTGGTATTATGGCTGTTATAATCCTTTTACCTCAGGCTCTGTGCTGAAGGTGTATCTCATGAGGATTAGGTTTTCACAGTTATTTATAGATACCTGAATTGTTTATCGTTTTTTTGTAATGATTTTTATTTATTGTATTGAGAAGCTACACTTATTTGTAGGTGTAAGAATAAGATTTCAGGAGCTAGAGGCTCAGTGGTTAAGAGCACTGACTGCTCTTCCAGAGGATGTGGGTTCAATACTCAGCATCCACATGGAACCTTATAGCTATCTGTAACTCCAGTTCCAGGGTCTGACACCCTCACAAAGACATTTTTAAAAAAGTGTAAGATTTAGAATGTTGTAAGGAGTTATTCTGACCTAGAAAAGTGGTCTCATCTACAATTTCCAAGTCTGGGTCTTATTTTAAAATGGATTCTCTCTTTACTACAAGGATCATATTTATGAATAAATTATGTAATGTTTATACCAGCCTTTTTCAAAATATGAGACATGAGATAGGTCATTCAAACCAAGAATATGTCTAAAATTTTTGAGTAATGCCGAGAGCTATCAAAGCTACGTAGATTTCTTTTTTATGTAGTTTCTCTGTACTTCTTATATGTTAATTGAATTTTGAGTCTTTATGATAAGAGTTAAAATTTTCAGAATATCAGCAAATAGTTTTACTGCAGATCGTTTGTGTTTATGCAACATTTCTCATATCTCACTTGATCCTAGAATTCTATAGAGCAAAATATTCATTGAAATGTTGCAAGATAGGCTTTCAAGAAACCTTTTAATGATAAAATTCACAGATCAAAATAGCTCAATAAGGGAATTCTGCCTCATTGCTACTAGAGTTAATATGAATTTATGAACCTGGGGCAGAACCCTGCAGGAGAGTCAGACATAGTCTTGAGAACTAAAAAAGACAGTAGGACCAATTGGGCATTGTGTTTGTGGTGGTTTGGCCCACCTCAGACAACAGACAAACTTCCTCTCTCATTTCAAAGTCACCATGTCTTTCACTTCCTGCTTTAATGTAACAGAAATCATGTCACCCACCTCCCCTTAAAAGGTTCATGTGAAGTTGTTCATGACTATGTAGTGTTCCTGTTAAAACATGGGACTTTGAAAATTAAGCTTGTTAAAAGCTCAGAGATACATTGAGGAGCCTCTAGTCTATAGTCTTCCATTATTGTTAATTGTAAAAACATAGCATCACGTCTTTAAAATAGAAATGGACAGAATAATAGCTTTGCATATTAGTGACTTTTATGGGAAGGAATACTGCCTGAAAGGTCACAGGGAACAGCATAATACAAGAATCTGAAAGAATTAAACATGGGGGAAATAAAATATGATTCTTATATTTTGGATGCTGTACATACATCAAGAGTAAATGATCTATGTGATAGTCACAGAACATCTTTGTGGGCTTGGTTCTCTTTCCACATTATGTGGGTCCTGAGCAATGAACTCCGATTGTAAGATCTACACACAGGTTTACCCGCCAGAGACATTTCACAGGTCCTAGAAACAGGTCTATCTTGAAAAGTAGCTGAAAGTCCTAACAATCTTGACCACAGCCAAAGGAAAAGTCTGGTAAAAGATGGAATCAAACAGAAGACTATGTTGCTAGCAGTCCTATGGGTCTAGCAGATTCCAAGAGTGACAAACACATAATTTTCAGGTTGGGCTTTTCCAAGGAGTCTCTGTAAAGGATCAAGATGGAGTATGTGCTTTTATCAGCAGAGATATTCTGAGAACAGCTGTGTAAGCTGCCACTAACTTCCCTTTTCATAAGCTCAGTTGTAAATTGCCAAGCCTTTCAGAAAAAGCCATGGTGATATCTGGTTTGAACCCTGGGGTTGACCATCCAGTATTATTACAGGAAATATTTAAAGTATATAGGAGATCACAGCTGTGAAGCATGCACTCTCAATCATGTCTGATTTCTGTTCCCCTTCTTGCCTTTAAAATGAAAAAGTTTTGAATTTACATAAACCTTGAAATAATCTTTTTAAGTGTTTGTGTCTGTGAGCATTTCTATTTTATTTGTGCAACTCAAGTCCCCAGGATATATTAATTGCTCACCTTCCATCTGGCTTCCTGATAATAGTTGTGTGCTGGGTAGTTTCATATATGTACACATTTTCTTATTCTACTCCATCAGTTTTCACTGTCACATCTTCTTTCATGTCACAGGTATCATTTCCAGAATGGTAGATGGAAAAAATACAAAAATACTATTCAAATTCCAACTTGACATTTTTGGAAGCTATCTGTTCTCATTATATTCAAATAACCTTGGGTCATTTTCAGAACTATATTTATTCATGAAGTTTAGCTAAATGAATTTGTATACAATAAATAAATTTATGTGTATATATAGATCACAGGCTGCTGTTTTATTCAATACTAGGAGCTGAACGGAAGATAATGTTATAAGATATTCTTAAATAATGCGAATCATTCTTCTTTTCTAGTTCACCCCTTCAAACTGACAATGATTATCTTTGTCTTTTAGTTAATACAACAACTTTAAACAGTTTTGAAGAAGACTTTGGAATATTTAGGGTCATCTTAACCACACAATAGGCATTAATTCTCGTCTTCCACTACGTGGATCTCAGGGATTGAACTCTGGCTAGTAGGCTTGGAAATGGGTACCTTTATTTGCCATAGCCCTTAAACCAGTATTTTAATTTCTAAATCAGTATAGCAGTTTGTCTATAGTATATTCCGAAGCCTCCAGGCTTTTAATTTTAAAAATGAGCTTTTTAAGACCTTCTATGACACTGCGGAGAGTTGTTATGTGTTTCAAATAACACGTTGTGATGTGGAGAATTTTGTACCCATACAATTGACCTTGGGGGTTGAATGTAAAGAAAAGCCATATATTCTTACAGATATTCTCAAAACATACACATGAAAAAATGTATCATTATTGTTTATTTTTAGATAAGTAAATTAACAAGATGCAAGCTATATTTAAGTCACTCATTTGAAGCTTCACACTTTTGTTAACTTTTAGAATTAATATAATTTGTTTTGATCCTTTTCATGCCCTCCTGTACCTCCTCCCAGATCCTACTCACCCAATTTTTTGCTGTCCTTTTTTTGTTTTTGTTTTTATTTTTGTTTTTTATTTACACCCACCAAGTCCTCTTTGTGTTGCCATATACTATTGCATGCCTGGCCTTCTACTGCCTCATGAAAGAAAAGTGACTTCCTTTCCCAGTTCCAAATAGGGCTTTGATATGGAAACCTGACTAGGACAGTGAGGGAATAAAGAATGGAATAAGACAGAGGTACATGCACAGGAAAGCTGGGGTCAGGTGGACTGTGCATTCTCTGATGGAGTCATGGAAACCTCAGATTGTTGACTATATAAGCATAGGGGTGATGCTTATTAGCTACTCAGCCTGCTTTCTTGTAGCTCCTATAACTACCAGGGATGGCACCATCTACCATGGGCTGGGCTCTCTCCCATCAATCACTATTTAAGAAGATATCCCACTGCTGGATCTCTTTCAGGTAACTCTATCTTGTATCAAATTGACATAAAACTATCCAGGACAGTACTTTCCAGCTATATGAAAATTAACCAGTAGGGATAGAGCTTCTAAGTCAGTACCAGCTTGATATCTCCATGTTCTCTGGTTTATATGTGTCTTCTTTAATAAAGTCTTACTTTTAACTTCTGGAAGATAGCAAAAACATGTCCAAAACCTATGTTTTCATTTTATCCTAATCTGAATAACTTAAGATTAAAAGCAAATGACAACATTTCCACTTATTACTGTGGGTGGGATGTGCAAACTGGAGCAACAAATAGGAAAACCAGTGTGTATGTTGCTCAAGATAGTAGAAATAGATTTCTCATATAATCTAGCTGTACAACTCTATATACTACTACACAGATATCTGCTTAGCCATGGTCATTGCTGTTCTAGTCACAATAGCTAGGAAATGGAAACTAAATGTCCATCAACAATTTGATAGACAATAAGAATGTGACCTATTTACACATTGGAATTAAGAAAAGTTTAATTGTGAAAGCAACTACTTTGAGTGAGTTATGCAAGATAATCAGAATGACAGATATTGCATTTTTCTCTCATATATGAATATTAATTTTGATTCTTCTGATGTGTGTTTTACCTGGAATATCTACTGAAGTCAATAAATTAGTAAGGGGACATTGTGGTATGGAAGGATTCAAATGAAAACAGATGGAATTCATAAATGGAAAAGAATAAAACTGTACTGAGGTCAGAAAGGCAAAGTAGAAATAAATAACAGTCCGTATGTATCCCTAGTATATGAATGGACTTTGGGAGCCCATTCCACATAGAGGGATACTTTGTCAGCCTAGACACATGGGGGAGGGCCTAGGCCCTGCTGCAAATGATGAATGATAAGTCAGACTTTGAACACTCCCCATGAAGGCATCACCCACCCTAGGGAGAAGAAAGGGGATGGGATGGGGGTTGGTATGGGGGGCAGGGGATGAAGGGAGGTTGAGGGAACTGGGATTGACATGTAAAACAAGCTTGCTTCAAATTTAAATTTAAAAAGTTATCAAAAAAAAAGAAAGAAAGAAAACCTTTCAAAAGTTACATGGAAACCTACCTACTACTGTAGATGATTCTATATACACAAATGTAAAAATAGTTTAGGCTCTCTGCTCCTCTTTGTTCCAGAGACAGCCAGATCTTCTAGTGCACTGCCAGTCTCCCTAAGACATGATGGTGAATGGAGTATATGCATTTGGGCATATTGGACACATGGTTACCAGAGTATCCTTTAACTCTGGCAAAGCAGATATTGTTGCCACCAAGGACCTCTTCATTGACCTCAATTACATGTTCTACATGTTCCAGTATGATTCTATGCATTCATAGTTCCACTGTACACTCAAGGCTTAGAATGGGAAACCTGTAGTCAATGTGAAGGCCATCTCCAACATTGAAGCCAGATCTAATAACATCACTGGGGTGATTCTATTGTCAAGTACATTGTGGGGTCTATCAGTCTACCAGTGTCTTTAAAACTGGGGTCCATTTGAAGAGTAGAGCCAAAAGGGTCATAATCTCTATATCTTCTGCTGATGGCCCCATGTTCTTGGTGGATGTGAACCATGAAAAGAATGACAACTTGCTTAAGACTGTCAGCAATGCTTTCCTGCACCACCAACACTTAGCTGCCCCCAGCTAAGGCTGTCTAGAACATCTTTGTTATTGTAAAAGGAATCATGACAATAGTCTATGACAAAACTGTTACCCAGAAGGCTGTGGATGGCCCATCTGAGAAACTATGGTGTGATGGTGTTGGATTACCCAGAGCATCATCCTTTCACCTACTGCAATGAACAAGGATGTAGACAACACCATTCCAGAGCTGAATAGAAAGCTCAATAGGAGCTGTTGTGGATCTGAGATGCCACCTGGAGAAAGCTGTCAAGGAAGATGACATAAAGAAGGTGGTAAATCACGCATTGGAGGACCCACTAACTGGTATCCTAAGCTACAGTGATGACCATGTTTTCTCCTGGTACTTTAACAATGATTCCCACTCTTAAATCTTTGATTGTGAGGCTAGCAATTCTTTCAATGACAACTTTTCCAAACTCATTTCCTGGTATTACAATGAAAATGGCTACACAATGGGGGTGGTGAACTTATGGGCTACATGGCCTCCAAGAGTAAGAATTCAGCAAGCACAAGAGGAAAAGAGAAGTCCTTGTCTGAAGAAAAGTCCCTGTCCAGATTCAGTCCAAGGCTGGGAAGTTCCCCTCACAGTTCCCATTTGCCCCAGAAGAGGAGAAGTAGTGTAGGGACCTCTTCTATTTTGAATACCATAAATAAAGTTCACTGAACACAATGAGAGAGAGAGAGAGAGAGAGAGAGAGAGAGAGGAAGAGAGAGAGAGATGGAAAGGGATAGAGAAGGAAAGAAAGGTGGAAAGAGAAAGAGAGAAATATATATATATATATATATATATATATATATATATATATATATAGAGAGAGAGAGAGAGAGAGAGATTAAATGGAGCTACTCTACAATGAGATATTTTTTCACCTATTAGACACACAGACTAACAAGTGAAAGTCTATTGCCAGGAATGACTACTTCTTTGGGAGTTGTTGGCCAGAAAGTTCCCATAGACTCCTAAGCTTTACAGCTCATAAATGGCAAATTATTTAAAACTCTCAAAGTCTAAGGTCAAGAAAGAAAATATATCTCTCAACTTGGGATAAAGTTTAAATTGTATAAACTGATATTAATATGTTTTAAATCACCCAATAAAAATTGGCATAGAACATGAATTACTTGTTCCTAGAAAATCAAGTCTAGTCTATCTACTCATAGATGTTATATATTAACCAATGCACACAAAACATAATCACAACCATGAAATTAATTTTATGGCTGTTTTGGCTGATCAAAAAAATATGTTTTTAAAATCCCACTCTGCTCTCAAGAGTATAATATGGTGCTCAATCCATTCCAGTATAAACATATATTGAAGCAAATTTTGGGATGGCTTTGTCTAACATATGTTAAAATTCATGACATCTTACTCCCTGACCCAGAAATTCTACTTTTAGAACTTTGCCCTGCAGGTATTCTTACAACTGTATTCTTTCCAACCCTATTGGTAGCATTAAAAAATTAGAGATACTACAGAAGACTCCCCTCAGAGAATTGCTTAAATGAATTCTGATCTAAATATACAGTAATGTATTCTACAGTTATCCAAAATAATAAGACAAAATTATATATGAGATGGGAAGATTACAAAAGATCTATTTTATATTAGAGAAGATCCCCAAAACACCATTTGCAGCACTTTGTGATTTTATATAAGGTATATATCTATGAGCATTGAACCCCTCACATCTACAAGCTCTGACAGCTTCCAAAGCATTCACTCATGGGTAGCATGTGTAAGCCCATAACACCCTGCTATAGCCCCCTGCTGTTTGAGAGCCTCAGCCCATCCCCAATATTCCTGTTGGAGCTTTGTTCTCCACATGGTTCCTCTGTTTACAGTGTTGTTATACTGAACATGTGAGGATTTTTTCTTTTATTGAAAATGAGCTTTTTTTTCATACAATGTTTTCTGGTTATAGAATATATCTACTCCTCCAAGCTCCTCCCTAACTCCCCTCCCTTCTGATCTACTGTCCCTCTGTCTCTCCTGAGGAAATGAACAAGCATTAAATGTACAACTGAAGTTTCCTTTCTTTAATCCTGGAGGATCCTGCTATTGATATTCAAGCTGTGACTTTTCTGGATATAACTTTTGTTTCTTAAAAAGAAGAAGATAAAAAAGAAATAGACATCTAAGGAACAATACTAAAAATAAAAAAAAAAAAACCCAGACAAGTTGGAATAGGACAAAACAAACAAACAAAAGAAGGAAAGGAGCCCAAGAGAAGACACACAAAAAGATGCCGATTCAGAAACCCACTCATTCACATGCTCTGGGATCCTATAAAAACACAAAGGACATGTGGGTTAAATAATGATGCTGCTGCTGCTGCTGCTGCTGCTGCTGCTGATGATGATGATGATAATAAAAAATTAAATTTAAGCCAGGTGTTGGTGGCACATTCTTTGAAGACCAGAACTTTTGCGGCAGAGGCAGGCAAATCTCTGTGAGTTCGAGGCCAGCCTAGTCTACAGAGCGAGTTCCAGGACAGGCTCCAAAGCCATACAAAGAAACCCTGTCTCAAAATAAAACAAAGCAAAACAAAAAAACAACAAAAAAGTAAGTAAATAAATAAATAAATTTATTTAAAAAGAAAAAGAAGCAAGCAAGAAAAGGAAAAGCCCTCAGGTGACATTATGAAACAAGGAACCACCAATGATGCCGTTGGCTTTTCTGTTGTCTGTTTACTGCTTGATTGCAGTCTACCACTAAGAACTGTTAGTTTCTATAGTGAGGGTCCTTTTGGTAAATTTTCATTTGTAAGTGGTTGTCAATTGGAGATGGCTTCTAGGTTAGGAATTTGGGGCACATGTCCAATTCTCCCGCTCAGCCTTAGTACTCTATCTGCTGCAGACCCCTGCAGACTCTGCACATGCTGCCTCGGTCTCTGTGATTTATTATTTTTCCCATTTTTTAATTTCATTTTACATTCCAACCACGGTTCTTCCTCCCACCCCCTTACCTGCTCCCATCCCTCCATCCCTCCCCTCCCAGCCCACCCCCAATCCACTCTTTTATGAGCATGTTGTTCCTGCTGTGTTTAGAAGGCCTTGGTTAGGGTTTCTATTACTGTGAAGAGACACCATGTCCAAGGAAACTCATATAAAGGAAAACGTTTAATTGGGGTTGGCTTATAGTTATGGAGGCTTAGTTTGTTAGCATCATGACAGGAAGAAGGCAGCATGCTGGCAGACATGGTTCTAGAGAGGTAGCCGAGAGTGTTACATCTTGATCCAGAGGCAGCAGAGCAACTGTGCTTGAGCAAAAGAGACCTCAGCATCCTCCCCTAAAATAACACCTCCTCTGACAAGGTGGTAGGTACTCCTACAAAGCCATACTTCCTAATAGTGCTATTTTTTTCAAACCCCCAGAATGTTCTCGATCCCCTCTTTTTCTTACCTTCTGGCTTCTCTTTTGCAGGATTCCATGAGCCTGGAGAGATGGGATTTGATGGAGACACCCTGTTCTGGCTAGAGTATTCTAAGACCTCACACTGGCTGTCTGTTGTCTGGCTGTGGCCTCTGCATTTGCTCCCATCTGCTACAGGAGGAATCTAGTGATGGCTAACAGGGCACTTACCTGCTTCCCTGGCCTACATCTGAAGACTTTTTCTTATCATCATTCCCTAAAAGGTATAGTATGATAACTGTGTACTGCATTTACATTGTAGTAAATATTATAAGTTGTTGAAAGATGATTGAAACCATATGGTAGGGTGGTGTTAGCATCTATGCCAACAGTGCTGTAGTGTCTTTAGTCTGATTTCTGGGAATCCCAGAAGCAGTAACTCAGGGATACTGTCAGCTACCTAACATATACCATTCTTCCCAGAAAAAGGTCTGTTGATTTGATAATAGCGATTGTTTATTTAGGGAAGGGATGGAGGGAAAATTATAGTGAGTTTCTCTCTTTGTTTATAAATACCTAATGTAAAGTTGTTTATACACTGGTGTGATTGCCTTCCTTCCCAGTTTTCTTTCCACTACCTTCTGCTACCCTTTGAAAATGCTCTGTAAAATAAAAAGCATGTACTCAGCATAGTTTCACCAAGTCACTGTGATTACCCCTGTTTGTGGTAGACATCTGTATTTCTTAAAATTCATCCCTTGTTTGATTTACTGTTCATGACTGAGTGCCGAGTCTGTAAACTACATTTCCCAGAAGCTCTTGCTCTCTTACCTTTGGAGGCTTGTGAAGCATAGAAGATTTCTAGGGAAGGAGGGAGAGAAGTCAGAGTAGTTATACTTCCCCTTCTCTAAGTGGCATAGCTCTTCCACCAGGGAGTTCAGCTTCCTTCTCCAGGGTCCAGCTCTGATTTTCTGCCCCTATAGCTCAGGTGGAGAGCTGTTACTTGCTTTCCTAAAGTCTCTAGCTCAGGGATTCTCAAACTGTGGGTCATGACCCCAATGGTCACCTAAGACATAACAGTAGCAAAATTATAGTTATGAAATAGCAGGAACTGTATCAAAGGGTCACAGCCTGAACTTTGTAGGAGCATCTTCTTGTCCCCTCCCATAGTGATTTTTCTGTTGACTTCACCTTTTTTTGTGTTTGTAGAGTGTTCCCTTTGGTTTGTTTGGTTTTGTTTTGAGACATGATCTGTGTAGACTGGACTAATTTCCAACCTGTGGTCCTCTGACCATCTTTGAACTTATGATCCTCTTGCCTTAGTCTACAGGGACTGGGATTATATGCATATTTCACCACACTCAGTGAATTATTCTGCTTCTCTATTACTGTGATAAAAAGTTATGGAAAAAGTTTATTGTGTCTTACAAGTTACTATCCATCACTAAGATAAGACCAAGCTGAGACCATGGAGAACTGCAGTTGCCTGGATTATCTTCAGGTTTACATTCAGCTGGGATGACTCCAGGAATATCAGTGCAGGAGAGGATCAAGCATAGTGGACTGAGCTCTCACACATCAATCAACTATCAAGAAAATGTCACACAGACACTCCCACAGGATGACCTGATGGAAGCAATATCTCAGTTGAGGTTCTCTCTTCCCAGACATTCTCTCATCACAGTCTAGTTTGTGTCAACTGGAATAAACTAGCCCCCAACACCTTGTTTGCATTTGTTTATTGAAATAAAACATGATTAGCTGTAGGGCTCTTCATGAAGACAAAAACTCACAGATCTTTAGCAAAATTGTGTGGTAGTTGCATGATTGTGGTACGTGTATACAGCCTGTGTACATCCTCACTACTTTATATCATTTCTATATCACTTGTAATGCCTAATACTATACTAATGTTATGTAAATGGATTATATGCTAAATTGTTTAGAGAATAATAAGAAAACATATTTGTATATTTAACAAAGGAATATATTTACTTTTATTTGACTAGTTTTGATCTGGAACTGGTTGAAGCACCAAATACGGAATTCAAATATAACATAAAAATGGTTGACTATTTTTAAATGTCTCATTATCATTTTGGAGGGCTGCTTGTGTAACAAGACACTCTGGAACTTTGCTGTGGCTTATACACTTTGGCTGCAACCTGATTGATACACAATTTGTAATTTGAGTTTGACTTGTCTGCCACAAATTTTCTTGCTAAAAAAATAAAGTGGAAAGCATATGAGCAAACTAAAGTATCACTTTGGTGAAGAAATCCATGCCATCGATGAGATCTCCTCACCTTTTTTTTATTCAGTACTGCTTAAAGCCACTCTTGGCAGAGGAATGGCAGTGCTAGGATTTGGATGAAGGTCCTTTTGTGTCCAAGGCCCAGATTAGGTCCAAGATGATCTCATGTTGATTTTTCTGTTTTGCTTTATCCGCTCTTTTGCCCTGAGCATTCTCTTGTATTTCATTTTTATATGCATGTCCTGTCCGCTGGTGTTGCTCCCCTTCGACCTTCCCTTTGGCTAATCTGATAAGCATATTTGAGCTGAGGTAGTTGATAATCATTGCTCTGCTAGAAGGAAAAAGTGTGACTTTCAAATTTGGACTCAAGCCAGTGACCGTTTTTCCTCAAAGCATTTATTTGTTCATTCATGTTTTTCTTTCGCCAGTTGCTAGATACACAGCACTGAGCAAGACAGATTGTAGCCTGGCTGGGAAGAGAGTCATGAAACAATTTTATTGGGTTCTGAGTAGGAGAAATGTTCTGTGGAAGCATGGGAGAGGAAATTGCACTGTGCAGGCCCACAGATACTTCCCCGAGGAAATGAAATTTGTGTTGACCATAAAAGAGGTATTAGATAAGTAGAGGCTGAGTAAGTGGGAGGGAGGAAAAATTATATGGTAGCATGTACACAGGCCCTGGTGCAAGAAAGAACAGGAATGACCTATCACAGGAACCTTTTAAGGCCTATAATACTTAAGTGTAGAGTAGTTCAAGCTAAAGCAGGAAGGTGAGAGGAGGCCTCAAGTGCATACCCTCCAGGGACAAGTTAAGGGTTGCGGACTATGTCTTTTCTATCTTCATGGGGGTGGGAAGCTATTGGAATATATTTAATAATAGGGAGACATAACTTGTCCTGGATTTTCAACAGGAAAATTCAGATTTTATCTCTCAGGTTAATATGGTAGGAAGCAAAAGCAGAGGAGAGTAAGTCAGTTAGGAGCCTCTCTAAGAATGCTTCCTAAGATGACAATGGGTTGGAAAAGGAAGATTCTAGAAATATTTAGTAAGTCAAACTAAGATGACCAGAAGTGGCAAAGATAAAAGTAGAGTAAAATCACTAATCTTGGGCCATGTGATTAACTAGTAAAAAATTAAGACAGAATAAGTTTTGTGTGGAAGTTCAGTTATGTAGTACAGGCTATTTTAGAGGGATATTTGAGAAATCAATGGAAATGTAGAGACCTACATATTCTCTCTGAGTGGCAAAGAGAAACAAAGACTGGATAACTGTGAATATGGGTCCTTGGGTGGTAATAGAATGACCAGGGAGAGTGAGTGTGATCACTAAAGGTGCAGCAGAATGAGAAGGTAGCCTACGAGTGTGTGATCTCAAGTAGCAAACCCACTCATGACCAGAAACATTTCTTAGCCCTTTAGTGTCATGAGAGCTCAGAGAAGCTATCTTGCTTGCTCGGATCTCCTATGTGCAATGCTTACGGGTTGGCTGCCATGCCTACTTCATATCTATGTGGGTGGTAAGATCTGGATTCTGGTCCTCAGACTTGCATAGTAAAGTACTTCAACTCAACCTCTGAGACACCACCTAATCCCCTGTTTTGGAATTTTCATAACAATCAATTTTTAATTAAATATGTAAATCAATTTAGATTGTTGAATTATTTTAGATTTAACAACATGTTTTATTGAGTCTTTGGGAATTTCACATCATACACCCCAATCTCACTCATTTCCCTGTCCTTAAATAGCTGCCTTTTGCCTTTGTTGTGCCCTCCACCCCCAGGAAAACTAAAAAAGATGAAAATAAAAAATAAAAAGAAAATAAGAATATTAATTAAAGAAACAAACAAAACAAGAACAAAAAGCAAACAAACAAAAGACCCACTTCATTCCTGCCTCACCATCTCCTCTTCATTAGTCTCGGTGGCATTGGAGCTGCTATGTATCATGCAGTATACCCTTTTGTCCAAACAGCTTTACTTGGATGTCCATTGTGTGATGTGTTGTTGGTAAGGTTCTCCATCAATACTGGTTCCTCACCCAAACTCTCTTAGATATCCTGCAATTGCAAGAGTCAGGGGGATCCTGGAGCTATGGTTTCATAGGACCAGTCCCTTCACATACTCCAGCAGGACAAAGATTAGCTAGATGTGGCGATTGCCCACTCAAAATTCTGGATGTGTATGTGGGTGGTATCTGGCTGCCAGGAATAGTCTTCTTAGGTAAGGGGCAGAGCCAGTTCTCCTATGCCTGTGATGAGGAATGGAGCCAGATTTCCCAAGCTGTGGTCATCACAGTCCATTATCACAGGGCCCCCAAGGGCTCTCTGATGAAGGGGCAACTCTTTATACGTCAATGAGGGACAGGGTCAGCTCAATATGCCCTGAGTACCTCAACTCATGGTTCAATACATGATTCAATACAAAGTTCACATGGGCCCCTGTGGTAACATGAGAAATAGATATCAACACAGGCCACATCTATGGCAGGACCAAGGGCCCAAACAAGGTCCTTAGCAGCACCTTGAGTGTAAATGTCACCACGGGTCTGGATAGCAGTGCAGGTCTCTCAGATCAGCATGGGCCCAACAGCAACATGGTCCCTGGACTCCAACAGATCCCAGGTGGCAGCACAGGCCCCAGGAAGTCGCACAGCCTTCTTCCATAACAGGAGCTAAAGACTTCAACATAGACCCTGGCTGTAGTAGGACCACACCTGGCTCCCAGCCACAGTTCAGAATAAGACATCAACATGGCCCCAGGTGACAGTGCTGGCCATTCTGATCTGTATAGCTCTGGCAACAGCATGACCCTTAGGCACTAACCTGGCCTCAGGTGTTAGTCCTGACTTCGGGCATCTGTCCTGCCTTCTGTGGTAACTGGAGCCATGAACATCAAGGCAGATCAAGACATGGTCCTCAGCAGTAGACCCAGCCCAGATGGTACCATGGCCATAGATAGCAGTTCAGGCCAGTTAGACTCAGATGATTCATGCAGTGGCATGGCCCTAAGCCACCAACATGGCCTAATGTGGCTGTCCCGACCCCAGACATCCCTATTATCATGGCCTTTGTTGCTAACAGTAGCCATGAACATCAACATAGACCACAGCTATGGCAGGGCCCTGGACCCAGCCAGAGTTCTTGGAAGTGGCCCAAGACTGTATGTCACCATGGCCCCAGGTGACAAGCAGGTCTCTCATATCAGCACCTTCCTCATAGCCTTCACCTCTTTGTATCTGCATCTCTCCACAGGACATGTAGCATTCTGACTCTTTCTCTTCCCCCCACCCCTCCCAAACCCAACCATATAATCCTTCAACATAACAGCAACTTAAGGCACCATGCTGGCACTTGGTTGCTTTTCCCTACCTAAGGCAAACAGCTTTGGGAAGGCATGTGTGGGTTCTCATCAGATTGTTATGTGTACAGTGTTTTGCCTGTATGCATGTCTGTTCATCACATGTGTGTGATGTCCAGAGAGTCCAGGAGCCTGACCATCCAGAACTAGAGTTTTAGACAATTTTGAGCTGCCTTGTGGGTACTGGAAACTGAACCTGGGTTCTCTGCAGGAGTGACAAATGTTCTGAACAGGAGTGTTATCACTCCAGCCCAACTTGTTGAAATTTTTTAAAGCTTTGTTTATTATATATACAGTATTTTGTCTGCATGTATCCCTTCAGGCCTGAAGAGGGCACAAATCTCATTACAGATAATTGTGAGCCATCATGTGGTTGCTGGGAATTGAATTCGGAACCTCTGGAAGAACAGCTAGTGTCTAAACCACTGAGTCATCTTTGCAGCCCCTCAGCTTGTTGAAATTTTTAAATGAACATTCACTAAAACCACAAAGGCAAACAAGTGTATAAGGGTGGAGGCAAAAAATGTAAATTATTCAAGGTTTAACCAAGTATCTGAGATGCAAATGAAAAGTTAAAGAGAAATCTGAACTGTGTTTTAAAAGTAAGTCAGCTGGAGTATTAGAGTTCAATGTATGTGTCAAAAATGTAGTTAGTCATTTCAAATACAAAATGCTTTTCTTTTTATAATTCATTGATAATAGCATCCATCCTCTCTAACTGTACATGCCAATGGTTCTTGGTATATTATTAAGAATTGTGAAATCTTTACTGTGTCATATTTTATTATGTTGCTATCATTCTAAAAGAATCCCCCTACACACACACACACACACACACACACACACACACACACACACACACACAAAGACACACAAAATTCCACAATAATATTTCATTTGCTCTACTTTCCCTCTATAACCTGACCACTGAGGAGACACCTACTTGGTGGCTCAGTGGATAAGACACAAGCTGTGTTCCAGTCCCCAGAGCCTATGTAATTCTGGCTGCTGTATTGTACTTTGAATCTGTAAACCTGGTGTGCCTATGGGATGGGAGGTGAAGACAGCAATTCCCTAGACGCTCTAAGGCTGGGTACCCTGGTGTACACAGCAGCAAACAAGACCAAACAACTAGAGATTTTGAACCCTGTTTCAAACAAGGTGAATAGAAAGGATCTCTACTTGAGGTTTTTCTGGCCTCCATACACCATGGCACACACACACATGTGCTTGTGATCTTGTGCACACATACACATGCACACATGCATGCAGGCACGCACATGTATGCATAGAAACATCCAGTTGAGCATCTTGTTTCCATGCACAATCCCAGTGTGCTCCCAGTAATAGGAGTCTGAAAAGTTACAAACCAAAAGAGAAAAGACAATTGTTAAATATAAGAATAGCTCATCATTTTACATTTATTTTTATCTTTTCAGTAATCCTGCATCCATCCCCATGTGTCTTCTAGCTATGTTTTCTGTTGGTTAGAACAAATGGCTCAAACATAGCTTTGGGCTCCTTTACCACCTATTTCTTTCACCCAAAGTAATTGCTTTTGTTCCTATAATCATTAAAAGCATTCTGAACATTTATGCATCTGCTTATTATCATAGGAAGAGCCCTTCATTAGTATTCATCATATTTCACTCCACAAAAGCATTCTGCATAGGTAATTGCCACTCTAGTCTCAGAGCCCTCATCTCCCACTACATTTTCTGGAAGCCCCTATAATGTGTACAATAGCTCAGTTGCTAATTTACTACCCCTGAGGGAAGAATACTTCAAGATCCTATCTGTGATCTTTGCCTTCCTTCTTCTTATTGTGTCTGACATATTTGCTTCTTGCCACTCCTTTCTTTCCATGGAATGAGCAAGGAATCAGTAATTTCAGGGGGGTGCTACTTCCAAGCCTTCAGGGTTGATTGTCCAATGCCCCTACCCCAAGCATCAGCAATTGTGCATCCAACAATGCTTAGCAATCCACTCCATCAAAGAGTAACCTGTCTCTCATTGCAATTCCCACCCAGTGGTCCAAACCTGGAGCTATCAAACAGTTGAAAAACCTGGACTATTTTACTTATCTCTTACCTTCTTCACGTTTCTTACAGTTTGACAAGACTGGGAAACATTTCCCTATACTTCTTCCCTCCGTCACCTTTAATTCTATCACTCTCAATTCAGGGATACATTATGCAGTGCCTTTTCATTGAACACTGTCATGCCCTGGTAGAGGAGCAAGTTAGTTTTCCTATTTAAATTTAAATGGACCCTAATTTTTAAATACTAAAGTATTTAGTTTGTCTAATATTGCTTTCTTTAGGAAGTTACAGTACAGCTCATTTACCATGTCTTCCTGGCCAACATTCTGTTCTCTCAAATGTCCTCCTTAGGCTTTCTAATAATTCACTGTATTTCCCAAACATTAACTTATTTTCTTTCTCATAACATTGATGAACATAAAACACTCGTCATCTTGTCCATAACTTTCTTCTTTTCTTTCCTTTATTTTGAAGATTTATTTTGGTTTTATGTGTGTGAGTGGTTTGGTTGCATGTATGTCTTTGCACCATGTATGTGCCTGGTGCCTTCAGAAGTTGGAAAAGATTGTTCAGTGCCCTAAAACTGTGTTGCAGATTGTGGTGAGTCTCCCTGGCAGGTCCTCTGCAAGAACAAGTGTTCATACCTACTGAGCTATTTTTTTCAGCCTTGTTTTTTTTTTCCATTAACTTCTTCTGAACTCTGTAATAGTGTAAGACATTTTCTCATTTAGTCATTTCTGACTCTTATTTCCTATACAAAGTTGGCATGGACCTGTGTGTTTGACCACACATCAGCTTTTGTCCTATTACATTCATTTGTAGAAGCTACTGCTATAGTACATTATACAAATAATGGTCATTTAAATAGTATCAAATATACATTTCCTTAAATATATTTGTAGCTTGCAATATATAGTGTATCCCATAAAAATCCAGGTTCTTCTAAGTTCTTCCTCTACCATGAGTGACTTTGAGAATCAAAACAGATGGGGACTGAGGAGAAAGATGGGATAAAATAAAAAGTGAAGAGAAAGATGGTGAGCTAAAGAAGAGGATAAAGAATGGCACATGTGTGCTGTTTCTCCTGGAACGAAGGAAAAACAAAACAACACCAAGAAACAACTCTTTCATTTTGCTGCCCATATTTGAGTCATATGTCCTTACCCAGCTTAAGAGACATTGAATATATATAAATTATGTCAGGTAATTCACAGTTAAAAAATGTATACTATGAAATAAGGAAAGGTAAGAACCAAGGCACAAGTTGAATAGGGAGGCCAATGATGGTAGCCATATCTTAACACTGTCCATCTGAGAGCAGATCAGGGGTGCCATAGGAAACATCTTTTCTTTTCTACATTAATCTTACTACAAACTTAAAATGCCCTAAAAAGTAAAGCTATCAGGAAACTGAGTTATAGCTAGAAATCTCTGCTTTTCTCTAGAATAGACAAAAATGAGAGCCATGGAGTAAATGAATAAAGAACAAAAAAGGAAAGGAAGGGAGATGGTACATGAAGGCTGAAGTCATTTTCCAAGGGAGTTTTATTTAGACTTTTATCTTTTTTCCTTGGTAAATCCATTTTTAATAACCCCACTGACCTTAATATATCATTATGTTTTATGGGTTGTTGCTTATTGTCATTAGCTTTGGAGAAAGAAATTATCCCAAACCAGTTTCTAATTAAATATTGTTTTAGTATTGTGCTAGTGAAGTTATTTTATTAAAGGAAGGATTTTCTGAGACAAGGTTTTATTATGTAGAAACAAAATTCTTCTAAAAGGGGTTCTTGTGATTCTGCTAAAGAATTTGTGCATATTTCCCAAATCTCCTATAATTATGCATTTTCCCGAGTTTCTGTTCCTTGCTTTTGTTATTAATGAATGTTAATTAGAAGGGCCACTATTCATTTAAATATTGTTCTTCTTCGTGTTTTCACAGAGATTAGGAAAACTTAACAGCATTTTTTAATCATTATACCTTAAATATCTTGATTATTCAAAAAAAATCTATAGCAAGTCTGAAGAGATGAATCAATCTGTTTGCTTAATTCTTTTTAACAAAAGCATTGATTACTTAATGTTTTATTTAAGTAACTTAACATTCTGGCTTACCAAATAGGACCTTCTGGGACTAGGCTTTATCTGTCACCTGTGTATATCCATTACGTACTTATCTATCTACCTGTCTTTCTGTCTTTCTACCCTTTTTTGCATCTTTCTGTCATATATTTCTATCTTTACCTATGTATCTATCATGTCTGTATTTGTCTATTATCTATATTTCCATATTTTTATATCTCCCTGTTATTATAAATAGCATATCTATGCCTTTCTGTCATCGTGTATAATGCTATTTTGTATGTTTGTGTGTGCTTCAGCGAAACAGATTAATGAACATCTAAATATGTTTATAATAGACATTGATTCTTTTCTGAGAACCCATACTTATGTTCTCATGTGTATCTTAATTTCTTTCTAAGAGCATCTCTTTAATGCAACTCAATGCTTACTACAACTCAAGCAGGTACCTTTTCCTCAACCACAGCCCATGCCTAACAGAAAACAAGATAAGCTGCCTGCAGACCTTCTCTATTCTCTCTGTTCGTCAAGACTCAGTCCCTCAGTCATGTGTCTCATGATATATCAGATGATGAGATACAGTCTCCATTTCCCACTGTCCACATCTCCTGTGGATCCCACAGACCATCCTCTTTCCTCCACTCATCTCTGAACACCCACCCCAAATTCAAGCAGACATTCCCTGTAAACACCAGCTGATCAGGCTAGGCAAACATGCAGCACACAGTCATCATACTCTCCAAAGTTCCAGAAAGGAAATGGAAAACAAGGAACAAAACAACTACCCCAATGACAAACCCAGAAATCAGCACCTAGACCTATAGTCATTCCAAACCCAGATGCATACACAACAGCATAAGAAAACAATCAAGAGCAGCCATGGCATTATGACTTCACCAGATCCCAGCTATTCTACCACATCAAAGCTTAAATATTCCAACAAAACTCATGCATAAGAAAAAAGGGGAGCTGTAAAATAAGCTATATGGAGATAATAGACATCCTTAAAGAGGAAATGAATAAATGCTTTAAGAAAATCCATAGAAACACACAAAAAAAAAAAAATGGAGGAAATGAACAAATCCATTAAACAAATTCAGAAAAACACAAAGAAAAATTGGAGGAATTGAAGAAAACCGTTAAAGGAAGCCAAGAAAATATAAACAAAAGTTTGATAGAAATGAATAAAACTGTTCAAAGATCCAAAAAATATTTTCAGCAGAATCATAAAAGAAAATAGTCTTACGAACTCATGTCAACTGAGTAACTCTATTGAATTAAAGCTGAGTCAACATAGAAATAAAGAAAAAATATAGACTTCTAGAAGTCAATGAAGATGTCACAGCATACACAAATGTGTGGGACACAATGCAACAATGGACACATGCAAAGAGTAAAGTTCATAGCGCTAAATGCCTACATTAAAAAAAAAGTGGACAAAACTGAAGCCTACATAGTGGGAAAATATTTTCATCAACTCCACATTTGATAGAGGACTTATGTCTGAAATGTATAAAGAACTCAAGACACTAGATATAAAAATCTAATCTAATTTAAAAATGGTGTACAGACCTAAGCAGAGAATTCTCAATAGAGAAATCTCATAAAGCTGAGAAGGATTTAAGGAAATGTTCATCATCCTTAGCCTTTAGGGAAATGCAAATCAAAACTACTTTGTGATTCCTTCTTATACCTGTCAGAATGGCTACAATCAATAATACAAGTGACAGCTCATGCTGGCAAGGATGTGCAGTAATGGGAACTCTCCTCCATTGCTGGAGGGAGTGCAAACTTGTACAACCATTATGTAAATCAATATGGCAGTGCCTTAGAAAATTGGGAAATGATCTACTTCAAGACCCAGCTATACCATTCTTAGGCATATAGCCAAATGATGCTTTATCCTACCACAAGGATGCTGGCTGACCACATTCATAGCAGCTTTAGTCATAATAGCCAGAATCTTGAAACAACCTAGATTTCCCTCAACAGAGAAGTCTCTTTGATGCAAGAAGGGTCTCTGAAGGTTATCAAAAGATAAATGCGGGCACCAAGTCAGCCACAAAACCTTTGACTTATAATCTTTTATGCCTGCAAAATATGCTAGGGCAATTGAGCCATGGAACTTGGGGGAGTAACTAATCAATATCTGGTTTGACTGAAGGCCTACTCCATGAGAAGGAACCCATCCCTAACACTGGTTGGATATCTAAGAACTAGAGAATAGATAGTTTAAAGACCTGGGGTAGAACCAAACATGACTATCGAAGACAAGCAGACAAGCAAACAAACAAAATGGTTCCTAATATTTTTCTCTACTGCTAGATTAGTGCCTTATCCAGTCATTATCAGAGCAGTTTCCTATGGTAGCAGATGGCAACAGATGCAGACACACAAAGTCAGCCATTATGTGAAGAAAAAGTCTAAACTGGATGTCTCCATCAAATACTTCCCCTCAGAGCTCTAGGAATCATGCAGAAGAGGAGGTGCGAAGAGGATAAGAGTCAGGGGAATGGAGGACAACAGAACACAGGCTGTGAATTAACTAAGCAAAGTGCATATGAGCTCACAGAAACTAAAGCAGCAAGCATGGGGACTACATGTGCTTATACCAGGTCTTCTGAGTACATATAATAGCAATTTGGTATTTTTATGGGATTCCTAACAGTGAGAAAGAGTGGGTATCTGACTCTTGTACCTGTTCTTAAAATTCTTTTATACTGCTGGGTTGCTATGCCCAAATTTGATATAAAAACTTTTGTTCCATACCATTATATTTTAGGTTGTCGTGATAAATTATTTGTGATTTATTAAAGTTTACATGAGGATTCAGAAAGAAAAGTCAGCCTAAAGCTATAGAGATCAGGCAGTGGTGATACATACATTTAATTCCAGCAGTCAGAAGCTAGAAAGTAGTATACACCTTTAGTCTTACGACTCAGGATTAAGAGTTAGATGGATCTCGTTAAGTACAGGGCCACCAGATCTACACAAGATCGGTCCAGTCCTAAAGAGAAACAGCTCACATAAAGATGAGCTCAGCACCTGGGATCACACATTAATCCCAGCACTAGAGGGATATAAAAGATAGGAGCAGGGTCTTCTGAGGTCAGTATTAGGGATTCAATCTCCAGCCACATTGAGGATAGGAAGACATTGAAGTCTCAGGATTCTCCAGTCATGCTGAGGAGAGGTCACAGTCTGAGGTTTGGTGGAGCCAAGATTGCTTTTCATTCTGAGGTAGACTAAGAGCTAGTGACCACCAGGTAAGTTTTAATAAATCATAGATAACATATCACCACAGTAATGTTTGGTTGTTATTTCTTAATGCTATTCTTTTATGAAAGTAAAAAGATCCAGAAGAGTGTGGCAATGGGGAGGAGTGGAGAGAGAACAAACTGTAATAGAATATATTGTGTGAGAAAATAATGTATTTTAAAACTCTGAGATAAATAATATCTAATAAAAAGCTAAGTACAGGCTGAAAAATCTCAGAATGAGGAGTGAATGGAGCCCATCTATGGTTGAAGACCTGGAATCTCCATAACACATCTCTGGTAACCATCTTAAATAAATACCTAACAAAAAGCAACATAAGGGAAGAAGGCTTTATTTTTGCTCATGGCTTGAGAAGAGGGCAGTAAATTTTCTCAGAGAAAGCATGGTAGTAGAAGTGTAAGACACAAATCATGTTGTACCAACAGCCAGGTAGTAAAAAGGGACAAGAAGTGAGGCTGGGTTATAGAATTCCAAATAGTAACTCCAATGACCCATTTTCTCCCACAATGCTCTACCCCCTAAAGGTTCCAGCACCTTCCATACCCACTGAGAATCATGAATTCAAACAGATGGACCTATAAGGAATATTTCATATTTAAACTACTTTAGAGGATATAGTCAGAGATTAGGAGCTCTGGAATCCAATGTCCATGGGCTGTGGCAGCAGTTAAAACACTATTCACTCAAGAGGATTTGGGCATGCATATGTATTTGAACCGAACTTCCCATTCTCCTTTCTCCTTTTGTTTCATCTGTACTTGCTGCCAATTTGATGGTCCTATTCTCATTCACAGCACATTTTCTCACTCAGTTCACTTATCCATATGCCAGTCAGCTCAGAACAACCTGCCACATGGCAGTCATTATGGATATGAACAAAACTGTGTTTACCAATCTTATAGGCATGCCTCAGTCCAGACAAGATAGCATTCAGAATTAACCACCATATTTTGCCACCAGAATTTATTTGAATGTATATAAATATGCTAACAGAACCTTAGTCCCCATTAAAAGAGTAATAACAGAGCAGTGGAGACAAGGCAATACAATTGAGTTTACTGGAGAGATGCAAAGTGTTATTTCCACAAGGATACTTAAGATCAACTCTTCATGAATTTAGAGGAAGTATACTGGCATAGCTGTATGTGCACACAGTAGAATGTTGTCTATACAATAGTGAACAAACTCTCCAGTCTAATAGCCATAAATAAGCCTTGGCTTTTAGCAATCTTGGCATCTCCTTAAATGTTCAAATTAACCTTGTTATCATCTTGAATATCGTGCCTGAGAAGACTCTGATAACACTGATGCCAGGATGATTTTCTCACAACTAAGAAAAAAAGAAACATTATTGATATTTCAAGGTGATTTGGGCTCTGGAAGGTCACCTAAGAGCCAATGAGTGGATAAGCCAAAGAGGGAGGACCCTCTTCTTGGAATGCAAGCTGTATAAGCAGCCAGTTTTTTCTTTTGAGTTAACAGAATGGACTTCTTGTGAATATGACTCTGTATAAACAGTCTTGTTGAGGTTGCATTTTGGGGTTAGTTGGCCAAAGGAAGACTCTAGTACCATGGTTGAGAACTGAAGGGGAACAAGAGTCTTTTCTTGGGAAGTCATTGCATTTGAGCTCAAAGGTGTCTGTTTTGTCTATCAATATCACTTGGCTTTGTTGGTTTGTCACTTGTTTAATATTAAGAGGATATTGAGGAGGTAGATCTTTTATAATCCTTACAATATCTATACAATTTGTTGGTGTAGAAAGAAGGTGAAATTCAGAGAGTCTAAACTTAATGCAGTGATGAAAAGGAGATTAAAATCTCCAGGGTATGTGCTTGAGCTTGGAGTACATTTCATAATACCATATTGCCTAGCTATTTCCCATGAGGAAGAAGCATTTGGAGATCAGGGCGGCTTCAGAGAGAATTGATGCACTCTCTGGATCCTCATCTTGATACTTTAGAGCATCTTTTATTTTTATTGTTATTTTTAGTTCTTTTATAGACAGAAATTCACATAGCCCAGGTTTGCCTTAAACTTCCTGTGTAGCCCAGCTTGAACCTGAATTCATAACCTTCCTACCTCAGTTTACAATAATTATTGATAATGATAGATAAAATAATCTACCAGGTTACTAGTGTATTTTTTTCTGGAAGAAATCATAGGGAAGGCATACTTCTCCTTGTTTCCTCTGGGCAGTGTTTACTAGAAAGCAACTGTTTAGCCATTTCCTTCATAAGCTCTTACTCCCAGGGCTCCCTTGGGTCTATATTTCCATCTGTGACTCTAATTTGGCCCAAAAAGAAGATCAAGAGCAGGTATCTTGGACTTACAAGGTGGTTTAGATGGTAAGGGCTCTTGTTTCTACACTAATGACCTGAGTTCAATCCCCTCTGTGTTACCCACATGATGGAAAGAAAGATCAGCCCTCAAGATCTAAACACACACATTCACACAAATGGATAAGTAAATGCAATTTTACAAAATTTACCTAGAGGAATCCAGAGTTGTTTAAGAAGTCATCAGATATTGTTTATTGGAATAAATTTACCAATTTTAATGATGCAGAGGTTTTGAACGAATGGTCATGATACTCTAATTCTGATGCAAAGAGGATGAAAATGGTGTACTACAGTTAAAGATCAATTGCCTCATTTATTACTTTTCTATTCTCTTCAATGCCTATGATTTAGTCTTTGACTTAAGCATTCTTCAAAAGCATCTTTAAGTTCCTTGAAATTTATCCCTTTGTCTTCTTAAATGTATTATTGATCAATTGACATGCTTGTTCTTATACTCTTTGAGAATACTTATTATGAATCCATTGTTAAACTCCTCAATGGCTCAAATCAATTTTCCAATTGCCTGAAAATAAATATCAAATTCCTCTCTTCCTGGAGCCATAAAGAAATAAACTCTCCCCACAAACTAAATAGAGACTCCTTTAATGGTTATTGCTAGAAAGAGGAAATTATTCTGTTATTTGTCAGATGAAACAAAATGTTCTGATTATCTCTTTGGCTCTACTGAAATATAATTTTCCCAGGTGTCTGTGAAATGACAGTGATATAAATTATATTTCTTGGACACCGAGTTGTTATTAAATTCCCTCTGAAACCTTGTGTAATTGGGCATTTGGTCCCTGGCTGGTAGAACAGTTTGGGAAAGTTGTAAAACTCTTATTAGGTAGAGTAAAGCCCTCAGACACAGAACTTCAGGAGTGGATGTAAAGTATCACACCCTATTGCACGCCCTATCCCTTTGTGCCTACCTTTCTCTTGAGCACTTAATTTCTCAGTCTAGCAAGATGCAAGATATAGTGAGTTTCAGATATCCACTCATAACAACTTGAATAATGGCCATGCCTTCTTATATTAGTTACTTTGTAATAATATACAATGGCCAAAGTAACTTGCATAAAGAAGGGTTTGTTTTGTCTATGTTTCTGGGAAGCTGCAAGATCACATCTTCAACCACAAGCAATAATCAGAGAGAGAAAACCAGAAGTGAAATGGTGTTATGAACTATCAATGGCCATCCGCAATTACGTACTTTCTTGAGTAAGGTCCTGTATCATAAAGCTCCATATGATTCTAAAACACAAACACCAAGTGGGGATCAAGTATTAATAGATGAGCCTGTCAGTAGCATGCCCCATTCAAATATTCACCTCTTCCTTTAAGTGTTTGTGTCAGCTATTCTGTCTTACCAACAAGTAGAGAGCTGCTTAAAGGAGGAGGTTCATTGACTTACAATTTCAAATGGTTCAGCCTTTGGTTGGTTGGCTGTGTACAAATGAGAAACATTTGACTGTTGAGGTTAGTCACAGCATTAAAGATGATAAGTAGAAAGCTAGAGAGGACTGACAGCTAGCCACAACTTTGGAAGTCACACTTACAGTGACCTATGTCTTCCAGCTAGTATCCATTTCCTAAAGTTTCTACCACTCCTCAAAATGGGACTACCAGATGGGTAGCAAGCATTTGATACATGAGTCTGTGGAGCAAAATTTCTTAATCCAACAATAATAGACATTTGATAATAATAATAAATTGAATCTCTCGATTTTCTTCTTGTTAAGTTTTCTGAATGTACTGTTCTGGAACATCATCCTATGGATTGTCCATACCATGAGGACTACAAATAAGTGAACCTTTCCTTTCTTAGACTTTAGGAAATGTAGTTGAATAGGCTCCAGATACTTGTAGAGAGTACCTTGTAGATGAGATGCTCTGACACTAGAGGACAATAGGATGAAAGTATCAGTTGTGTTAGCCATGTTCTGCCATATTCCCACCACTCTATTGTTAGAGATAATCAAATTGTAGATACAGTGGTTATTCAGTCAACAACTGATTGGTCCTGCTGCTTTATGGTCATGGTGGCACATCATGGTGGTTGTTAAAAATTGTGAGGCACACTTTACACACACTAGGTCTTACCTAGTAAAGGTCCCACTTTCATTGAATAGTGTCAGAAATGAGGACCAAGCTTCTAAACATGACTTTTGAGAATTGAGTAAGTTATAAATTGCAGCAAATATGATAATTAATACGATAATTGTTTCTATGTAGAACTAGGGAAAAGCCTCAGAAAATCCAGAAATGAAATCTAACCCACTGGATATAATTCAGATATGATTGCAGTCCAAAAAAAAAGGAGAAAAAGCAAAAACAATACATTTTATAAAAACCAGTAAAGCAATGTGAAAGCAGATGTTTGAAAACAAAGACACAAAAAGTAAGATATAAAACTCCTAGGAGTTAAATATCATCATCCAGAGAGGGTACAGGACTCTCCAGTTAATTAAGCAATAATAGTAATTAACACGAGTTAAATGTTATGCTCTAGGCATTTCTAATCTTAATTGTGATCTTAAATCACTAAGATAGCAGCTGACCAGATCTCTGTTCCATGAGTTTGTTCTTACCATCCCTGTTTTATTGGTGAGATGGGGAAAATGTATTAGGCTTGCAGACCCCATAAGCTGCAGAGTCCTGCAAGCCATCTGTAGAGCTTTTCATGCTAATCACCTCAAGGTATGTCCAGTGTTTCATGTAAGAGATGTGTAGATCAGGTAATTACATCAACACCAAAGGAAGAGATAAGGTAGTCACCATTGGCTGGAAGGCACAACAAAGACTTCTTGCAGCCTTCCATCCCTTTGAGATAGACAGGATTTGTCTAGTAGGCAGTAGTAACTATTGGATGGGACTAAGCAAACACAAGCCAGAATACAGCCTTCAGGCAGGAAAGCACCATGCCTTGTTCTCAGGATGTCCAAGGACAAGATACTTGAAAAGGGGAAGAGATGTGGCATGAAATTACCAAGATGAGTGGGAGCCAGAAGGCACAGCATGCGTGAATGGTGAGGAAGGCAACAAGAAACTAGTATGATGAACTCTACTGATTAGCTACAGAGGCAGCAAGGGCATTCTCAAGACTGTAAAGAGATAAAAATAGGCGACCAAGAACACTGACTGGTGTGACCAAAATTTAAAGTTTTGGAAGAAGGAACCTCAATAGTAGATTGTTCTGGTGAGGGTTTATGACTTGGGTAGCTGGCAGCATAGCATGTATGGAAACAAATATACTTGCTAAGTAAATGGATGAATAGGTATCTTGAAGACTCAGTAATGAGCCAAAGTCCATCCTGGCTTCAGAATAATGAAGGCATCCAGAACATGGACTTTGGAGACAGAATACCAAGATTCAAAATAGGGTTCTGCCTCCAATCAGCTATGTGACCATATCTTTTGCACTTTTCTTGCCTATCATCACCATCTGCATGGTGGAGCCTGTGAGCAGAATGACTATATAATGCTGTTGAGAGCCTAGTGTGCCTTGATATTTCAGAATGTGTGACTACTCCATACAGTACACTCAACATACACATCTGTTAAATCAACAACAACAACAAAAATAAGTTGCCTTTGAGGTAAATAACTTCTCTACTGCATGTGAGGATATCAGATCACTGAGAGGCATCATTTCAGATAGTAGCCCTGCAGATTTTCTATAAAAGCCTTATGATTCAGTTAATGAGTACTGAATAGATTGAACTCACCCTGTATATTCCTTGCTGTCATGAGACGAAGATGAAGGTAAGCAAAATCCCCATTTTTTCCAAGAAAATTTAGCACTGAAGTGCACATGGAGAGAGAGAAAAGGGTAATGGTAAACCATGCTATGCTGGGTAGTGCAAGCATAAACGCATTACAAGGCCATCATGGAAGGACCCATTTGAACATCATCAGCTGGCCAAGGAATGCTTCACAGACAGGTTGAATTTGGTACATAGTGTATATATAAGAATATATATGTGTGAGTATATATATATGTGTCTATGTGTATATTCATTTCATGCCATCACTTATTTCTCAGTTTGTTTGTGGTGCTATACCACAATACCACAGGCTGTACAATTTAAGTAGCTTTCCACTTCTTAATGTTATGAAACGTGGAATGTTCAGATTCAAGACTCTAGTAGATTTGTTGACTGCCACCTGCCCACCCCTTGCCCATGTTTTCTTTCTTTCTATCTATCTATCTTTCTTCTTTCTTCCTTTCTCCCTTTCTTTCTTTTTTGTTTTTTGTTTCGTGTGTGTGTGTGTGTGTGTATCTGCTGTGCTAATGAGACTGTGTGTGTGTGTGTGTGTGTGTGTGTGTGTGAGAGAGAGAGAGAGAGAGAGAGATGTGTGAATATGAAGTTTCTTTCAAGCATAATTTTCTCAGGTCAGAATTTCCTCATGAGAGTTTTGACTTTACAGAAGCATCTACACTGTTTCACTTTCCAGATGCTGCATAGGCAAATGTAGTTTCTCTGAGAATCATGTCTTCAACGTGGGAATTTCTATTTAAAACTGCAGCCCGTGGTGACCCAGTGTCTTCCTACAGTCTTTCAATCAGGTAGTATCTTCTCCCTTTCTTGTTAGTTTCATCTCCGAGTCTCTGTTTCTCACAGGTCTTCATTTCCATTTGTCTTCAAATACTTTACCATTTAGCTATTAGTTAGAGTACCATGTCCTCAGAGTTTGCCCATGGGCACCTTAGAATAAATCTGCATCATTGTCACCCTCCCATCACTCTGTGTCACATCCTCTTACTCCCTTCTTCCTATGACTACCTGTAGATGGAAGATACATTGCTGGGTTAGGTATGGGGCTGTATTCTAGTTTGAAAGTGAAATGTTCCCTACAGGTTTTTGTCTTTGAGTGCTTGTTTCCAGGAGGTGGCATTGTTTTGGAAGGTTGCAGCACCTTTAGTGTTAAGCCTTGCTTGAAGAAATGGACCAACTTCATAGTTGAGCCTACTTCCTGACTGTTCTCAACTTCCTGGCTACAGATACAATGAGACAAACCATTTCTCGCCTCTTACCTTGATTAACTGCATCTGCTTGAAGTTTAAGCCCAAACATCCCCTTACTCCTGTAAACCACTTCTCATCAGCTGCTATATTATATCACCAAGAAAAGTACCTAACACAGGAAATTCTATTCTTATTATTGTAGCTTGAGACTGAGAGCTGAGATTTTTCTTCCTGGATGGAGGAAAGAAAGGAGATGCCTTCCTTGTCTAATTTAAGTGTCAAGCCTTGCAGTATGTGCCTCACTATTTGCCTACTGGGCTCTATTATATTTCATAGTCTGACCTACAGTGTGCAAAATTCTCCGAAGCAATGCATTAATAATGAGGAGCCTTAGCTATGTCTTCTTTTATTGTGGGCAGAGGCCCCACCTCTGTCCTTCGTGTCACCTGCCAGCCGGTTCCTAATGAGTGGACCATGCTAGTATGGCACAAGTTTCTGGCATTCATATTTTCTTATGAATAATAAAATGCAATTCAGACATATGCCTACTCACTCTGAGATCCTCTAAGGCTCGGCTCTTCTTCTTAATGCATGATGTTAATGTCAATCTGTTTGCTTTAATTATGTTAAGAGGTTATGCTGGAAGGTTATCCATTTAGTCTTTAACAGCATGAAATGGCACTTAGATTGTCATTGTCACTTTCTGCACATAAACAAAAATTTGATTAACAGAAGCCAACCACAAGCAAAGGAATGGTCTCTGAAACTCTGACATTTTTAGTGGTTAAGCACTAGGTGTCACTAGCATCCTCTCCACTACAATTAACCACACTTTCAGAAGAATCGAAGTGAGGCAGGCTTGATGAAGAAATGTAGGCAACTTGAGCTACAATGGACAGCTGTTCTTTCAGCAGATGTCACACTATTGTTTAAAACAAAACAGTTATACTTTAACTATTGTTAATGAATTATAACGAGGACAGTAGTGAGGTAATTTAGATGTATGTAAGATACCCATATTAGAAATATGTGAAAATATAAACTGAATTATGTTTTCCTATTGCCATTCCTTAGGATTTTTGGATACTCAGTTCACCCTTTCTTCTCATTACTGGGTTTGTAGATGTTATTTCTGGGGGGGGGTGAGAAAATATTCTGCAATTTAAAAATAAGTGATAACTTTGCAGAAAAATAGATATTTTAAAAAGTCATTGTGCTATTTGGGGTGTGACATTCCACAATATAAAAATTATGCCTCAATAAAACACAAGTGAAAGTTATAATTATTCATATTAGTGTTGGCTCACATAGCTCTGCTTTTGTAAGCAGTTATTCTATGAGTGAATTATTCTTCATAGCTTCTCATCTTTTTTGTCAAGTGAATGCTAGATCAGTCTGATATTTGGATGTCTTAAAATTTATCAAATGGCCAATTTCCATGTCTTGGGACTTCTTATCACTTAATAAAGGTTAGATTTTTAATGTTTGAAATGACGGGGTGGTGATTTCATATGGCCATGGAATCATTTTGTTGATTCCAGTAACTGCCCCTTTGAATAAGAGAGGATTTTAATGGATGTAAGCAGGCATACTACTGACTAAGTAACACTTTCTTAAATTGTATCAATTGTTTTTCCTTAAGTCAGAAATGTCAACAAGCTCCATGAGTAGTATTTAACTTGAATTATTCATGAGGGTCCTCTTACAACATAGGTGCAGTGACTCAAGTCTACTGAGTTATACTTTTGTGAACTTTTGTGAACATTCTGTTTGTTCAGTTACTAAACATGAATTCTGGCTTCTATTTTCCTATTTCATTAAATATCTGAGACACGCCACTAAAACACTGGTGTGATTTCAGGGAATTTTAAAATATGCTTAAAAACAACTAAAATAAATTAGCCAAAAATTAAAAATCTCAGTGCTTCAAAGCATTCTGTACTCAACTTTTTTCTCTTTTTTGTTTTCTTTCTTCTTTTTTATTAAATTTTAAAATTTATTTTGCAAACCAATCACAGTATCCCCCCCTCCTCTCTTCCCTTCCCTTCCCGCCATCTCCTCTCTATCAGCTCCCATGCCCATCCACTTCTCCTCTGTTAAAAGGGGCAGGCCACCCATGGGAGTCAACAAAGCATGGAATAACACTTTGAGGCAGTACCTAACTCCTCTTCCTACACTGGGCTGGTTAAGGCATCCCTGCATGGGGAATAGGTTCCAAAAAGCCAGCTCCTGTGCCAGGGACAGACAGGTCCTGGTGCCATTGATAGGGTCCACACAAACAGACCAAGCTAAACAGCTATCATCCACCTGCAGAGTGCCTATGTCAGTCAATAGTGGGCTCCCTATCTGTGGGTCCTCAGTCCATGAACTCCAATTTGTTCACGTTAGCTGTCTCTGGGTTTCCCTGTAATGATCTTGACCCTCCCTCCCCCTTGCTCATACAATTCTTCCTCTTTCTCTTCAAATGAACTCCCAGAGCTGGTCCAAATGTGTGGCTGTGGTTCTCTGCATCTGCTTCCATCAGTTACTGGATGAAGGCTCTGTGATGACAATTAAGGTAGTCACCAATCTGATTACAAGGGAAGGCCAGTTTAGGCGTCCTCTCCACTATTGCTAGGAGTCTCAGTTGGGGTCATCCTTGTTCATTTCTGGGAGTTTCCCTGGTACCAGGTTTCTCCCTAACCCCTAAAGGACTCACTTTATCAAGTTATCTCTTTCAATTCTCTTCCCCTAAGTCCTGCTTCCAACTTGTCCAACCAGATCCCTCATGCTCCAATCCCTCAATACCCTCCCACATGCCCTCACTAAAAGCCAATTTGGGAATCACTATGGCAATTTCTCAGAAAACTGGGATCAATCTACCTCAAGACATATACCCAAAAATGTTCACTCATCCAAAAGACATTTGCTCAACTATGTTCATAGAAACATTATTAGTAATGGCCAGAATCTGGTAACATCTTAGATGTCCCTCGACATAAGAATGATAAAGAAAATGTGGTACATTTACAAAATAGAGAATTATTCAGTGTTAAAAAAACAATGACATCATGAACTTTTCAGGAAAATAGATGGAACTTAAAAAAAAAAAGAAACATGGAATGCACTCATTCATAAGTGGATATGAAATGTAAAACAAAGGATAACCAGGCTATAATCCACAGCTCCAGAGAAGCTATGTAACAAGGAGGACCTAAGAGGAACTTTGTTCTTTCTAAGGCATTCAAATATTTTTTATCAACACAAACTACACATCTCTTCCCCAATCTTAAGGTTTTCCTTAGAAAAAGAAATGCACTATTTTCCTAACCTCTGTGTTGCTTAGGTTGGGTTTTGGCAGTAGTCAGAATTCATCTGTGCTTGTGGATCTCATCAGGCATGGGTTCTACCCACTCCCTTCCATTTCAGAATTTCTCAATTGTCTCTACAACCATGCTGTATGGATACACCCACACCACTGAATTTATTCTCAGTCAGTAAATTGGATTCTGTATGTTCTTTATTATTAAAAGCCAGAATAATAGCATTGCCTAAAGGTGGCTAATTCACATAAAATTAAATGTATTGTGTTGCTATTGTGTGTCAGGTACCAGGCTTAGGAATTGAGTAACAAATACAAGTTGAGCCATATGCCCTGATCTCAGAAACCTGACAATACACTGTGGCTCACATGCTTCTAAGCCAATAATCTTCATTTTATAATGAATACTTCCCATACACAAATCTTGTCAATTCCAATAAAAAGGACAAAATGTATTTGTTGCAATGAACATATGCAAAATTATTCACTGGTAAGGCAAAGGATGGAAAAGAATAGTTATTGACTCAGATGGTTAATTCTTATATAAGAATTGCATTTATGAAGTCCAAGAGGCCATGCAAGACTCTGAATAATAATCCCCAAAACACATGTATATGTATGTGTGTGCAAATGCCACCTTCTGGGTGTGTGGGGAAGTGCTTGGGTAGACAGTGCTATGGAAGACAAATTCATCCTGTTTCTGAAGCGCCTTCTTTAGACAACTCTCTAAGATCTACATTCTATAATATGTTACAGTGTAGAAAGTGCTAATGTTCTTATCTTTCTCTTCATTTCCCCCTCATTGAATTGCATTTTCTACAGGTTTCCTATTGGTTATCCACAACAGGGAACTACACTGAAGATAAAAATGTAGAGTGGTGATGAATGGGTTGTATTGTAAAGTTAGGGGTCATTGTTGTCTGGAAAAGCTCTATATGGAGGCCTTAATATTGGTTCAGGAAGGATGCCATCATCACTCAGGGCTCCTTGTCAGATTTGGGCACATTGTGAATGCCTGATGATGTCTCAGCACTTTGCCCTGCATGTCATTGTGTTTCAAGGGCAGACCCAAGAAGGAGAGAGGAGTATCTGGAGTAAGTAATATGAAAGATAGGTTTGTGCTTGGTGCCACATACCAAGAAATGATAGTTCAATATCAATCATCACATATAATTGCAGAAGAACTGGATGTTCATATATAGAAGATAGATTATCCATTTTGAGGCAAATCTATCATATACAGGACCCCAACACTTACCACCTAAGAACTAAATAAGCATCATATCTCTAAGAGCAAATAAGTTCAAACAGATGTGTTTGTCAAGATGAAATTGAATTGACCTTGAAGTGCCTTGTACTTCTATGTAGCAACTGGAGAACAGAGGCATGTAGAGCTTAGTTGTCATAAATAGGCAGGACTATTGCAATTATCAAGCAGGTTTTGTCATTTTTCAATTTTATTTTATCTGATTGGTATATAATGCATTATATATGTGTGTACACACACACACACACACACACACACACACACACACATACACACCCTGAAATGAATAAATAACCTTGAATTACAGTTTTTGAGATCTATGCAGACCTCAGTGATTATTATCTATCTATGGGTCCTAACCCTACTCATAATAGACTTCCTCAGGAAAAAAATACAGATTTCCTTGTCACATTCATTGTGTTAATAATTGTATACATTTCTTAAAACTGCTGTAATAAAGTACTACAAACTGGATGATTTATGAAGATACTATGTCATAGTTTCCTAGGCCAGGTGTCTGAAAGGGAAGTGTACGTGTGGAAGTGTTCCTTGGCATCCTAGTGCATCCTGTTGTTACAACAAATACCATGACTAGAAAATTAGAAGAGAAGAGATTTTCTTTGGCTTGCATCTCAGGTCACAGTCTATTGCTGAGGAAGTTATGACAGAAACTAAAGCAGGACCTTGAAGCAGACACCATGAAGGAAGCCGGAGTTTTCCTCCTCCATTTTCATACTCAAGATAGCAACCAATATGATCGTGTTGCTTACACTCAGGTAGAGTGTTTCCCCTTCGTCAAACTTACTAGTGTCAAACCCAGATGTGTGCTTCATCAATCTCTTAGGTGATGCTTAGTCCAAACAATTCCAAAGTTAAGATTAAGCATGATGATAAAGAATAAGGGGGACATTAGCATGAAGAAACCATGGGGACTCCTGGCACAACCCCTCAAGGATGCAGAATTTACAGCCATATGCCTAAAATGAAAGAAGTGGAATTCTGTTTCATGTGAAATTGACTGGGATCCCACTCACTCCATAGTTGTGCTTCTCAGCCAAGTTGAAGCTCTACTCTCTCCTAGAAAGGAAGATGGAAACTTTAGTGGCCTTTCTGAAAGCAGATTGAGCATCCTTTATCTGAAAATCCAAAATCTGAAGTGATTTAAAAAGCTAATACTTCTTAGAGCTGACATTAACTACATTTAGAAAAGTCTATAGCTGATCTTACATGATGAGTCACAGTCAAAACAGATATACAGCTGAAAAGATGTCTTAGCAGTTATGAGCTTCTGTTGCTCTTCCAGAGGTCATTAGTTGACTTTTGAACATTTAAGTCCAGTGGTTCACAAGTACTATAACTCTAGCATAACTTGGGCTCCAATAGACACCTACATACATGTGGAGCACACACACACACACACACACACACACACACACACACACACACACACTCTCTCTCTCTCTCTCTTTCTCATACACACACAAACACAAATAAATATAAATTAAACAAAAATGGAGGTATACTAAACATATCTCATACCATTACCATGAGGTAGCATACATCAGTTACATAAGAGGCATAAATGAATGATCTTGCATTTAGACTGTGGTGCCTTCTCCATGGCAGTTTAATTGTATATATGTAAATAGTCCAAAACCTATGAAACTCTAAAACCTAAACATTTTGGTCCCAGGCATTTTGAATAAAGAGATAGTCAATCTAGACAAAAAATAAATTCATTGAATAAACAGGAGCTTCAGCTGCAGAGGCATAAATAAGGATACTGTACCCACGAGAACAAATATTTACAACCAGCCTGAAAATTATCAGGATTGCAGGGCACCACTTCATATGTGCATACTAATGATCCTGAGCATGGCTTGATGATGTGACATAGCCCAGGAAAAAGTCAGTGTTTTTCAGCCAGGATAACTTGAAATTCATTGAGTGTAAATAGAAATCTTTTTTTTTTTTTTCTGATCTTGAGACTATCTAAAACACTAGTCCAGAATTATTTTTAAAAGCTTTGAAAGCAGGCTGTAATATGACCAAATTATTAAGACAATGGGATAGCATGAAAAATATGCTAAAGATAGTAAGTCACTTCCCAAATATCAGTGGTTGGTCATCAAAAAAAAAAAAAAAAAAAAAAAGTGAAGATATTTCTCAAGCATGGAAGAGAAATTCAATACTTTGAGATGGACGTTTCCAACCTTAGACAGAGTTGAAAGTAAATGTTTAAAAGCTGAAAGTTAAATAATGAACTTAGGCAACAAAGGAGGAAGATTTATGCACAGTAGTTCAGTAATAAGGAAGAGAGGTCAAGTGTGTTTGGAGGCAGAGGAGGTAGAATGTCTCAGAGTGAGGTTCATCAGCCCACAGCCTAATGTCTTGATCATGTTGTGCTTGTTAAACATTTCTGGAAGCCATCCCAATTTCAGTGAATCAGAATATTGGTTCTCTGAACATTCATTTAACCCTCCCCTAAGTACTCTTAAATTTAAATACAGTGCCTTAAATTCTATTAAACATAAAGAGAGAGATGGTGAATATAGATGGTAGATGGGATGTAGCAGAATGAGAAATGATAGGTTGCAACTGAGAGGGTTTAGATGAATTTCTCTGAAGAGAAAAGATAAACAGTGGTGGGCAAGTGCATGAACATCTGAATCTAGTAAAGAAGACGGGAGTGAAATGACTTAGAGCAGTGGTTCTCAACCTTCCTAATGCTGTCACTCTTTAACACAGTTCCCCATGCTGTGGTGACCCCCAACTATAAAATTATTCCATTGCTACTTCATAACTGTAATTTTATTGCTGTTATAAATCATAACGGAAATATTGTATATGCAGGATCTGACACGTGACTCTTATGAAAGGAAGTTCTAAAGAAGTCGTGGCTCACAGGTTGAGAATCACTGCTTTAGAGGCACACACATATAGTTCAAGCAGGAAGTCGGTTAAAGCTCTTAAAGTATGACAATATCTTTTTTTAACAGATAGCATAGACATTTAATAATGACCAATTGATAGTGTATGCTGAACACTGCAAATGGAATACCCAAGTAAATAATTTTTATATTAACTTATTTTTTTATTTTTATTTTACATATCGATCCCTGTTCCCTCTCCCTACCTCCCTACCTCCCTACCTCCCTCTTTCCCTCTCTCCCACCCTCACATACACCCCGACCACCCTCCTCTTCCATCCCCCCCACTCCACATGTAGGGTGATGCAATCCAAGAGGGGTCATCTGAATCTGTCAAGTTATTTAGAGTATGGACTAGGACTTCTATCCTGTCTCTAGGTTAAGGGAGTATCCCTCCATGGAGAATGGGCCCCCAAAGTCCTTTTGTGCACCAGGAAATACATCCTGGTTCCACTGTCTGAGGTCCCTTAGACTGCTCAGGCCTTCTAGCTGAGACTCATGTTCAGGGGGTCTGAGTCAGTCCCATGCTGGAATCCCAGCTATCAGTCTCGGGGCCCATTAGCTCCGCCTTGTTCAGGTCAGCTGTCTCTATGTGTTTCTTTAGGCTGGTCTTGTCCTCCCTCTCTGCATCTGGATTCCAGGTCGGCTCAGTGTTTAGTTGTGGTTGTTTGCTTCTGCTTCCATCAGCTACTAGATGAGGGCTCCATGATGGTGGATAAGTTAGTCATTGATCTCATTATCAGGGAAGCCTTTCCACTGTTGCTCAGAGTGGTAGCTGGGGTCAGTCTTGTAGGTCTCTGGACATTTCTTTAGGTTCAGTTTTCTTTTCAAACCTATAATGGCTCCCCCTTTTATGCTCTCTCTCTCTCTCTCTCTCTCTCTCTCTCTCTCTGTCTCTCTGTCTCTCTCTCCCTGTCTTCTATTCCTCCCCTAACTCAATCTTTCTAGTTTTACGTTTTTTTCCTCTCCTCCCCTTCTCTTTCTCCTTGTTCCCTCTCCACTCATTGCCCTCCCCACTCCCCAAGTGCTCCGGAGATCTTGTCCCTTCCCCCTTCTGTGAGAGACCTTATATGAATCTCTTAGAATCCTCCTTGTATCCTAGTTCCTCTGGCAGTGTGAAGTATAGGCTGCTGATCTTTTGCTCAATGTCTAAAATCCATATATGAGTACATAACATGTTCCTCTCTTTGTGACTGGGGAATGATAATATCTTAAGATGAACCCTCTTAACTAAAGTCTATATATATCTTGGGCATGTCTTAAGTGAAAATTTGCATGGAAGTTTGAACTGTAAGTGGAGAAAAGATGAAAGGCTGCAAACAGATAATAAGAATAGTGTCTTGTACGAGAGGGCACTAGAAATTAGATATTGGTGAGATTATGTTGTAAAGTGTCACTGAGCCTTAGGGGTTAATTTAGTCTGTTTCATGTACTTGATAAAAACCTAGGTATCTTGTGTCAATCAGTGTATTTGATTTCAATATGGTCAAAATATAAAAGAAATATGGGTGTGTATGTGTGGATGTTTCAGGCATAACACTGAGAATTGTGGAATTAACATTAATAAGTACCAAAACTGCAAAATAACAGGAAAATATGCATTGTGAATAAATAAATCAACAACACAGGCATTTACTGTCATTATCACTGCATAGCCATATGAGTTATATGTGCAGCAAGAGAATGGTCTTGCTTATAGCATTGTTATTCCAAACAAATGAATCATGTATTGTACTACCTTGATTTTGTTGTTGGCACTGGTCGTGTTTTCAGACAGGGTCTCATGCATGTCTCCCAGGTTGTCCTATAAATAATTATATGGCAAAAATGACCATGTGCTTCTGGTCCTCCTGCTTCCACCTGAGACCAAGTGCTGGGAATACAGACCACTATGCCTAGTTATTATGCAGTGTTGAAAATCAAACCTAGGGCTTTGTGAATGACAAGCAAGCTCTCTAGCACCTGAGCCACACTCTGAGGCCCTGTACTACAATCCTATGTAATTATTATGTCACTGGGAAAGAGGGAATTTTTAGTCCATCATAAGTCTATGGGTCTATAGTAGGGGAGATTGACTAAAAGAATGATTATGTATAATAAGACTGTATTTACAAAAACACTACAGCAATTCATATGAGATGTGGTGTTTATTAGATTTTTAGAAACATCCATAGATTTTATACCAACACCATAGTTGTAGACTTAGGATAGTACGTAATTCCTTTTTCTGAAGAAATGCCTATTTGAGAGTGAGCAGACATTCAAGAAGGAAGTCTTCTCTAGTTTAGAACATGAATGAATGTCTTCAAAGGCACACTGAGAGCTTGATCCCCCAGCCATGCTGCTGGGAGGTAATAGGACTTTAAAACATGGAGTGTACAGGCAAAACCCTGCATCACCAGGCATGAGAAAGTCCTGCTATACATCTTCCCTCTTCTTTTTGTTACATCTGCAGTCTCATGGCATCAAGAGTCTTTTCTTATAGCCTCCTTTTAACCTTCATCATGTCCCAGTGGTCTGACCCACAATTACCATAATAGAATGAAATCTCTGCCAACATGAGTCTTCATGTGGACATTAAAAACACAAGTACTTTATAAATTATCGCCCTATACCTTATAGCAGCACAACTGAAATTATTATTAAATAGCACTGGCCAGGCTAAGAGTGATGACTGAGGTGATATGAAAATAAACAAATTTGAAATAGGATCTGAATGTAATAAAATGCTACAAGGAAATCTACAAGTCTGTTCTCCCTGTTCTTTTCTAAATTTGAGACCATACATGTGTAAAATATTGCTTAGTTTAAAAAAAAATCATGCAGGGAGATATTTCCTGTACAGGTGAAAAGCTTCTCCAAATGCTATCCTGATTTTATATTTTCTTCACATATGGGTGTGTATTTGTGTTTGTGTGTTTGTGTTTGTGTGTGTGTACACATGTACACATCCACATAGAGGCCAGGGGTTGGAGTCAGCTGTTGACCTGCACCATATGTTCTGAAACAGGAATCTCTCACTGGACCAGTTTTGGCTAGGTTGACTGACAGGCCATGTGCTCCAGCGATTTGCCTGTCATGCTGAGTTTACCTGGCTATGTCCTGCTTTTCATGTGGGTGATGTGGGTCCAAACGCAGGCCCTCATGCTTCCCTGAATGTCACTTTATCTACCTTCTCACATAAAATTTTATTTTTTGTCAAATAATGGACCTTTTGAATTGTGTAGCCTTGTCTAAAATTCATTAGGCTCAAGCTGCTCCCTGATGTGTGACTAGAGAATGAAGCATGTGGTAAGAAATTGTGTACTAGTGGGTAGAGAGGAAAACATCATGCGCCTTAGTGGTGCTTGATGCTAGTGAAATTCAGAGAAGTGGGGGGAATAGATCCTGGGATATTTATATTTCATCATGACATGTGGTGTGGAGGTCAAAACTAAAAGGCATGTTAAGGATTCTATTTCATACTAGGTCAAAGAAGACCGAGCCTTGACATCTGAGGCAGTTTTGGGGGAAGAAAGCTCTAATTGAGAAGTATTGAGCTGTTCAGTCAACAAATAGCAAGCAAATGCTTACTGTGTGCCAGCAACCATTCTGTGACTTATGAAGTAAAATCGATAGTGCTTGGATGGATTGGTTCTTGACCAATCAATAATGATCTACTGAGGGGATAGGTGGAAAATAGAGGTTCCTTTTGCTTCTAAAGTTTGCAAGGGCTCATGAGAATACATATAGTTTTTAGTTGGTCATACGTCAGAGAGGAATGTTTGAGAGGTATACACTGAAGAGCAAGGATGAAGCTTGCCAAATAGATCAAACAGACTGACCAAGGTCTCAAGGTTCATGGTTATAGAATGTAAAGACAGCTTATTTAATTCAACATGAGAGTCTCACCAGTTGTAATGGACATCAAGCTAATTGTTCAAAATGGAATTCAGTAAGCAGGCATTTTGTTTCACATCTGTAATCCCAGCCTGTGGGAGTCTGAGGCTGGGAGATTCTGAATTCAAGGCCATCCTAAACTAAACATCAAGATCCTATCTTATGAAAACAACCAAGAAATAATAAAAATAATGCATAAATAAATATAGACATAGGTAGATCTCTGTGAATGTGAAGGCAGTTTTGTTCACATAGTGAGTTTTAGGCCAGCAAGGAATATATGGTGAGACCCTGCCTCAAAGCAAACAAACTAGCACAAAAATTAAAAATCAATACAATCCACAAGCACTTATTTCTTATTCAGTGAGACCTCTTTTACTTATTAAGTGTGCTTTTGAAAGAAAAGATTGAGGTTTTACATCTTTGAATTTTAAATTCTATTTCCATAAAAATCAATAATGTTAGATATGTACATCTATAAAATACATTTCGGTTTTAATTATTAGTATTTCTTATTTGTTTTCAATTTTTTTGTACTTTAACACATGAACACAATATTTTTAGGTCTTATATATCTGTCCATCCCCACTCCATTTTTTTCCAGACAACACCTCTAACATCCACCTCCGCACTTCATGTCTTCTCTTTTATGGATGTCTTATTTGGGATGAGAATTTGATAATATTCCAAGAGGACTATTGTCTGTGTATATTAAAGACTGTGCATGGTTTGTCAGATTGAATGACAAGACTGGTTTAATGGACATATTCCTTTCCTTCTGCATCACTATAGGTATTATTTCAGCCCTCACTACAAATGTGTATTCAACATCAAGTGCTACTTATGGAAAGAAATCATTTGCATTAAACCCAATATTTCATTATTCTTCCTCTTCTAAAAACATAAAGCAGGTATTTAATCAAAAGAAGACATTGTCAAGTTCAGATTTTTCTGGTCTCTTAATTCGCAATTTACACATGCCTACTAATAGCTCATTCATTTCTATGCTAATAGAACTAATGATTTTAAAACATTTGAAAACCAATTTGAAGGCTAAGATTGGAAAAGCTTGTTTGTCTGTTTCAATTCACTTTCTACGTAACAGTATTCGAAGGGCTTCCTTAAGGTTGCAGTAGACTATCCCTTCCACCAAAATATAAATTAGCTTTTACATAACCCTTTTCAAAACTGCCTTTAGGATTCCATATGTAAGGATCCAGGCATTATGCTGGCCTAACTCTGTCACCTGTCAGCATGCACTGAGGCAGTACCCTGGTCTGCCCATGGTTACATGAGTGCTAGTCTGCATGTAAGTGCAAAGGACACCTTTAAAGAAAGACCCCTGTCCATTTATACTATCTTTCCCTTGCTCTTTGTTGCAGTTCCCCTGGGACAGATAGGACTTTTCCTGTCTCCCTCTTCTCTTCTGTCCTCTCTGTATTCCTGCGTCTCTGTGTCTCTTTACCCCTTTACACGTTCCTTCCCCTTTCTAATAAAACTTCTCACTTAAGATCTGTCTTCCTGGCATGTTTGTCTCCCACCTTGGTCACCCACACCTGGCATTAAATCTGCTAAGATTCCCCCTCCACTCCCCCACTTTATCACAACATCTTAGGGGGTAATTTTTTTTCTTTTGGTTCTTTTTTCCAATTCAGTCTTCTTTAGTGTTACATTGGAATCTGGTCATTTTGTGCTTTTCTAACTCATAACTATTATTCACAAGCAACAGAAAACAGTAGCAAAAGTTCATTAGTAGTTTGTGGGACTAATTCTTCTTATGTCTTACAATGGAACACAAGATTAGAGTCAATCACAAACTTCCAAGTGATAACAGCTAACTTAAACGCTAGGTGATTTACAAGGCTGAGTGTTACTTAAGGGTTATAATGAGTCCAATACAAAACCTAAGGGAGAAATGGTCTATGTATTTTCCATCCTTTCTATAAAGTTCAAAGCCAACCAAAGTCCAATGGCAAAGCAAGTTATAGAATACTGAATAAGGAGAAGTACTTTAGTTATCATGGCATAAACATCTGTAAAGTGCTATTAGACAGAGAGACCTTTTGGCTCTCAACAAGATAAGGCAGTGGCTCCTCTTCTGGACTATCTCCAACTATGGGGTTTCTCTGATGCTGAAAATGGAGCAGATTTCATCAGATACTGAGTCTCTAATGTCAAAAGAATGACCAAGTAAGTCAGAAGCCAAGAGTATGTGGACAGACATTAGGAAGGGTCAGGTTGATCCCTGCGAGGGCTGCAGACAGATAGAACACAGTGGGTTATTTGTTGGAATAACTTCCATGCCCTTCATTTTAGGTTTATGATGGTAATTGTATTTTAGCTAAGTGTTCAAGAGTAACACTGCCTTATCTACCATTCTCCATTTTCCTATGCATCTGTGCTAGAAACTCTCCATTGTAAGTGTTTCTTTGGTATTATTTGCACAAAGGCCAAGTATTCTGTGATCCAAATACATAAGGTGTTTGTACGGTTTCTCTTTGTTCACCTTTTTATAAGAGGTCAAACAATCCTTTTGTGATCTACATAGATGGGTAATGGAAAGCCAAGAAAATAAAATAATGAGATAGCTACTCTCTGTGGTTGCATTCTACACAGAATACTCAATTATATCATTGTTTCAATGAGATACTTGACCTGAGCTTGTACACGTTACTGGAACCACTGCATAGCTCCACTGTTCCTCTAGTGCTCTGTGTCTTCAGACTTGCTCTCTAGTAAACACACCAAAAAACCCAGACACTTGAATGTCAGAATTTAGAGTGAAGTGTTAATTTTAGGGGCACAATAGTAAATATCAGTCAGCAATCTGAGTATCTATGGGTATACCCTACAACTTTGTACCACTTAACCAGTGATAAGAGGAATTCTTCAACACCACACACTACCGTAGATAATTTGGCACTAGGAATGCGTGCAGAGAAAAGAAGCACTTACTGAGATGAAATAGATGAAGTAGGAGAACCAAGTGTATATTTCAGGGTGCACAGACCATCTAACAATAAACCCAGGGACTTGGTTTATAAGAAAGACTAGAAACCCAGTGACATGCTTCTGCGTGGAAAGCCAGTGATTAAGAACACTGCATTCCTCAGAGTAGCATGACCACTGTCTGTCAGTCGTCCCTGAAATATGAACCAGGCAGAAAATTAGCTGCCCTAAGAATTGCCAAAAAGAAAAGTATCATAGGCAATGCCCATTCTCTCTTCTTCTTCAGCAATCTCTTGATACCTCTTCATTCACTACACAGTCTTACTAGCCACACCTCTTCCCATCAAGGTGCTGTGTCATGTTGGAATACCATGACCCTAGATTTTCTGGTCATAACCCTATAGTTGTGCCATAGATTTACATGGCAATAAAGAAACACCTTATTGACAATTCTTCCATGTGGATGGTGAAGTCAGTAGGAAAGCCTTCCTAAGCAGTGTTGCTTCAATGAAATGGGTTTAGGGAAGTGGTATGGCTTGTCGTGTCCTTTAGAACTATACATAACCAGAGTTGGAAACTGTTATGGCCTGAGGCTCTGTGTGCTTCTTTATGTTTGTTCTCTATGCAAGCTCAATCAACACATAGAGTTTGTAGCTGGAAGGACAAAGTGGTATCCATAACAGTCCTCCCAGAATGAGTTCCCGCTCCCTGACATGTTGAGTATGAGAGAAAATCAAATGGGACAGTGGCAGAAAGACCCACTTGGGCTTTTTGACATCTCATAAATATAATCTTGTTAGAATTTTAGCTTTCCAATGCACTAAAATAGAAAAAGGAAATGACAGAGATGGAAAGGGGATTACATGCATGGTGCCAGTTCTCCTTGTCTCTATCAAACAGATCAGAAGGAGAGATAATTTAGTACCTGCATTTGACTATCACAGGTAATGTTAACCTGAGTAGTCTGTGTATGCTGGAAAATATAGCCAGCCAGTCACTGTATATGGCAGGAACCTTGACAGAATTAGTTAACAATTCCCTACCTCTTTCCAATATCCCATTCCTTGAAGAAATCACATTACTCTAGCCAAGACATTATATCATCAGATACTTACTGAAGCAAAATTTCAACCTTAAGAGGATATGTTTAATTGAAAAAAAAAAAACATGAACATTCAAAATGGAGTTCAGAATTGGAAGAAATTTGTTGATGAGTATATACTTCTGTTTTGGCTTTGAATCTGAATTATATGGCAGATAGATAGATAGATGGATAGATAGATACATAGATAGATGATAGATGATAAGTAGACAGTAGTAGACATTTATACTATAGAAAAATTTAAGTATATGTTTGGTTAAATAGATAGTAGTAGACACTTATACTATAGAAAAATTTAAGTATATGTTTGGTTTTAAATACTGATTCATATAAATGACTTATAAAGTATAGGACAAATACCCACTTTAAAACATTATTTCCTTTTATAACTTTCATATGGTGTACAAATGCATACTTATGTTTGCACATGTATGGGCACACACATATGGTAGGTGGAGACCTAAGGTTGGTGACAGTAATTGTCCTCTCTATCTGTATCACATTTTTTGAGGCATGGTTTCCCAAACAACCCCAGAACTGGCAGATATTACCAGTCTCTCTCACCAGCTTGCTTTCAGGATACCCCTCCTTTGCCTTTTGAGGCTAAAACTTACATAAGTTCTGCGGATCCAAACTTGTTCCCCTGATTTCATGACAAGTGCTATAACCACTAAGCACTCTCCAAGGCCTAAAATATTCCTTTAAGTATGGGGAAAGAGTGACTAATCTAAGGGGATTTCTTCCAATACCATCTGCTATTATTTATTTCATAGTCCTTTGTAAGAAAACAAAAAGGAAGCAGAGCTCCCAATTATATCTATATTCACGGAAACGATAACTTGAAGCAAATATCTCCTTGAAATTATCAGTTACAAGAGACAGCAAAAACTTCCTATAAATTGTTTTTTGGCACTTCTTGTTAAATTACCTTTACAAACAACCCCCCAAAACTCTTCAGTTTTGCTTAAGCATTGTCAAATGTTTCAACCTGTGGGTAGTATGCTACATAGGACTGTGGTTAGAGAATATTAGAAACATGGTGGAAATACTTGGACAAACACACATGCTAAAGGCATGCCTGGAACCAGCCTTCCTGAGACAATGAACTCCAGGTTGAATTCATTGTCTTCAGCTCATTTGCCACCTGCAGAATTTTATGATACAGCACGGATATTTGTGAGCCAGCATCCTGCACTGGGCACTCACTGCATATAGTGAAGTCTTCTAGGGTCTTTGGGAAATGAAGCAATATTCCCAGCAGTTCTTAAACTAAGTCAAGGAGGTCCTAGCTCTGAAAGAGAAGCTAGAATTAAGGATTTGTTTTTTAGTTAGTTGTGATGAGAAAATCAATTGTTTCCATTATGAAAGCAAGAATCTTTAACTAGTTTCCCCGACAGGAAAATGAGAAGGTTGTATGTTGTGTATGGTATATTGATCTCCCTTAGTTGCCATTTTCTTATCAATATGTCTTTAAGTAAATTTTCATGAAACTGAATTTATTTGTATTTCTTAATTTAGTATACTTAAGTGATGAGTTTTAAAGGATATTTTCATGCATGTATGTTATTTTATATTGTTCTTAGGTGTAATCCCCTCAAAGTTCATTTTTCTGCTTCCTGTCAAAGGTATTCTATTTCTTTTTTCTTCCCCCTTTCCTTAATATCTCTGTGTGCTTTCCTTCTTTCTTATATCACTTTCTACTTTTGTGGCCTACACATATACCCAAACTCAATAACGAATATTGTATATATTTGTTATATATATGAGTGTGTTATATACATACATATATACATATGCATATGTGCATATGTATGTATATATACATATGCAGAATGCAGAGTCCCATATGTGAGCAAAGGCCTATGGTGTTAGTCTGTTTGTTTGGCCTATTTCACTTAACTCTAGCTCACTCATATCTTCCCCAAATTGTCACAATCCCATTTTTCTATATAGCTAATTAAAATGAAGTGTTTATGTACACCCCGTGCTCATGGGCTGAGTATAGTCTTTTTAAACACCCAGCCTCTTTTCAATTTTATAATAAAAACACAAAGTAGAAGAGAGAAGAAACAGTAACCTTAGAGTCAAGGATAACACTGAAGCAGAAAATTCAAGGAATGCTCAAGGAAAAATATAGGCAGGGACTAGAGGTTGGGATACAGTGTGTCCTCTGCAAATAGCCCTTATCCAGGGCCAGGCTTCAAGTGCAGTTAGGTTTGAGTCTTGTGTGTTCCTTCACTGCTGCTGTGTAAAGCAGGTATTTGGAAGTAAAATACAACATAGCCATTGACCTAAAGAGGCCAAATGATTGAAATGAACTTCAATTCCTTTTCAAAGGACATTTTACACATAGTGCTGCCAATTAACATTTGCAATTAAACCTTTTCTACTCTAAAATTGGTTTTCTTCTCTCCTACCCTCGTGGACCAGAAAAAGATAGACCATGGGTTGGGAAAGTTAAGATGCAATGAGGTCATGCAAAGAGCAGCTGTTGCTGTGTCACTCTTTCTAAATGGCTACAAGAAAATGTGTGCATGAAACTTTCTTGATTTCTGAAAACTGACAAGCTTCAATGGAAAGAGCAGTTTCCAGATGGATCATTTGACTTGATTTTGAAAAGAAAATATTTAGTTACATTTCCCACCAATGGAGATTCTATACCATCAGCTGCCTTTGCAAGCACATACCATCAGATAACTTAAGTGAAACCACTTAAGATGCAGGCCATTGGGGAAGCATGATAGCAGCCACAAAATTCTTTGCTGTAGTTGGCCCCATTCTGAAGTGTGGCCAGTAGTTGATTCATTGATAATTCACTCAAGATATGGGAGTTAAAATGGCTTTGCTTCTTGTTTGAATACACCATGGCAAGACACACATTTTCACTTGCCTGACTGTGACCTGAATTACAACACTCCTAGGAGGTGGACCCTTACAATTTAGAGGGAAATGATATCCCTGCCTAATACCCTGACTCATCCTCCAAAATATTGTCTATAGTATATTAGGGTTCTAAGTTTTAACACAAAAAATAATAGGCAACAGAATTTTCTGCTTTGATGAATATGGCAAACCTAATTGCACAGCAAATTTATGTGCTGTAGTTCTCAACACTTATTCAAAGAAGTTAAGGAAGAGCATGGGTATAGGGAACATACCTAAACATAATGGCAACATACAACAACAAGCTAACAGCGAACATCAAACTAAATGAAGAGAAACTCAAAGCAATCCCACTGACATCAGGAACAATACAAGGCTGTCTACTCTCTCCATATCTACTCAATATAGTACTCAGTTCCAGCTAGAGCAATAGGACAATAAAAGAAGATCAAGGGGATACAAATTGGAAAAAAAAAGAAGTCCGATTTTGCTACTTGCTAATGATATGAAAATCATCATAAAGACACAAAGCTTACAGAGCAAAATTTGTCAGGGGTTTAACCAAACACTAAAAGCAGTGCTTTTTGTCATTTGTTTTGAGATATATTTAGTGTTGCTATGTTTTTACCTCCTCAGTATTTAGGGTATATCTCTGACACACTGAAAATATAGATGTGATTTTAATGTACACATGCAGCTGAAGGATTGCTGCTAGTTTTTAACTCTACTTATTCACTCTTCTCTTAGATGGTCCATTGAGTCACACAACAAACCATTGGGAAGGACCTAACTACTTCCTTCCAAATTTTATGTGACCTTAGTGTTATTCTCTGCTGGCCATTGATTTTCCTATTGGAATTTTATAGACCTTTAAATGGTCCTGCACTAATGATACTGATGTGCTTTAAAATATTGAAAAAGTAAACTCTTGCTCTCCATGTTCAACACATACTGCTGCTGAGAGGAGGAATTTCAGTCTACTCACTGCCCTTTGATCTCACATTACAGTGATTTGAGTTGCCTGGCTGGCTACTCAAGACCCATCTGAGTTCTGAGTTCTGAGTTCCCAGCCATTTACCATGTTTATTGTCACACCATCCATTTCCTTCAGAGCACTATAAATATCTCTGAGGAGGTCACTATCTTTGACAAATTTCAAATGTTAGTTTCAGACCAAGTAGATCTTGGAGTAAATCACACCTTTTCTGCTCTTCAGAATCTCTTCTGCTTGTTCCACCAGAAAGTACATTTCTGGCATAGTGGAAACTTTTTTACAATTCTTCAAATATTCCCCTGTAATCATGCCCTTTGGAAAGGAGAATAAAATATGATTATTGATAGGAAATATGGCTCATCTCATGTTTTTACCATCTCTCTTAAAAGCAGGAATTATGGTTGCAGATTTATCATGAGCAGTTTACAAAGCTGGTGATGGTCTCTTGTGGCAAGAGACACTAGATTAGGTATTGACCTGTAACAGGGACAGGGCATAGTCAGTTAGTGTGTGCAGCAAGTGGTTATTGCTTCTAGGCACACAGCTTGTGTCAGTCACAAAGTGTTAAATTCATAACATGTGTCAAGCTTATAAGCCATGCCAGTTAAGCCACACAGTCTTTACCCTGATTCCTGTCTATCAAACTGAGGAACCAAAGGATGAATGAGGAATTTAAGGCAACAGACGAATTATGGTGATACTAAAAATGTTACAGAAACTGAAAGAAAAGATAGTAGTGGGATGTCACTTAGTAGTCCTCTAAAAAGTGTAGACTCAAAATCCATTTAGATACTCTTAGAACATCCCTAGGCATGTTAGGAATGAAGACAATACATCTTGACACCTACCAAAAGATGGCAACTTGAAATATCTTGTTAAATGAAAGCTGCTGTTACTATTACTTCTGTGGGAAAGGGTTGCAACAACTATGCCTGAATCCTGGAGAGAACATCACCAATGTCATATGGAGAAAAGATAAAGTAGTGATCTCAGTACCCTGTGCTGTGAAATTATTTAGGATAAGGACTGAAAAGACATTCCAACCAAATGAAGTGGTTGGCTTCCAAAATGCCTACCATTAATTCTTATTTCTTGTTAGAAATCCATCTTAATTTAGTCATAGTCATGATCCTATGTGAAATGCCTGTACCCCAACTTCCTGAACTGTAAGTGACTTGTGATTTGTCTGCCATCACCAAAATTTCCCCTCAGCAATCACTCAGCCTGTTATTGCAGGAACCAGAGCTTGCAAATACGTGCATCCAGCAAATCATTATTTCAAGGGGCAGAAGAAACTATGAATGAGCAAAAATGTAGTTCCATGTAATGATTTGTTTTTCAAAAAACAAATTCCTAAATATTGGCTTGTGTTGGAAAGTAAATAGATAAACAGTTTTACAGTGACCCAAAGGCATGGATAGAGAGAATAAATAAATTATTGACACATGAAGAGTACACAATTCTCTATCCACTGTTGAGCTTTTCATTCTTTGTAGAACAGATGGTCCAAATAAAGCAGCCAAAAATAACAGGTGGGCTTTATTGCATTAAGCCACTCAAAAGAGTGAATGTCTACAGTGCAAATCATGTTCAAAACAACAAGCCTGAAAATAACTTCTGAAAATATTTCTTTATGTTGATGAAACACCTTTGTCTACTTTAAATTATACCAAGGGAGAGACCAATGTGCATGGGAACACATTCAGGGACAATGAAGGGGACCCAAATTGAAGGAAACAGATGCTTTTTGTGGAAATGGTTTAACACAGGACTGTTAAGCCATGTTCATAGACTCTAACTGGTATGCATAGCATCACCTCTCCTAGGGCTAAACAAAGCCTGTGTCTGAGGCATTGTTGCTCTCAATCTGGTGATCATTCATGTCCTACACTTTCCTGCCTACCATTTGGAAAGCAACTACAAAGAACTCAAATACATAGCTCCCCTTTGATTTTCAAAGACATAACTCCAACTAAAATCCAAATTGCAGTCCAATAATTTACCAAATAATACCACCAAATATAACTAATGTTCATTTTATAATGTAAGTAAAATTTGTCATAATAACACAAGTCTGAGACAGAACAGAGGCAAGACAACATCTTGGTCAGGGTTTTGAGGGGTTTTTCTGTTTCTGTAATTAAATTCATATAATGGCATCTTTAGCATGTTTCCTTACCTGTGTTCCACAGTTCCTCACTTTCCTTGGATAAACAATGGTAAAAAATTTTGCAGCAATTTACAATATTTCAGAATCTATACACGTGCATGGAAAGAAAGACTCAAAATATTAATCTTATAATGAATTCAAGGATCTTTTACATTTATGAGACATCTTCACCTTTCTTGGCTAATTTATAATCATAGGCACTTTTCTGAATACAAAGTATTGATTATATTAATATTTATTAGTCTGTCCATTACTATCTATCGATAGAATGATGAGTATTGGTTTATATTTTTCTAATATATCTTGAGATTTTTTTGTTTTTTTCAGATTCAGATATGCATGCTATATATATATATGTGTGTGTGTGTGTGTGTGTGTGTGTGTGTGTGTGTGTGTGTGTCTTCACTTAGAGGTTGTAACTTGCTTTAAAGAAATTCCATATCAGCCCAATCCATAGCAAATAATTTCTAGGCGATTTAATTGTTTTCATTCATTCAAAGCATGAACATTTATTGCTTCTTAATTGATTGTCTGAAATAGATTATAGTCAATTCAGGTGTTTGAACATACACTTACTTATTTAATTATACAAGCATTTCTATAAGACTTCCTGTTCCAAAACGTCAATGAATACAAGAATGTTTCAATTTTCATTTCAATACTTTTGTAATACTCATTTTCAAAAGCCTTAAATTTCCTTAGATTCACTGAGTTATACTATTTTTCATCTCTGTAAGTTAAAAATGTAAATGATTTGGAAGCTATAACTTCTCTTATCCTTGCACTGAAATCTGATTATATTTTATAATTAATTAGAGACTGTCTTAATAACATATGAGATAAGGAATAGAATAATGTAAATGTAGGAAAAAAGACTAAAGTGTTAGTACTTCTATTAGCCATTCAGCTGTATTAATAATAAGAATTACTAATAACATCATATATTTCACTAATAAACCAGTTGATGAATGAATATATCTCTTGGGCTTTGATTGCCAACAATCTGTCTTACATAAGCTCAATGCAAATACAAATGATTTTAAGAGAAAATATAGTGGGGATAGGTATGTTATAGAACACTATTCAGTCAAGAGACTATGCCAGACAGAAAATAGCATAGACATGTCAGCATGGTATTAATGGTGTAGATGAGGCTGTGTAAGCAAGAAGAAATGCAGAAGTGCAAACAGTAAGGAATTCAGTCTGTGAAGAGGATCCAGAACAACTGGAAAGTTAAGAACTGTCATACATGCAGAGGTAGTAACTATCTGTGAAGTCACCTTCAAGGATTGTTCCCCAGGAATCAAATGACACTGTCTGAGCAAATCAACAATGGAACTGGGGAAGAAGATGACTAGTGCTAGGAAGCCATGATGAGTCAAGTCTCGGCATGGCTATTCTCCTATAATGCATGAGGACAAGATTATTAAGAGCTCAGAGATTTGGTAATTAATTCACTAACTTACCACCACCATTTGAAACTTTATTAGTTTAGGTATTGGATTCCATGACATAAATGTAAATGGAATGGGTAAGTCTTTTATTAGGTGCTGAGCAGTTGATGCCAAGGAAAGTGGTCATGGAGGAAAAGACATCACTGAAGCACTGTCTGTGCTCATTGTCCTGAGCAGGGACCACATTGTTTAGACTCATGGAACAGTCATTCTTATGGAGGGAGTAACATGAGCATTGTGGCTATATTCAACATGGTGAATAATTTTCACTCCTTTTTTTTTTTGTCAAACTTGAGTATTTTATGGTTCTCTCTATATAAATATGAATTAAAATCTGTATGAATCTTACTTCGGGCAGCTGTTCTTTTTGTTTACAATTCTGTATGAGTATCTACTCTACATGAATGTCTATACACCATCCTGCCCATGCAGCGCCTGTGGAGATGAGAAGAGACACTTGGACATTCTGGAACTAGAGTTACAGACAGTTATGAGGCACTATGCAGTTGCTGGGAATAGATCATGAATTCTCTGGAAGAGCAGCCAGTGCTCTAAACCACTAAGCCATCACTTCAGTCTCCAGACAACTATTCTTGATTGAGGATAACTACACTCTTGAGAATTGTTTCCAGTCATATGAATCCTATGACTACAACTTGTCCAGCTATTTGATCAAACGACTTACTCTATGCTGTTTTGGTTATTGCTCTCAGTATAGTGTCTTCCAGGTTTATCTGCATTCAGTATGGGTCTTTGTTTTATTGAGATGAATATTCTGTTACATGAATACATCATGTTTTATATATGACATCTAAAATAGCTCAACTCATACAAGCAGGGGTGGGATGGTGGCTTCTAGAACTGGTGGAACAGGAAACACAGAGACTTTTTGAACTGCTTTCAAGTTTCATATGAGCAGGATTAATAAGCTCTAGAAGTCTGTCATGAACTGGCATGCCCATAGCTAATGATACTGAAGTATGGAGTTGAAACGTATGTTGTTGATTTTTGTGTAGTGTATGACCATAACAGAAAAATACCGCCAGTCCACTAAGAAAAAAAAAACAGGGAAGGAGAAACTCTGGAGATGAAGACACATTAACTGCTTTGATTGCATTGACAGAAGCAGGTCTATCAGTATCCCAGGATCATTCATACCTACAGATGTTCATATACCAATTATACCAGAATAAAACTTTGAATCAATATGTTTGCCCTTGTTCACATTTTTATAAGAGAAAATAGGAATGCTGTGCAGTCAAGAAGGCAGAAATTAAATGCTGTTCTGGACCAAACCCAACTGGGATCTTTTCACATCAGATTTTTTTTTCTACCATGCCATCCATGTACACCACTGGCAGAATCACTTTACTTTTGTTCTAATAGCATTTTTAATGCACTTGGTAAAAACACATTTAATTAACCTGTGTCTTTAGAGCCAGAAACTCTACAGAAAATTAATGCTTCTACCTGCCACAAAGGAAGCTTCCATGGCATAATAAACCATAGGCTTAGCTATGGGCTGTTTAAACACAACCTCTTCATTTTGTCCCACAATGCTAAAATACTTTAAAATGATTGATTATATTTTAATACTGTTAAATACAGTTATAACAGTGTTTTCCATTCAATGAACCTTAATTTCTTGTGGGTAATGTTCCAAAAGTTTTCATAAATATGGCATGACATCTGACATCAATATACACACAGATATGAGTCATATAGTTGTCTGATCTTGTCAATGTTGTACACGTACTCTTTAACAGACACTGGGTAAACTACAGAAACTTCAACGAACTTCTTTAAATAAGATGTGATTCATCTTGAGATTCCAACATTTTAGTCCATATTTTCAGCTAACAACCTGTCCAAGGATGTTGCACCCATCCTGCAAGGAATGTCATTATGTTTTTATTATTTTAAAAAAAAAATTGAAATGAAAGAGAACCTCAAAAAGTACATTCATCACATTTCTATCCCCTGTACTAAAATGGCCAAATCCAACCCACTCTTTTAGCTATGCCATCAAGTTTCTAGAATTTTACTTGCCATGTTTTTCTCCTGTGAGCAAAGGGCATGCTTTTTTAAACTACTTCTACAATGTTTTAGCCTGTTGTTTTGCTTCTGATATCAGGATCAGAGACTCAATCTTCCTGCACCTCCCAATACCTGAGGTAAATGTTGCTGGATAAACTAGAACAATAATCATTTGTTCCAAATGTCTACAATTACCCTCTCAAAGCATTTAACATCCATAGTCTCAGAAAACCACTCCAAGTCTGGAGCTTTCTCTGGCATATAACAGCAGAAAACCTTGGATATTAACATCTTTGGAAAAAATCTTCCATGCTCTTGGATAGGTAGGATCAACATAGTAAAAATGACAACCTTACCAAAAGCAACCTAAAGAGTCAATGCAATTCCCATCAAAACCCCAGCACAATTCTTCACAGAACTTGAAAGGACAAAACTCAGCTTTATATGGAAAAAACAAGAAAAACCAGGATAGCAAAAACATCTTTGTATAATAAAGAAACATTTGGTGGCTTCAAGATCTACTATAGAGCTATAGTAATGAAAACAGCATGGTATTTGTTAGGAGTAAGGATTTTTTCCCTGCTGGCTGGTCCCACAGCAGCACCAGCCCCAAATAAAACACACAAAAACAGACAGGTAGGCCTGAATGTGGACATGTAGAAGTTTGCAGATAGATACATATCTATCTCTATTCATAAAACTTAAGTCCAAATGGATCAAAGACCTCAACATAAATCCAGCCGCACTGAACCTCTTAGAAGAGAAAGTGGGAGGTACCCTTGAATAAATTGGCACAGGCTATCACTTCCTGAACAAAACACCAGTAGCACAAACGCTGAGATCAACAATTAATAAATGGGACCTCCTGAAACTGAGAAGCTTCTGTAAGGCAAAGGACACAGTCAACAAGACAAAACGGCAATCCACAGAATGGGAAAAGATCTTCACCAACCCCACATCTGACAGAGGGCTGATTTCCAAAATATACAAAGAACTCAAGAAGCTAGTCACCAAAAAGCTAAATAATCCAATTAAAAAACCAAGGTATAATTCAACCAAAGTTCACTGGAGGGAACCAATTAATTTGCTAGGCTTATGCACAGGGCAATAGATGAGGTGTTAAAGGCAGAAGCAAGATGTTAAGCAGTCATGCTTAAAGGTCTGTACTCAGCACTGTTGCAGAGATGGATCTCACACATCAAGTACTTCCTTGCCTATGTATTCTATCTCCTCCCTGAGTTCACATACAATTAGGGAAGAATTACTACAACTGGCTAGGAGGAGAGACTAGGGGTGCTGCCATACTCTCTAACCCACTTCTGTGAAGAAGAGCTAATAATCAATAAGTAGTCAGAGTTAATCCAGTGAAGAAAGTGGCAGATTGGTGTAGATGATAGTTCTATACAACAGCTGTGGAAAGAATAAGTTACTTTATTCTGGTCTACATTATTTCCCTATTAATGACAAAGCAGTATAGTCAATAGAATATGAATATTATTTTATGTAGCTCCTCAAAGACACAGATGAATTTGCACACACACATTTTAATCAAAGAAAATTGAACCCAACATACTTTTTTCATTTTTCAAGACATGTTTTAATTTTGTTTTAAACTAAAGTAATTCAATACAGATATATCAGGGAAGAAAAAGTGTAATACTACATTGTGAATAGCCAGGTTAATCTGAGGCGGTAGCTTAAGTTAATACAATGACAAAGCCCAAGCAATCATAACAACTTTAGTTAATTCCCAAAGAACTCTGTGTGTGTGTATGTGTGTGTGTAAGCATGTGCATGTGTGCATAAGACAGAGAGACAGATATAGAAAGAGTTATATTTCTGTTTCACAAAACTATTTAAAGTTCATTTGTTGCCCCCTTAATAGCTAAATAAGTTAAAGGAGAAAACTTGTCCCTTTCTGAGGTCATCACAAATCTAGTCATGCAATACCAAATAATGGACTTAGTTCTTCTGACTTTCATTAATTCTCCTGGAGCCATAAAAGAAAGGAAAGTTGGAAGTCACAACTCATGACATGAGGTCTCTGAGTTGTCAGGAACTATAATTTCAGGGATGACAATGAAAAACTATCCAGTCTGCTCTTTCTTTCAAAGAGTTTTATATCTCTGACACTGCCTATGGTAGGATACAGTCCTGTTGAGTATATGCAATGCCACTTTTCTAGAACAGTGGTTTTTATCTTAAAGGCCATACATATAAAATTATTTTAAAATGTTTATGAAATTTCCACATTTTTATGTTTTTGTATATATAAGAATTATAGAAGAGAGGATACATGAATTATCTAGAAGTTGGTTTAAATATTTCAAGAGATAAATAATGAAGATGTATATATACATTGTATAGTCATTTAATATTATAGCTTTGAAACAACTTCCCATAAAATTTTGAGCTAAAGGGAAATTTCCTGATGTGCTGAAATAGAAAATACAGAATTTTTTTGTGAGTTTTATGAACTTCATATATTGGACCCTTCAACCAAGAAGACTAAGAAACTTGGTTCAATTCATAATGGGCATCAAAAATCTCAAATACACCATGGTCCCTTTGGCTGGTGACATCTGTCTGACTGCCCAGTATTTACACAAAGCAGTAAAGACTATATATATAAACTCAGCTTGAATGTTACCTGGTCTTCTCATACTTTTATAGAAGCTGATGACATCTATAATAGTCTCTTAGAATTATAGTCAAACTTTGTATGAGTTGCTGAATTTTATTTCTTAGAAGCCTAGTAAAACAATGCATGTATCATCATTATGAAAAGCCCCATAAATTCAATTTGGGAATAATAGTTAAGTATTTCTCTCACTAGTGGATGCTCTTCAAAGTTATCAGGCACAACAACTCTTGGAACCTTTGCAAGAATCAAGTGATAAATCATTTCCTTTCAGAGAGGTCAATCATTGAGTAACGGCTGACCTTTGTACTACCTAAAAGGACTTCCTAATTTGAATCAAAATGTCTAAGGAGCAGCCTAGGCTATGCTCTTGTTTTTGCCTCATCCAAAAACACAGAGGGCATTCTCTATATAGATAAAAAGCTGTGAAAGTTAAAATAGTCATTATTCTAGACCAAGATGAGACTATAATAGCAATTGACAGCATGTACTCAGGTGTTGTCCTAAAACCTAAGTCAAATAATATTAACTCCTCACTTCTCACTGTTGTTTTCTGCTTTTCTATTGGAAAGCTTGTCAGTGTGGCCCATCAAGACTAATAACTAACTACGGCTCAGTATTAATTCTGTCCATGAAAATACAAACTCTGCATTTATCCATGAGTTAAAACACTGCCTTCTTTCAGCTTTTAGATTTTTCAAGGCTATACAGATTATCTTGTGACATACACTCGCCCTCCTCACAACTGTCAATACCAACTTGCCTGTAAGACTAATACCAATAAGACACCTACTCTGTGCATTACTAAAACCAAACTCTTGTTTACTTCCACTCTGTTGACTAATGGATTGGCAGCATCAGTACATAACACACTGCTGATTTATATAAGGTTTAAATCTCTATGCTTGTGAATTCCCTACAACAAAATGACTGCTAACCTACTAGTCATATCTTCATCATTACATTCTTGGGCCAGATAAGGCACTAAAGTAGCTGTGACATGATCACAACATGGCCAGTACAAGCTCGCAAAATTCATTTTAACATGCAGCTTGAGCCTGCAGTACTACCTGCAGTCATCTGGATCACTGGGACAATGGCACACCGAACCTGTGCTGTACTGACTGGGAAGAGGACATTGATGTTAACTTAGGACTTTTTCCCACTGCTGTATTGTCTCCGTGCAACCATTTTGTTCCAAGGAATAACTTATTTATGAAAACAAGAACATTTTATTTAGGTATGCATAAAAGATGACACTGACACTGTCCATGTGACAGTGACAGAAACAAACACAAACAAATGTCTTTGACATTAGCAATACCTAACTTAGAGCAAAACTTATTGATTCATGCATAACCTTGTTAAGACTTAAATGTTTTCCAAACAGCAAAAAATAAAATAGTATAAAGATTGAATTTGGTCACGTATTTTTAGTGTAGATGGGAAGAAACTGATGACATTGAAGTGAGTATCTGAGTACAGGAATTTTTACTTTAAATGTATCTACTAATGAAATTTTGCCAGATCGGTTTTTTTTTTTTTTAATGAGATTTTTTTTTCTGGATTATATTTTGGCAATAGTACAGCCCTAATATGGATTGTCCTCCTATTTAATATTATTACTGTTATTATTATTATTATATTGCCATAAATTTATTTATGTTTTTATTCTATGTGGATGAGCTTTTTGTCTACACACACACACACACACACACACACACACACATATATATATATATATATATATATATATATATATATGCACTATGTACATACTTGCAGTGGCCAGAAGACAGCCTAAAATCCCCAGCAACTGGAGTTACAGATCTTACAGGTCATTGTAAGTTATAGATGACTAGGAAACTGACCTGCATATCTTAAAAGAGAAGCAAGTGCTCTTAGCCACTGAGCCAGCTCTCGAGACCCTATCTGTGTTTTCTTAATCAAGAAATATCGAAATTATCCAGAAAAAAATGATGAATTACTAATGTGAAATGTTTTTGTCTCCAGTTAATATAGCCACTCTTACCCTTCCTTAATTATTCTTTTTGTGTCTCTAGGGAATAGATTACTCTCAGGATAAATTAAGTAAAATATAAGCATGATGCATTTGTCACGATTCCCTAGAGGAACAGAACCAATATATATAATGGAGTTGGCTCCCTGACAGTTTTGGAGGCTGAAATGTCCCACCATCTGCTGTCTGAAAACCTGAGAACTAGGAAAGATGGAGGTATGCTACAGTCCAAATCCAAAGTCTGAGAATGGTGTGACTGTGTGTTAGTGGTGTAGGAAGGGAATTGATGCTCTAATTCAGAGAGAAGAGTCTAAAATGTAGGACCTATCATTTCTGAGGACATGAATATATATATATACACACACACACAGAGAGAGAGAGAGAGAGAGAGAGAGAGAGAGAGAGCAAACGAGAGAGAGAGAGAGAGAGAGAGAGAGAGAGAGAGAGAGAGAGAGAGAGAGAGAGAGAGACAGACAGACACAGACACAAACAGAATAAGAAATAACTTCCTCTTTAATAATTCTGGTCCTTGGCATTGTGACTGATGTCTGTCTACACTGGTGAGGATGGGTTTTACTTGTTGAATTTATGGATTGATTCAAATGCTAATCTCATTCTCATGAACATACCCATAAATAATCTAACAAATGTCTGGACATCTATCTATCACACACTAGATATTTTGAATAAGGAGCCTCTAGAAGCACATCTGAGAAGCTAGAGATCATGTTCCCTAAAGGCAGATACTCTTGAAGCCCCTCAACTCCTCTTTCTCTCTTCCAGACACATCTGTTTACAGTCTGTATAGTGGTCATATTCTCTTTTCCTGGAGAAAACTTGCTTCCACTGCAAGATAAATATCTTCTACTTTTGGGGGTGAGGGGGGAAGAATTGCATATTTGCAAGTTTCAAATCTCATATTTTTCTGTGGTTATGTAAGAGGATAGGAATTATCCAAGCTGCATTGACATCAATAAAAATTACCATGAAAACCATATTGTAACTGTATATTTAGAGCAATTTACTTCTTAACTTTCATCCTTTCTTCATGTACGATTTTCTTCCTTAATACAAAAGTACTAGCTAGTGAAACCTAGTGAACTATATTTGTGAAATGAGGTTGGAATAACAATAAATGGATTAATGCTGTTCTATAATGAGTAAGTTCTTATTCTCATGGGAATGGACTAGTTACCACGAGAGCAGGCAAGTTAAGTTTACTCCTCATGTTTTCTCTTTCCTATATGCTTTCCACCATGAATGGAGCATCATGAAGTTGAGGAGATACTTATGCCAATTTTGGACTTCCTAAACTACAGAATATTAAGCTTAATAATCATAAGCAGATCCATAATCATAATTACAAATGACCTAGTATCAAGATTCTTTTATATCAATAGAAGATAAGGGCAGGAAGCTAAGACTTGAAAAACAAAAATATTGTAGAGGAAAAAAAGTACATAAAATTAGTAAAGTGTTTAATCACTTAATCTTTTCAATTACTCCTTTGTTTTCCCTTGTTAAAAGGAATTGTCACTTTGTTTTATAACCATCAATTATTTCAGTATGTCAAATGACCAGAAAGACCTCTTTCCTGCTTGATATCCATGCTAAATCTAGGTCCACACAGAAGAGTAACAACTGTGCAGAGTGCCTGCCCACTTACCCAAATGAATTTCAGTGGTTCAAAAATGAGGTTGATCCTTTTATATCTTTGAAATAGCTACCCACTTTAAGAGCTAGGAAGCAGATCCAGCAGTTTACAATTTCTTTTTCTAGATTCTTCTACTTACTAGCCACATGAAATTAAGTATGAATTTCTTAGAGTTTTGGTGCTAGCAATTTTGAAATGAAGATGCTATTTCCTATGGAGTAGTAGTCACTCAATAAAATGAGGTAGTATAGGGATAGATTCAATAGAGAAGGTTTTAAAATTATATCTATGTGACATACAGATAACCTTCAGTTCTGAGTAAGTTTTGCAAGGTGGTATTAAGGTTCCTTTTATTTTGTTGATTGAATAACTGAGGCTAAAGATACTACTTTTATGCATGGATATGCTTTCTTAGTGCCAAAATTGATCATTTTCAATCACAGATATTCTTAATATCAAGGTCTATGATCTGTCTATATTCTTGCAGTAACAGGAGTAGGACAGGTTCTACAACTTCAGTAGAGCTAAGGCATGAACTGTGCTCATCTGCCAATGCTTCATCTTGGGAGACAAACTGAAAAAAAAATCACTGCCTTTGAGTAGAGGTAGTCAAATGGAGAATAAGGAAAGATGGGACTAAAGGGTGTTGTCTTCACACCTAAAGACAACCAGAGATGAATAGAGAGCTCACTATATTTCTGCTTCTATCATATCTCTGGAAGAGACCTCTTTTTCAGGAGATAGACTTAAGCCTTGATGGTGTGAGTTCCTTTGATAGTTGTACTAGTTAATTTCCTTTTTCTGTGACCATATACACAACAAGAAGCAATGGAATGTAGGAATGACTTAATTAGATTTACCGTTTAAGAAAGTGGTGGAGTAGATACCAGCTTAAACAGGTGCTGCATGTTGGTACCACAATCATGAAGCAAAGTGGAAATATGAAGTGACCTAGACCATTAAGTATTGAGGCTTATCCCCAGTGACACATCCTCCAGTTAAGTTCCACCATCCAAATATAATGCCTCCAGCTGGAGAGCCAGTGTTCAGTTGCTTGAGCCTATAAGAGACATTTCATATTCAAAGGACTTCTTTTATTATCTTTGAAAATAATTCCAGTAACAGTCCTAAGATAACACAAAGGAAAATAATAAGGAAATACACACATCAAAGGTTCAGTTGCCCCAAATGCCCACATAATCTTTTAACTTTATCAATGCATTTTGCTTGTTTGAAGACCCATTGAAGCACAACACGATGTTTATGTTATGTTATGCTTGTCTTAAAATGCAACTCTTCACCATTTCTTAATACTGATGTGCAAGGTGCCTTACTTGTTATAATCCAAAGAGAAAAATAATTAGATATTGCAAATAATTTCTCTTTTCCTGTACCCTATGTCTTAATAACGTTACTTATATGATACTTTGTAACTGACAAAACTATTAAGTACTCTGGGACTTAGTTAGTTTAAAGTACAAGATGTGGTAGAATAGATGATATTTTTGTATTTTGTGATTGTTCTATAAATTATGGTACACATTCCTTCTCCTTGGGGTGTCTATGAGAATTTGCACATATCTACTTATTAATAACATGCACCACAGGAAAACTGATTTACAAACAGACAATGGCATATTAGCCAGCCTTTCCTCAGTAAACCTTTATACTCTAGGTGGAACTCAATTATACCTGAACCTTTGTCTTTGACCCTTCCTTACTTTCCAGAACTTTGGTGTGCAGGAAAGTGATGTATAGCATGCACATTGCTTGATATTTAAACCTTGAAACATAATGGCTTGGACTCAATACTAGCAGGTTTTATTTTTTACTTGTGTCCTTTGTGATCTGTGAGCAAATGACTTCATTAGGAAGCCATTAGAGCAGTAATTCGCTTCTATAAACTGCTTGCATTCATTTTCCTTTCTTATTATGAACTACATGTTCTCATGATGTATTGTTATTACAAACAGAAAGCTGCTGGACCTCCACTGGAGATGCCATTAACCCTAACTTGCAATCCTGTCTTAAAACTTGTGCAACATTTAGGTCACTTTTACCTACTGTTTTCACTTCACTTACATTGCTGTGATAAAACACCATGGCAAAAGTGACATTAAGAGAGAGTTTATTCAGCTCACAGTTCTAAATTATAGTTCCTCATGGTAGAGAAAGTCAAGGCTGGAACTAGAAACAGCTAATCCTATCCACATTCAAGAGTAGAAAGAGAAATGAATGTACCCATGCCTACCTCTCAGCTTGCTTTCTCCATAGTTACATAATTTGGGACCTAAACCTAGGGAATGGTGCCATCTGTTATTAGCCTGGCTCTTTTCTCATCAAATAACTAAGTCAACCACTCACATAAATCAAACTTGTCTAGACAATTCCCCATCAGATTTTTTTTTGGGGGGGTGACTCTAAGTGTGTCAATTTGGCAGTTAGAATTAAGCTCCATACCTACTTATCCACAAGTGCTGTCTCTCTAAATACAGGGACACCAAAATAATTTTCTACAAATAGAGGATTATATTGTCTTATTTTATTCTCAAAATATGTCAAAGCCAGAGTATTTTGTTAAGAGCATTCTGGATAAGTTTCTTATTGGTGGAGCTATTACAGTTTTAGCAAAGGGTATTAAGATAGCCCATGAAGGACAGCATAAAATGGTGAGTGGTTAGGCTTGGGGAAAAGCTGAGAATCAGGACTTTAAGGGATAAGATATACAGAGTCCCCAGGCTTAAACTTCCTATTAGAGTTTTGACCTTGTCATCAAAATCATACTTTAAAAGGCAAAAGTATCTTCTCTTCCAACTCAATGTTCAATATATATTTTGTCTAGGTATAGTCTCTAGCTTGATTTGCCTTTGGAAATATGCCACAGCTTTCAAAAACTGATCCCAGGAGGCAACTCAGTATGACCAGGGAAGATTCTATTATCTGTGCTTAAGTAACAAGAAATTGAATATGGATGGATTTAACTGGTTTAATATTTTAACATACAACTTGGTAAGAAAATGAAAGGAGATCAGGAGTTTAGATGAAGTGGTAGGGTCTTCTGCACATTGCTTTAAAAGGAATGGATATATCTCCAGTTTGAAAATTATTTTTGTCCCTTTCTTCATTCATTTCTTCTCCTAACAGGAAAGAAAATTTGAGAGCAGAAACAGACTATTAAAGTGTTCAATTATCTAAATATTATAGAGTTCAATTAGTATCCTGTTTTGAAAAACTGAAATTCAGAGAAGAATTTCTTGGGAATATATTAAAATACATTAGCAATAGGCCCATTTACCTTAAATTTTGTCAGCTTTTTTTCAGATCCATGAGCCTATTATATTAGGATATTTTTACATAAGGGGAAGCTGGATTGTTTTAGTGCCTTCCCACATGTCTTTGTCTATTTAAATCACTAAATAGCATAATAATTAGTGGTTCTCAGAATGGAGATAATAAATGACTACTTAAATATCTTCTTAACTACCTCTATATCTGGCTTTGTGATGGTTTGAAAGAAAACGGTCCCCATAGGAAATAGCACTATTAGGAAATATGGTCTTGTCATGTAGCTGTTGCCTTGTTAGAGGAAGTGTGTTCACTGGGGGTGCACTTTGACGTATCAAATATTCAAACCAGGCCCAGTGTCTCTCTCTTTCTGTGGCCTGTAGATCTCATGTAGAATTAATTCTCAAGCTCCTTCTCTAGCACCGTAGCTGTCTGTGTGCCACTAAGCTTTGCCCCATGATGATAATGGACTACACCTTTGAACTGTAAGCAAACCCCAATTAAATGTTTTTCTTTATAAGAGTTGCCATGGTCATGGGATCTTGTCATATCAATAAAACTCTAACTAGTATTGACAGTAAGGGAAGAGTAACTTAAAAAATATGCATCTAACAGCTATCACCTGAGCTCAAAAGTTTATATCCTCAAAGATAACATGCACATGAATTTACACACACATACACACACAGAGAGGGGGGGAAGAGAGAGAGAGAAGGTGCAGGTATAATACAAAGCAGAAAAAATACATAAGTATCAAAAAGCTACAAAACAAATATAAAGCAAATTAAAATTTGGTGAACCATTCCGGACATTTCAACTCACCACCAGTTTAAGTGAGTGTGCAAAACAAAGTTTTACTAACTGTATTTAGTCTGTTATGTGCACACTTTACTAATGCTAATGGATTGAAAATAAAAAGAAACAGAATATATCAGTAAACAGAGGGAAGATGACCTGATCAGCTTTATGTCAGAATAAATTTCAAGGAACAATAAATAGTGATAAAGAAATGCTGCATTCAACTGATTGAATGGTAACTCATTGGAGAATCCCAATTAATATGCATCTCATAATAGGATTCTCAACCATAAAAATGAAAATTGTAAAACTATTGGTAGAAGTATACATATCAAGAATATGATTATGGAACCTATAACCACCATGTTACTATTCATAGAACAACTTGACTCTTTATCTACCAACAGGAAGTGCAAGGACTTAAAATCTTAGTATAACACAAATCTAGGTTGGCTAAATGGACATTTGTATATGGACACTGAACACATGCAGCAACACATTCTGGAGCATCCTCCAGAACAACATACCATAAACTTTGTACTAATACCATAAGATATGTACTAAGATAATTTTTAAGTTTTTTTTTTCACAAATGGGTGTTTTACTTGTCTGTATGTCTGTACACCATGTATTTGTCTAGTGTCTGTGAAGGGCAGAAGAGGGTGTGGATCTTCTGAGACTCACATTACAGGAGGCTATGAGCTGCCTTGCAGGTGTGATCCTTTTCAATAGCAGTATATATTCCTTTCTGTTTGTTTGTTTGGTTGGTTGGTTTTGGTTTTTAATTTGTTGAGACAGGGTTTCTCTATATTGCTTTGGAGCCCTCCTGGACATATCTCTGTAAACCAGGCTGGCCTCAAACTCACAGAGATTTGCCTGCCTCTGCCTCCTGAGTACCAGGAATAAAGGTGTGAACCACCAACACCCGGCGAGCAGTATATACTCATGTTGGATGAGCCATCTAGCCAACATCAACAAAATATGTTAGATTACATTCTAAAATATCTGTGATAAAATATATTATGTGCATGTATAAAAATGTCATGATGAAGCCCATTATTAACTATAATTAATATATGCTAATAAGACATTTAAAATGAGAGTGTCATTTGAATGTAAAACTGACTGTTTCTCAAACACACATCACTATAATTCATTCTGCTAACAGAAAAACAAGTGTGCCTTTAATTTCTCTAATAGGGACAGGGGGAACAATTGAGAGAATTTGACATTTATTCCCTAAAAGACAACAAAATTTGGGAATATAATTTGCCAATCACATAAAGGCCATCTATAAAACACACCTTTAGCTTCATTTCATATCAGGAAATACTTAACACTTCCCTCCTGAAGCCAAAAGTGGGAATGATGATACTTAGTATTGTACCGTATTGTTCATCCAGGAGAGGTTAAAAGATGTACAAGCATGAGGAGAAAAAATCCTTCACTTCAAAACTCATATAAGAGTTTTACATTTTTATCCTAAGGAATGTACAAAAATCTATTAGTACTATTAAGTTATTTCAGTGAAGTTCACTCTATGATATAAAAAAATTTTCTGTATATCTATATTCCTGTATATTTATGTTTCCATATAACTTATGGAATGAAGACTAAGATAGCAATTACAGCAATAAACAAAACAACCCATCATCAAATAACACATGGTGCATAAAACATCTACTAAAATTAAAAATATGGCTGAGAAATATAACAACCTAAGTATGAGGGAAAGAGATGCATGGTTATGGGTAAATATATACAATATTGTTAAATGTTTTTTATAAGTTATTCTAATAATGGAAACAATTCTGACCAATCAAGGGAATTCTAAATCTGGTTCTAACGTTTGAGGAATAATAACACTGAGTAAAAAGTATCCTTCCTCTGGCCCTCGTGTTTCATTGGGGTTTTCAACAGAGTGTATTTTGTCCACTCATATCAACAAGGGTGGATCCTCTTCTCTCAGGCAGATTCAAATGCTAACTTCTTCTGGAAACCCCCTCAGAAACACATCAACAAATATTGTTTGACCAGTTACCCAGGCAACATGTATTCCGATCAAACTCACACACACACACACACACACACACACACACACACACACACACGCACACGCACACGCACACGCACACACACACAAGGCACATTAAACAAGACCATAATATTTAAAATTAAAACAAATTCACTATCAAACTTGAGATTTTCTCATAAATTGGTGTTCTTTCTAAATGTGGCCTTAGTAGCAGGAATAAAGTTACTCTCTTACAACATTCTCCTTCACTGTACCTAGTAGTACAACTTCAAAAAGTTAATAGATGCATTTTCTTAATGAAATAACTTACAGTTTTCTTTGAAAGTCATTACAAATCTTGAAACTGTAGAATTGCAGATAAGTGGATGTAATGGCAGCAAGAGGGTACTCAAGAAAGAAAATGACCCAGGCTACCACTATTTAGATGGTATAACTATATGCAAAATACTCAGTAAAGAGTTTACTAGAGAGGTTGTCAATATGGCTCAGCAGTAAAGGGTCTTGCCAGAATTTGTTCCCAGAGCCCACATGGGAGAAGGGAAGAATCAATTGGTGCATCTCTCTTAGTGGGGCAGACCAAAAAGCAGAGGGGCTATAACCAGGTAATCTGCAAACTCTACTAGTGGTCTACTTCTACTAGTGGTCTGGTAATCTGCAAACTCTACTAGTGGTCTACTTCTGTCAGCCAGGTTTACCTATTTATTCATGTTTCCACAGCCCTCAAAGTAGTGCCACAACTTGGGATCAAATGCTCTAAACATGAGACCTAGATGACATTTCCAACTCAAACTGAAACAGTAAGGAAAGCTATTTTTGTGTTCTGCAACCTGGGGTCTGACCTGCTTACTAGACACCTTACACAAGGATGAATTATTCCAGCTGAAAATTTTCCAGAAAAGGTAGCTGACTAAATGTGTTTGAAATATCAAAACAAAAGGCTTTTGTCTATTTGGTATCTGAAGGAGACAAGACACCTGGAATCTAAATTAGCCTCACAGGCCATCACTTTAGCAGAAAAATGAAAAGAAATAGAGGCTGGTGTCCAGGATGACTTTGAGAGCATGGTCTCAGGAGCCCAAAGATAAATAGGCATCCCCCAAAGGCAGTTTGCTTTGGGCATTTATAGAAATAATTTCTGAGGGACTGACAAAGAACTGTGGCTTTGCTTTTTTCCCAGGAGGCATTAGCACAAGGGATCAGAAAGATGGGTAATGCCTGCAGGCTGAGCTTTATGTTGACTTTTCTCTCTGGAGCACTCATCAGTTTTGTGCACTATAATGCTATAAATGCAAGCTAGAGTTGCTGATTGACGAGAGGAAGAGAAGGTGAAAAGGTGATAAGGATTGAAGAATGCCTCTCTGCACTCTGAGAAAATTAGAAAGCTGTGAAGAAGTTTTTGAGCAGAAAGTGAGAGTGAAATGTTTATCAAAGGTTCTTGGTGCAAATATGTAACACAGAAGAAAATAGAAAGTCTTTCCCAACATCCCTGATGCTAGTCTTATTGTTGATAATTTTCGAAACACACTAAGTTGGTCTAAGCCTCTTCTAGGAAGACTGGGTGATCTTCCTACTCCAGGTAGCTGAGCCTGTGTCCTTGTTGCTTATGTAAGATTCAGAGGGAGGGGGCCTGGTGTATCTGGTCAGTTTCAGGGACTTCCTGAAGTTTCTGAGTTGTTTACCTCCTGAGACTGAACAAGCTCTCTTAAGATCTTTTTGGATCATAGGAGCTTCTATGCTGGACAGAATGTATTAATTCAGAAGAAAATGCTACATCATATTAGCTGATTATATATATGGCTTCATTACTTTTCTCATTGCTGTGATAACACACACACACACACACACACACACACACACACACAAAAGCTTGAGGAGAGTGGTATATTTTGGTTTATGTTTGGGTTATATTTGAGGGTATAGACCATTACATGAATAACCATGCAGTTTACATTTTTGAATCTTCAAGGTGTTGATTTTATTAGACTGAGAACTCAGTGGTATGAAAACCACAGACCATGTATTGTTATGCACACAGACCATGCATGGTTACACACACAGAGACCATGCATGATTGCATACACAGAGACCATGTGTGGTTACACACAGAGAGACCATGCAGTGTTGCACATACTTGGATCCTAAGCTACTTGGTCAGCTGAAGCAGGCAATTCACAATTTCTAGGTCAACTGGAGCACCACAGTGGATTCAAAGCCTAAGCAGCTTATCAGAGTACATAATAGAATGGGGTAGGATGTGCCTCATTATAGATGATTAGCCTAGCATGTGTAATGGCCTGTGTTCAATCCCCAGTACTATAAAATAATCACACATTTTATTTTTTACTCTACTGTGGGAAACAGTAAAGCTATTTTATAAATAGAAACAAACTTTATCTGAAATTTTTAGGATTGTGATTATGTAAACTAGTCAATATGGTCACTCTAGCATTTATGAAGTCTTCCATTTCAAAAGACAGAACCAAATAACTTCAAAATTAATTGAACCAAAGGAACTGAAGATCATAGAAATATTTCCCCTGGGAGGGGGGAATGAGTTATCCGAGCGATAAGAAGCCAAGGAGAGCAATGAGGAGACAAGAAGAGCATCAACCAAAACCTTAAGCTGATATAGAGAGGGACAGAGGCCTTCTGTATTCCAGGCAGTTACCTCCTGAAAACACACTATTAAACAGACACAAAATAAAGATGGCCAGGACTGGGGAATTAGCTCAGTCAGTAAACTGATTGCCTTGTGAACATCCACAAGAACCCATGTGAAAAGACACTGTGGCCTGCATTTGTATTTAGGGCTAGATAGTCAGAAAGCCTAGCCTCAAAATATCCCCAATAACAACAGTGTCTGAGGAATGGCAAACAGGTTATACTATGTCCTCCATATTCACATGTACATTTGGATACACAGTACACACACACACAGACACACAGACACACACACACACACACACACACACACACACACACACACACACACACACACACTTAAATCCCAGCACTCAGAAGGCAGGCAGAGGCAGGCAGATCTCTGTGAGTTCAAGACCAGACTGGTCTACAGGAACTAGTTCCAGGACAGGCTCCAAAGCTACACAGAGAAAACCTGTCTCAAAAAACAAAACAAAAAAACAAACAAAAAAACAGAAAACAAACAGAAAAATCTCAGCTATATGGGGCAGGACCCAGGCCCTGTCCCAAATGATGTGACAGACTTTGGTGATTCCCCATGGCACATGGGAGACCTCACCTTCTCTGAAGAGTGGATGGAGTTGGGAGGATGTTGGGAGCAGTGGGATGGGGGGGGGGAGGAAACTGTAACTGGCATATAATTTTACATTTACTGTAAATAAAACAAATTTAAAAAATATTTTAAACCATGGAAAGAGAACTCAGCCAGACAGCTTTCTTTTTTCTTTTTGGTTTCTCAAGAGAAGGTTTCTCTGTGTAACAGCCCTGGCTATCCTGGAACTCAGTCTGCTAATCAAGCTTGCCTCAAACAATAGAGATCACCTGCCTCTGCTTTGGGAGTGTTGGGATTAAGGGTGTGCACCACCACTGCCTGGCTTTCTTAAATCATCTTAATCTTACCAAAGCCGTAGGCAGAACAGAACTATTTTCCCTATACACAGTTGCAAACATTCCAGGGATAAGCAAATAAAAAACTACTTGCCAAAATTCCTACTGTGATTACTCACTATTGCAGTGCATCAAATCTTAGAATAAAAGGTATCATTAAAGTTTTTTATTTGTATGACTATCTTAGATGTGAAAATCAGAGTCCACCCAAAGTGGGGAGGAGTCCAAGGTGTCATTGAGTGGGGGAAGACATTACTATGATTTGAAGCCACACGAAAGGTCTTTGCTTAAGCAGTGGCCTATTTCTCTTCCTCTGACATTTAAAATTGTTAACCTTGTATGCCAGACTTTTGGTTCAAACCCCATAGACACTTTGCTTTATCTTAAAATAAAAAAATGATTTTTATCAATGCTTGAGCCCTAAAAGTATTTTAAAAATGGGGTTGAAAGTCATTTTTAATTCACTGTCATGCTGCATGTTTTCTTGAAACTTACCTTTCACAGTTCTAAGTCCTAGGGTCCTGTCACAGGTGGACTGACATTTGCATGACACAATCACCATGCAAATGAACACAACATTTTAGAACACACATATATGTGACACATAGAGAGAAAATAGCAACAACAGCATGGATGGCTCTACAGCAAACAGATTCAATTTTCATTTAAAATCTGAAAAGTCATTTCCAGGCCACGTGGCATCACTTGATAATTATATAAAACATTAAAAATTTACCACCAATTAGCACTATTTTTTAAGAAAAAAAAAGGTCATATTGGTTCTCAGTTTGTTTTATGAGGTTATTACTAAAATCAGACAAAGAAAACACAATAAAACTGCAGAAAGGAAATGGGATGTTGCATATTAATTTCTCTCATGAATTTTTAGGTGAAAATAAATCTCATATAACTAACTGCAAATGAACAGAAACACCGGACAAAATAATTATAAATACAGATCTGGTAGGATTTATTTTTGTTTTGTAAGCCAACATTCAAGAATCTAGCTGTATATTTCACTTTATCAATAAGCTAGGTGAAAATTTACTCAATCCTACCCATTGGTACAAATAAGTCATTTGACAAAACTATTCATGGTGATAATCCTTCAGAAATTAGGATTAGAAGAGAATGTCTTCAGTAGAAACAACACATCAAATTCACCACAACTGGCATTAGAGATGGTTGTGAGTCATTTCATATGGGCACTCAGAACCAGACTTTGGTCTTCTACAAGTGCAATCAGCAATATTAATCCTTTAGCCCTTTCTCCAGCATTTAGTATACAGTTTTGATGTGATAAATATGTTTCAGACGTCATGCATCTAGGGTTATAATTAAAGCAACAAAACTCTAGTACAAAAAGAGATAGGATAAGTAAATAAGTAAATGAATAAACAAATACATAATAGAGATACTTTTAAGGTTTTAGTATTAACAGTGTTTATTTCAAGCAGTACTTTGTACAAATATTTTGACTATACCAAGTAACCAGTACTTTCTTAGAATCCTAGTGATTTGTTAAATGTCATTGGCAGAGGAAGCCTGCATTTCTGATGATGTGGTGAATGACATTGGCAGGGGAAGTCTGCACTGCTGATTTAATGAGTACATATGGGGTCACTAACAGGAAGGCAAGTCTCCTGGGTCTTCTTGTTTATGCACATCTCTTGGGAAGATATGATGACAGCATCTGTTCCAGGAAATAATCTCTGTGGTATTTTCATAAGAACCAATTTAGAAAAGAATATTTGAATTTTTCTAGTGCCATGGGTAGGCTCTTTACCTTTTAGGAAAAAATGAACACATGACTACTTTTAGTCCAAAAGGTCAAGAAGTTAGCTTGCTTCCCATGAGTAACAAAAATGTCCCTTTGGCTAAGAATGCAATCCAAGGTATGTACAAGCATTTCAGAGCAAATCGGTTGTGATATGGCCTCTAGATTGTTCCTCGAGCTTCTATCTACTGCCAGTCTTTGTGTGAAACTTGTATGATAAATACTGTCTTGGAAACAAATAATCAAACCTCTGCCTCCGTAAATTGCCTCATCTGGCTCTGTCATGTAAATGAAATAATGTAAGGTGCAAGATGCTGTATCTTCTTTCACTTACCACAGTGCTTTCAAGATCCATCTATGTTACATTGGGTGTTAGTGTTTCATTTTAGTATTTGAATAACATTACATCTTATGGATATATAATATTTATTTATTTATTGTGAATATTGGGGTTGTTGCACCTTGAATTATTAAAATGACACTGCTGTGAATATTTAGCTCCAGACATTTGTAAACTGTGGGTTTGCTGTTCTGATGAGTAAATACACACATGAATTAGATTTCTGGCGTATGTGATAACTCTGGTACAACATTGTAAGAAACAAAGAACTAGCTAGCTGGAGCATCTAAATTTTCATCAGCACCACACTAAGAACCAAATTCCTCCATACCTTTATGAAGACTTATTGTCATCCTTATTTTTTATTGTGGTCATAAAACTGTACATGAAGGGCTAAATCATCATGATTTGTACTTCTGTCTCTTTAATGATTAATATTGTAGAGTACTTTTAAGAGATATCTAGTTAGATTAATTTTCATTTTTTAATAATGAAGTTATTTATCATTTTATTATTGCTTTATAATAGTTCTTAGTACAGTAAAGGTACAATTTCTTTATTGGGTAAGTTATATCCGGTAGATAGAATTGTATGCATTCATAAGTATAACTTCCATTTTTATATAAACATGGAAGCTGAGGCAGAAATAAAAATAAATTAATAGCTTTCCATCACAAAGATTCCAGGTATACCAAAGGTAGAGACAAGTATTGGCTCAAGACGAAATTGCTATTTGCACCACATCTAAAGGGATTACCTTGGCATGATGTATTTTCATGGATGTTCTGATACCAGAATTGTTACTGATGGCAGCAAACAGAAATTTTAAATTGTAACAATGCAAGTATTAGGTCAGTAGTTGACTACAGAGACATGCCTAGCCTGCATGAAGGTGTGGGCTCCATGTGCTACACTGCACTATAAATAAAGGAGAGAACAAGTTCTACTCTCCAATTTTGATATTCCTATGTTTCAGCCCGGCACTACATCTCTGTGCCCTGAAGCAAAAGAGGTGTCTATCACAAGTGAGCCCTTTCTTTCTTAGGTGTTATGAAAGAGTAGTTCTGGAACTATCTAATAAATCTTTCCAAGGCGCTATTTATTGACCTGTCCGCACCAGGAGAGCTATCTTTAGAAGACAAGCATGAACAAAACACTTTGTTGTTAATGGAGATGAATCCCAAATAGGCATGGGAACACATTAATTAGATGGTGTTGATTTTCATCCTCTGTGTTAAAAAGCCCTGTCCCTAAACATATGTAGTAGTCCATTGGAAAATATAAGAAATTAAGTGAAACTCCTTATGAGGAATTTATTTCTAGAAAGATCAGCTGTGAAAAGGAATGGTGGAACATTTCTTCTTCCCACAAATGCCAAAATAACATTATTTACTTGCCTTAAAGCTCATGTGTGATATTTTATGACGTTCAGCAATGAGTGTAGCAAATGTATTGAGAAAACAATAAACAGATACGAACTAGTAACACTGATAGGGATAATGATAGCACAGAGCATTGAGGCATTTTACCCTTTTACTAGTACATATTTTACTTTATATTTAGGCCAGCCACGTACAGACAGATTTGAAAATGACTGCTTTAATGTGTACTTCTAAATATATCAGGGTTCTTTATTCTAATAAAATTTGCAAAGATGGCTTTGATAAATATTTCTCATAATACATACCAAAGTATCCTTCTTATATATCTACTTTTAACAATAGAATATAATAAAATCTATTTTTTATTGTATAGCTTCCTGATTTTTGGAGACAAGTGTCATAAATGACTTGAGCATCCACTGGAGAGATAGCTAGGAAGACCATTTCAGTATGAAGGTATGTATTTGCAGATTTAAAGTTTTAATAATGGTGTAGATAAAGTGTCTGAGAGCATTTTTTGAGCAAACACCTGACCATATCCTGAGTGGCATGTGTTTTTTATAAAGGCAGTATCCTGGAGAATATTTTTCTGTCTTCATGCAATCCCATATGAGCTTGAAGGGATCCTTGGATGAACTATGCAGCCCTCAGCCCTGTTTAGTTTTATGCTCCAATTTAAAAGGTCTTAAGATCTGAAAGCAGCTTGAATCTAAATGATTTGGTGTTCTGGTCTCCTATATCCCTCCTACTCATTCCTGGCCTTTTTCCTGGCTCTACTTTGTGCCCAGATATGAAAACACATATTACTCTCCTAAAAGATGCCAATAACTATTTCTGCATTGCATCTCATGGAAGCAGCTTTTGAGGAGAGGAGATTACTTTCAGGGCTATTCTGGTCCTGGATCTTGTAGGGAAGAAGAGGTAGAAATAATTAAAAGAATGTTTCTAGAAATGATGCTAACATCCCTTCCATGGTGAGAATGAGGGTCAAATTTCTGAATACAGATTTCCTAAAGTTCACAAAATAGTAAGAATCTTCTTTTCTTCTCTTGGACACAAGCATTAGGAAGAGAAATGGAAGAATATACTGTATACTGAAGCAAGGGACAGGGTGTGAAATATGGCAGTGGACTAGACACCAGCAAGATATCACTGTGTTTGCTGGGTTATGACCAGAAGGCCTTTCAGAACAGGTGAGTTTTAAGTTTTGATTATAATCGCTTTTTGATGCTCTAGAGTCTTTAGCCATAAAATAAAACACTTTGGGTCTGTGGGGGTATGAAGATGACATAGGATGTATCTCTGTTTGTTGGCAAAGCAGACCTGACAAAGGGATGTCATGAAGTAAACCAAGAGGAGACAGAAAAGGGGAGAGAAGGACGATCGCCCTCTAGAGGGGGATGGGTGTGTGACACATACCACCCAGTTTTCAGTAAAGCTTCCATAGCATTTAGAAAATTCTAAGAGGACAAAGGATCTCTTCAGTACTAAGGGTAGGCTTGATGACAATTTATTTTACTAGCAGTTTTAAGGGAAGAAGAATGGAGAGGACAAGGAATTGTGGGAATATTTAGACCATGTTTGTCAACTCTGGATTTCCAGTTTTGGCTGGGAATGTTCAAGTCGTCATTAGCTGTGTCAGGCAGCCATGTGATGTAACCTTTTCTCCAAATGTAGTGGGAAAGAAAAGAAAGAGGCAAGGAAAATAGGTAGAAACTAAAAGCTCCAGAATTCCCTTTGACAGACTTTTGGGCTGTTGGTTTTTATAAAATTGACTTCATCTTCCTCCAGGCCTGATTGCTTCACTCCAGCTCTCAAGAATGACCACAGCAAGATAAGCAGCTCAGTACCACAGTGATTGTGCAGATGACACAGATTTTTTTTTTTTTTTTTTGCCTTGGCCAAAAAAACATAAGAGTTTCTTGTAATTTGGACAGAATCCATTGTGGTCAGCCATCTCACAATTATATTGAAAGATAAACTCTTGCTGACTTAATACACCATTGCACAGTTTAAGTCAGACACCTTTTCTTGGAGTAAGGCAGCCCCAGCTTCTCCAAAGTACTTGGCCTTTCAGCTGTTACAGAGAGTGGACAAGTAGGTTTGAAACAGTCAGTTGAGTTCTCCCAAACTATGAGTACAGGTACAGTTCTGTAAAAGCATCACAGGCTTAGTGTCATGACTCTCAACAAAGAAAAGGGTGGGGCTTAGAGAAAGCTCAGGGGATAAAGTGTTTTCCATGCAAGCACAGAGTCTAGAGTTTGCATCTCTAGTACCCCTCTGAAAGTAAAAGCCTAGCATCCATGGCAGCCTGCCTGCATTCCTACCTTTGGGAGGCAGAGACAAGAGCTCCTCAGAGAAGCAGACTAGGTAAAACTAGCCAAATATGTAACCCCATGGTGGGAGATGTCATTCTGTAAATATGTTTCACTTATTGGTTAATAAAGTCCTGTTGGCCAATAGGAAAGCAAGATGAGTGGGACTAGGAGACTAGGAGGAGAGAGGAAGTAGTGGGGAGGAGGCAAGATGTAAAGACAGGAGAGAACAGAGGTTCTGGCCCTCTCTCTGGTAAAATAAGACCGCGTGGAAATACTTAGATTAATAGAAATGGGCTAATATTTAAGACAAAGCTAGCCAATAAGAAATACTTGCAACAGGCTAACAGCATTATGTTTAATACAGTGTCTCTCTGTGTTATTTGTGGCTGGTGTGTCTGTGGGACTGGGCCGGCAGGAAAAACTACTCATAACAACCTCAGCTTAAGTTGAGAGAGACATCCCCAGTGAGGAAAGCAGAGTACAAATGAAGAAGACACAACATATCCACCTGTGGCCTCAACATGCCTGTGCACACAAGATCACACACTACATGCACATATATTTCCACACACATGTGCACAGACACACATGCATATAAAACACACATACATAAGCATGTGAAAAGAAATGAAAATAATGAAACAAGTTCTTTCTGTATCTACAGCTATTGAAGTACCAGGTCATGACTTAACCATAGCCTTTGGATCAGTCTCAAACCACTTGAATGCCAAGTGATAGATATCCATGACTCTTATTCCTCACTTCCTAAACACTTTTCATACATTCTTTCCAATTTGCCTTACCAGTAGGAGTCTCCATCTCAAAGAATTTTTCTACTATGAACTACATCCCAAATCTATGCTTTATTCCCTGACATAAAATCTGCTTGTAGGTTTAGCTCTTCTATGAAGCGTCCTTCAGAGAATAAAATATGCAGTTATTCCCATCACCTCAGTATAAAATAATAAAATGTATAGTATTTACAACACTACAAACCCCCCTATAAAATTCCCAGTACAGGCTGTGAAACACACCGGTCACTATTCTATGCTTCTCCAAAAATAACACTGTAGTCTAAGGCTCTCATAAGATGATCACTAATTACCTGCTCATTACTACTTGGCATAGATTAAGTATGTATTATGACCGATTAAAAATGTGTATCTTAATTTTATTTCTTCTTTATCTAATAAAATATTCTGAAGAACGTACTTTAAGGGAGAAAGCGTTTGTTTGGCTCACTATTCCAGATGACAGTCCACCACTGTGGGGGTAGCAGCAGTCCTATCACATCCATTGTCAGGAGCAAAGACTAATGAAGTAATGCATGCATGCTATTGTCCCACTCAAGTTTCTCTACTGTAATACGGTTTAGAATTCCCCTTCTAAGGAGTGGTGCCACCCACTAATGTAATTAAAACAAGCTTCCACGGATATACTCATAGGGCAAACTAATCTAGATAGTCACTCATTAAGATTCCCCTTCCAGATGGATCTGAGCTGTGCTCAGTTGATAATTAAAACTATCGTAATATCTTACATTGTCTTTGATTTTTCTGATGTTCACCACAATGTCAGGTTCACAATAGGTAAAGCACTTGAACTATCCATCTGTCACAGTTTCCCTTTCATAGAGTTGCTGGACTGCAGAAAAACGTTCGCTAAACATTGTCATAGGTCACTGTTATAAAAAGCTTTTTCTTAATCTAGTGCCCCCATAAGATTAAGCTAACAGAAATTTAAATGGAAAATTGTCATGTATGTGTGCATTGCACCATGAAGAATGGTAATTTGGGTCGAACATAAACTTGTTTCAAGCACATTACAACTTCAGGCACACTTTGTCATATGTGTTCTCATCTTTGACCCCTTGGTGAATTTGGAAAGACCATAGAAAAGATAATTCACAAATTCCATGACAGCAGATTGATGACAATGCTAGATATGCCTGTGTAAGAAGGGGCTGTGTAAGAGCTTCCTTCTAGTAGTCTGTGAAACCTAAGTGTTCCTTACTTACTTGTAAATATGTGCCTAGACTCAGAAACTCTTCCATGCCATGTTTCTACTATTGATATGCATGGTAAATGCCTTAAAATGCAAGGCTAGGATGCTATGGATGTAGCTTAGTATTTGCCATGTGTCTCAGTCAGGGTTTCTATTGCTGTGAAGAGACTCCATGACCATGGCAACTCTTAATAAGGAAAACATTTCATTGAGGTTGTCTTTATAGTTTCAGAGGTTTAGTTCATCTTTATCATGGCAGGAAGCATGACAGTGCACAGACAGACTTGGTACAGGAGAATCCCAGAGTTCCACATCTGGATTGTCAGGCTGAGCTTCTAAAACCTCCAAGATCACCCACAGTTACATAATTCTTCTAATAAGGCCACACCTACTCCAACAAGACCATGCGTCCTAATTCTTTCAAATAATGCCACTCCCTATGAGCCTGTGGGGTCATTTTCACCGAAACTACCACACCATACAGACATAAAGTGTTAGACTCAGTAGAACAAGTGATAAAAACCAGATGTTAATGTGCATTTTATAGTTCTAGTGCTAGGAAGGCAGAGGTCTGCATGGCCAGTTCTGTTGAATCATTGCACTCCAGGCTCATGGAAAGATTCTGTCTCAAAAACTGAAGATCTCAGGAGACACACACACATACACACACACACACACACACACACACACACACACACACACACACACACGATAATTAGAAATGCCTAACTAATAAAGTTCAATTACCATTCTTTACCCTCAGTTTGAGCTGACTAGTTTAAGGAAATGATTAAAAGCAGAGATAATTAGTAGAGTTTTAAGACTTTACCATACTGTATTTCATCATGAACTGATGAAACTGGTTTGAGAAAACTAATATGAGTTACATAAATACATCCCCATAATTGAGACCAAAAGATTGCATTGAATACATAGCTGATTTGCCAGAGAATCACTTTGTTAATATCAAAAATTGAAGCAGCATAAAACACTATGAAATGCAGCAATCTCACTCAAGAAGGCATTAGACAATGAAATCTGTGTATAGGTTGATTTTATTTAAAAAAAAATAATAACAAAGTCATGTGATTTATTGCTGCTGAACAACTATAAGGCTTAATGGACTGCAGATACACAGCAGAAAAGAGGCACTGACTTGTGGCTGCGCTTGTGTCCATCCACTGTCGGAAACTGCCCTTCCTCCCTGTGACTCCTCCACCTCGTGTTACTGTAGTCTTCCTTAACATTCTCACCTCTCTGGATTTTGCCACTTTCATCCTGCAAACCTGGTGTTGCTGTTTCTTGAGAAGTGCCCTTGCCTGAGTGGGCTAATTGGATTGATCTTTTGGTACTCTGTGTGGCCTCGGAAACTTAGTCCCTATGGCATTCTCTGGATTCTCTAACACAGAGGCACATTTGTTGATGTTCAACTGATTAATAGCACTGCATAAGTGCATGTCCAGAGAACAGAGCCCATTCCTGAACTTCCTAAACTCACATTTTCAGTTATTTGCTATAAAGACGCATAGATGTCCTTCATTACACATAAGTAACTATTCACCACCATGCCTTTGGTACTTCAAAACCTGCTTAGCAAAAGAGAAATCACATCCATGCATGTAAACTCTTAACATATTGGATAAAATCTTGTTGCTTTATTATTAAGTACATCTTTTCAAACAACCAAAATATGGTGGAACTGTCTTTGAAATGCACCATGACAGATGGATTGAAAACTCACTAGCAGGATGGCTGTGGCCTTTATTTACTCCCCTGTGAATGGTTGCTGATCATAATCGCTTTTCTAGCTGGGCTGTGACAAAAAGGATTATTTCTTTTGTCCTGGAATGTCAGGACGAGCGTATTTGTTCAGAGGATGAAGGGGCCCAAATTAGACCAGGCTACTGGGGTATAATAAATTCACAGCAATCACAAGCCAGCATTCTCTAATACTTCCTATGCTATCAACCTTAAATATTCTGATCCCCTCATAGTTAGCTCACTTATCCTTTTGTCCTTATTGAATTAACTGCCTTTTCTTTTACACTGTCTCCCGAGGGGACTTCATTTTAAGTCTTTCAGTTTAATTCCATTAATTGGCATATTGTCTGGTCTCATGTTCTCCTCCTGGGTCTTGAACTTATATTCCCCTCAATTCTTAAACTCCTTAGCTGTATTTTGCAGCTTTGAATGACAAGGTGCCTCATCTGCAGACAAAGCATGTGCGCCCTTATCTTTCACTTCCAGGCTAATGTTTAACAATGAACTCACAATCCTGACAGTTTATCAGCCCATTAAGTAAACCCCAGTACAGAGGTCCTTGATTGTAAAGCCATCCCACTGAAATCCAGGCAAATTATTTCACTAATTTGAGATCAAATTAAGAGCTAACAATTTTAAATTATGGTAAGTGGATCTGCAGGATAGGTCTGTGTCTTTGCAGATCTTTCTGCCTAAAATTGAGGCAGAGCTGGGGGTCACATTGTCCCGAGCACATATCCTTTTAATCTGTAGTAGTTAGTAGGCAGGTAACTTGGAGGTATACACATCTCTTATTCTCAATAACTACATCCCTAAAATGGGAAGAAAAATAAAAATTCCAAACCAAGGTTGTAGTGAAGATGGAGTGATCCTTGTGGATGGCTGAATATGTTATCTGTCATGTGACATGTGACAAATGACTAATGCTTGTTTTCATGTCTATGATCACTCTTAAAGTATCAAGTCCCCCATTCAGCAGTTAAGCACAAGCATTGCCCTTTCAGAGAAGATCAGAGTTCATTTCCTAGCACATGCTTTGGGCAGTTCAAAACTGCAGAAGCTCCACTACCTTCTAGCCTGTGCAACAACTGCACACACACACACACACACACACACACACACACACACACACACATACACACACAGACACACACACACTCACACACTCACACAAACCTTGATTTTTGAAAATGCAATATTAACTCTATCGGTATTTACATCCTCTCCACAAGTCATATTTGGGTGTCACTTTATTCTAACTTTTAGAGTGCATATGTAGAGCATGATTTGAGGAGGCAACTTCTGATGTGGCATTTTTTCTATGCCACAATAATAGTCACTACTAATTAAATTGCAAAACCTTTAAAAGGAGAAACCATACCTATCCCTCCTCACACCAAGGATGACAGACAACAGTCTCTTGTGGAAAATCATCTAATAAAAAGTTATCAGACTCTGATATAACTTAATACATAATTAAGCAATGAGCAAGCCTGAAAGACACACAGCCCAGACATAATGTTGAGTAATGAAGTGATAACAGGGTTTGAAGCTGTTTATCATCACCTGGGAAATGATAACAGGTCTAATGCACTACTCATAAAGGGATCCCATCTTAGAAAGAGAAGAACTCTGAAGGAGGCAAAGGCTGTTCATCTCATGATGGAATGCCCCTTGATGATATGCTGCAAACAGATATATTAACCCAGTTTTCTCTTAATGTAAAGAGGTGCTCACTTTAGTCTTTATCTTATTCCACATCCATTTCTGGCCTTTAACACATTCAGTAATCATGAAGGCAATCACAAAAGAAACAAATATCTCTGATCACCCACTTAACAAATAGCAAGTTGATTTTATTTTGTTTTTGAAGGAGATTGCTTCTTGTTGTTTTGTTTTTGTTATTTTGATACAAGTTGTCATCTATCCAAGGCTGGCTTCCAACTTGCTATACCACCCAGGATGATCTTAAAGGCCTAATCCTCTTCCCTCTACCTCCAATGTGTTGTAATTTCTAGCCTGTTCTCCCAAACCTGATTTTGTATGATGCTTACTGAACTTGACTTTGTATGATGCTTACTGAACCCCGAGTCTCTATCTTTCTATCAGCTGATCTCCAGCCTCAGTTCTAAAATATGTTATCTTTGGTGTTCTAAGGATAACTTTTGGAGGTAATTGGATCATGGCCCTGTATTCAGGTTGAGTAGTTACCTTCTTATCACTTTGAAGGCATGGATATTAGCAATATGATGGTGTTATGACAAAGCATATGAAGTTGCTAAGTAGAAACACAATCCTCAGATTGTATTCTTGACTTTTATCTCATAGTCATGCTCAAATCTAGGAGGGGAACACTATCTAGATTATAATGACAGATAAGAAAACATGTCACAATTCTTAAAAGTACATCAGAAATGCCAGAACAAGAGTGAACCTTTGGAAATAAAGACAATAAAATATTAGTTTGAAATTGAAGGTAAAAACAAGTTCTGAAGCAAAGATTATACTCATTAACATTTTGTTCATGTAACTGAAACAAAGGTGTGTCTTAATTACATAGGCAAAAAAGGAAAAAAGAATCTGTGGCTCAAACTAGGAAATAGAGAGTCTAGCTCCTATACAACATGGCTCCATAATAATCTAGGGACTGGCTTCTAGCTCTTTCTATTTTCCACCTTGCTTTAGCAGCTTTCAATGTCATGGCCACAAGATCTCTACAAGGTTCCCAAGATCTCTCTCTAGCTATGAAGAGTAGGAAGGCTTAGGTAGAAGACAGGGTCACACTTTCATTATCTTTCCTTTGCCCTTTACACGCCTTATTACCTTCTCAGCTTCCGTGATGTTTTGATTTCCATCTCCAATTCACCTCAGAGAGTCAGCTATATCAAGATAGATTCCTTTATAATTTATTTGGTGTGGTATTTGGTTCACTAGTATCATGATAACTTTTGGTAGAGAATTAATGCTTAATGAGTATTTTTGGATAAATAAGAGAATGAATCACAGTAATTAGTAAAACAGTAATTAGTACTAAATCAAGGCAATATGCAGGCTAGAGTAGCCTTGGCTGGTAAGTACAGGTTGGCAGTGTCAAAGGTACACGTTCTTACTCACCAATTTGTGGGTCCCTGACCTCTCTTGAGGAGAAAGACAAAGTACCTGAAAATCTGTACTTTCAATAATGTCCTAGAAAATAAATTAAAATGTGAGCATTCTGAAGAGCATCCCTGTGGAGTATGTGCTTCTTAGGAGGGTTGCTGATTACAACTCTCAAGGAACAATTGTACATTTTGTTAGAAAACCTTCTGAAGCTGACCTTGCAGCCAAGGGTGAATTCTAGACCGGCTCATAAAAAACTGCACCTGCATGTAAACCTTCTCCATACCAAAACATTAAAAGGAAAGGGTTGAAAATGCTAGGGCAGTGTCCAAGCCAAATGGCTGCAATTTTATGATCCATAGTAAAAGCTGTCATCTGGTTTGTCAATTATACACAAGCTAAAAGGTCTTCAAGGAGGCCTCCACACAAAGGACTTTAATGATGTACAAAAAGTCTACATCAGAATATGTGTCAAGGAACAGCTAATTAGTAAGAGCCTAGTAAGGGAAGACTGACAGTAATGTAAATTAATGACATTACGGAGTATTGTGACAATCTGTGATTGAGGATTTACATAATCACTTATTATAGTTTCCCTGTTGTCTCTCAGGTCAATAATGTGCAGTTTGAAGACATCCTAATACATATTTACTCATTAGTCTATAATGCCTTCTAGGACAGAGTCTATGTCTCTGGTTGAATTAATTCATATTTAAATAATTTTAGATAATTATCACACAAAGTGGAAGAAAATATAGTCAAATATGGATCACATAAATCATTTATGAAAGTCTGTGCATTTCATAGTTGTATAGTAAAGGCTGCTTCTGATACATCACAACACTTTCATATTTACTGGAGCAAATGAGGAGGGATCTTATGTCTGTATTTGTTTCCAGTCTCCAAAAGACTGTGGGGGCTGTCTGGTGAATGTCAAGGAGGTGGGGACAATGGACAGAGGGAGAAGAACTGATGGATTTGTTACCTTTTATTTGGTCATAAAACCACAGCAGTGTCTCAAAGCAAAATGCCAACTATGATGAGAACAAATTATTCCAGGTCTTGGGTATTCTCTATGACCCTTAAAAGTGAAAAATCACTAAGTGATAATTACATTTGACAAGTTGAAATAATAGTCTAATTTTTTTGCTTCTAAATTACCATAATCTATCATGGAAATGAATTCCAAATGAAGCTTGCTGCTTAGATGGGGCCAATCATATTGACCTGTCTGTTTATATAAATGCAGTACTCTTTAAACAATGTGCTAAGTAGAAAGGCACACTGCCACTTACTCCAAGATCAAATATCCTACATGCTGTATGATATGTTTCTGTAACTATGGGGCTCCTTGGATTGCTAAGAGTCTTTACTTCAATCCAGAACATGAAATGCAATTAGCTACCGGTGACTGCAGTCATTACCAAAGCTAAATACCATTTCTTGCTATTAGTGATAGGGGCTGAGATGCTGTTTTCTTTTTTATTAAATTTCTTTTTTAAAAAAATTCATTTTACATTCCAATCAAAGTTCTCCCTTGCAACTCTACCCCTATCCTCCCTTACTGCCCCCCACTCCCTATCCACTCCTTGAAGCCAGTAAGGGTCCCCCTGGGGAGTCAAAGTCTGCCCATTTCTATTCAACTAAAACAAGGTAGACTTTTTCTTAGAAGCTCAAAAGTGTTTTCAGATTCTGTAATGGCTAAATCCTTTGGAATGAATGGATGTTTCTGCTTTATTGAGGTTGGTTTGATCAGTGTGATAAAATTTGTCACTTGACACACATTCTTCATTTGGGGATCAGCATTAGTCCTTCCTTTGCATAAACACTGACTTCTCTCATCAAATAACACCAATAATAATTATAAATACAGTGTTTACTTGCTTGCATGATGCCATTGTATAATGTTCCATGAAAATATTGTATAGAAATTACTCTGGGAAGCTGCTCTATGTACACAGTTGCTGTCTTTTAACAACCCTGCCACTAAAAAATGAGGTAACTCAAAGGTAGGGCTGGACAACACACAAACATATGCACACACACACATGCACCCCCACACACGCAGACGAACATACAGTTTTTGCATATTTAAGGATGCATTAATTAAGAAAGGATCATTTCCACCGACTGTGACCAGAAAAGGTGTTAGAATATGTTTCACATGGCCTGAGCAAATCAAAATCCAAGTCAGAAGTTGTTTGAGGAAGTGAGAAAATGGGGTGCCATGTAATTCTAAATGATTCCTAGGAGAGATGACTTTAGTTAGTGCATTCTATAATATTGGGAGCTGGGCCCAAAGTGAAATGGCTGGATGCTGGGTTAGCAGCCATTTTAGTTTCAGTGGCTGAAATGATTAGGATGGTTCCTTCTTTCCTCCCTCCCTCCCTCCCTCCCTCCCTCCTTCCCTCTCTTCCTCCTTCCCTCCCTCCCTCCCTTCCTCCCTCCCTCCTTTTCTCCCTTGCTCCCTCCTTCCCTTCCTTCCTTTCTCCTTTCATGAAAATAGATTCTTCCCTCAGACAGTATGTCCTCACCACAGTCTCCCCTCTCTCTACTCACCTCAGCTCTCCCCACTTCTCCTCCAACAGATCTACTCACTCTGTTTCCCTTCAGAAAGGAGCAGGTCTCAGAGAGACAACAACCAAACAGGACAAATGAAGATACAATAAGACAAGGAGAAAGCCCTCATACAGAGGCGGGACAAGGCAACCCAATAGGAGGGAAAGTATCCAAAGAGCAGGCAAAAGAGCTGGAGACAGACCCACTCCCACAGTTAGGAGTCTCACAAAAACATCAACCTAACAGACATAGCACACAGGCAAAGGAACTGACACAGACTCACACAGACCCTACACTTGCCTCTCCAGTCTCTGTGAGTCCAAACGAGGGTTGCTTACTTAATGTAGTAGGCCCTTTCTCCTGGTGTCCTCTACCCTATCAGACTCCTACAATATTCCCTCCCCTTCTTCTGGGGGATCTCCAAGGGGAGGGACCCATAGAGACCTCCAGTTTAGATTCTCTGTCTGAGTAATGTCTGACTTTGGATCTCTGCACCTGTTCCCATCTGCTGCTGGAGGAAGCCTCTCTGATGATGATGGACAAGTCACTATTCATATAGCAGAATATCGTTAGGAATAATTTAATTGATTTTTTTCCCAGTCATGTTTGGTTCTACCCTAGGTCTCTGGGATATCCATTCTCTGGTTCCTGGTCATTCAGGGAGTGTAGGACAGGGGCTCCCTCTTGTGGAGACATTAGTTGGCCACTCTCACAAGTTCTGCACCACCATTGCCCCAACACATGTTAGGTACAGGAGATTGAAAGGTCCAAGATTTTATGGCTGCATTGATGTCCAGGTTTCTCTTTTGGTAGCCAACTAAGCACCTTCTTCCACCAAAGACACTAGAACTTAGGGATGAAGGCTCCATGCAGGCACCAGCTGGACCTCTCTATGTTTACTGAACTCTGTGGATGTTGTTCTCTGAATTGGGGTCCTGCTGTCAGTGTACAGAGGGCAATTCTCTGTCCTTCCATGGGCTAGGTTGTTTGAGAATCTCCCTTGGCCAACAACTGAGTCAAATGCATCCCACAGTTGGAAGCCTTGCTCAACTACAAAAGATAGTCATTTCAAACTCCCTATCCTCCATTATTAGTAATGCTCATTAGGATCAGCCTCATAAATTCCAGGAAGTTTCCACTGCACTAGGTCTCCAGTGTTCCCCAATCCCAACCACCCCTTCCATTCATGTCTCCATTCACCCTCAGTCTACCTGAAACAAAAATCTATCCTATTTTCCCTGGATTTCCATGCATTCCTTCCTAGAGACATCCTCTTTATCTAATCCTCTGGGTCTATGGATTGTAGCTTGGTTATCATTTACTTATTGACTAATATTCAGTTCAGTTGAGTACATACCATATATGTCTTTCTGGGTCTGGATTATGTTACCTAGGATGACATTTTTCCTAGTTATGTCAATTTGCCTGAAAATTTCATGATGTCCTTTTTTTTTTTTTTTTAAGAGCTGAGTAATACTCCGTTGTGTAAATGTACCATATTTTCTCTGTCCATTCTTTGTTTGAGGGACATGGGATGTGTGGGCAATCTAGCTGCAATGTCTGTCACGCCATTGATCATCAGGATTGATTTGGCTCATTAGGTTGGTTAGGTGGGTTTCCCGTTCACTGCTCCGTGTACTTCCCTCCTGAAGCTAGGCACTTGGTGGAAGAGGATAGCCTTCCCCTGTCAAGGGAGGATAAATCAGTCAAGGGTATAGGAGTACACGTTCTTCCCTGCTGGAACCTCCAAAAAAACTCATAAGTATTTTTATAAAGACATTCAAAGGAACTAGGAACGAGGTAGTCTTGGTAACACCCTCACCTTACATTGGCTAAGTCATATATACTCTACATTAGAAATAATTAGCCAAGTGTTCATTGATGTCATTTCTTTTAAGCACCTGTAACTAGGAAGCTGGAGCCTAGGATGTAGAATCTTTGTTATCTATTAGTTAATAACATTTAGTTTTTGCAAACTAATTTTGCAGAGTAAGTTGAGAGGGCCATTATAAAAAAGAATATCTTCTGATGAGTATTCTTTAAGTTGAATAATTTTTCTATCGTTTTTACCTTGTGGAAAGTCTGTGTGTATAAGCCCTTTTGTAACTCTAGCTTTTTAATTCATAAAATTAACATAAAATGTCCCCTTTCTCAAGAATGCACATAAAAATTAGGTCTGGCATGAGGTAGCTACTCCATATAACCTCTCTCCACCTCTTACAGTAATTAGAGGCAGGCTCAGACTCTGAACCTGTTCTCTGACTTTGAAACATGGGTTCAAGCCCTGCCCTTCTGAACAGATTACTCTCCATTTTACAAGGTAACTGGTGTTTTCACATGGGTTTTTTTGTTTCTCTCTCTCTCTCTCTCTCTCTCTCTCTCTCTCTCTCTATTAGCAAAGGACTTAGTGTAGTGATAACTTGGATTTTAAAAAAGATTTCCATAAATATGGATTTAAACAATTTAACGTAACATAATGTATAATAACAAAATGAACTAGATAGCAACTGTTTATAATTCCTTTGACAATGGGATAGCTCATTTATTATCTTGGCTCTTCTAATATCCTTGAGCATTCCAAGGGTGCTGTGATTGCTGGGTCTAACATTCTCAAATTAACAGAATCCTAAATCATAAGACATGACTTCACACTGAAAGGTATCTTTTACTTTTAAATACCTAGAAATTTTACTTAATTTTTCCTCCTCAGTTTTTGAGACGGAGTCTTACATAGCCCAGGCTGGTCTAGGCAACACTGTGTAGCAGAGGCTGACTATGAAGTGCTCTGAATGTCCTTCTTCCATCACCCACATGCTGGGATTATAGGTGTGTGTTGTCATAATGTCCCACTTAAGATTTTACATCTTAAGCTAAATAACTATAGTAAGGCTTAATTGTTATTTTCAAGTGCATGTCAAAGGTTCTCACTCACCTCTATTCTACATATTGAATCAGTTACTGTGTGCCACACTCTATCCACTCACTGTGAAGCTGGCTGCTTCACACATCACTTATTTACTGTCTTCCAGCTCCAAAGCCAATATTGGCTTCACTGACTTGAAACCAGGGCTCTGTCAAAGAAGTTTTCCCTCAGAATGTTCTAGATGGAGAAAGTATTCGTTTCTCTGCCTCTTTGAACTCCAAGGAAAGCCTTTCTTGGCTTACACCCGGCTTCTCCATCCTTAATGTAGAGCATTTTCAAATCTCTTCTCCATTTCTACGCAACCTTCACCCCCTCCACATGCCACCCTCTCTGGTTCAAGGAACTGCAACTGCATGAGAGTAGCATACATAACACAGAACCATTTTGCCGTCTTAAAACCACCAATTTAGTCATATTTGCAATCCCCTCTGCCATGTAAAGCAACAATGTTGGGGTGGAGAAGTGGTCAGTGGTTATCATGAGCTCTGGTTGTTCATACATAGAACACATGGAGCTCACAACCATCTGTAAACCCCATCATATGCATAGAGTAAAATTAAAAATAAATAAAATAATATTCACAAACTCTAAGGTTAAGAGGTGGCTGTCATGTATAGAGAGGAGAGGGCACCAATTAATCTACCCTGCACAGAAATCACTTTTTAGTTATAAATGGTGAGCTACTGGGAAAAAAATCAGGGGCATGTTATATTTAGTCCATTATGCACAGCATTTATACAACACTGCAGAGAAGGTGATTTTTTGTGAACACAGAGTCTATGAGTCCAATATGTGAGTATGGGCATCTGGCAAAGGCTTTTCTTTTCTTTTTTTTATTTTTCTACTTTTCCTTTCATTTAAACTAGAAACAAGATTTTTCTTTTACATGTCAATCCCATTTTCCTCTCCCTCCCCTCTTCCTCTGCCACATACCAACCCCTGTTCTGTCCCATTTCTGTCCCCCAGGGAGGGTGAGGTCTTCCATGGGGGAATCTTCAAACTCTGTAATATATCATTGGATCAGGGCCTAGGCCCTTCCCTGTGTGTCAAGGCTGAGAGAGTGTCCCTCTGTGTGCAATGGGCTCCCAAAGTCCATTTGTACCCTAGAGATAAATACTGATCCAGAGGTCAGTCTGGGGTCAGTGAGCCCTCCCCCCTTGTTCAGGTCAGCTATTTCTGTGGGTTTCTCCAGCCTGGTCTTGACCCTTTAGCTCGCCAAAGGGGCCAGGGCTTTTCTGCTGTGTCATCCCGTGGCAGAAGGCAGAAAGGCTTGATGATTCTGAAAGAACAAAGGTGGGCCACACTGTTGCTTTCATAAGAAACCTATATCTGGAGCAGATATGAGATAGAAGGGGGAGTGGGAGGAATCCGAGGGGGGAGGAGGGGAGATCTGGGATTGGAATGTAGTAAATGAATTAATTTAAAAAAAAATTAAAATTTTTCCATAATTTTTTAAAAGAAACCTACATCCTACACAATAAACCTACTGCTGCAATTATAGTATTAATTTATCCTTGAGTAGGGTTTCCTTGTGACCTAAACACCTCCTGCTAAGCCTGAAACTGCATCTCTGATCCAGTTTCCAATACATTAATTTTAGAAAACACACCAATCTATAGCAAGCATCGGTGGGCATTGAACTATTCCTGAGCATTTTAGGAGTGGTTTATTTTCCACGCCTAATTGCTAATAGTCATCATTACATTGTAAGAATGTTCTTAGGAAAACTAAAGTAATAGAATATGCATAATAATAATTCCTCCCAAATATATTGCTATTTAACCCATTGATTAAATAAATAGAAGCCTTGCCTCAAATGGTACAGAATAAAAATAAAAATATTTAATATCAACCAGTTGTGATGCAGAGAGATTTGATTTACAATTTTAAAGCCTTTTTTTATTTTTTATTTTTATTTTTTAGAAAGCCAGGAAGTTGTAATATTAAATCAATGTCATTCAGCTGTCTTTAGGAAACAAACAAAGCTCTATCGATTGAACAACCAAACCACTGTTGGAATTAATCAGTATGGACTTGATAAATTCCACTGATGTAGAAAATTAGCACTTTGCATGTTCCCCGGATTTTGATTTCATTTGGATGTCTGGTCATGAATTATAACCACTCTTCTTGGACGCAAGCTATTCCACTTGAAATCCATTATTTCTCGTAGAATTATGAGTCTTGTTAGGGAAATGCCAGCTATTTCCACTCTGAGCATCTGCAGTGCAGTTCTATTATTAACACAGAACACATTTAGACAAGAGAGAAGAGATTTGTGTCTTTGGGGTGTGGGGCAGGGGGAGGAGTGGGCGGTGGCGAGTTGCTTTGGTGAAGCAAACAAGCTTACAGGGGCGGCTTCCAATTGACACAGCTGTCATGTAAATATCTGTCCCCCGCTGTATAGCTATGGGATCCTGGGCATAAAGACCTTGTAGCCATATGTAAACAATGCGGTGTTGATGACAGGTTTACAGCGCTGCTGAAGACTGGCGCAGCTGTTCCTATAACGCCATAGAAAAGCTCAGGAGGCGGCTCACAGATGCTCACAGTTTTCTCCCTTGTGGAGCCACTTGGACTTCTGTGAGGAGCTTTGCTTAGCCGCCTCCTGGGTCACACCATCCCAGCCCACAGTTTGAAGGCTTCTGAACAGGCTGGCTCCCTGATGGCGTCCCTCCCCTTCTACAGCTTCAGCTGCATCTTGCCCTTGAGTGGCAGCTGGGCAAAGCCCCACCTTAGCAGCAGATGCCTGGAAAAAGCTGACCCACCCTTCCTTGAGCTGCATCCATCACAGGCTTCACCAGATCAGAGGATCAAAGAGAGAACAACCTCCAAGGTCAGGTCATCTACTCCCTTTGGGGTTGCTGTCTTTACAGCATTCTCTGCAGCATTTAGCCAGGCATCATTAAGAAAGCACAAAGCAAGAAATAAAGGCTTCTTAGGCAAAGGTTTCCTTGTCAGTGAAAGCCCCACCCTGTGTGTCCTAGGAGCAAAGGGGAGGGAATTTTTGCAGCTTCCAACAACAATGAGGTGACTCTGGAAACTTTTTTTTTTTTTTTTTTAGGTCAATAGATTCCTCCTGTTGACCTTTGGATACTGATATGAATCTTCAAGTCAACATAATTTCAAAGACTGGATTCTTAGGAACAAAACCCAGTACATAGAACTCTTAGATTTTTTTAGTTCTATCACAAGCCTAAATATTTAAACCCAAGCATGGGCAGCTGTGTGATTAATATCTGTCAGCCCTGCACCTGGAAAACTGAAGCAGGATGATTGTCTTGAGATTTGGGCCAGCCTGGGCTACAGAATGAGTCTAGTCCACTTTGGACTACAGCGTAACAGTGAGATCTTATTTCTAAAACCAAATAACCAACCAACTAAATAAGAAACAAATCCAACATAACCACTTAGTGTGAGATTCTGAGCAAAGTATTGAAGTTATTTAGCCATAACATTTCTTATGAATTGGGAGCACTTATCCCTTGGTGTTGTTGGAGGAATTAAATGATATGCACACTGCATATCAAGCCTTTAAATTGCAGTTGTGCAAAATCCACCAATAGATATGATTTTCATGTTTTAAAGAATACAATAGTTTAGAAATTCTTACCAAAGAGAAAACAAAGATTACCAATATTGCACACATAGTCACTCCAAATTCCAATTCTATACCCTCCAGTGATGTGTCCTTGTTTGTAGGTCATATCATTTCTGGAGGCCATATAGCATAGTATACAGAGGGCCACCTAAGCCTATTATTTTTCAGAAATTCCAGGGCAAGGATGTGAAGAGAAAAACCTACTCAGAACTCAACTAGGCTTTTAAGATAATGACATAAAATATACTAAATGTTTCTGATCACGAAATGGGAGTCAGTGATAGTGTTAAAGGAGCCTTTGGAGATACAGTGGTAAGAATCTAAAAGCTGCTAGGATGACCTTCCAATGGGGGAGGTTATTCAGAGTTCCAACCTCTGAGATACATATCAGCCTTGAACAACACCTTCCTTCATGAGTTGATCAATAACTGTTTAAAGTAGCATTTGCTTTTGGAGACAATGCTCATGATCTCCCAGAAAGATTATTCGTTAGCACCTGAATCAAGAACACATTTTTATTTTGCCTTTCTAAAAAAAAAAAAAAAACATGCTTTAAGAGTTGGAGCAATGGCTTAATGGGTCTAGTGTCCGCTGTATAAGAATGAAAATCTGAGTTCAGAGTCCCTGTCTTCACATAAAATGATAGGGATGGACTTATGTTATCTGTAATCAGAGAACCAGGGGACAAAAACAGATGAATCTACAAAGTTAGCTACCCAGCCAGTCTAGCCAATCAGTGAGGGGAAGGCTGAGGATAAGTCTTGCCTCATAAAAAAGTGGACAGTAGTAGATGACCGTACCTGATGTCAACCTTCGATCAGCACACACACACACACACACACACACACACACACACACACACACACACACAGGAACTCAACTTATATACTTAGAGCAGTGGAATAGCCAGGCTTTTATGTTGCTATGACCCAGTAGCAATAAAGGCAACTCAAACAGAGCAGATTTATTTTGGTTCCTGAATTCAAAAGTTTCCACACACCAGCATGAGGAGGATAAAATTTCTCATGGCAGCTAGGGTGTCCTTCCTCTAAACAGACACCACCATTTATATACCATTCCATGTTTTCCAGTAATGCCATCACATTGTGACCCATCAAGGGATTTATCTTTTTACTGAGTCAACTCCCTCATAAAGTGATTGTCTCTGTAACAAGTTTTATGAATATGCTGTGTATTCCTTAATCCAGCCCAGTTGAAAATTAAGATTAATCATGACTAGGTAGGAGAAAGAGAAGGGGATAAAGGGGTGGGGGAGAACATGAGGAATGAGGAAAAGTGAGTCCAGGGGAAGAATAGAGGAGAGCAAGAAAAGAGATATTTTAATAGAGAGAGCCATTATAGATGTAAAAAGAAATCTGGCGTGGCATGAGGGAAATGTCCAGAGATCCACAAGGATGACCCCAACTAACAACCTAAGCAATAGTGGAGAGGCTACCTTAAATGCCCTTCCTGGATAATGAGATTGATGACTACCTTATATGCCATCCTAGAGCCTTCATCTAGTAGCTGATGGAAACAGAAGCAGACACCCACAGCTAAGCACTGAGCCAAACTCCTGGAATCCAATGTAGAGGGAGGACAGATGAGCAAAGCGGTCAAGACCATGCTGCAGAAACCCACAGAAACAGCTGACCCTAGTCATAAAACTGGGGAACCAGCATTAGATTGAACCAAGCCTTGTGAACGTGGGTGTTAGTTAGGAGGCCTGGACAGTATATGGGGCCTCTAGTAGTGGATCAGTATTTATCGCTAGTGTATGAATGGACTTTAGGAACTCATTCCATGTAGGGGAATACTCTCTCATGTAGGGATACTCTCTCAGCCTAGGCCCTCCCTCAAATGACATGATGACTTTGATGATGCTTCATGGAAGGCCTCATCCTCCCTGGGGAGTGGATAGGGGTGGAATGGGGTTGGGGACTGGTGGAGGACATGGGAGGGAGAGGGAACTAGTATTGATATGTAAAATATGTAAAAATTGTTTCTAAATTAAAAAAAGATTAATTATGACAAATCCACTCCTTGTCACCTGGATATGCAAATTCATCTCTTCAATGACATTCTTCTTGACCCTAAAGTGATTTTCTTGGCCACTTAGCTATAAGTTCCACTAGACTCAAAAAGCACATAGTATACTTCCACTAAAAGCTCAGAGGAAACAGCCCATTCTGCAGGAGAGATGGAAATACACCAGGAAAGGACTGCATCAAAGCAAGAATTGTACTCAACAGGAAAATCATGGAGTCTTGTAGTTCCATGTCTGGCATATGGAGCATGTGATGTCATGCTTTAAGGTTGAGAGGGGCAAGACTTCCTATCATGAGGAGTTCAATACAGAGTAGAGATTTCACCTCATGGCAGTTATGGTTTATTTCCTCTAAACAGACACCACCAAAGCTATTTTTATGTTCTTGACAGAGCTGAAAAGTTTCCCCTGCTTCTCCACATGTATATCCTCCCTCGTTAACTTCCATATTACAATAATATATCTGTTTTAATAGATAGTATGTTTGTTAAAACAAATCTGTCAATATATTCTTCACATTTGTCCTGAGAACCATGAGGTTCATTCTTGGAGTTGTACACACTGTAAATGTAGGGACTCTATCCATCCTCCATTGCAGCATCACTCACCAGTTTCACACCCTTAACTCTCCTGTGCTCCATGTCCTCCCCTGAAGGCCACAGCTGTACACTTCAGATAACATGTATTAACATAGAGTACATGTGTGTGCACGTGTGTGTGTGTGTGTGTGTGTGTGTGTGTGTATGCGAGCGCGCATATGGGTGCACAAATGTGCGTATGAAGGTCAAAGTCTTATCTTTCATTCCCTAGTCAGTGTGGGTCAGGGGTTCTAATTCGTGTTATCAGACTCATTAGGGAGCCTTTACCTACTGAGCCATCTCACTGGGTCAATTGTCCTTTTTAGATGTTTTTCTCTATTGGCTGCTTAGTGGCTCAATAGCCTTTGTCTGAAAGTTAGAATCACATGGTGCACAAGTATTTTCACCAAACATCTAGCAACTTGGTGTCCTGGCTGGCTGGGTTTCAGCCCCACTGCAGGTCTTTCTGAAGCTTCAAAGCATCTGGATTCATTTTCATTGGATTTCATCTGGATTTCATATTTGTTTTATTTACTACAAATGGAGCCATCCTGGCTTGGTGATGTTAAAGAACCTCCCAATATCTTGTGGACAGCAGGTAGAACTGACTTGCCTAGCTAATAATCCAGGGACCTCTCAATTATAAAAATGATAGAAACTAGAGATTGCATGCAACTTGGAAGGCTTAAACTGAAAGCTGTACAACCTTAGTTAGATCATTGAGCCCTTAGATTATAAGTAAATGAAATATGTTAGTGACAAAAACTATCTTGAAATGGTTTTGACATTTGGATGGATTCTGATTTCATGGTTAAAGGGAAAAACTACAACTGGCCCCCAATTCTTTGTGTTTGTATATCTGAATAGTTCCCAGAATGTATTTCTTGCATGGGAGAGCTAGTGGGCCATCACACCCATCAGCCCATAACTGGTGTTTATAATTTATTGAATACCTAAATCAATACTTGCAGTGCTGCTTGCTGAGCCTGTATTATGTCTTATGAAAGCTAAGATATAGCTAAACTTATTTTGTAATGAATAAGTAAATTAGTAAGGGGTAATAGACAGATCAATATGACCAGCTTATTCTTATGTTTTTGGTTGTGATCATAGCCTTTAATGGCTGAGCCATCTCTCCAGCACTAACTTATTCTTTAGAATGAATTGATCATAAATTATTAGAAACCAGACCCAAATTTCTAAACACACAGGAGAGTTTTATGAAACACATTTCTGGCAACAGGTTTCAAAAAAATAAAAAATAATCCCACAGGTAGGAAGACAAAATGCAATTGACATAATTATAACTAGAATAAGTTTATTCAAAAATTTTTTTGTGCCATATAGGTTTCCCAAAGCATTAGGATTTATAGAATCTGTGTCTAAAGAAGCTAATGAAACTAAAATAAAAGCATCTTTTATCTAAAAAGGAAACACCTTCAGCTGAATAAATTTACTAACAGTGTCAAAATCAACCCATAGCATTAACAACATCCTACTCTGAGAACCAGCATTTTCAGATAGTTCTAATTATGAGGTGGCATCAGAAACAAAGCAGTGTGTCTACCTTAGACAGAATTCTTAGGATGCTTTAAACCTAACTTCATAGCATATGTGCTTCTAGTTTTACATTTGATAGATTTGCAGCCCAACATCTGCAGGAAAGGATGCTTATTAAAGATGTTTCATCTTATGGCTTTAATTTAAAGGTTTCCATATCCTTGTTGATACTGGTAATTTTCAATATGTACTAGAAATAATGACTGTGTCTATAACACATTGAAGATTTTTATGCTTTGTTCTCTCTCTCTCTAATGGGGTCACAAAGTATTTAAGTGTAAGGGATTTGTAATCAGTCTGTTATCTACACACAAAACAAATGCTTTTGTGTGGACTTCAAATACATAAGAATTTCATGTTCCTCTTGTCAGATATCAGCCACAGAGATAATTTGAGGCAATGTGTTGATTGTCCCTAATAGAGGGACATGGAACAAGATTATATAAATCCTGTGGATGTACAAAGTCAAGAAAGAAATGTTTCAAAATCCTAATATATTAGGCAGGCATTGCCATGCTTCTATCTCAATAGCCACAGACAAGGGACCCACCAGTCTTCATATAACACAACACATTGCCCCTTTGTGGAATGAAGCTTCTGGTCTTAGTGGGTCTGCAATAATGAGATCCACTTGGTGAAAATCTTCTGAACACCCCAAGAAGAGAAATAATGGGATGCATGGGAATAGGATTTCCATAACATCTCAAAACCAACATGGCATAAATCATAGGCAAATTGTGTATAATGATCAGCCAAACCAATTGAAACTAAAGAGGAAAGTTGCTTGTAAAAATCTTCATTCATAACCTGGCATTAGGATGCCAACAAACAATCTAAGCAATAGTGGAAAGGCTACCTTAAATGTTCTTCCCCAATAACAGGATTGATGACTACCTTATATACCATCCTAGAGCCTTCATCTAGTAGCTGATGGAATCAGAAACAGATACCCACAGCTGAACACTGAGTCTAACTCTTAGAATCCAGTTGCAGACGGGGAGGAGTGATAAGCAAAGGGGTCAAGACCAGGCTGGAGAAATCCACAGAAACTGCTGACCTCAACAAAGGGGAGCTGCTGGACCCCAGACTGATTGATAGCTGCGAAACCAGCATAGGACCTACCCAGATTCCCTGAATGTGGTGTTAGTTGGGAGGACTGGACAGTCTATGGGGCCTCTGGTAGTGGATAAGCATTTATCCTTAGTATACAAAGGGTCTTTTGCAGTCCATTCCACAAAGAGGGATACTCTCTTAGTCAAGACACATGGGGGAGGGCCTGGGCCCTGCTCCTAATGATGTGACAGACTTTGAAGACTCCCAATGGAAGGCCTCACCCTCCCTGGGGAGCAGAAAGGGAATGGAATTGGGGCTACAGAGGGGAACAGGGGAGGACAGGAGGGTACAGGAACTGGGATTGACATGTAAAACAAACTTGTTTCAAATTTAAATGTAAGAAAATTATAAAAAATAAAGTTATTATAAATTTTGCCTGAAAAAAACCTTCACACATTAATGTTAATAAAGTAAATACTCCAATTAAATTATGAGATTGAAAAGTCCAATTAATGATGTTTACAAAAGACACACCTAAAATATGAGAGTATCAGGATATCAGAGGAGGAAAGTACAATTACAGAAAATTGCCATGAAATTCTTTGCCAAAGGAAACCACACATCCATGTGTGCTTTTAAGTATTTATATGCTATAAAGTTGGTTAAGATAGATCATGCATGTGTACAACACGTGTACACATACACACAAAAAAACACACACATGTAAGGAGTATGGGTTTTTCTGCCCGCCTCCTGGTCTTGTCCCACCGCTTCTCCAGCCCAATTAACACACCGAGACTCTGTATTCGATATTATTCTGTTGGCCAGTTACTAGTTTCTTATCAGCTAGCTCTGTGTTAATTATTAACCCATTTCTGCTGATCTATGTATTTCTCTTACCGGGGAGACTGCCGGCATTCTGCTTTCTCCAGACTCTCCATCTTGGCTCCTCCTTACTACTTCCTCCAATCCTCCTTGTCTCCTAGTCCCGCCTATCTTGCTTTCCTATTGGCCAACAGTGCTTTATTCATAAACCAGTATGAGAAACATATACAGAATGACATCTCCCATCACATTCACACACTCTAATTCCCGTAATTATACAGATAGCACTGGAATGCTGAGACACCTCATCAGTCTCAAAGGGCTTTTTCATATTCTGAATTCTAGATGCTTATTAATACCTGGCATGTAAATATTGTCTCCATTTGTATAGGCAGCCATCATTTTTATAATGGCATTTCAGAAGTAAAATATTTAATGTTGATATAACCTTCCCTGTATTTTCAAAAAAGTAATATATATGAATCTATTACTAAATCCAAAGTCATGAAGATATATCCCTGCATTTATTTCCTGGAACCTATTAGCTTTTCTCTAACTGTGGGGATAAGCAACTGGTAGCAAAAATGTATTGATATTTTTTTCTTAAGAGGAGAGTGGAGATTTTTGAATCTACAGATTAACCCAGAGAGAATGAACAACTTAGCAGCATTATATTTTACAAGCATTAGTATAGTCCATTTGCACGGATTGCCTTTAACTGTTCCTATTAATATCAGTTCTGAATGAGGATAGTATGCTATTAAACAATGAGTATCATTATCTCTAGCCATCATATACAAGTAGCACCTTCTCATCATACAAAGAGATTGCCTGTGTCCCCCAGATAAAGTGCCAGTATGAATGAGGAACATGATGCATTAACAAAGTTATAAACAAGCTAACCAATGATGAGAAGGATTATTAAGCAGGGGTGAAATGAGAAATCACAAACGGCAGTTTTGTATGAATCTTATGATGATTCCATGGAGTCAGAAACTCAAAGAGATTTCAGAAAGCGCCAGTTTAGTATGGGTTATTTTCCCTGCCTTTATTGATTTGGCTAACTGGGAACTATAATTACAGAATAATTTTGGGAAGTTGAGATTTTGTACAAAACTCATTATTTTAGTGTTCAAATAAAAAGGAGAAATTCAAAAAAAAAAAAAAAAAAAAAAAAAAAAAGAAAAAAGAAAAGAAATCAAGGGGCTTCTGGGAAGAGAAACAATTTTAATGGTGACCTCAACTATCATGAACATAGAAATCATCCCAGATTCCTATGTTCAGTCTCAGCTCCAAAATGACAGTATTTGGAAAAGAAATTTTAGACCCTGATCTTATCAAACAAGTGTTCTCACAAGAAAGAGATACCAGGAAGTTCACATTCCATAGACACACAGAGAAAATTCATGTGAGGATTTAGATAAAGGTTTGTCATTTGTAAACTAATGAGAGAGCCAACCTAGTATGCCAGCAACAATCTGACTTTGATGTGGGACTTGTAGCCTGCAGAATCACAAGACAGACAGACTGACAGACAGATGGATGGATAATAAGAAGAAAGGAAGGACGAAAGGAAGAAATAAAAAAGAAAGAAAGATAAAAAGAAAAAAAGGAAGGAAGGAAAGGAAGGAAGGAAGGAAGGAAGGAAGGAAGGAAGGAAAGAAAGAAAGAAAGAAAGAAAGGAAGAGAAATGAGAAAGAGAGAATGGAAAGTGCTGTTGAATCTACCAGTCTTTGGTATTTGGTTATGACAACCTTGGAAAGCTAATGTGTCTTTACTTGAACTCTGTCAAAATCTGTGATTGCCCAATAAATCACACAGGTGGGTATGATTCAAAGCAGTTTTCAGCAAAAGGACACAAAATCAGAACTGAGACAGGAGTCACCACCCTCCATACAGAGAACTTTAAAGCAATATAAGACTTTCCATTCCTTTTGAACAGTCCATCCTGCAGCAGGTCTGTGAAATGGTGTTTAAGGAGGAAGTGGCTTACAGAGATGTTCTACAATAGCCTTCATATCTGGAGTCCCTCAGAGATGACTGTAGAGCTCAACAGTTTCAGGGGAGGGGGAGAGGCTCCCTGCACTCTCTCCAATCTTAGTTAAACTACTGCATTGCAGCCTGAGAAGTACATGCTGGGGCTAAAATAGATCCACTGGCCTCTGGGACTATACACCAGCCCGTCTGCAACATGCAAAAGAAGAAGGAACTTCATATCCCCAACATAAGAAGGAAGACTTCCTGCTTCGCTGGGGTGAGATAGGTCCTAAGAGGCTGTGGGTAGAGAAGCAGGAGACTGCCACTATCTGAGGGCAAACCAGGATTCTGCCAGTAGCATATCACTGAGAGAAGATTCCACCTTATAGTTGCACCTAGGATTATGTGAATGTGAACTGGGGTGACTTGAGGTTTAACAATAGACATAGACATTGAAATACCTGCAGAGCGTGGACCTTCATGCTCCCACTCAGGAAAGGCAAGTACCCAAATCACTCACCAGAAGTGGTCTTGATGTAAAAGCATGAGGACTTTTAATTCCAAGTGCACTGGGGTCCAGTCATATGCCACACAGGGGTAGAGGACTGAGGACCTTGAATGCAGAATTGAGATAGCTTTTATAGACAGTTTATAGTTACAACAAAGCCCACACATCGTAAACCAATCAGCTCATAGCATCCAGAGCCCAGGCAGTGCGGGCCAATCAATTTAAACCATCCAAGCCTGCGCTTTATAGACTAATCAGTTTCCTATAGCCCTGGAGGTCTGCATTTGCAGTGCTCCTAGGTGGGGTGACACATGGCAGTTAGGTTAGGTCACAGGGGCTGGGGTTTCCCAAGCAGTTTACAAAGTCAGGTAAGCAGCAAGGAGTGTGACCTTTGCCTATTTACTGGCTGAGCTCTGCATTTCCAAGTGAGTGAGATAGGCTGGGATTAAAGGTGTGCACTGGCATTGCCAGTGATAAGTTAATGAAAGACCTATCAAGTTCCTTCCAAGGAAATGAATGGAAACCTTTATGCAAATTCCTGATCTTGGGGAAAAGAATTTCTGGGGAGCAAGTGGAGGCTTGCTTAGCTTAATGGCAATGCTGTTTCTCTCCCCTCTCCTGATGCACCCAAAAGGGAAGGTTCTTACTTCTCATTCTTCTCCAAGCATAACATACCATTCTGATTTCTCTGTATTAATTTACTGAATTCTTGCCTATCATGGGCTCAGGCTCTCTCGGGTTCATCTGCATCTGAATTGTAGGCCACCAGGTGTGTCTAGTAAATCTCTATTCTTGGTGTCCTTAGGGAGGGCGAGGTGGAATTCCTGGACCCCAGGTGTAGGGAATTTTGCCCGCCACTCCACCAAAGAATTACTTTGTTTAAAGAGCCTAGGCTACTGTCATACGAGTTTTTAATCCTCTACCAAAATTCCCAAAGGGAAAGAAAGCATTGATGTCGAGAACCATTAGGAATGAAACTTCAAAAGGTGTAGGACAAGTGTGGTCTGTCTGCAATGTTGTAATGTTGGAACTTTGTCAAATGGCAAAGGTCACCAAGTGGTGATCCACACCACATCCCTTCTTCTTTTCCTCTTGATTCATATGCTCTCTTTCACTGTATACTCAATAATGTAAACAAGGGAATAAATAAATAAATGGTAAAAAAAACATAAAGGCTCAGATTGACACATGAGATTGTCCTCTGACCTTTATTTAGTGCACTGCATTTGCATCCACACGGACACATAGACATGCACATACAATACACATTCACTTCCACCAGACACACACAACACACATACGAACATAAAACTATTCATCCTATTATTCAGTTTTATAACATTTTAGTTTGCTAATGTATTGAAATTATTTATCCATTTTGCATTGCTTCCAATGCTAGAATATGAATGTTTAATCATTCTATATTTCATAAAATAATATTAGATTTACATTATTTGCCATATAGAGCAAATATTTTGTGCTTTTTTGTCAGTAACAAAAATAAAAGTAAAATGAATAATATCTAGAATACAGATGAATTTCATCTATATTATAAACAATTTTATTAGGCAATTTTTTGGGGGGAAAGATAAATGAAATTTCCAGTTGCAAAATTACTTTTCTTCAAAATGTTTCAATGTGTTGGGTAGGAATCAACTTACTTGCTGACACAGTCTCAAGCTTTTACACTTTTTAATAATTTGTTTGGGGAATACATCATTATTAAACCACCCAAGGACAGCAAAGGTATCGTTATATGCAGATGGTGCACCGGGAAGGAAGAAAATCATTCTTCTCCATTAAATGAGAAAAATTATGCCAGGCTTGCAAGAGGCCATGCCCCCAAACAGAATGATAGCAGAACAGAGTGGATTCATTTGCTTATTTTGCAGATATGGCAGCAGTCACCTTGCTAATACTGAAGATTATCCTTTGGCTACATGTCGGAAAGCCAGGTGCCCTGGTAACTAGTATATTATTGACTAGTATATTGACACACAAGTAAGGGACCCATGACTCATTTTCTTAAGGTATCATTGAAAGCAAGAGGTCATATCCAACATGATGTATACATTGTTCACTATTTTGCTGTTGTTTTTCCAAATCTCATCATAATACTTTGGATACAGTAAAATCCCAAGTCACTTAAACTAAGGCAACATAGCATTTTCTCCCCCCTGAGATGAAAATAAAGAGCAGCCTTTCTTTCAAAACATAGATGCCATTGATAATGCTCTGAAGTTCAAGTCTTTGGCTCATTCAGCTGAAGAATTTTGGTTGAGATATAGTACACTGGAAGTTGCTTGGAGTGAGAAGGTACCTTTGTGCACATGCATGTTATATGTATGGGTGTGTATACATTAGAGTCTGTTGAGATTTGAATTGGTTGAAAAGTATAGAGCTTAATAATGGCAAAGCTGAAAGGAGAGCCCCCAGGGACCATGAATCTTTTTATTTTTGTCCACAGTAGAGATGAATGTAGGTCTTGGAAGTAGACAGATAACAAAATCAAACCTTAGCATTGCCATTTAGTTGATAAAGGGTTTTGCATGATTCAGGGAGCTTATCTTTATATCTCAGCTTCCTTATCAAACAAGAATAGTAATGTCTGCTTCCTTAGAAAACTGTGAAGCTTACACACAAAACTGTTCAGAGTTCTCAGCATAGCCTCTCACTTTATCATTGTAGAAATATTGATGCCGTTGCTGTGATGTGCTCCTCTGACCTTGACATGAACAATGAGCTTGTTTTTCTCTATCAAACACAACACACAGCTGATTAATTTATCACAAAAAGTCATAATCTTCATGAAAGATCAGTGCTGTGAAATCTGGTTCCCTGTGTAGAGATTAAAGGAGACTTTGGAGTAACAATCAAAATAATAGGATTTTTCTTACCTTTGAAGATGAAAGGTTCTGTTCATTTTGGTCATACCAGTTCTACTTGACACAAACGTACACACAGGTGAGAAGAGGAAGCCTCAAGATTGTTTTGCAAGGATGTTTATGGAGCCATTTTCTTGACTGCTAATGAATACGGGAAGGCTCAGCACTCTGTAGGCTATATCATTCCTAGGATAGTAGGCCTGGGTTATGTAAGAAAAGTAGCTGAGTAAGCCAGAGCAAGCAAGCTGGTTAGAAGAATTCTTCTATGGTCTCTGTTTCAGTTCCTGTCTCTCAGTTCTTGCTTAGGCTTCTACCTTGCCTTCTTTTGATGAACTATATAACCAATAAGCTAAAGTAACCCCTTTCCTCCTCAAGATGCTTAAAGTCATCATATTTTATCAAAATAATAAAAATGCAAACTTGGACACCTGCTAAATATAATGGTATAAAATGGCAGCATTTACCATACCCTGAATTAAAGAAGACATTAGTTGTATAGCTGGAGGCACACATTTAAGTAGAGTTTTGTTATTTTGTGTGAGGAACAATGGAATGAAAAATAAAAAATAAAACAGATGTTCATAGAAGATTAAAAGAATGCAGGCATGCTCTTGAGTGAAAATGGGAACCAGATTAAGTTAATGGAGAACATTACTATGTAAAACGTATTACATTTCTTATGCTGTTTATAAAAGAACGTATTATATACATTACTGGGCTAAGTTAAAAGAAAGTGAGACCAAAATTTAGACTGAAAACATAGAAATGATTAGAAAAATGTGATTTGTTACTTTTATTTTTGTTGCTATAACAAAATAACTCAAGAAAAACAATTTACTGGGAAGAAGAAGTTTACATAATTTATTGTCGCAAGTCAGGGCAGGAGTTAAATCAGCTATTCACACCACATCCACACTCAAGATCAGAGAAAAAAAGGATGCACACATGTCTGCTTGCTTATGCTTGGCTTAACTCCTCCATTCTTACATCTTGATCATATGTCTAGGTGATGGTGCTGGCCACAGTGTTTATTCCCACACCAATAAAACATTCAGACATGTCAGAGGCCAACCCCGTGTAAACAGTCCCTCACTGAGACTCTTTTTTCATGAAATTCTAGGGTGTTTCATTAAAGCTAACTACCACAGTGATCTGTAATAGTTATCTAAGTTATTCTAATATCAATAAAAACTTGAGTCAGATATTGGGGTAACAATCCAATAGAGCAGCCAGGGAATGATCAGTTGATCCTAAATCTCCATGCTTGCAGATAAAAATGTTGTGAATATCTCTAAACCCTTCCCTATATCTTCCTGTGCCTCTTTATCTGGATTCTTCAAAATCTCCTTGGCTAATTCTGATCAGCCAATTGCTGACTCTGCCCTCTGATTCAGGGTAAATTTTATTAACAGAATTAGAGTATCAGTGCAAACAAATATCCCACAGTGTTTTCCTATTTTGTCTAAATAAAAATTGCAGGTTTTAACTCCAACATAGCAAAGCTATATAAAATGAAAACAATTAACAAGTAAGAATTACATTCCCAATGGTCAGTCCATTTGTATTTGGCAAGTTCAGAGAATATATTCTATTATCTATCTTATTTTGGTGATTCCAAAGTTTTTTTACCAATTCACTTTCTATCATAACTTGTATTACTACATTTTTAAACCTTAAAACATTTTCTTAGGTAAACAATCTAAACGTTTATTTCTCTCAATGTTATGCATTTTACATCTCTTTTGTAAGTTTGTTTTCTTGCAGCAAGAAAAACTGTAAAACTATAACTATCTAGTCTTCAACCCCTTCAGAGCCCTGAGAATGTATATCTGAATAAACAGGAAGTGAAGAGCAAACCTTATAAACATTATGTCTTGGGACAATTTCTCTTGATGATTGGTCTTACTTTTTCTGATGTCCAATTTGTCCAGTGGTCTTCAGATTCATTAGTTGCATGGCATTATTCTCCTAGAGAGACAAAAATAAAATTCTGCCCCAACCTTAACTTTAGGGACTTCACTGTTTTGGCAGTTTATTTCAGATCAAATGAAAGGCATTTGTTAGTCTTATGAGTTAGTTTAGATTGAGTGGCCACACTGATGAATTATTGCTTCTCCTATGGGACAGAAGAAAAAAGACCCAAATGGTATAGCAGAGTTCTAACAGAATAAATATTAATAAATCTTCCCAAATATTTGCTTCTGCTATTTTCTACAGACATATAAGGCAGATGGTCTTTTATAAACCTAACTCAATTAAAAATTAAGGATGGCTTGGGAGTTGAGGTATGACTATCTCTTTCTCTAAAAACAAGCTGGTTTATTAAAGAAAAGAATCCAAAATCTCTGTCTCATGTTAGAAAAGCCACCTGATATGGGATCTGTTATGTGTTATATAAAGGGGTAATTTCTTTTTCCGATTATTTCTTGTAACTTATTAAATAACAAAATTAATTCTGAATCATCTGGAGAAAGTCCAGTGGCTTCAATATGTAAAACAACCTTTCTGCGTATTGAAAGTCAGTAACAACAAAAAGAGGTTCTAGACTCTCTTATAATACCATGAGAATAGCATGTGATTCTGAATTTGAATGAAATCATCAGGGGTTTGAGCCCCCACTTTACATATAGTTTCTCACTTATAACCAGCCTTCCCTGATATTATTTGCTTTTGGGATATTTGTTGCTAATCTTTCAAAGAAATTACTGCAAGCTCTTTGCCACTGTTTATTTTCTGCCAATAGTGAGACAATTTCAGCAGTCGTACAAGGTACCACAATTTCTGCTGGGTCTATTCTTCTTAAATGACAAAGTCTCAACTTTCCATTCAGAATCAATTCAGAAAACTTTTCTATATAGGTATTTAATATTTTACTCTTTTTGTGGTAAAAAAAATATCCATGCTAAGGTATTATCATCTTTCTGCATATGAATTATTGTAGGGTAATGTATAGAAGGAAGTATGACCAGAATAAAATCAAGTTCTGGATGGAAGTAATTGACATGTGTATTCTATAATTTCTCTGTCAAATAAAATTCTCTCTCAGTCTCAGCTTGTAATTTTCTTGGACTATTTCAGAGCTTATCACCTTGGAAGACTTGAATTAAATTATGTAGTTCTTGATTTGTTAATCTAGTTGTGGGCAATAGCCAGTTAATATCTCCCAGGAATTTTTGAAAAGCATTAAAAATTTGTAATTGGTCACTCCTGATTTGTACTTTCTGTGGTTGATATTTTTTTAATCTATCCTATGTAATTAATAGGATTTCCTTTTTGTAATTTTTCAGGAGTAATTTGTAATCTTCAACAAGGCAAAATTTTCTTCTTAAATTCTTTTCTAAGTTATCTGTATCTGAATAAGCTAGTAAGATATCATCCACATAATGATAAGTTATATAATGAGGAAAATGTTTATGAATTATATCCAATGACTGTTGTACAAAATATTGATGCAAGGTGGGACTGTAAATTATCCCTTGTGGAAAAATTTTCCACTCGTGCCACTCAACATGCTGGGAAATATTATAAGTAGGCACCGGGAAGGCAAATTTTTCTCTATCCTGTTCTTGTAAAGGTATAGCAAAAAAAGCAATCTTTTAAATCAATCACTATAAGATAGCATCAATTAGCTAATAAATAATTCAAGGGAATTCTAGGTTGTAAAGAGTCCATTGTCTGGATCATCTTATTAATAGCTCTTATGTCAATTACCACTTCCCATTTTCCAGATTTATTTTTAGTGACAAATATTGGACAATTTCTAGGAGCAGTCAATTTTCAATATTTTGAGCATTTAGCTATTCCTGTACCAAGTATTGTAGTGCCAGTAACTTTTATAATATCAAAGGCCATTGTTACACCCATACAGTTTTGTGAAAACTTATTTATTTATTTATTTGGTTTGGTTTTTTTCAAGACAGAGTTTCTCTGTGTGTAGTCCTGGCCATCCTGGAACTCACTTATGTAGACAAGGCTAGCCTGGAACACACAGTAATCCACTTGACTTCTGAGTGCTTGGATTAAAGGTGTTTGTTACCAACACCAGGTCAGTTAACCATTTTAAAGGCAGGGCTTAAGTACAAACCGAATGGTTGTTGACTGCTCTTGATAATACTTTTTAATATCTCTCTCAGAAGCATTCTTTATTTTATGGCTTATTTCTGAGACTGGATAAATGTTTATCTGCAGTAAGAAATCATGTCTCCATAAATTTATGCCCTATAAAATTGATCAACCTTTTACTTTGTTTTACATGATATAAAGTTCCAATCCTTAAAAGCTGAACATTTACCTCCTGAAGAGACCAATCTGGATGACAAGATTTTTATAAAATTATTGTTACATCTGTGCCTATGTCAACCAAACCTTCAATTACAATGCCATTTATTTGTATCTTTAACTTTGATCTTTGATCATTTATAAAAAAAATATTGTGAAAATATGTGTTTTACTGGCTCTACTGAAAGTTTTGTTTTATCTACTGAAGGTGTTCTGTCATACAAAGCAGTATAGTTTTTAACAATAGGCATTCGGTCTTTTAGTTGCTTTTTGTATGAGTTTCTGCAAGGGTTACATGGAATGTTTGAATCAAATTTCATATTGCCTCTCCAACGTGTTTTTTAATGGCAAAAGTTTACCTTGCCTGTTCCTTGTTGACCTGTATTCATTGGTCCAATGCCAGACATTGACATCTGATGCCTTTTCTTTGGATCATCTCTAGAAATACCATTGTTTCTAGGAACACTTCACCTACAATCCCTTTTCGGATGACCTTATTTACCACAATTAAAACAACTTTTTGTTTATTTCTTAAAATTAAAAAAAAAATCACTTTTCATATTGAAGCATCATAAGTGTGAGATCCAATATCAGTTGTATTTTGGATTCACTCATCTATAGTTATTGATCTTGCCTTTAAAGACCTAATTTTATCTTTTGGCATTCTGGATTAGCATTTTCAAAAGCCAAAGATTCAGTTAATATTTGTCTAACTCTGGATCTGATATTATTCTATTTATAACTGAAGTCAATCTTTGTAAAAAAAAAAATCAGTGAAAGCCTCTTTTGGGCCTTGTGGAGTATTAATAAATGACTCAGTCCTCTTTCCTAATACTTTAACCTTGTTCCAAGCATTCAGATCTACATGAGGAAATAGGGAAAGGTGTGACTATCAAATCCCAACTGTCTTTGCAAATCAGCAAATTGGCATTCACTGAGAAGCTGGTCTTGGGAAATATCAATACCTCTAGACCTATTTTGTTATTCTAGGACCCTAGATTTATCTTCCACAATATTTTACTTGTAACCTCATCAAATCTATCATTTCTACAGGATTCCAGTAAACTTCTACAAAACCTTGGGAATGCCTATCATCTGGTGGTTATTCTTGGATGGTAACTGAATAAACTAGGGTTGGTTTTCTACCAGCTTTGGGCTGCTCCTCTTCAGTTTCATCATGCAATGGTACAGTATGTTCTTCTCTAATTTCCTCTGTCTGTGTGACTATTTTTTTTTTGTTGTTGTTTGTTTCATTAGTAGGTCGTTTTTAAGGCTTGTATCGTCTTGGTCAATTTTTTCTATTTGGCACAGATATCAGACTACTTTTTAAAGAATAAAATATAAATAACCAAACTGATCCCAGCTATGGCGGTTATCCTTTCATTTATTTTCTCCATTTTCAGAGTCCTAACTCCTTGCATAATGTTCCCCATTGTTAATGTGAGAAATATATACAATACACACTCACACACACACACACGTATATATTAACATATATTAATAAAACCTAATTAAAAACTAGTTCCCTCTTTAAAACATCCTAGGTGTCTCACCAAATCTGATGAATTTTCAGTTTTTTTCACAGCAGCAATGGCAGAACTGTGCGAGGGTAGACAGTTGCAATGACAATTCTTGGCTATGTGTGTGGGTAGTGGCTAGCTCTGCTTGTTCCAGGAGCTTGTGCTGCTGAGTGGTGTGGTTCCATGTGGGGCATCCAGGTGGGGTATTCAGACAGTTAGGCTAGCCACTGTGCTACATAAACCGGGCCTAAGGGAGCTGCAGCTGTTCATGTATAGCCAGGGGCTTAGTGCATGGCTTATGAGGGCATGGAGACACCTAGATGACAGGCCACCTAGATTATGTAGGCATAGGGGATGGTTGACTCTGGTGGCTATAGAGTCATTGGCAGGCAGCTGTGATTGTGGCTCAGGGAGTATCAGCCAAAGTGATGAAGAGAGAGAGTGGCAGGACATACTGGCAACCCGTGGTGATGCAGAGTAATGGTGGGTTTAAAAGCTACCATGTGATTTTGTCATGCACTGGATGCCTGAAGAAGTTTTTATCTAAGTTACTCAATGAAGACTTGAGAATTAGATGTCTTGGTATACCCTGATAGATCCAAATATTGGGTATGATCAGCGGACTGTAACTCTCCATGCTTCCCAGATTGAAAAGGCTCTCTCTAAACCCTTCCCCATATCTTCTCTCCCTCTATGGCTAATTCTGGTAATCGAATCCATGACTCATCCCTCTGACTCAAGGAAAGCTTTATAAGTTTCAGGGTTCAGTGGGAACAAATATCCTGCAACAGTGATCATTGAAACCAAAGGAATAAATACAATTATTTACGTCAGAAGGACATTGACCTAAAGTTTGATCCTTAGTCAGGGTTAGTAGAAATAAAGGGAGCTACTACAGAAGTACTACAGAAAGAAAGAGAAAGCTGTTACCGAATAAGTGTGGCAGTTGGGGAAGGCGGGGAGATAACCAATAGCATTCAATGCTGCAGTAAGTAAGAACCACAGAAGTTGATGTAGGCAGCAGGCTAAGGCTTCCAGGGAAAAGAAAGAATATTAAGAGACTATACAATACCTTGGAAGCTACTTTTTAGACAAAGAATATAATTTCCACTAGCTTTTTCATAATGTGAGCACTAAATTGTACAATAAGAAAAGATGTTAAGTGTCTCTAGCCCTAATTCAATACCCGTGATACAGGATGACTGATTTGAAGGAAATAGGGATCATCACTGATTCCAATAAAGTGGTCAATGAAGATAGAGTCACAGCTGTATACATGACAACGTAAAGGAATATGTTTTAGAAAAGTTGTCAGGAATAAGGAATAGTGGTGGTGTGGGTGGATTGGAAGGGTACAGCAATAGGAAGAATGTCATGTGAAGCCAGAGACTTACTAGGGGCAGAAACACACAGAGGTTTACACTGATGTGTCACAGAAGCAGGAAGGAGGCACAGCATGGGTGCTCTGAATTGCAGTTCTGAATGGGGATGAGTTGGAAGTGTTCAGGTTAGCTGTGTTTGGAGCAATCTAGTGAGTTAAGTAGGGGTGACTGAAAGGAATTATATGCATACAAAAGCCATTATGGGGTTGAGAAATAACTACAAATAGCAATGTTCAAATTAAGTGGTGTGATTCTAACAATTGACACAATAAAGCAGAGTCTATTATTATGTTGAGCAATAAGAACTCACAGTGGATCACTGAGTTGGAAGTTAATCTTTGAAAGCACATTCAAAGTTCCTTTTATAACTTTAAATGCTGCCTCCAGACAGCATTTATACCAAGGGTAGCTTAGAGATAGATGAACAAAATTTTAACATTCAATCAGAAATTTATACTTAGGTTTTAGGAAAAAAAAGGGGGGGGGCTGAAGATCTCAATGAATTCATGAAGTCAACATGTCAAATATAATGTATATGCAAACAATTTATAATTATTAACACTTAATTGTTTAATTTCACTAAACTAGAAATCTGGAAATAATTACTCAAATAAACATTCATGTTAATTTGCTGAATGTTAACTGTATGCCAGGGTTAAAACAAAACACTGGAGATATCAGCATGATCACATTGGATATGTTGCTTTTCAATAAATAACATAGTGAGGGAAGAAGACAAAGAGAAAATACATGATATGTATGGGTAACAGTGATTACAATAAGGTCTGAAAACCACTGGGCTGGCATTTGCGTGGAGCTAGGGACATCTGAGGGCCCAGAGGGAGGAAATTTTCCCTAACTTTCAAAAGATGCCATCTTTGCCTCAGGCTCTGGGCTAAATAAAAAAAGATACAGTGGTAATAAGGCAGCTGTGTCCTCAGGATTTTGAGTGATGCAGACAGTCGTAGTGATGGTGATGGTGCTGAACTGTGGGACTGGGATAACAGAAGAGACACTGAGAGGTGGCACTAAGCAGCAGAAGACAGGGGCAAGGACATAGAGTCTAGGTTCCTGTAGGAAAAAAGATCTGGGTCCTAAAATATTTAACAATGAGCCAATCAGAGCAGCACTGTAAAAACCAAGGTAGAATTTTAAAGGTTTGGTGAACTGTACGCAACTAAATGTTGTATGCACATAGATGGAGAAGCATAGACAGTTGTATCACTCAAATCTCGCGACCATTTTACAAACTTACAGACAGCAAAAAAAGTCTCCGTGGTCACAGAGATCAAAGAAACACTAATAATCAGTCTAGCAAGGTCTGTCAGATTCCCAGTGTACACTAGTTTTTTTTTCCTTTTTAAAATTTGAAACAAGGTTGTTTTACATGTCAATCACAGTTCCTTCACCCTCCCACCCACCCCTATTACTCACACTAAATCTTAGCCCATCCCCTTTCTGCTCCCTAGGGAAGGAGAGGCCTTCCATGGGGGTCAGTCTTCAAAGTCTGTCATATCATTTGGGACAGGGCCCAGGCCCTCCCCCACGTTTCTAGGCTGAGAAAGTATCTCTCTATGTGGGGTGGGGTCCTAAAATCCATTCATATACTAGGGATCATTACTAGATGTTCCATAGACTGCCCAGTCCTCCTAACTAACACCCACTTATAGGGGGTCTGGGTCAGTCATACACTGGTTTCCCAGCTGTCAGACTGGAGTCCATGAGCTCCCCTTGTTCAGGTCAGCTGATTTTGTGGGTTTCTCCAGCCTGGTCTTGACCCCTTTGCTCATTACTCCTCCCTCTCTGCAGCTGGATTCCAGGAGTCTGGCTCAGTGTTTTGCTGTAGGTGTCTGGTTCTGCTTCCATCAGCTACTAGATGAAGGCTATAGGATGGCATATAAGATAGTCATCAATCTCACTATCGGGGAAGGGCATTTAAGGTTTCATCTCCACTATTGCTTAGATTGTTAGAGAATTATCAATGAAGGAATCTAAAATGGCTGAAAGATGATTAAGAAAGTGCTAATCATCTTTAGCCATCAGGGGAATGTAAATCAAAACAACTCTGATAAACCATCTTATTCTTGTCAGAATGGCTAAAATAAAAAACATCAAAGACAGTTTATGCTGAAGAGGATGTGGAGAAAGGGGAACACTTCTCCACTACTAGTGGGAATGCAAACTCATACAGCCACTTTGGAAATCAGTACGGCTGTTCCTCAGGAAAATGGGAATCAGTCTACCTCAAGTAATTCCACTCTTAGTCATATAACCAAAAGATGGACATTCATTGAACAAGGGCATCTGTTCAACTATGCTATGCTCATAGCAGCATTATTTGTAATAACCAGAATCTGGAAGCAGCGTAGATGCCCCTCAACTGAATAATGGATGGAGAAAATGTGGTACATTTACAAACTGGAGTACTACTCAGGGGAAAAACACAATGGAATCCTGAAATTTTCAGGGAAATGGATGGAATTAGAAGAAACCATCCTAAGTGAATAACTCAGTTACAAAAAGGAGTAACATGATGCAAAGGATTACCAGCCTACAATTCACACCGCCAGAAAAACTAGGAAACAAGAAGTACCTACCTTAAGAAAGACATACATGGTTTCCAAGAGAAGGGGAAAGAGACAAGATCTCCTGAGCAAATTTGGAGCATGGAGGGAAGGGAGAGGGAGTTAGGAGAAAGAGAAAGGGAGAAGAGGGTAGAGAAAGACATGAGGGAACAGGAAGATTGAGACAGGGAAATAATAGAGGAAAATAAGAAAAGAGATAACATAATAGAGGGAGCCATTTCAGACTAGGGAAATGTCCAAAGTTCTACAAGGATGAACCCAGTGTATGCTATTTATATTTCCTTAGAAACATTGCCAGTATCACATTTATGGTGGTTATATCTTCATAAAGGAAAATATGTGCTGATTTTTATTTTGTTAGAGGAAAACACATGTAAGGGGGCAAATTATTTTAATTTCATTTAGTAAATTTACTATATTTTCCCTATTTTTTCTGAAAAGATCGAAGTCCTATATGGTAAACCTTCCCTCTGCTTGTATGTTGAAGTGCTTCCCAATGTGTTCCATCAGCAGTCCCAAAATTTCAAGACTTAACATCAGCATCATTGTTTTTATTCTGAGTTAACTTTTGTAGAACACAGGACACAGGGACTTAGTTTCATTCTTTTACATGTGGATATTTAACTTTTCTCTCACTGTCCCTGAAGAAATTATCTTTATTCCAGTGTATGTTTTAGGCACATTTTAAAAAATTCAGACATCTGTTGCTATGCAAGTTGACTTCTGGGTTCTCTATTTTATTCAAGAAAAATAAACATCTAAAATGAAGAGAGAACTTACAACAGGAAGAAAATAGTCTGAGAAGGAGTTAGCATACAAAATATGTAAAAGATAGAAATATGCAACCACCTAAATCCCAAATGTACTAATCAGTAAATGGGCAACTGAGGGCACCATTCTCAAAATTGGAGGTATAAATGGATGGTAAATATATGTTCTCTAGCTTTTGCTCTCAGTAAAATGCAAATTAAAACCATATTGAGAACCTTTCCACCTCAGGCAAAGTGGTAAGAAAGAAAACTATCAACACATTAGAATATGGGGAGAGAAACCCTAATCCACATCTGGGTAGCCAAGTACACTAGACCTCTCATAATGAAATCGGCATAACATTTATGACATACTCAGCCAAAGTTTATAAAACACATGAATAGATAGAAAACATGTGGCAAATACACACAACAGAACTTATTCACTCTTAAAGAATAATCAAGCCAGGCTATCTGAAAAAACAAACAAACAAAACAACAATAACAACAACAACAAAAAAAACAAAACAACAACAACAACAACAACAAAAAATGGAAATGGAGGTCATCTTGTTAAGGAAAATAAGCCAAACTCAGACAGTCAAGGATCTCACATTTACTCTTACATTTGTAATTAAGGAAGAAAAACTCATGGAAATAAAAATCTGATGAAAATGTGGAGAGAAAAAAAGAGAAAATAATGAATTAAGAAAAGATAATTGTAGTGGCTCACTCCTTTAATCCTATAGCACTTATCAGGAGAGCCAGACAGATAGTTTTAAGCCAACCTGGTCTAAATAATGAGTTTCAGGACAGCCAAAACTACATAGTGAGACCCTGTCTCAAAACAAATAAACAAACAAACAAAAAAAGGAGAAAGGGTTATAGAAGAGATAAATGTGACCAAAGTATATTGTTTTCATTCATCTATGAAAATCGCTGCTTTCTACAATATATGCCAGTTACATAAATAAGTAAATAAGTAAAACCAAAGTATCATAATAGAATTTAAGAAACCTGAATTATAGAAGAGAAGGAAAATAGCAAGATATATACATGTGATGGAGACTTAAGATAACTTAGCATAAATGTATTTTATCTATTTATCAAAAGTAGCATATCAAAGTTATCACTATTATGTACAAGGCTAACAAAATAATAAAGGCTTATAATGATGATGGAGATAGAGACTGAATTTAAGAGAAGGTTCCTGGGAGGTGTTTGGTTCTGCCTGACTACATTGGTAATGGCCTCTCTCTTTAAAATTTTGAAGTTGTGGGTGTTTTTCAGCTGTGTTTTAACAGGCTTCCAAATGCACAATAGCTTTCCTTCATTAGTGAATTTTCCATGACCCAGTCAATCCTGGTACTCAGAAGCAGGACCAGGGCATGCTTATTTTCCCACTAAAGTAACTAACAAATTATACATGAACAGAAATTATGACAGTGATGGACATAGCAACAAAGTAATTAAAAGGAGGTCATTTAGCAATGTATACTTTAGGTGAGAGGAGAATGAACTGATAAAATATAATGCATTAAGCCACAGGTGAATCTAAGGAAGCAATACCATTCTGTAAATACGTACTATGTAACCCTGATTTCTCAAGGGCAGCCAAGCAGCAAACCTGGGCTAAAAGTAATTTTATGTATCATGTGAACAAGACCCACAAACAGAAAAGCAATTATGGCATTCACCCATACATTGGATGGAATGTCCATGGCCAAAAGTGATGGCATGGGTAAAATGTCTATTAAGATGTTTTTATACCAAACAAAACAAACTGGAGTGAGGTTTCTACAATCCTATGAGAAAAAAGAACATGACTGACTGATCCAGTTATTGACAAGTCTCTACTATTGGGCTTCATCTTTAAGGGTGGAGCTACCAAGCCAAGGACAGAATCTTGGTTAGCTAGTGGAGGCACTATCAGCTTAACTACATAGTTCATTTAGTTTCTAATTTTTCTTATTCTTGTTTTCTATAAAACATTTAAAATAAAAATAATTACTAAGTCAAAACACTTAGTGTCATCCAGTGTCATCCATCATCTTGAGTGTGTGATGGTGGATTTTGAGAGTAAACTTATAACACATTTTAGGAACTTTTAGGGGAGTTATTTCTCACTTATGTTACACTGGATAAAACATCCAAAAGAGATTCAATTTGTCTATTATCAGAAATGAATAGAATATCAACTTTAGGAAAGTTTTAAATTGAATTTTATTTCCTGGTCCAGACTTGCATATGTACACAGTTAATGACTCATGAATGCTGACAAAATTAGGAACTCTGAGTGAGTTTAATAAAGGGGAGTTTAATAAATAGAATTTGGTATGACCACAGTCTAAAATTGCATAATAAAACTTATATATTAAATTTTTGTCACTAATTAGACTGTGTTATGGTAAATACAAGAATGCAATCCTTGTCATGGTACAAGCAGAGACCTTTGTAGCATGTGAAACATGACCTTGAGAGGAGGCAAAATACAGGGAGAATTTAACATAATGCAATCTTAAAATTATTTCTAACCAGAAAAAATATCTCAAAGTGGTAATCTATTTACTTTTTATGAATAAATCCAACATTATATTAGGGCAAAAATAAATGAATGAACAGATAATTCAAATATAATTCTAATATTGGTATCTATTTTTTTGTTCAAAAATTAAATACTAATTTATCTGCAACAAATAAAAGTACATTTATACTAGTATAAATCAATGACTTTCAATTCTGTAGGCATGACACAGGACATATAAAGACTATAATGTTGGTTCTGTACTTTCCTGTGGTTAAGGAGAAGACTCAACAGAAGGTTTATAATGAAACTCTCGTCACCCTGAGTTTAGACATACTGATTCAAATGTAAACTTCAATGGTACCCTCTAGCACATCACTTCTTCAAGAGCAGAATCAATAAGTTAATTTAATTGAATTCTTAATGAAGTTACACAGTCTAAGAGGTCTGTTTCCCTTTCCCCACTCAGTAAGTCATCCTCCAAAGCATCCCAGCCCAGTCCCCATTCCATGGCTCCACTGGAAAATTTTACATAATCTTCTCTTTTTCTTAGTCCACTTTTTAAGAGCATATCTCCTTCCACTTGCCTGCTCCTTCCCACTGGAATATCTGATTCCTGTATATTCTTTATTAGATTTAGTGATCTAAGTGTTTAATTTTTCCAGTTTTGTTATGTCAAAGGCTACTAGTGGTCAGCTATGTTTACTTCCCAGATGTACTAAATAGCTTTTCACTGTTAAGTTGAAATAATTAGCAATAAACAAAATACTACTACCTAAATGCATGTTTGGGTACTTTAAAGAAAAAAAAAAAAACTCATTGGAATGTGTAGCAACTGAATACCTGTATCCAGGTACATGGCTTACCTTGAAGTTTGAAATAAGAATTACCCACCAACATGGCAGCCACTAGACTTAGAGATTTATTGAGACCTTCAAATCCAAATTGAGATGAGTTTTAAGTGTTCTATACACACCATGTTTTGAAGACACAGGATAAAAGAGCAAACTTACATATATATGTATATATTATACATTTATTGTATATTATATATTTATAAAGAGATAAACAAAACTTTAAATGCTAAAATAATATTTTAAGTGAATAGTTTCAAAGAAATGTGTATAAAATTACATTCTTTTTTTTCACTTTAATCATGTGGCAACTAGAAAATTCTGACCAGCATAAGTGGCTCACAGTGTTGTTCAACTGAGCAAATCTGTAGACACTGGTCGGTCTTTGTGTCCTTGAAAGCCTGGCTGTACAGCACCTATGGTATATCTTCATTTGTTCATTTGAAAGTATAGTTAAGCAAATACCTATGCCATTCCATACAGGTGGGAGTCCTAGAGTGCTAATAGGATGCCTTGTACATTGTTTAGAGGTATGTGGTGTGTGTGTGTGTGTGTGTGTGTGTGTGTGTGTGTGTGTGTGTGTGTGTGTACCTAACAAATGCATAATTTGCCTAACAAATTCATAAGTTGCCAAGAGCATTATTACGTCACTTTTCTTCTTAACCCCTGGATAACATCCCATTTCAATTCAAACACATCTTAGAACACATGGAGAAACTATAAGCATTTGACCTATCTTATCTAAACTGACTTTGAGCCCATGCCCCAAAAAACAAACTGTGTCTTCTAAGTGAATTTTTAGGTAGAGTCTGTTATTTAGTATCATATGCCTATGCATAAATAAATGTGCTTATGGTTAAAATCAAATATATCATGGGAAGGGACAGGTATGATGGGCAAAAATTATGTAATCCAAACCTGCCAATCAAAACATGAAAGTTTCCATGCTATACTCCTGGGCATCTAAATTCCCTTTTCTCTTGAATACTCTAAAAACAGACCCAGAGAATGATTGGGATGCTTGAATACTTTACCACTCATAGGGCCTGTTTTTAATCTTGGCAAAACATCCTTCTCATATGTAACATTACTTTGATTTGAATAAAGTTTCCTCACTATTTAAGAAAAAAGAAAGTATAGTTAACACATAATGAAAGTTAATTTCAGTAAACGGTCAGATACTCCCTTTCTCATTACTACAACTGCTTTCCCATAAAGAATTGACAATGAGCACAAATACACATTTGTTTCAGTGCCATTGTGAACTGAGACATTGATATGCTTCATACGTGACAAGTAACAGGAGACTGGCCTACTGAATGACAACACATGATTTTCATGAATATGATACCTTATTTGTTGAAACTGAAAGGAAAATTAGGACAGAAAACAATTTCATGGGAAAGCCCAACAGTGCCATTGAGGTTTCCGTCTCAGCCAGCTCTCCTTTTAGAGCAGAGTGGATGAAGGTTATTGTTAAACAGCACGGCCACACAGGCTTGGCTGCCTTTGTCTGCTTTGCAATTTGCAGTTTGGAAACGGAGGGACACCAGGAACTCTTCTCTTCTTTTCTCTATCCTGTCTGATTATTGTTGTTGCTAACAGTTTTTATTTGGTTCGTAATTCTGCCACTTCTAGTAGATGAGTCTATCAGTTCCTAAAGCAAAGTAGAATAATGAATTACCGAAGAGAAAGCTGGTCTAATTATAGCTAAATAATCTTACCTGTGATTGCCTCTGATTAGGTGTAGGATGCTGTGCACACTGCAGGGGGCTGTCGATTATCCCTGAAAGACAAGGTGCCCACTGACTACCACAAGGACAAGGATTTGTAGAATTTTCAATACTGCAGTGGTACTCTATAATTTTGTTGTTAAAAATTGTTTATTAATGTTCCCTATATCCAATAGCTTGAACTGTATACTGTTAACTAATGCTTACTAGTGGCCTTGATCTCATTTAAAAAAACAAATGCAAATCATCTGATAATTATTCACACATAGGCCTCTACAGTATTGTAATTAAGCATCATTTGCATACAAGCAATAGATTTTTAAATATATTAACAACAAAGGGTAAGTAATTTTTGACACAAGTGTAATTCTGAAGCTCCACTGTTAGGAATCACAGTGATTATGGACCCGGGAGCTGTGTACTAAATCTAGATTTTGAGCATTTCAGGACAATTTAATAGTTTTATAAAACTAAGGAATAGGCTTTTAATTTTGAGGCATGCACATTAGACATCATAGTCATGCATGAAAGAACAGTGTTGCAAAGGAACAAGGAAACAGGGCAAGAAAAAAGTGCATTAGCTAATATCATGTCATGGTCCACAAAAGGGTTAACCCTGGAGGGACTTCTTGATCATGCCATCTTATAATGGCATGCTTGAAGATTTACACACACACACACACACACGCACACACACACACACACACACACACACACACACACACACACACACTGAGGAACATCTTAGCTTCCATTTGGAAACAGGGAGTGTGAGCAGGATTGACTGATGTGAGAGTGGAAAGGAGACTGTTGTTGGAAATAACAAAAGGTGGGTTGGAGATGTGTGGAGAAGCAATAATGCAAACACATACCCTTCAGAAATGAAACCTAACTCTTTACAAGCCAATAAGAATGAAAGTAAGATATCACGTTTAATGATTTTTTTTCAGTTTGAAACCATATTTTATTTTAACATTTTAGGATATTAACAATTTATCTTTAAGCAGAAAACCCTTTTATTTCCTTATAGCATTTTCCTTATAGTATCTTCAGTGGAAAAAAAATATTTCTGGTGTAGAAATGATACTGAGTCTTTATGAAAAAAATGAAAACTGGTGGGTTTGGTTTTGTTTTGTATCTGTGGAACTCAGAAGTCTAAAAGCAAAGAACACAGTTTTCAGAAGAGCAATTTCACCTCATTTATGATAATATTTGCAATATTAGAATATAATTAGGTCATATATAGCCAGAATCCAAGAGAAGCTGATCTTCAGTAATAATGCACAGCACACCATGTAATCTATGAAAGGAGAACACACTTGAACAAAAAGAACAAAGCAAAGCTCAAATTTAAGATACAGTTACGTTTAATGATTTTTACATTGGGTTATTAAGTCAATTTCAAAAAGGTACCTGAAATGATAAGTTGTTCAGCCCTATGATTATCTAAGAAGATGCCTGTTAAACCACAGCGAGAGCCAACAGCATAGCCAGAAATTTCATTCCTAAATGTATGCTTAGTAAAATTTAGAAGTCTATGATAAAATACACCTACTAGAATGTTGCTAAGCCTCAAGCCAGACACTTGAGTAAATATCCCTCAACAGAAGAGTGGATATTGCATTATGCCTATATCACAATCCTAAAGAATAGGAATGGACAAATAATTTTATTACTGTTTCTTGTATTAAGAATGGATTTTCTAACTTAAAGGTTTTTAAAAATCCGAAATAAAAATGAACAAGAATGTATACTTCAAAGAATCAAAGAACGTATAATTATTGATTGCACTCCACCTATAAACTCTGAGTACCTATTGTCTGGACTTTCATGGAAAGTTTGCCAACCCCACACAGAACGAAAAGGGATCAAGTGACAGCATCACCAGACATTGTGTTGAAGGAAAGGAGTTAGAGACACAAAACACATCTACTAATAAAAATACACCATTACCTGTGCTCTCAGAAGTCAGGCTGGTGGTCTCATGCCTCCAGTGTTGTTGCTGGGAAAAGGGTGAAACAATGTTCTGAACAGGTCTTTATGTATCTGTGTGTCTTCAGAATGTTCTCATAGGCTGTGCCCTTCTAGCATGTAAACATACAAAACTTAATATGGAAAGTAAGCAAGGAAAAACAATCCAAGTTATTATTTGTCTTTCCTTCTTCTATGAGTCATACACAAAAGGATCAGGGGAGACAGAACTTCTAAGTTATCCAGAGTTGAGGAGAAAATTCATCTTTATCATTGGTTACTGGTGTGGTCTTTATTTTCCAAGTTACTGTGTTCCTTCCATTCAGTGTAATTACAGACAGTACAAATAGTTTTCTGTCAACACTGTGAACCCAAGGGATTAGTAGAAGTTTCTTACTCTTTACTACCTTCTTATATTGGCTTTACCCATTTTCCATTAATAATACAAAGTATCAAAGACAGAGAAATGAATTTTAAAAATAGAAGTTTATTATGCTCATGGTTCTGGAGGCTAGGGAGATCAAGTTTAATGTGACCACTTACTCCTGCATCTGGTAAGGGCCTATTGCAGCATAAGAACATGGAAAAGGGCAGCCTGTGGCCAGGTACTCAGAGCCTTGAGCTATCCTTGGTCCTTATTTTAAAATAACACTGATGTCATTGTGGGCCTGCACTTGTGGGTTTCATTTACTCAGGTTCTCTTCCACCTTTGTAATGCCTAAATATGAATTTCAGCATTAAGTTTCATATCTGCAGACTCTAGAGAGAGTTGTTCAAACTTAAAACTATAGCCATAAGTAAGAGACAATACCCTGATCTTTGCTTTAACATAGACCTACAATTCAACAAGTTCTTTCTCCTTCACAGGGCCAAGAAGGTATAAGTTATAATAATGCCTTTGTGGTCAAATGCTAACTGTCTTGTGCTTTTCACCTTGTTCAACAATAATGTAAATGTTTCTTCTCATCATCTCCCATAAACATACTCACATGAATGTTTTATTCTGATCGTCTTTTGATTATGGATAAAATATTAAAACATTTCTTCTTAAAGACCCTTTCCTGGATATTTTCTCAAGATTGCCTTTTCTCTGGCTATTTCCATGGCTGAGCTTTTTATGTCCTACAGTCTTTACTGAAGTGTCATTAATCTGAACAGGAGGGTCCAATGGAGCCTGCTGTGTTAACTGTATTTGAATTTTTTTGTCTTCCACAGTAGTTTTGACTACCCTGCTTTTTTAATAGTTAATTTATTGCATTGGAACACACCATACATTTATTTGTGACTGCTATTGTTTATTAACTGTTACTTCCAGCTGGCATTTGCATTTCTCAAGAGCAATGATTGGTAGCTGATTGATTGAATAGTGATGCACCATGCATTTCAACATCAGTACTTTTGAAAGTTTTAAGAAATAGGAGTTGGAGGGAAAGCGAGGGTCTGTAAATTGCTTATTGTTGCAAGCATGGGGATCTGCGGTTGATGCCTGTAAAAATGCCAGGTGCAGAGGGTAGGGAGTAAGAGACAGGAGGAGACATAGGCTTGCTGGTCAGACAGTCTAGTCAAAGTGATAAGCTCCAGGTTTAGTGAGAGATTCTATCTTATAAAATAAGGTGGCAAGCAATGGCAACCTCTAGCTTCTATACATTTGCACAAAGATGCACCTGCACATACAACTGCATATACATGCAGAAAGTTTCAATAAACGCTATTGGGTGAAGGAATATGTAGTATTCTGTTCATATACATATCAGTATTTTTATATCTTTGAGGCTTGCTCCATTGGACAGAAGTGCTTACAATAGTTGTGTCTTCCCTATGACTGATATCTTGTTTTCACTTTTATATCCAGGGTCAAGAACCAAATTTTCTTCCTCTTGATGTTCTCTTGATACAACAATTTTGAAGATCAAGGCCTGGAAACAAATTCTTTTTAAACAGCTAAAGTGTTCAGCCTTTACTCAAACTTTCTCTGCTTGGAATAAGGAAAAAAAAAGACAGCTATAATTTATCCTGTCACCCAAAAACATCTCTTCACTCCTAAGACCATTGGGGATAGAAGTGCTAAGGTAGAGTTCAGAGGTCTCTACTTTGAACCTCTTAATACTAACTTACATTTCTGTGCTTTTATAATTGTGTCATTCGATGTCACTCTTATTTGTAAGAACCAGACTTTATGCTTTATTCCAACTGTGCTTTTAAAGTTAATATATTATGCTTTATGATACTGAGTATTTTCAACACTCCACCAGATAAAATATACTAGTTTTTAAACTTATCTTACAAGGTCTTGTCTAAACAATTGCTTGCTTATGTCAGTACAATACAAATGTGCTTAATAGTTTGAAGGCAGCTGCAAATAGTGACATCAAACAGGTTTGCAGTGTTTTAAATGCTTTATGCTCACTAAGATAAAGAGAAAAATCTTATTGTTGACAAGTGGAACAATTTAAAATTCTACTTCAACATGTATTTGTCTCTATGATCATAACATCAAACACAAGTCCTAATGTTGCTGGACTTCCTCTAGACATATTTTTATGTCTGTTAACATCAATGAGAAGGTTCATCTTCTATGGAGAGAAAAACAAATGAGTGACAAGCAAATGTCCTAGAAATTCAATGTAAGCTAATTCAAATGTCTAGGTCACTGAGCAAAGATATTAATAGTGGTCATAGAAATCATGACATTTTATTAAGGGTTGTGTCTACTGGAAATGTAGATGACATGAACTTTTGTCCATCAAACATACCTAGAAAAATAATTCATGAAGCATACTAACTTTTAGAGAATTTTTACTATGTTTTAGAAATTATAAATGATCACATAAATTAATTTATGAAGAAGTGATTAAATACATCTTCCTATAGAAAATTCTGAAAGGAAGCTCAGAATCTATTTTCACCATTATTGGTATTATTATATTATAGTAAAGTGTCCCCAATTTCATATTATATACAACTGAGAATGAAGGAGTAGAGACTCCCCTCTGTTAATAATCAGAGTGCATTTCAAACACAGAGGCCTAATGACTAATTAGTTTGACCTTGGTCATTTAATAGATCTACAGCTCAGTTTTCATATCTGCACACTGAGAATAATAACAACGCTCATTTAATAAGATTGTTGTGAGGATAAAGTTAGTATATGTGAAGTACATAGAACAATGTCCACACCCTCATGTATGTTTCATACATGAGTTATTATGTTTTCCAACTTATGGTTTTTCAGAAAAATTTGGTAAATGTATCTACATAAAAATAGGCTTGTGTTTCTGCAATCTGGTATAGCATGTTGAATTGACTTCCATTTAGCCTTTTTTGTTAATAGCAACTTATTCTTCCATTTTGCTAATTTTGCTTAAGACTTCATGCTCACCTTTTAACATCCATTCTAGTCCTGCCAGCCCTGCACTATTCACAATTCTGAGTTCATCCCTTCTCTCTTAACCAAGCTCAGGTGTAAAAGAGCAGGAAAATAAGGTAATATTAATATTTTATTAGGTTAACTTTATGGATTTAATTCATATTCAACCAAAAATGAGCTTTCTGTGTTTTTAGTTGTTCCATACATCATAAATCTTTCAACTGTTCTCTCATAGAGTCAATATGACATTTATTGAGTTACATTTTAAAAGATAGGGATTTCTATACATTATTTGAATTCTCTGCTACTTACATTAAAATTCTAAATTTCTTGTTTCTTGGGACTATGACTCATTTATCTTTGCTATTATTCATTTAATCTATGGTATGGATCAAGCTGTCTTAACCATGCTCTTCACTGAATCAGATTTTTGAATTTACAGTTTGAACAAATTAATCAAGTTGTAAGTATCTGTATCTTGACTTGAACAAATAATGCTTCCAATGGAGAATGGTGTCACTGTTCTGGTGCACTATTTAACTTCTAGAAGCTACCATTGAATCAGTGAATGACAATGAGGTTCAGGTGTTGCATTTTTTTTTTTTTTTTTTGGATGGAAAATGACATCTCTGACATCTCTTCTCTCTTCTTGGTTGTTAATGTAAATCCCAGGCTACTCTAAACTGGAAGCAACAAAGCAATACATAATCTGAGGTGATAGCAAAACACAACACATTTCCACAGTGAGGTCATAGAAGACTTCAGGAATGTGGTTATTTTAAAGCATATCTTCATAACACCTTTTACTTCTAAATCACAATGGAAAATGTTGCAGAAAAAAAACCAACACTGATTAGTATAATACTATCTCACTTAACTATGAAGAACAAATGGAATTAGTTATCTTTTAAGTCTTAGTTTATTCAATTATAAATACTGGAGTCAAAACAAATGATGTCACACTTACCTTTAAGAACTGCCCACAATCAAAGTTTCCGTCAAGAAAGTAAATAAGGAAATAGATACTTGGATACAAACACGGTGTGAGGGAATATTTGATTTGCTATCTCTGCATAATATCAAGAGCACTTTAAGGGCTCAAAATTCTTAATAACTGAAAACCAAAACCATCCAATCAATTAATAGATTAATACAATAAGCATTATCTTCAATGATAATAAATACATGGAAAATATTCAAAATCATTAGCTATTAGGGAAATTCAAATTAAAATAACATTGAAATTCCATCCTGACCTTAGTTAATCACTATGGTTATCATTAGGAAAACATCAACAAATGCTGGCAAGGATGGTGTGGAATGTGGTCTTGTAGCTAGTATGGAAATCAGTATGAATTTTACACACACACACACACACACACACACACACACAAAGAAAAGAAAAACCTACTAAAATAGGAATACTATATGCCCAATAGGGTATGAACACAATATACAACAAATGAGATAATGATTTAAATATAAGTGACTGTAAGTACAGTTATAAGATTTAACTGAGTGCCTTAGACAGTCACTGCTCAGAATGTCTTCCTATTTTCTCTTCATATAGATACGTCCAAGCTGATTATCGAGCTCTCAGCCTCATTGGGGCTGTTGTGCATAGCCAAGCCACTTTGTGGTCTACATTTTCTCATTCTCCATATGAACTGCAAGTTTAATGAAGAAAGGTGTTAAATTTTGTGCTTTTTAAAAAACCTGTAGAGAGCCAACACATTTAGTCATAAGAGACAATGAGTATGCAATCACCATATGGCCTTTTATAAAGGAAGTTGACCCTCTATTATCTGTGGAATCAGCAACCAGGGATTAAGAAAATTGTGTATTAAAATATTCTAAAATATATGTCTGTGCTGGCCAAGTACAGTTGTTTTACTACTGTCAATATTAGTAAGTAATGTAGTATAATAACTATTTTATGTCTTTTTGTAGGAGGTATTATAAGTCATCTCAAAATTATTTAAAGTATAACAGAAGGTAGTGTAGGTTACCACAAATACTGTGTACACTTATAGAAGATACTTGAACATTTATGGGTGTTGTTCTCTGTGGGGAATCCAATGGATGCTGACAGATGAATGTGCCATTCTTCTATGGTTATTAAGGAAGCTGATAATTATACTAGCAGCATGACCATGAAAATTAAATTTTAACAATTCCAAATGCTTATTTGTCATACAAAAATAATAATCAACAAGGTTCTCAAGTTTGGTTTTCACTTTTAACATGCCTCCACACTAAATTTTCATGTTTAGAAAATTGTGGATTGTCATTCAGATATGTCATAGGAATTGTCATATGATACAAACACTTAAAGGGTATTTGGTAAGCAGTAACTATTATTATCATTATTATTAGTATTTGAAGAGTATTACAGCTGGGTTTCTTGGGGAGCTCCATAAATACTTACATTCTTACTATCACTAAGAAACTGTCTCTGGTAAGCTTTGGAACCTGTATGAAAAATATTATATTAGTTGTGTATTATCCATAACTCACCCATATTGTTATGTCTTCCCAAAGACATTTATCACTACAAATTCCAGCAATTGATTTTTTACCCAGTATTAAAACATACTGAAGCTGGCTATATCAGAAGTTAGGTGGCTTGTTAAAAAAAAAAAAAAAAAAAAAAAAAAAACCCGGAAGCTATTACTTTCAAAAGTAAGAATGAAAAGCCACCTATTATAATTTTCCTGACTAGAGAAAATAATTGGTTTCTCACAGTTTGAAAATTACATAAACTACTTTTTTAGCCCTCCTAGTACAACTGCCATTTCCAATTTCAAAGTAAGTCTAAGGCCTCAGGTTAGCCTCATAATCTTTGAACTTCACCATTTGAAAGAATTATTCTTAGGGCAAGGCTGACTCTGGATTTCATTTTATTCTTTTGCCATTTGGCAATATCACTTACAATTGATATTAAAACTGCTGTCAGTAAAATGTTTTAACCAATGCTTTTCATATATATTGTTCTTTAGCTCAGCATTCTAGTACCACTGAATTTTCAAAGCAAAGCACAGAAGATCAAGGGCACCAGGGTGGAAATATTGGGAACTGGCAGCAGTTTCTCTCAGTGTGTATTTTCAAACTCTAGAAGTATTCTTATTCCAGTCTTTAACTTGCTGTACAGTTTTTGAAGTATACTTAAGAATAAATCTAAGGCATTGTTAGGAATGCTAATTGAAGATAAGTAAATTGACTTCATTCTTTTCATTATATATTGTTATATTGTGGTAATAGTTTGTGTGATGAAAGAGTTCAAATTAATGGTATTTTAAAACCACAAAGTTGCTTCCTCTTTCCATAAGAGTCTTGAGTCTGGATGGGTCATACAGAGCTAACAAGAGGTCTCACAATCTACAGAAGCCCTGAAAACACACAGATCCATTTTACTTTTGTTTTGTTGCTTTTTCTTTTTCAATAAATAACCTCATGCTGCTATTTAAGATGGATGCATCCACTATGGACAATGGCATCATGTGTTTGACTCAATTGGTAACAAATACAAATTCTATAATACTTTTGCAATAAAAAAATTCAAGCACATAGTGTGAGTGGTAATTTCAGAGGAGGATTTGCAGATCATAGAGTGTTACAGTCATCATAACTATATGTGAAACTCTTGGGAATGAAATCATTCTTATGTCTGAAATATTAACCTATACTTCAGTGAAGAAAGCCAGGCTACAATTTTGAAAGATTATAGAACACAACCAAGTTGATTTCATTTTAAAGATACAAGAATAGCTCAACATCAGCAAGTAATTAAATGTTATACCACACAGATACAGACTTAAGGGCAGAAACTAGGTCTTCAGTTGAATTTATGCAGAAAATGGCTTATGTGAAGTCCAACATCCCTTTATGATTTAAAGCTTTGGAAAACCTAGAAATAGAAGAAACGTATCTCATATATAGAATAACCCTAAAGCCAACAATATTCTGAGTGATAAAGCTGAAGGTACTTCCCCTAAAATCAGGAATGATGAAAATTGTCCACTCAACTCTGATTAAGTGTTAAGAAATATAATGGAATATGAAGGGGATGGGTAGGAAAAGAAGTGAAATCATATGATGTGATGACTAACAGAAGCACAGGAGACATCAGATTGACAAAGCAATTCTAAGCAGAAACAGCAGAGCTTGAGGAGTAAAAATACTTTATTTAAGAGTATACTACAGTGAAATAGTAACAAAACAGGATGGTACTGGCACAAGATCAATAGACTAATGGAATGTAGTAGAACAGCCAGAAATACATTCCCAAAGCTATAGCAATAGAATCTTTGCTAATAACACATGTTGGTACAACAACAAAAAACAAAAGAAACAAAAGCCAAAACAAACAAACAATATAAAAGTCAACAACAATATCAAAACAAAAACAAAACCAAAAAAAAAAAAAAACAGTCTCCTCACGAAATGGTTCTGAGTATGCTAGATACCCCCACACAAAAGAATAAAACTACACTTGTACCTCTTACCTTAAGCAAAAATCACTTCAAGGTGGGTCAAAGGCTTTAATTTTAGAACCAAAACTAAAACCGTTGGAGGAAAACATGGGTGAAACTGTTTAAAATGTTAGCAAAGGGTTTCTGAAAAGTCCCCAGTAGGTCAGGCAATATTAACTATTACCAAGCATTGGCAAACATAATTACTTAAAATTCAAAAGCATCTGCACAGCAAAGAAACCCAATTCATCAACAGAGTGAAGAACAGCCTATAGAAGAAAAAGGCTTCTGCCAACTATCAATAGGCAAGTCACTGATACCTTGAGTCACATACCTTCTTTTTGTCTCTGCAGGTATTCATACACATGTACTCATACACATACAAACAGACACATAATATACATATAGAGTAAAACTCATCAATGCATATATATATAGGATGCTGTGTGTGTGATGAAAATTCATATGCCATAAAAGCAGAAGGAATAAACATTTAGATAGAAGGAGAAAACCAGCAAGTGGGGGGGTTGGGAAGCAGTGAAGGGTAGTGGGGTCTGAAAAGAAACAAAGTTTGGTAAACTAATTCCCATTTTCCTGAGGAACTGCCATACTTATCTCCAAAATGGCTGTACGAGTTTGCACTCCCACCAGCAGTGGAGGAGTGTTCCCCTTTCTCCACATGCTCTCCAGTAGAAGTTGTCATTGGTGTTTCTAATTTTAGCCCTTCTGGTAGACTCAAAGTTGTTTTGATTTGCATTTCCCTGATAGCTAAGGATGTTGAGCACTTTCTTAACTGTCTTTCAGCCTTAGCCTTTTGATTTCTTCTATTGAGAATTCTTTCTTCAGTTCTGTACCCCATTTTTTAATAGGGTTATTTGGTGTTTTGTTGGAGATCAACCCTTTGTCGGACATAGGGTTGATGAAAAAATTTACCCAGTCTGTGGGCTGCCGTTTGGTCTTGTCCACTGTGTCCTTTGCCTTACAGAAGCTTCTAAGTTTGAGGAGGTCCCATTTATTAATTGTTGATCTTAGTGTCTGTGCTCCTGGAGTTATGTTCAGGAAGTGGTTTCCTATACCAATTTGTTCAAGGGTACCTCCTACTTTCACTTCTAAGAGGTTCAGTGAGGCTGGATTTATGTTAAGGTCTTTGATCCATTTGGACTTGAGTTTTGTGCATGGTAATAGACATGGGTCTATCTGCAGTCTTCTACACTCCATCATCCAATTGTGCCAACACCATTTGTTGAAGATACTTTCCAGCAATCCCCCTCTTAGGCATATACCCAAATGATCCACATCCATGCACAAAGACATGTGCTCAACTATGTTCATAGTAGCATTATTTGTAATAGCAAGAACCTTGAAGAAACCTAGCTGCCCCTCAACTGAAGAATGGATAAAGAAGATGTGGCACATCTACACAATGGAATACTACTCTGCAGAAAAAAATATAATGGAATCTTGAAATTCGCAGGCAAGTGGATGGCACTAGAAGAAACCATCCTGAATGAGGTAACCAAGTCACAAAAAGAGGAATAGGGTATGTACTCACTCATATATGGATTTTAGACCTAGAGCAAAGGATCACCAGCCTATAATTCACACCACCAGAGGAACTAGGATGCAAGGAGGATTCTAAGAGATTCATATAAAGTTCCTCACAGAAGAGGGAAGGGAGAAATCCCCCAGAGCACATGGGAACTGGGGGGGGGGGCAGTGAATGGAGAAAGAAGTAGGAGGAGAGGAAAGCACGTGCAAGTAGGAAGATTGAGCCAGGGTAGGAATAGAAGACAGAAGACACACACACACACACACACACACACACACACACACACACACACACACAGAGAGAGAGAGAGAGAGAGAGAGAGAGAGAGAGAACGAACATAAAAGAGGAAGTCATTATTGGTTTGAAGAGAAAACTGGACCTAAAGAAAAGTCTAGAGACCTACAAGACTGACCCCAACTAACAATTTGAACAACCGTGGAAAAGCTACCATAAATGCCCTTCCCAGATAGTGAGATCAACAACTAACTTATCCACCATCATGGAGCCCTCATCTAGTACCTGTTGGAAACAGAAGCAAACACCCATAACTAAACACTGAGTCGAACTAGAATCCAGATGCAGATGGAGAGGACAAGACCAGGTTGCAGAAACACATAGAGACAGCTGACCCGAACAAGGAGGAGCTAACGGTCCTCAGACTGATAGCTGGGAATCCAGCATGGGACTGACTCAGGCCCTCTGAATATGGGTCTCAGCTAGAAGGACTGAGCAGTCTAAGGGACCTCAGATTGTGGAACCACGATGTATTCCTGGTACACAAAAGAACCTTGTGGACACATCCCCCATGGAGGGATACTCCTTTAACCTAGAGATAGGAGAGAAGTCCTAGTCCCTACTTCAAAAGACTTGACAGATTTACATGATCCCACCTGGAAGGCATTGCCCTACATGTGGAATTGGGGTGGGGGGATGGGAGGGGAGGGTGGTCAAGGTGCATGTGAGGGGGGAGAGAAGATAACAGGGAGGGAGGGAGGAATGGAAGGAGGGAGGGAGGGAGAGAGAACTGAGATCTACATTTAAAATAAAAAATAAAAATAAAAAAGAAACAAAGTTTGATGATTTACACATCCAAAACTGTCACACAGAATCCTGTTTCTTTGTGTGCATACCAGGATATCAATGTTTAAAAAATAAATGTTAATTCGGATGAGGAGAGATCCCATCAAGGCTCAGAGAAGAAAATTACTTAAGCTACCTGCGAATTGAAGCAATATGAATTGTGGGTTTCAACATATTTCAGAAGGCAGAGTTTCATACATTTGATGAGATAATCAAAGCTGAATGGAAACAGAATCACCAATGACTAATTTCTTTTTTTTTTTTTTTTAACCAATAGTGTATTTTAAAAAATAAGTAAGAGGGATACTCTACTCTTTTTTTCTATTCTTGTTTTGTATTACTGAATATAATTTTCTCAAATATAATAGAAATGAACTCTCCCTGTATAAAAATCAATGTGCTTCCCCTCCAGGATTCCAAATTATAGTGCTGTTTCGGAAGCATCATTTCACTTCTGTGGTAGCAATTTGTCTAAATCTTTGTCCTGTGGCCTCAGCGAATGCATTTGGCAGAGAACTGGAGGAGAGAAAAAGGAGAGCGTCTGTGAACACAAGTACCTTGGGAAATCAGCAGAGATGGGAAACAAATACATAAAAGGCACCCTGTGCAGAGTATATGCTTTTAATGGAACTTCATTAAAAGTACATACTTCTTAAAAGTTTGCCTCAGCACAGAGGTGGGTTTCTACAGAGGAAGCTGAATACTTAGAAGTTTTCTTTCACTTCTCCTTTAATCCTGTTCATGATGAGTACAGATAGAACAAAGAACAGCTGCCAGTTCATATTCACTTTGCAGCAAGGCTTATGGCAGTTTCCACTGGTTTCCTGGGAACTTTAGAATCAAGGTCAAAGGGTAACCCCCTTTATGAACTAGGAAGCCGAGCCACTAGAAGAGTGAAGATACAGCAGGGACTGCCTTCGAGGGCAATAGCTCTGCCTCCTGCAATGTTCTAGAAAGTGCCCTTTTTCTGATGCATTGGCTCATGGGGAGATTCTGAATCTAATCAATATCTGAGAGAGGGCTGGCATTCTATAAATACCAAATCAATGAATGAGTATATCTGTAAAAGCAAAGACCCGGAGTCCGGGAGGTATTACTAGAGTTCCTATGATGGGAATTAAAAACAAAATAGAAAATAGCAGAATTAATTGATGCAAACAACATGATAGAATAGAGCCACAATGAAATTCAAATTAAAAGTACATGAACCTGACACGAAAATATCAGCTGGAGATTGCAATCACTGGGAGATCATGCACCAGTCAGAGAAGTCTGGGATTGATTCTAGTTGTACAATCCTCTAGCTGTAAGATCTGGGGGATTTCATTTTCTCAAGTAGTAGTACTATTATCTACAAAGATTTTAGTGTATTAATGCATTTATATCTTTGTGAGTGGAGGGTGGGGAGGCCGGTCGCCTATATCATTTGTCTATTCTTCTATCTCCCTTTACCTCTTTTTTGCAAATGTCTCTCTGATTCTGGAGCTCGCCAGTTTCACAAGAGTAGCTGACAAAGAAGCCCTAGTGATCCTCATGTCGCTCTTTCCTCACCACAGGGATACAGGCATAAAAGCGTGCACTGTCACCTTGGGATGTTTGTGTTGGTCCCAGCACTCAGGTTCTCATGCATGTGTGATTCCCATGGTTCATCCAACACCTTTGAGTTTACCCTGGCAGTGTTCCTGTTCTAGAATTGAGTAAATAAGTACACAACAGGAAGTCATGCTAAAAGTGCTTAAAGGATGTGATATTTAAAATTTACCCACAAAAAAGTACGTATAAAAGAGACATCTCGTGATGACGAAATCATCAGTGTATATTACTAGAGGGAAGAACAAATTGGAAGTGGGAAGAAGGTCAGTATGTACTTGTGGATAATGAGACTAGTGATATACGGGTGAGGATAGAGAGCTTGCCAGGGCTAAATCGTGGCAATGTTCACAAATCAGGCCATGAAGACTAAATGCATTTTAAATGTAATGTGAAATGTAGAGCTGGCACTACTGCAGGTCACCATTGCTGAATGTGAACTGGATTGGTGTGGGATGTAGACTGAATGAAGCTGGGAGGCAAATTAAAAAGCTATTGTAGATGTCCAGCAGAGAGATAATAATAGTGGTTGAAATAGGGAAATGATGAAGAGAAAGAAGCATGGATTTGGGAGGTGTCCTGGAGATTACATCAACAAAATTGATTTGAGGGGGTAATGAAAGGGAAAACTGGCTGAAAAAAAAACTTCCTATGATGTTGTGGTTTTTATTTGGCTGTTTTTAGTTACTTTATTACTTTAGATTATAATTACATCATTTCCACTTAACCCTTTCTCCCTCCAAGCCTCCCATATATCCCTTACTTGCTCTCTTTCAGATTAATGACCTATTTTTTCTTAATTGCCACATATTTTTAAAAAGGCGAATCAGAGATAGAGAAGTAAGCAATCCAGTTAAGAATGCCTTTGTGATTTAAGTTTAAAATGTACATTATATACTTGACTACTAAATGCTGAGTGATATAAGGTTGAGGTTTACTATAGGAAGAAGAAATCATCAAACCAAGATCCAGGAAAAACTGAGAAGTCCTAGTCAATGAGAGATTCAGAAAGCTAAATACATATTCCAGGGAAACTGGGAAGACATTTCTTACAGTGCCATTTAATGCCCAGTTGTCATTTGAAAACTGAACAGTAAAGAAAGCTGTCAAGCTCAAACCAGTGAGCTGACTGCCCAGACAGTATATGATAATCTTCTGACCTCTATACATGACATGGAATACTCACACCCTGCTACAATAAAAAAAAAATGTAAGTTCAAAGAAGATTCCAAGTTCATTGTGCAGGCAAAGTGCAGTCACTGTGGTGAATGCAAACACCAGTGTCAGTGAGGGTTAAGGAAATAGATTCTGCAAACCCAAGCAATGTCTGAAGATGCTTGAAGGATGGGACATTAATACAGAATGGGTACGCTGTGATTTTCATTTGTGTTGGTTTGTTTTAATGGGGGAAGCTGAAGCTCTGTACCTGCAGGCTGATTATAGGCTCCTATCTACAGAAAAGAAGAAAATATGGATGGTGTGAAGTGGAAGACAATAGTGCAGAACATAATATTAACACTGTGGTTATGTCCCCATAGTCAATGCTCTGAGAGTAAGCCATCAGCTGAGAATGAGCTGAAGCTGCCAGTCTGTCTCTATGATTGTGTTGAGGAATTTGTGAGGCATAGAGGAAAGAATTCAGTGGGAATTTTTCTGAGTAGCAACCAACTGAAGAACTATGCCTAGTGCAATAAAATTTTAAGTTATTACTTTACATTGACACTGATGTATGTATTATGCAGCTCCCCAAGGAATGTCCATTAAATTACTCTATTCAGGCAAAGGGAAGGCAGACAATGCTGTTTTTGGTTGTCTAGGGTCACGCATACACATACAATAGTGTTTAGAGGACGAGATTTGCAAGTTCCTGCCAAGAGATTAGTTATAATTGTACAGTATATTGCTAAGAGTGACATGAGAATCATTCAGTAGGAACTGGTTGAGAAACTTTAGTGCAAAAGTTGAAGAATGTTGTGGGCATCACAGGATGGAAAGAAGTAGGTAGAGGAGGTGATGGTTGAAGTTCCCAGGAGTAGAGAAGTTACTGTGATGATGCTGTCAGGGATTATTCAAGAAAGTAGACTATCATGGGTTATCTCAATGGAGCATAAAATGGTATTTACTAAGTGAGGAAGGTGAAGAGTCCATAGGTTATTCTTTGGATAATAAAGTTGTTTGTATTTGTTTCAGAAAGAATCATGTGACCCCAGTAAATGGGTCAGAATAGGGAGATCCTAAAGATGAAGAAACCAGTTAAGCACCCGAGATTTTCCCTAGTTATCCTTTCCCCCTTCTTCTCCTTCATCCCTATACTCTTCCTTCTCTCCCTCCTGTTTCTACTACTTCCTTCTAGTCTCCTTTATCTTCTACCCCAAATTTTCATGACAGTTAACGGGCAAGAAAAATATCAGTAGTTCTCTTGCAGAACCTCCATCATGACTTGGCATATATAGTATACCTAACACTACATGTCTGGTAGCATTTGGTACCACTGATATGAGTCACTGATACTTAATGAATTCACACTAAAAAAAAAATGTTAGTCCTTGGGACACATGAATTCATTTTAATTTTTCCTCTGTTTATTTCTTTGACCTAGAATCACAGATAATTAAGTGTGGAAATACCCTTGAAAGTTGCCCCATCTAAAGGTCTCCACACCTGAGACAAGGTTATTCAAAGGCAGCAACCCTTATGAAGCCCACTAAGTACATAGAGTCCAGAGCCCTGCCTGGCAATTCCCATTCTTAATGATTTGAGCCTTGTGGCTCAAATCCTTAAAAAATCCTAAGGTGATTTGAAATTCTTCTGGTGAGAATTCTCTGTTTAGCTCTGTACCCCATTTTCCAACTGGGTAATTTTGCATTTTATGTCTAGTTTCTTGAGTTCTTTATAACTTTGGAAATCAGCCCTCTGTCAGATGTGAGGTGGGTAAAGATCTTTTCCCATTCTATAGGCTGTCGATTTTTGTTTGTTTGTTTTTTCCATGTCCTTTGCCTTACAGAATCTTTTCAGTTTCAGGGGGTCCCATTTATTGATTGTTTCTTTCAGCGTCTGTGCTACTGGTGTTATATTTAAGGAGTGCTCTCCTGTGCCAATGCATTCCAGGCTCCTTCCAACTCTCTCTTCTGTCAGGTTTAATGTAGCTGGATTTATGTTGAGGTCCTTGATCCACTTAACAGAATTCTCACCAGAAGAAGCTCAAATGGCCAAAAGACATTTAAGTAAGTGTTAAACATCCTTAATCATCAAGGAGATGCAAATCAAAATGACTCTGAGATAACATCTTACACCTGTCAGAATAACTAAGATCAGAAATACTCAGGACAGCTTATGATGGAAAGGATGTGGAGTCAGGGAAACGCTTCTCCATTGCTGGTGGGAATGAAAACTTGTACAGACATTTTGGAAAACAGCATGGTGGTTTCTAAAAATAATTGGGAATCAATCTACCTTAAGACCCAGTGATACCACTCTTGGACATTTGCCAGAGGACTATCAATCTTACCACAAGGAGACTTGCTCAACAATTTTCACAAAAGCATTTGTAATAGCCAGAACCAGGATACAACCTAGATGTCCCTCAACCAAAGAGTGGATAAGGAAAATGTTGTACATTTACACTATTCAGCTGTAGAAAATGATGACCTCATGAAAATTTCAGGCAAATGGATAGAACTAGAAAAACCACCTTGAGTGAGGTAACCTAGACTCAGAAAGACAAACATGGTATGTATTCACTCATAAGTGGCTATTGCGTGTAAAGCAAAAGATAACCAGGCTATATACCACAGCTCCAGAGAAGCTAGGTAACAAAGGGGACCTTAAGGGGGACACATGTATCACCCTGGGAAGGGAAATTATATGAGATCTACAGGGCAAACTGAGGGCAGTGGGGTCCTAAGAGGGAGGGCTGGGGCATAACATCAGGAAGGAAGGAGATGGTTGAGGCAGAGAGGGATGCAGTGGAAAATCAATGAGAGAGTTATCTTAATAGACAGAGCCACTATGGACTTAGGGAGAGAAATGATGCTAGGATAACTCCCAAGAATTCAGGAGAACCCCAGCTAAGACTCCTAGCAATAGTGAAGATGATGACTAAAATGGCCTACCCCTGTAATCAGATTGATGAATACCTCACCTATCATCATAAAGCCCTTATCCAGTAACTAATGGAACCAAATGCCGAGATCCATAACCAAGAACCAGACTGAGCTGGAATCCAGTTGAACAGAGAGAGAGGAGAGAATATATGAGCAAGAGATGTCAAGATCATGATGGAGAAACCTATGGAGGCAGGTGAACCAAGCTCATGAAAACTCAGAAACATCAGACCTACAACTGAGGAGACTGCAGGGGATGGAACTAGGCCCTCCATATGTGGTAGACAATTGTGAAGCTTGAACTAGCTGAGGGGCCCCTAGCAAAAGGATCATGATACAAACCTAGTACATGAGCTAGCTTGTTGGGACCCATTCCTTAGGGTGAAATGCCATGCTCAGTGGCAATAAGATTACAATATAATTCCAGTACATGAGCTAACTTGTTGGAGCCCATTGGTTGGGATGTCATGCTCGGTGGCAATAAGACCACAATATTATCCGGGTACATGAGATAGTTTGTTGGAGTTCGCACCCTAGGTGGGATGCCATAGGGATCCTTAACAATGGGGAGAGGGGACCTAGTCCTGCCCCAACCTATTGTGCCAGACTATGTTGACTACTAATGGAAAACCTTACCTGTGAGGAGGAATGATCTGCAGGTAGTCCAGAGAAGACAAAAGGGGATGAGAGGAGGTGAGGGGGGAGGAAAGATGAGAGGGAAAACTGTGGTTGGAATGTAAAATGAAATAAAAACAAACAAACAAATAAAAACGGGCCAGGCATTGGTGGCACACTCAGAAGGCAGGGGCATGAGGGTCTCTGTGAGTTCAAGGCCAGGATGGTCTACAGAGCGAATTTCAGGACAGGCTGCAAAGCAATATAGAGAAACTCTGTCTTGAAAAATAAATAAGTAAATGGAAAAAAATCCTAAGGTGGCCAAGCTTGGGAGCCATTGCTTAGAAGCTTTGTGTTACAGGCAAGAAAGCTGAAGGCTGTGATCACAAAGCATATTTGCACATACACCATACTTTCATGTTAAAGCACAAGACCCTTACTGATCCCAAGACACTGTTGTATCAGTAAGGGAGGCACAATGTATGTAAGTAGCTTTCAACCTTCCTAATGCTGCAACCCTTTAATACAGTCCCTCTGCTGTGTTGACCCCCAAACGTAACATTATTTTCATTGTTGACTTCATTACTGTTATTTTTCTAGTATTATAAATAGTAATTGAATATCTGACATGCAGGATATGTGACTTCAAAGGGGTTGTGACCCACATATTGAAAAATGTTGATGCATGCTTTTCTGCTTTCCTTTGCTTGCATTCTCCCAAGGTAGAGAACAAATAGGATTATGCATTACCCGTTAAAACTGCACTTTATTTTAGGAAGGGTAGTGCAGAGTTGAAGGTGCAATCCACAGTGGGTATCAGTATAACCATCACTTTAAACCCAGGACTTTGTTAGCAGAAAGGACATGAAATGGTAGGCATAATTTGAAAAAAAAAAATGATTTTTTTGAATGAGAAATAGCTAGGTGATTGAGCTCATTACAATATATCAAGTTGACAAGGCCAATATCTGAAAAATAAATGCCAGCAATAGCCAATCATGCTGACCTTTGCTATCCTTATGAGAAGATTTCAAAACTTGTCTGAATATCAGATCCACCCTCTTGAGATTTTGACATAATTGATAGGACTGTCTATACAGTCTTGAATTCACGGAGTATTTATATATATTTATGGATCTGATATTGATATATTTAGTGATTTCTCTGAAAAGTTTCCCTAGTGAAAGCTACTGAAACAGACAACTTTCAGTAAACTGGATCATGAGCAAGACTGCAAGTCCACTATGCCAGTAAAGGCACAGACTAAGAAACATTAAGATGACACAAAACTTAAGTCCAAATGAATCAAAGACCTTAACATAAATCCAGTCACACTGAACCTTTTAGAAAAGAAAGTGGAAGGTACCCTAGAAGGAAGTGATGCAGGAAACCACTTCCTGAACAAAATACCACTAGCACAAACACTGAGATAAACAATTAATAAATGGGACCTCCTGAAATTGAAAAACTTCTGTAAGACAAAGGACAGTCAACAAGACAAAACAGCAGTCCACAGAACGGGAAAAGATCTTCACCAACCTTCACAGCAGCATTATTTGTAATGGTCATAACCTGAAAGCAATCAAAATTCCCCTCAATTGAATAATGGATGGAGAAAATGTGGTACATTTACACAATGGAGTACTAGTCAGCAGAAACAAAACAAAATAATGGAAACTTGAAATCCGAAGGCAAAAGGATGGAACTAGAAGAAACCAATCTGAGTGAGGTAACCCAGTCACAAAAAAAGAGGAACATGATATTTATTCACTCATATATGGATTTTAGACATAGAGCAAAGGATTACTACCCTACAATCCACAACACCAGAGAAGCTAGGAAATAAGGAGGACCATAAGAGAGACATACATAGTCCCCCTGAGAAGGGGAAAAGGACAAGATCTCCTAAACAAATTGGGAACATGGAGGGAGGTAGGGTAGAGGGAGTTAGGAGAAAGAGAAGGGAAGAAGAGGAGGGTAGTGGAGGACATGAGGGAACAGAGAGATTGAGTCAGGGAAAGAATAGAGAACAAGAAAAGAGATGGCTTAATAGAGGGAGCCATTATAGGTATAAAGAAAAATCTGGCACTAGGGAAATGTCCAGAGATCTACAAGGATAACCACCACTAAAAATCTGAGCAATCATGGAGAGGTTACCTTAAGTGCCCTTCCCGATAATGAAATTCATAACTATCTTATATGCCATTATAGAGCCCTCATCCAGTAACTAATAGAAGCAGACGCAGACATCCGCAGCTAAACACTGAGCTGAACTCCTGGGATCCACTTGCAGAGAGGGAGAAGTGATGAGCAAAGAAATCAAGAACAGGCTGGAGAAACCCACAGAAACAAGAGGGAGCTCATCGACCCCAGACAGATAGCTTGGAAACCAGCAAAGTACTGACCTAGACCCCCTAAAAGTGGGTCTCATTTAAGAGGCCTGGGAAGTCTATGGAACTTCTGAGTATGGAACCAGGATATATCCCTAGTGCAGGAATGAACTTCAGGAGTCCATTCCCCATGGAGGGACACTCCTTAACCTAGAGATACAAGGGAGGGCCTAAGCCCTCCACCAAATAACTTGACAGGCTTTTATGATCCCTCATATAATGCCTCACCCTCCCTTGGGAGTGGATGGGAGATGGGATGTAGATGTCTCTGGGGGGATGGGAGAATGGGAGAATGTGAGGGAGATGGATCTGGGATAGATATGTAAAATAAAAATATTACAAAAATAAAAAAGAATAAATCTACAGTAAAGAAGATAAAAGCAATAACCAATATGATAAAGGATCCACACAACAAACTACCTTAATTGCAAAAAAAGCCTTTTGGAGGAATTCCTATAAATTCTGAAAGTTCTTTCTTAATTAAAATTGTTTTAACCGGAAAACAGAAGAAAATGAACTCTAGGATCTTTGAAGGTGGGGGAGTCATGAAAGAGCTTGTTTGGCAAACATGAGTTCCCAAATTCAGTCTCCAGAGCCCATCTTCCAAAGGAGGAATGTGAAAAAGTGGGAAAACGAGAAAGGCAGGAAGAAAGGAAGAAGGGTAGAAAACTAGGGAAAAAGTAAAGAGAGAAGAGAGGAAGAAAGATGAGCATGCATCATGACTGTCTATTGTAATTCTAGCTCTGGAGAACCAGTCAAGCCTAATTGAAAAACAAGTTCCAGATCAATGACTGAATCTCAAAAAAATGTGAGCAGCTTTTGAGAAATCACAGTGGAAGATATTGTCTTGCTTCCACATACATGTGACTGCATACCTGAAAATTCATGACAAAAATACACATCAAGTGGTTATTGACTTTAAAGGCGATAGTAGCTAATTTGACAACTACAATCACCACACTGTGTGGTGCCAAACCAAAAATGTGAAAGCATTTTCCATGTTATAGGACTTGCATCGGGAACTGGATACTACCTAGAGGATGCTAACTCTTCCCATAGAAAGACACACTTTTCTGTAGCACTTATGAAGGGTAGGTCAGGGAATTACACACAGATACATGCATGCTACTGTCATTAATATACAACAGCTGTAAGGTTGTATACTGCCTAGCTAACATGCAGGATGCTGACAGCTTAGTTTCTTATGCCATTACTTTCTTGCTTCACTAAACAAAGAAAATTATTGAAACTTGGAGAAATAGGTTGAGAGAAGAATTAAGACCCTGTACACACTCTTATGTTTTAATATACAAGTAGTAAACTTCTGGCAAAGACAACACTATCCGGGATGCCTCTAGGACAAGATGCAACTGAGACAGAACATTTTGGCCTTCTCCTGAGACAAATGATGGGCTCCTCCAAATGCTGCTCATGACCCCAGAGGTTTTAACTCAGTATAAATGAGGAAGGAGCCTGTAGAAAGAGTGTGTAAGGTAAATCTTCCCTAAGCACAGAGGCTGGGAAATGGGAAGCCTTAAGTGGCTGTAACTTTTGCATGCACTTATATATCACAAATAATAGCAGTGCCTTAAGCCCAAGGAACATGAATGCTATTATTGTTCTGATCTGTGCTGTGGTTAGTTCTCTCATCCTCACCAGCTTGATCCTGCCTTCTGTTGATTCCCCTTCATAGAACTATCATCATCTTGGCTTTCACTGCCCATGGCAAACAGCCAGTTTGTGAAGAGCTGTTAGACGCCACACATGTTCACTTCACTCTTACTGGATCTTGCTTCACGCTGAACACATTTTAAAAGGCAGAGATTACCCCACTCCTACAGAAGCAGAGAATATACTTGGGATCCCTGTTCAACAGACATGAGAATGAGAACAGACATCAGAACAAGGAAGACTTGTTACCTTTGTTGCCCAAAAAGAAAAATAGAAGATATACTGGATTAAGAAAATGAGTAAGTAGGGTGTGGCAGCTTACATCATCTTAAGTTTCACTTAAAATACAAAGTCACTTCCCTTGCCTTCCCCCAACTCCCCTCATGTGCAGTCCTTTCAATCCTTCCCATGGCCTTCCATCCATGATGACATCTTGTTCCTAAAGTATTGTTACATATGTATGTAAACACAATCTACTGTGCATTTGTAGCTTCAGAGGTGACCTCACTATTCATAGGATAACCATTGGTGGAGAGCCATCTCTGGGACAGAGATTCTGATTCTATCAGCAGTCATTATTTGCCTTTGTTTTTACATTTTTTTTCATTTTACATACCAATCCCTCTTCCTTCTCCCTCCCCACCTTTCCCATACTTCCTACCTGCTCCTCAAAGGGAGTAAGGCCTTCCTTGGTGAGTCAGCAAAATCTGGTGTACTAGGCTGGGGCAGGGCTAAGCCCTTGTGCCCTGTATTGAAGCTGAGCAAGGTCTCCCATGATAGGGAATGGTCCCCCAAAAGCCATTTCATGTACCTGGGATAGGACCTGCTCCCACTACCAGGTGTCCACAAATAAAGATTAAACCATATAATTGTCACCCACATTCAAAGGGCCTAGTTTGGTCTCATGTAGTTTCCCCAGCTGTCACTCCATAGTCTGTGAGTTCCCACTAGCTCAGGTCAGCTGTCTCTGTGGTTTTCCTCATCCTGCTCTTAACACCCCTTGTTCATATGATCCATCCTCCCTCTCTTCAACTAATCTCCAGGAGCTCAGCCCAATACTTGGCTTTGGGTCACTGTATCTGTTTCAATCAGTTACTGGATGTAGGTTCTATGGTAACAATCAGGGCAGTCACTAATCTGATTAAAGGGGAAGGCCCATTTAGGCACTGTAGCTGGAGGTCTCTTATCCCACCTTCCAGTTCCCAAATAACCACTCTGAGGCTTAATATTAATTATAATTGTTTGGCCAATGTCTCAGGCTTATGACTGGCAAGCTCCTACATTTTAAAGTAACCCATTTCTATTATTCTATATTTTACCATGAGGCTCATAGCCTGTTACCTCACAACTTGCTTCCCTGGCAGCTGTATGGAGTCCCCCACGACTCTGCCTTCTTTTTCTCCATATCTTTGTTTCTTTTTCCCATCTGGCTCTATTCTGCATGGCTATTGGCCAAATCAGCTTTATTCATCAACCAATAAAAGCAACACATATTCTCAGAATACAGAAGGACATCCCACATCAAGGCACCCTCTCCACTATTGCTAGGAGTCTTAGCTGGGGTTGATCTTATGGATTCCTGGGAATTTATCCAGCACCAGGTTTCTCCCTACAATGGCTCCCTCTATTAACATAACTCATTAATTGATCTTGCCCTCCCCCCATCATTCCCCCAACTTGACCTTCTTGACCCATCATGTTCCCATCCACCATCCCCTCCTTTCAATCCATCCCTGCCCCTCCCCCGTTTACCCGGGAGACCTTAACTATTTTCCCTTACTGACGCCATCCATTTGTATCGCTTTTAGAGTTACCCTTTTTTACCTAGATTCTCTGGGTTTGTGGATTGTAGCCTGGTTATCATTTGCTTTATGTCTAATATCTATTTATGAGTGAGAACATGCATTGGATGTCTTTTTGTGCCTGGGTTATCACACAGACATTGTGTATGATTATTTTGCCTTAAATAGCTGTTTTACTGTGGTGCTTTTGGTCTCTGGCTTCTATTTTGGTCTATTTGATGTCTAATTACACTAAATATATAGCTTATGCTTCTAACAGCAACTATGTCTTATGTAGTGATCAATCAAATCAAATCAGTTTATTGTTTTTAGTTGTTTACTAACTTTTGAGATATCAATTGGCTATATATTTGTGAACAGCAATTCTTTGTCAAGTATGTGCTTTGTAAATATTTCTTTCAAGTGCTTATTTGTTTTCATTTCAGCAAAGACTTTTAGAGACCACTTTAATTCATTGAACTGTGAGTAACAAACATTTTATTTCATGCTTTGTGCTTTTTGTGTCCAATTTGGAAATCCCTTTGCTTAATGGATAGCAAGAAGAATTGTGCATTATAATTTCTGGTGGAAGTCTTTATGTTTTAGCTTTCACATTTAGATTCATGACCTACTTTGAATTAATTTTAATAGATCTGTGAAGTATAGGAATATTCAATCACAATTGTTCCAGTAACTTTTAAAAGAAACACTGTGGTCTGTTCCTGGAAAGGCCTTGGAACCTTTGTCCATGATCAGTTATTATATAAGCATTGATCTATTTCTGGACTATCTATTCTTTTCCATTGATCTGTGTACTTATCCTTTACCAAGATCTTGTCTTGATTACTCTGCACATTGAGATCAAATAATGTGAGTCCTTCACTTTGTTTTTTTTTTCTCCTGTCATTCCAAGCTATTTGATCTATTACATATGTTTTAGAATCAGTTTTTGCTAATCCCTACAAAAATCCTACTATTTTTCCCAGTATCATTTTGATTGCACTGATGATTTTTGGATAGAGTTGATGTAGATAACCAATATTGAATCTGATATATTTCACTGTTTATTAAGTCTTATATGATCTCTTTCAATACTTTGTAATGAGTGCAAAAAATAGTCACCTTCAGGAAGCAGTCTCCTGTACCAATTTGTTCAAAGGCCCTCCCACTTTCTCTTCTAAGAGGTTCAGTGTGGCTGGATTTATGCTGAGGTCTATGATCCATTTGGACTTGAGTTTTGTGCATGGTGATAGACATGGGTATAACTGCAGTCTTCTACACACCATCATCCAGTTGTGCCAGCACCATTTTTTGAAGATGCTTTCCCACTTCCTGACCATAACTCCAGTAGCACAGACACTGAGATCCACAATTAATAAATGGGACCTAGTCCCTACTCCAAAGGACTTGGCAGATTTAGATGACCTATCCTGGAGGGCATCACCCTGCATTTGGAATGGGGGATGATGGGAGGATAGGGTGGTTGGGGGAAATGAGAGGGCGGAAGAGAGGGAAAGCGGGAAGGAGGAAGAAAGGGAGAGGGAACTAGGATCGATATGTAAAATAAAAATAAAAAATAAATTAAAAAAATAGTCACCTTTATTAAACTTATTCTTAAATAATTACATTTGGGAGTTACATTTTTAACAGTATTAAAATACAATTCTTTTTAGGTAGCATATAGAGAAATAGTAGATAGATAGGTCTTTCTGTTGACTTTTATTTTCCAGGTCAGAGTTTGATATCTTCATTTCCATATGCCTATATATGTTTTTCTACATCATCATACTTTTACTTTTAGGCATGTGCTTTTATTTGTGTTTAGTAATTTTCCCAAAAAAGCATTGGTAAGTCATAAATTAGACTTGGGCTTAGCTTGTGAAGGCACTGCCAGTTTTCAAAGTGGCTGTGGCATTTTGGGTTCCACCAGTAGCTTATGAGATTTTCTTTTGCTTTCAATTGTTGCCAACACTTTATATTGTCATTTTATTTTCTGAGCATCCAAGTAGGGCTGTGTGTAACAGATATCTGTAATCCTAACACTCCACATGAAGAGCCAGGAGGATCACCATATTATGTGAAATATGATTGGAGAGAACAGGCTTCTTTGTCTTGTTTCTTAAGAGGGAAATATTTAACCCTTAAAGAGAAGTATTAGCTGTATGTTTGCTACAGACACAATATAGAGGTTCTCTTTTGTGGTGTTTCAGAGCTCTCAGTGTATCTGTTGCTTTTGAAGAAATCCCAGTTCCATAGGACTCTGATACTTTTTTCCTTGTTAATAGTGTTACTTCACTCATAAACTTGTGAATTTCAGACATTGTTATTCTTTACTTGTTCATAAATTTCCCTACAATCTTTAAAGAATCTGTCTTATTTACTACAGTAACAAAATAGCATTTATGTAATCTGTGCTCCTTTCCCATCATTAGTTAGAAACATTTCACATTATTGAATTTTAAGAACAAGATATTTACAGCTAAAGAAAATACCACAATATATACATATAGTGAAAATAAAAATAATAGTAATGATGTAATGATTGTGATAATTCAAACAATCCACAACACTGTGTATCAGCTACCACATATTGTTGCATTTATTGATATTATACCCTCTGAAGAAGTCCATGATCCAGAAGATTATTATCATGGTAACTAAGCCAACTTCACAGTTAAGAACCATAGGTTCACAGAGCTCACAGAACTTTCAGTATCTCGTATAAGTGGGGGAAACCTGGATTCTTGTCTGTCAAATGCAAGTATTTTCCACATTATGCTTTTACACACCTTCTGTAAAATCACTATATAATACACATATTCTTGTGTCACTGAGTAACAAATAACACTACAGTAAGTCTAACTGGGAATACAATTCTTACCAAGTATCTCACTAAGCCTAAAAAAAAAACAGGCATAAAGAAGGATCAGGAGGGTAGTGCTTGAGTTAAAATAAAAAATACGGGGTTTTCAAGCAGTTTTGAGGCATTATGTCTAACTGGTTTTCTGAAATAGTCCCATTGAAACAAAGTCATAATGCAACCCGATGAAGACTTGTGGTTTCTTTTATTAGTTTTTGACATGTAAGCATTAGCAGGGCATTTTATTTATGGAGAATGTGCTTTCATGTTAATTATTAATCTCTGTTCATTTTCTTGACTACCATTCATGATTTTTGTCAATCTTTAGTGTACTCACATTTAAATGAAATTTTACATAGCAAACCAAGTTTGTCTTCAGCATTCATTTTTTGCTGCTTATCTTTGCCTTTTCTTCTTATTTTTTTCTTCTGTTTGTGACAGTGGTTGTAAAGTCAAAGAAGTTTCTTCCTTTGCATCTTATCACTCATAAATATGATCCAACTGGCTCCTGGTCAGATAAATCCTCGGTTAATAGCATTAGCTGTTCTTCCAGAGAATCTGAATGAGTTCTGTTTCCTGCTCCCATATCAGATGGCTAAAATAGCCTCTAAATCCTTCTCTGTGGGATCTGACACCCTCTCCTGGCCTCTGCAAGCACCTGAACACACATGTCATAAACACACATGCAAACATATGTACACACACACACAATTATTTCCTGAGCAATCAATATTAGGCCAGACATATCAACAAATTTTAATCAGCTGTTTTATAATTTTTTAAAAATGCATATAAAACTAATTTTCTATGATGTGAATTAAGGGACTGACTTGAATTTATTTTACTAAGTAAAATTTGATAATCTAGTATTATAATTCCATAATTTATTTTTACTGAATGAATTGATAATAATTCCTCCCCTCTCTGGATTTATTAAGGGGTATCTGACAAATAAAATCCATGCATATCTAAGATATCTTAAATCTATTATGAAACAATTAAATTAAGCTAGTTGGCATGTCTATCACCTTATGTTTTTCTATGATGGGAATATTTATGGATGGCTTTCTCAGTCATTTTCAAGGGTATGGATACACTCCACACCTTCAAGACTTGCCTTTCTCTACATAGATAATGGGATTTGTGTATCTTTCCCAACATTGTTTCATTTCCTACCACCTTGCATTGAGGTCTCCATAACTACATTGTGATAGTTGTACTTTTAAATATTCAGAGCAATCCATAGTTTTCCATAATGGTCTCACTACAACTTCATCTAAATAGAAGTGATTATGTTTGTTCAGACCCTTTGTGATAACTTTATTATACTCTACTGACTTATTATTATTAGCAGAGCCATGCAATGTGGAATAATCTGAGACTCCAACTTGGCATTATCACTGTCATATAACCTAAAGCACATTGCTTAACTTTTTTTGAACTTCACATCTCTCATTTAATATACTTGGCTTAATTATAAAATAAACAGGATAGAGACAATACTTCACAATTAGCACACAATAAGCTCTTATAGTGTATTTAGTCTTAATTATTTTACTTACTCTTTCAAGTCTATAATTTTAATTATTTTAATTATGGCAAAGATCAAAAATATTTAAGGTTGATTTTATTTTCTTATAGAATCCCAGTTAAAAACAACATGGCTCATATGAAAAAGGTTTAGGGAGTGTCATAAAAACAGACTGAAAAACTCCCTTTTTGATTGGAAAAGAAAAATGAAACTATTTGCCCTGCACCTATGATCTTTGTCTTAGAATAAAATATAGAAATGTGGCTGGATATGCAACATTAACACTCTTGGATTATTAAGTAAGAATGGGTGGGAGAGCTGAATTGATTTAAAAAAAGATGTACTTAGCATCTTCTTGAAGTTGCTATAGTAATAACCTCTTTATTTTGCTCTGAAGCAATAAAACTTTATCACTTTAAGATGCCATATTAAACTTTTAGTAGTATCTCATTGATGGTAGTATATTTGACCTGCAAATTTGTTACAAAATTTTTGCTGTTTTGCGTACATACTTTATAAGGTTTCTTTACATCAAAGGGGTTTCAATGTTAAAAAAAAAATAACAGAAAGAACTTAAGTAGCAGGCTACATACTTTTTCCTGCCCATCTTGATATCCTTTACAAATTCTAATCTAGAAAACCAATATTTTACCTTTTTCAGTTTTGTAAATTAGTGTGTTATATAATTTGAACTAACTATGCATGTTTTAAGAAAAGATGTATTTATTAGCATGTGATGTGTGTAAGAGAATATATAATCCTAAGTACATGAGTACATTCTGCTATGTTACTTGTATGCATGTTTTTAGAAATGACAATCTGGTATTGGATAATCAATTGATGTGCGTATTCCTAGGGAAGACTATTTCTCCCAGTAAATACATTCTTTAGCTGCATATGGTTCTTTTTGTAGAGTTGAGGCCTCTTAGGCTCTCTCTTAGCCATATTACCAAGCATTATTTTTGTTGTGTTTATTCAAATTATGCTAGGCAGTCATATTTGTGATAATTTATGTTTGTACCTTCTGAGATAATTAGAAGGTGCAATCTCAAAGAAAGTTCCTTGCTTCTCCCTCTGGCTGTTATACTCTTTCCACTGTCTCCTCTAAAATGATTCTTCAGCTTTTGGTGCAGTGGTTGTAGTGTAGATGTATTAGTTGGTATCTGGCTCCACAACTATGAGGTTTAATCAGTTGTGGTTGTCTATAATGGTTTACAAGAGAAATGTCACTGATGAGGTGAGGTGTGAGGACTACACTTATATGTAGCTATAATGACAAACACATGAAATGTACATAGAGATTAGACTGGTTTAATAAAGTAACTGTGATAGATTCTTCTACAAAATACATGTCTTCACTAGTCCTAGGTGGTTGCCTAGGGTTTCAGTACCAGAGATGCTTTCCCTCTTGTTGAGTGTGTCTTAAGTTCAATTAAAGAGACACTGGTTACAACCAAGACATATGTGCCATTACTGTACCCTTGAAGTTTTGTGCCATGGTAGTCATGGTTGCAGTTCACAGACAACTTATCCCCTTTGGAAGATTGATTGATGCCCTCATCTTTAAATCGTGCCTTATGGTACCAGGAAAGCTATCCCTCAGACAGGATGCTTTCAGTCAGTTCTAGTTCAGGGATTTCTAAGACCTGTGTCTGAAGTGGTTGGTGTTTTCAACAACAGGTACTTTCTTCTACTTCTTGGGGGAATTTCAGGTGATTATCCTATAATAACAGAAACCATAAAAATAAAAAGAGATCATTACCAAGGTGGAGGATGATGGGGCAATGAAGAGCGGAATAACAGGGTAGAGGGAGCAGAGAAAATTGTAAAGACAGAGGGTTCTAAGTGGGGAAGGGTATGAAAATAACTACAGAAGAAGAGGTACTGGGCAAGGCAATAATAAGGATATCTAAAAAAGTCATAAGGAATTGCACTATTAACTCTCTACCTAAAATACCTATAATACATGTAAGTCAGGGTATAGCTAACTATATATAATTGTTTAAATGAAAATATTCCATCTGAGAAGACAATGCTATTTCTAAAAGCCAAATACCACCAAACAAAAACTCTAATACTATGCATGAGAAGCCCTATACTAAGTTCTGATCAAGGTTTTCCAAGAAATTCCCAAAACATTACAGTCTACAGCTATTGCTTTTGTTGTCAGTACATTAGGGAGTGTGTTTTAAGACAGGTTTTCACTATAGTTTTGGAGTCCGTCCTGGAATTTGCACAAGGCTGGCCTCAAACTCACTGAGATCTGCCTGTCCCTGCCTCCCAAGCGCTGGGATTAAAGGTGTGCACCACTACCAACTGGCTTGTTAGTACATGTTGTAACTTGTGAACTTGCTGAATTTATTTATTAGTTCCAGTAGAGTTTTGTGGAGATTTTAGGTTTTTCTACTTACAATGTGATATTTGTATACAAGAGGAGTTGGGCTTCCTTCCTCTCCCCAAACTTTAATGCCCTCTACTTCTTAGTCTTGTCTGATTTTTTTTGCTGAGACTTCTTGTACTCATTCTGTTCTTTATACAAATTCAGCACACTTTTGTCTATGTGTTTGTCATCTATGTCTTTATTATTTTGAGAAGTGTTCTTCCTGTGAATAAAGTGATGCTAAATGTTATTTAATGATTTATTACCTCTATTATAACAGATTCCGTGGCTGGATTCTGTTAATTTTGTGCCTGATATATGTTACTTTGAATATGCTGAACGGATGAATCTCACTTCTTCATAAAGAAGTATCTTTGCAAGGTGTTCCTGGTTTTGCTAATATTTGCTGAAAATGTTTATATTCATAGTCATCTGAGGTATTAGCCTGTGGTTTTCTTCTGTTGATTTTGTGTTCTTATTTGGCTTGTTAATAAGGTAACTCTGGATTCACAGGATAAGTTTAAACATGTTCACTCTCCCTCAAAATTTTGGACAGTATTGGAAGATTGTTAGTTCTTCCCACATTTGCTATAGTTGTGAAATATCAAGTGTTGGGAACTTCTTTGACAGAGACATTCAGGACTCAGACAGACAAAACTTAGTAGCATGCATTCATATATGCTTCCATGTGCCAAAACAAAAGAGCTGTGAAAGCAGCTGAGAATAATTCCATTTATGATGCTATGGTATCTGTATAAAAATGACTAGATGAGAATGCTCTTTGCTATGTAAACTATAAAAGATGATGAAATTAACTGAAAATGTATAAGGAAATAGGAAGAGATTCCATGTTTATGACCTAAAAGAATTAGCACTATTAAAGGTTCATAACCAAAGAATTGATTTTAAAAAGTCTAAAAGAAAAAGAGAAGTCCATACTACCAAAGTGTCCCAAAGAAATAATATAGTCTTTATCAAAATGTCAATGACATTCAGAGAGGATTGTTTAAAACAAAATATGACAAAGCATTTTTGAACAAAAGTAACAAAGCTGGAAACATCACACCACTGGATCTCAAAGTATATTAAAGAGGTATAGAACTCAACACAGTATGGTATTGTAATAAAAGAGGATTGCCATAAAAGATCCACACAGCAGTGAACTGAGTAGAAACCCCAGAAATAGCCATATTTATAGATAATTGTTTTTTCTTGGAGGAGCTGTAAAAAAAAATACAGGAGCAACTATCTTTTCAATAAATGGTGCTAGAGAAATCTGGTATTCTTATGTTGAAAACAAAATTACACCTACATCATTCTAAGATCTTTAAATCTTAAGAACTTCAAAACTGAACATTTGAAGATATAAATATAAAACCTGAAAGTGTGGAACTATTATTAGAAGGAAGCATACAGGAAATGAATGCTTCAGGACATTGACCTGGACCATGATTTGGTAGAAGGATAGATAGGCAGACAGACAGACAGACATAAAATATATGTATTCTACCTAACCAAAAATATAAAGCCATGAGATATTAAAATTGGCAAATGATACATCAAAAAAAGTGTCTTTATGGTTAACACTCAATAGAATAAAGAGATAATATACAGAATAGCACACAATATTCACAAAGTATTATCTAACAGGATGCTAATATCTAAAAGATATTGGGATCTTAATTCAATAGAAAAAGATTCAAAATAAGCTAAGTATATGAATATAATTTGCAAAAAGAATACATATAAGAGGCCATTAAATTCATGAAAATGGCTCAGTAGCATTAGCTATTAGCGTAATACAAATAAAACCACAAGATAATCCTCCATTATCAAAAAAAATTAACAAAAGGTTGATGTAGATATGCAGAAAGAAGAACACTTACAAACTTTATATAAATTTAAATTAACAGACATTATGGAGATGAATATAAAGATTTCTAAAAATAAATAAGTAATGCTGGCAGTATGATCATTCAATTATGCATCAGAAATACAATTAAGAAAATTAAACCAAAGCCAGTGAGATGGCTCAGCAGCTAAGTATGCCTATTGCCAAGCCTGACGACTTGTGTGTTTTCCTCCGACTTCCACATGCCTGTCACGCTAATACCCTAGTCAAAAACGGCCTCTGAATATCCTTTGTTGTTGTTGTTATTGTTGTTGTTACATCATTGCTCAAATAATCAGAATGTAAACCAAACATGATGTCTATCATCAGGCAAAATGTGTATGCGTTTTAATATTGTGTTATCACTAAAACATGGGATTCTGCCAGTTGTAACATCAATGAGCCTGGGAGACATAAAGCAAACTGCAGTAAGTTGGGGCATAAATAAAGGCGATTCACAATCTTGCTGCTATAAGAAATAAGAAGAATAAAAAGCCAATTCCACAGGCTAGAGTGTCAAACAGTGGTTGTCAGAGACTGAGGTAAGTAGAAAGAAAGGAGAGGTGAATTATAAAGTATAGAATTATTGCTCAATAAAGGAAATAATTCCTGATGTTGGATAGCATGGGGTTGTGAATATGGTTAAAAATGCACTTTATATACAAGTAGGAGAGAGCAATTGAAATGTACTTATAATAAAAAAATCAAAAGTAAACAAGGTATTTATATCTCCAGAAACAAGGCCTTATCCTCTAGGTCTAGTGGAGGGCCATGAAGACTGACAAGAGCCTGTACTGTACTATGTACCTCTGGGACTCTCACCAACTCCTATGGAGGTGTCCCACACCCAGCACTGAGACTATTTGTTAACTGTCTGTGGGTGTAACATTATAAAACCACACATGCTCTCTCTCTTTCTTCTAAATGATGTCACAAGATAGTGCATTTCCATGTGGCCTTTTAATACTCCCATTTGTTTTGGTTCCTACTCTCTGCTCTGCATCCTCATTACCCCAACACTCTGCTTCCTCCTTAAACTGCCCTACCCCTAGTGTTCCCTCTACTATCTTTTTACCTATGTTCTTCTATCCTTCTTCCCTTTAATTCTACCTAAATGACCATCTCAGTTTCCTAGCTTCCACACATACTCCAGGTTAAACAAACAATGCCAATGAATAGACGCTAGGATCTTTGTGTGAGAGACCACATCTTATATTTGCCCTTCTGGGCCTGGGTTACCTAACTCAGTTTGGTTTTCTCCACACTCATTTATCTGAAGATTGTTTTTTTTTTCTTTAACACTACATAAAATTCTATTGTATATGTTTAGAATATTTTCATGATACATTCATTATTTGATGGACATCTGGGTTAATTTCAGTTCCTAGCTATTGTAAATAGATTAGCAATCTACATGGAAATACAATTATTTCTGTAGTATTATAGTTCTTAGAGCATAAGGATATGGAGTATATGGCTGTATCATATGGTAGTTTTATCTCTTAGGTTTTTGAGAAACCTCTAGACTGAGAAAGCAAGATAGAAGTGAGTTGGAGTCTTCTTCCTTCCTGGCTAGTTTTCAAAGTACTAGAAGATGCTGTGTAGGCTGCTGGGATGGGGTTTCAAGGCCATGGGAGATGTCATTCTGTATGTTTCTCATACTGGTTAATGAATAAAGCACTGTTAGCCAATAGGAAAGCTAGATAGGTGGGACTAGGAGACAAGGAGGAAAGAGGAAGTAGTAAGAAGAGTCAAGATGGAGAGTCTGGAGAGTACAGAACGGCCATTCTTCCGCGCGGCCATTACTCTGCTCTTGGTAAGACCACATGGAAATACATAGAAATGGGTTAATAATTAAGACAGAGCTAGCCGATAAAAAACTAATAACAGGCCAACAGAATTATATCAAAAACAAAGTCTTGGTGTATTATTTGGGGCTGGTGCAGTGGCGGAACAAGACTAGGCAGAGGGAGGAAAAATCGTACTCCCTACAGTGTACCGTATAAAGAACAAAACCAACATTACAGGAAAATTGTGCCACAATAGCACACCTGAGACAGGATAACCAACTTTGCTCTGACTGGATTTGAAGTTCTGCTTGATGAGAAAGTATTCATACCTGGCAATGTAATCCTAGTCAAGAGCCTATGCTTCAGGAAGTCATGGATCCAGAAAGAGAAGGACTTACTATTGCTGTTTTACTAAGTTGATGCACAATCAACTCACTTTGTAAATATTTATGTTTATAGTCATAAACATAAGCTAGATTCAATCTTAATCAAGAAACCTCTTTATAGTTACCATTGCAGACCGAAGAAGCTCATGGCTTCCCAAGATGACTAGAATAAGTGCTAGTTGAAGGTTCAAACACTATAACAACATTTGTACTGTCTCCTCTAATACAAAACAATGAGAAAAGGGGGTTTGAGGGGATATAAAAACCAGAACATAGAGAGAAGGACTAGAGATGCCTGTTTCTAGGCTCAGCTCATACAGCCATACTGTCATGGGCTCACAGAAACTGTGGTAGTGGCCTTGGGCTTGCAGGAGATTGTCTTTATTAACAATCATGAATAGGTGAGAGGGTAAACAAATTCTTACTTTTCACTGTGAACTATTGGCTATTATTAGTAGTGGGAAAGAGGAAGACATTGTCTTCACTGTGTACTCATTGATGAGCTCACCAGGTTCCAATGGATAGCTCAAATCCATGGCCACTCAGATGCCCCTGGATAAACTCTGTGGCTTATCATACAAAACAGACATGACTTGTGTTGTGGTGATTACTCAACTTGGTATACTCTTCCAGTAACCTCCACAGCATCTTCCAGCACTGAAACACTACTGCAGTTTGGTAATTCACACTCTTGTCTCTAGAGAAAAGCTTTTGCTATTTAGAATATATTGCAAGTGTTATATATTGATTGAACACTGTAATTAATGTTTTTCTCCATTTTTTGAGACAGCTCAGGTTTTTAATAAAATAGATAAATATACTTTATTTTTGTTTAAAGATTCATATGATACTCATGCTAAAAATGGGTAAAGTTCTTCAGAAAAGACACCAAAAATGTTTATTTTCTTTGACATTGCTTCAGGGCTTAGCAATACACAATAGATGAACATTCAGTGAGGAGAGCAAAAGCAGGTGGTACACTTTTAGAAACTGAATCTACTTGGAAGTTTGCACTGACACTTAGTCACAATCACAAAAAAACCCTGACGTGTGTGTATTAAGAATGGAAGCTCGTCATCACCCTAGACTTCCTTTTAGTGGTGCAGACCATCAGCCATGCCTGCTAGGAAGTTGTATTTTCTAATAAGTCAGTAGTATCAATTACACCAAATTAATTTATTTTTTCTGAGTGTGAGAGAGATTATTTAAGAGATCAAAGTGTTCATGTGTTGCCTGCAGATATCAGGTCCAAGTAGTACAGGAGCTTGTCACAGGTTCCCTTTGCCTACGCTGAGTGCCTTACTTTTGTGCCTGCCATGCCTGTTAAACTCCACACCATGAATGGGCATGGTTAGAGACAGAGTCTCAAGATGATGTCCCACCAAAGGGAGCATTTGGGATTCACTACCTTCTAATGTTTCCGACATCCTGTGGCAAAGAGAATTTCTACCTGTCACATCATCTTATCCCAGAAAATATGCCATTATGTGTGAAGGAAACCCATTTATTTAAAATGGTACCACACACAGCTTCAGTAATACCAGAGGGTTTTCTTTCTATCCATCACAGTAAGTCACCTCAGTGACCAACACTTGAATCTCTTGTTGAAGAATTAAGGTCTCAATTCTTTTTATCTCTTAATGTTTTCTTCTGATAGGGTTTCTGTGTCTGTAGCTGTCCTGGAACTCACTCTTGTCAACCAGTGTGCCCTTGAACTCAAAGAGATCTACCTGTTTCTGCCTCCAAAGTACTGGGATTAAAGGCATGCAACACCAGTGCCTTCCTTACTATTTATTTTTTAATACTGCACAGAATTGAAAACCATTTGAAGTTCTGGGGTAGATTATATAAACTACTGGAATGAGCACCACAATAAATACTATTTTCATGATGTTTTATTTATCAGCTAATTGGTATACCCTAGCACATTATAAATGCTAAGTGATGAGAGCAAAACACATGATTGTTTTCCTCCCCTCTGGAAGTATAATTTGGTGAGAAACTAGCATGAAAAGAGTTATCCCTGGAAAACACATGCACGTGCACACATATGCATGCACAAAGGCACACAAATCCTCAAAGGTCACTTTGAGTGGAGAAAACACAATATGATATTGGATATTTAATATTGATGAACCACTCAGGACCATATCCATGTTTCTTCAAGTGAATCATAAACTCATAAAACTCTAGGGTGTCCCAAAATTTGTCCAGATAACTTTAAGCCACCTGAGAAAGGAAATGAAGAAATGAATACTCATTGAACAGGCTTGTTGCGCAGATATGCATTATTTGCCATGAGCTTTATGTGTTTTTAGATATAATCTTGGTAATATTAATGAGAATGTTACTCCTATTTATCCCTTTTATGGAAAACAAAGAAACTCATAGATATTGGGTATTGGGATGTCCAGTGATTGACAGAGCCTGCATTTTGTGCAGCTTTGTAAACTACAAAAGCATATCCAGATGACACTCCTACCTGTGAGCCTCTTGTTGCCCCGAGTTTTTCATCACTGGCGTGGAGGGAACGTGTAGGGAGAAAACTTATTTCCATTTAAGCATTACAGCTCAGGTTCTACACAGAGCTCCTAAGTCAGGCAGTTCTGCTTTAGTCTTGTCTGTTAGTGGCAAGCTTGGACATGTGACTTAGCTTGACTAAAACTCAGACTGCAAAGCATGCATACTAAAAATTCACTTCCTTCAAGGAATTTGAGCAAGAATTACATTTAAAAATAAACACAGGAACACTTAGCTCTACATTTGGCATATGTATCTACTTAATAAATATCAGCCAAAACACATTTTATACAACTGAATATGCCCAGAACTAGAGAAATCTGTTGGGCTTCCTGACAAAATTTAAACACCCAAGAGCTACTCCAACTCTCTATAAGAAAAACTCAGAGTTTCCTGAGAATTTGTTAGGACTATGGGCTGTCAATATAATCTGGCAGTTTGGTGATAGGTCAGAGTAGATGTGTTGTGGTCTTCCTGTGAACCAAGCAACTTAAAGACTGATAGTACCTACAAGTCATTTCTGACTTGTTTTTGAGTGTGTCCATCCTAGCCACAGTTCCCCCAGACCCAGGAAGTATGAAAGGCCCGCATGAATAGATGTCATGAGAGCATTGCCTTCCATGACTATTCTGGAAATCTGTCCAAATGGAGCAAATAGAAGTTGAAGCACTATCCACCTTACCCATAATTGTGTCTCTATCCCATCAAGAAAATCAGGAAGGATATCAGATTCAGACTTAGTCATATTTGTTGTATGATTGCCAGAAATGTCTGACTTTCTAACAGATGTGTGTAGGGCATTTTAGTACCTGGCCATTGTGTGAATATGATCACATAGAACTTTAAATCCAAGTTACCTCTTTTGAGAAAGATAAAACCTAACATTTTTTTTTAGTTGTTTTACATCTAACATGAACTCTGGGAAGGGCACTATAGTAGAAAAGTGTAATACTGTACATGTGTGTGTGAGAGAGAGGGAGGAGAGTGTGAGAGAGATACATTTCTTTTTCCATGGCAGATGTTCTCTTAATTCTTTCTTTTTAAAATGAGTTTCTAGAAATAACTTTTTAGTTTGTTCTTGTTATTTTCAGAACTACACATTTTTGATGGTTATCTTCATATTCTTATTTTACCTTTGCTATTGAATCTACATATTCAATATTTACGTGTCAACCTCTTGTATCAAAATGAGCTGTTTATGTTCTTTTGTATGATGGGTGAGGTCCTTTTGTATATATGTTTCTCTTGTTTGTTCATTAAACACTGATTGGCCAGTAGCCAGGCAAGGAGTATAGGCAGGGCTACTAGACAAGGAGAATGCTGGGGAGGGGGAGGGGGAGGAAGGCAGAGAGGAGCCACAAGAGGGAGACACCATGTAGACACCAAAGGAGTAACAGGCCCTGACCCTTCTTGATTAGATAATAGCATGCTGAAATACTTAGATTAATAGACATAGATGAATAATTAAGAGATAGCTAGCTAATATGAAGTCTGAGCCATCAGCCAAACACTTTCTAATTAATATAAGTCTGTGTGTTTATTTGGGGCTAAATGGCTACAGGACCAGGAGGGACAGAAACTCTGTCTATATTTTTCTCCTTTCATTTTTCTGAGTTTTATTGCTTCCACTTTGTCACAACCAGTCATTGGTCCACCAACCCTAAACAAAACATTAGTATGCAGTTTTCAATAATTGCCCAAATTGATTATCAATGTTGTTACATTTTAAGTTGAAAAATAGTCTTCTTCATATCTCAGAGGTATAAGCAACAACTTTGGAAATTTTTATGAGTTTGTTTTATCCCAAGGCCTTTTATTCAAATTACTCAAAGGTTTATAGAGTTGGAAATTCTTGGTGGGGAGTAGAGTATTGTGGGAGAAGACATGGGTATTCCTTGGTGAGCTGTTAATTAGCTTAGTTACCTTAAGCACATAGCAGCCTCTCTGGGTGTCAGTTTTGTCAACTTTGAAATAAGAGATTGAATTAGATGTTGTAAGTTTCCTTCAAGCTATGCCTGCTAAATAGTTTAGTTGACTGCAGCTGATTGAAAGATGTCATATTGCATAAAAAATCATTCTTGCAGAACTCCATCCTTAAGCAAACCATGCACCTGTGCTTTTTAATATCTTTTCTGTTTTCACACTCACTATAATTTATCTGGAATCATTATAGCAATTAGACAACTAAATGCAGAAAACCATTAACTCAATTATGCTGATTTTTATTTGCAAGGTTTATTTTGAGGAAAATGCCCAAGGAATCAACAAAACATAGGATTATATCCCAGCATAGAAAAGACATTATTTCTCTCTCTCTCTCTCTCTCTCTCTCTCTCTCTCTCTCTCTCTCTCTCTCTCTCTCTCTCTCTCTCTGTCTCACACACACACACACACACACACACACACACACATACACACACACACACCATAAAGTCAATATCTTATTTAATGGAGAAACAATACAAGAACATTTTAACATCAGAAACTGCACATGATTATTTCTTTTTTCTACTCAAAAAGTAATAGAGGTTATTTACTAAAGATATTTAACAAGAGAACTCAATTAGAAGCATATGCTGGAGAGAAAAGAAGTAAAGCCACCTGTGTTCTCTGGCGAGATAATCGCATAAAGAGAAACTTCTGCAGAATCAATGATCATCCCAAGTCAGACAATGAAAGACCAAGATAAGCACCAGGATAAGGAATTAACAGATAAGAACCAACAGCTTTTATATGCACAAAAGTAAATGGCAAGAGAATAGAAGGGCAGGGGAAAGCTCATTTATAATAATAATAAAAGATACTATTTAACATTAAATCTAGGAGGTGGGAGAGGGATAAGTAGTTAAAGCACTTTCCAGACAAGATAAAGAACAGGAGTTTGATTTCCACACACCACTTGAATGCTTAGGAGGATGTGGCTCATACAAAAGCTGGCTGGCCAGACTAGCTAGATCAGCAAGCTATCTGCTGAACTGAAGGAACTTCCTCAATGAGTGAGGTAAAAGAGTTCTTTCCATGAAGCTCAGAACTCCACATGTATGTTTGCTCCATTAAAAATCACTGAACCCCACATACACACATCACCACATGTACACAGATATACACAGATTCACACCACACACACACACACACACACACACACACACACACACACACGCACACGGAAGAAGAAAATGAATAATACATATGTGAAGTTTATGAAGAATATTTAAAGATTTATGGACTTCCTTCACTAAATCTTATCCTACTAAATTAGACTTGAGCAAGAGAAAGATGTCTCTGTTCTTGGATATGACAACTGAATTTAATAAAAAAAATATTAAGTCAGTTTATAAATTCAACATAATCTAAACCAAAGAAAAATACAAATGAGGTATTTTAGGGAGTTAGAAAAGTTGAAATAAAGTTTACATATAAACAGAAATATATAAGAATAGCTATTAGACAATGAAAGGGAGAAAGGAATCAGCAAAGATCCCAACTGTGCCATACACTACAATGTGCTTTCTGTAAACCCTCTACAATCAAAAAATACAACACGGACACAAAAACACAACAGATCATTGGAGCAGAAGAGGAAGTCCAAAGTAAGGCCTGTATAAAAGATAAAAGGGAAGTATACTACATAGAGCAAATTCATCTTACTTTAATAATAAAATCCAAAGTCAGATATAGGTGTTAATGCTGAAATTTCAGAGAAGCAAAGCAGCCAGCCACTAATTCTTAACTCCCCTGAATTCTCCGACCAAAGGGAAATCCTGTCCCTATGAATCATCAAGCTGAATGGTCTGAGCTCCTGTATTCTCCCACCTTATGTCCCTTTCTCCACCTAACCATATCACTCCAGTCTCCACCTCCCTAGTGGTGGAATTAAACGCATGTGATCCTAAGTGCTGGAATCAGAGGTGTTTTCTCTCTTTCTCTTTTAGACTGATTCGATCTCATGTAGCCCAGGGTAGTCTTGAATTTACACAGATAGTCTTTCTCTGTCTTCAAAGTGCTGGGATTAAAAATGTGTACCACCACTGCCTGGTCTCTGTGGCTAACTCTGCACTCTTATCTTCAGGTAAGTTTTTTTTTTTTTTTTTTTTTTTTTTGTTTTGTTTTTTTTTTGTTTTTGTTTTTTTTTTTGTTACAGCACAAACAAAATATCACCACAGCACTATATGATGAAGGTGGCATCTCAAACACCTGAGATAAATGTTAATACTGATGCTTGGTCACCACGAGAAGAATTACACAAAATAGATTAGGAATTCAAATTTTGAAAAAATGAAAACATAAAATCCCATTTCCCCCAATTACTTTTCTTTCTCAAAATCATGTAATTCTTTTAAAGACCCACTGAGTCAATTTAATACTTCTTACATTTGTATGGGTTAGAATTATCTACTAGATTGTTAGTAGCCTCTCAGGAACTTAATTACTAAAGAATAGTGACAGTCTTCTCCTGCAGTCATCATTTGCCAGTAGCTCCTCAGATGATGGGGGAGCTTCATGAGTCCCTTCTTATTGATGCTGAGATTTGGGCTTCCCTGAGCTTGTGTAGACCCCCCCAGGGGCAGTCTCAATCATTGAGCTCATGTGTGAAACAGTGCTGCCATGTCTAGCAAGTACAATTTCATTACAGACATACTCCTTCTGGCTTGTGGGTAAAAGCAGTGTGTTAGTGAATCCCTTATAAAGCTGGTGACTCCATAGCCTCTCCTTCTCTGTACATTGATTAACTGTGGATCTCTGTATTAATCTCCATTGGCTCCAAAAAAAAAAGCTTCAGATAAATAAAAGATGAAAATTCAATTTTCTTTGAAACTTGTAAAGGACAGCTAGCAATGACTCAAAATTCAGAAGTACAGAGTAATGTTGACTAAATAAAGCTAAATCTATTTGCTTGAGTAAGAAATCATAGACAAGGCCAAATGCAAACCTCAAGAAAGGAGTTTCAGAAGATGTCACAAAGAAAGGGTCAATACCGCAAATAGACAGAGAACTCCAAATAATCAAAGAACTCTTAAAAGGTCAACAACACTCTAATTATAAAGAGAACTCCTAGAGTTAGGGGAGTATGATTCAAAGCCTAACATACACAAAATGGAAAGTACATAAACAGCTCCCACATGTTGTTAAAAATGCAGAAAATCTCTCAAATGTACAGAAACATCAAAATACTTAAGGAAACCACAGTCTACAAGTCACAGGAGATGCTGAAGAGGTGAGCGCAGGAGGAACACAAACATAGCAAGCCGGAACAAAATAGTGAGTCATTCCTGTCATCACAAAAACAAAGTTTTAGAAAGACATTCTTTTTTGAAGAGTGGAGGCTCCACACCCTCATCTATTTTATACAGGGATGCGATTTGTACAGTTTTAGAGCAAAGAAAAAAGAAACATAGCTTTTTTATATATATATATATATAATGAAATGAACAAAGAGTTCCCATTTCAATTCAGAAGTCCTACTTCTAGGAACTTATATTGAAAATGCACTCTCAACATACAAAATTACATACACATAAGGTTGTAAGTTAAAGAACCAAATATATTTGCAAACTGTCAAAAAAAAGTCTAGCTGCCCATATAAATGATTAAAATTTTGACATATCAACCCAAAGAAGTGTAAAAAATATAGGGAGGAAATTGAATTAGTATGATTCTTAGATAAAACACTGTTTATTTTTTAAATGAATGATAAAAATCAGTAATATAATACCTTTCATGAAACAAGAAGCCATAAACAAGCATGTTATTTACTTATTTGAACATATGATTAAATACCACGATAAACCAAAATCTATAGTTATTATTCAAGTAAGAATAATGATATGGGGTTCTTGGGATGAGGAGAAATTGTCAATTGTTTGAAATTGTATTTTCCCATTACTCCTATTCTTAAAATCATAATAACATTTCAACATAAGCTTCATATAAGACCCCTAAAATAAATCAGAATTCTGTACTAAAGATAAGAATATCAATATGGAACTGTGCTATCTAATTTAAACATATACTTGATAGATATATGGTAGGTAGATAGGTAGGTAGATAGGTGATAGATAATATATATAGTGATGATAGATAAATTATAAATAAATGAACAATAGGTAGAAAGAATGTTAGGAGGATAAATAGATAAGTTCATATATTGCATATATAAATGATAGAGAGATGATGGTAGATTGAAAGAAACACTCATACATGCAAATATGGATGGCAGATGATGGATGATGAAGAGATTGTTTATATGTAAATAATTGATAATATCTATATAATTATCTTAGTTTGTGCTCTGTTGCTGTGATGAACAACAAAAACAATTTGGGGGATTTAGAGAGAAGAAATGGATGGGAGAAATGTAATTAAATTACACTATCAAAACAAAACCCCAAAAATATATGTGTGCATCTGTTGATATTGTATTGTTACTATTGATAAATATTTTATAATGGAAAAGAAAACTTGAGGAGAAAAGCACGTATGTCAGCTTGCAGGCACATCCAACACTGAGGGAAGCCAAAGCAAGCACTCAAGGGAGAAACCAGAACCATAAACTGAAGCAGAGACTAATGGGGTCCTTCAGGTACCAGCTCCTTAGACTCCTTCAAGGTTCATCAAGATGCTACAGCCATGGAGCGAATTAACTGAAAAAGGTCTGAGGGAGAAGTGAACTCTACACTATGTACTTTCCAGCATCCGTTTCTTTATTATTCTCTCTCCACTCTAATAATCCTGTCCTATTTCTAATTCCTCTTAGCTTCTTCTTCCCTAGTCCAGTCTCTCAGAATCTCTCTTTACCCAGAGGCTCCAAGTAAATAAAAAGAGTTACAAGAATAGTTCTCATTGGTCAGAAGTACATTCCTAGGCTAAGCGATGAGGTCAGAGCTGCTGCTATGGTAACATAAGGTCCTAAGGCCATAAGACCATAGGAGCAAAACCACAACCAGACTGAGCTGGGGAGGAGGTGCAGTGCCCGAAGACAACTTTGAGAAACAGACCCATTGTTAGCAGACGAGCAAGAGAAGAATTGGCATGCTTTTCTTTGATAGCTATAAGGTTTCAAATTTATGATCTATTTACAAAAGCCTTTAGTCTAGTTTGTACTTGCTCTGAAGTGAAAGTGAGCTAACTTTGTGCAGTTCATCTGAGTAAGAGAGCAGGGCAGGCTGTTTAGTGTCCACAGGCCTGGTGGGACAAATAGATCCAGTTATGAAACATGCCCCAGTATATGTTCTACATGTCGAAACAATATAACTAAATGAAAAGTCATAGTCTGAGAAATGACAGATATACATGCCCAATGATTGATTCATACACTGCTGGGGTTTATGGGATGAATCCCACCATAGGAAGGGAGCACCATGTCTTCACAGGGAATTTACAGTAAGGACAGTGAGTATTCAAAGCACAAATATTCCTACCACTCTTCGTGTGGGTCTCCTTCATCAGAATGTGTGATCCATGTGGGTTAACTTCAAGATTTGCCAGCTGAGTTCTCATTGCACAATCCTATGCAATGTGGCAAGAGACCATGGGGGAATAGAGCTCCCTGCTTGATCTTCATGGCTTGTTCTGCTTGCTCTTTTTATACAACCAAGACAACCTTCCTAGGGGTGGCACTGTTCAGAGTGGGCAGAATTCTCCCAAGTTAATCACTGGTTTTTGTTTTGTTTTTTAAGTGCTCTGCAGACAGGCCCATAGGGCAATTTGATGGAAATTTCTCATCTGAAGTTCTCTTCCTAGGTAACTGTAGTATCTATCAAGTTGACAGCACAATAATAGATAGATAAATGATAGGTGGACAAATGGATGAGTGAAAATGGATAGAAGTGATTGATTGAGTGACAGATGATGGATATATAATCATCCAAACCACAAAACATACACCAAGAGACCAACAGCCTAAACAGACCTATAACAAACAAGGAGACAGAAATAGTAATTAAAAGTCCCTGGGCCCTGCTCCAAATGATAAGACAGACTTTAAGACTCCCCATGGAGGTCCTCACCCTCCTTGGGGAGCTGAAAGAGAATTGGAGGGGGCTTGGTGGGGGGAACAGGGGAGAACAGGAGGCTTTGGGAACTGGGATTGATATGTAAAACAAACTTGTTTCTAATTTAAATAAAAAACTATAAACAAGTTCCACCTAAATATTTTCTAGGCCCTGTTCACAGCAGAATTCTAGCATGGTTTTTGAGTAACATTTTTCAGTTAATGGAGGTCGCAATCAGTAGATATGTGGTTGATTACAGGGTTAAGAGAGGAATAGTCACAAGAGCATGGAGCATTCTGTGGCACTAGAGATCAGAAAACAGCCAGAAATACATAGGGGGTTCTGGAAAGATAGAGTTGGCAATGTTGTATAACTTCATCACAAAATCTTGACAGCAACAATTTGTTGTTTTTCTGTTTGTCTTTTTTGAGACATGGTTTATCTGTGTAGCCCTGGCTTTCCTAGAACTTGCTCTGTACACCATTCTGACCTTGAACTCACAGAGATCTGCTGTCCTTTTCATTCAAGTGTTGGGATGAAAGGTGCATGCTATGTGCTGATATTTTATTTGTGGTTTAACAAATAAAACTTGCCTGAAGATCAGAGTGTGGAGTAGCCACACTAGTTGCCATAGATGCAAGGCAGCGGTGGTACATACCTTTAAACCCAGTTCAGTGAAGGCAGAGACAGGAGGATCCCTATCATTCAAAGCCACCCCGGGCTACATGAGGTTGATCCAAGCTAAAAAAGAATCAGAGTCAGGCAGTGGTCGCTCACACCTTTAATCTCAGTACTTAGGAGCCATACATCTCCAAACTAGGGAGGTAGAGACAGGAGTAATAAAGCAGGACAGAGAGGAATATAAGATATAAGGATACAGGAATTCATTGCATTCAGTCTGATGTTTTGTAGAAATGGTTTTCAGTTGAGCATTCATGGGGACAGGATTACCCCTTTGGTTTGAGGATTCAATAGAAGTAAAAGGCCTCATGGCTGGTTCCTTTTCTTCTCTGACCTTTCAGCATTTACCCTGATATCTGACTCTGGGTTTTAATTATGAAGACTATTAGTATTCCAGTATCTGTCCTGGCCTGCCCTTGGGGTTCTGATAGGATACACCCTCAGCTGCAGCCACTAAGAGCACCACCTGTGCTCATTCACTCCCTTCCCTTTTAAAGGGTCCTGACCACCTCCCATCTTTCTCTAGTTTTCTCTTTTTCTATCTGATCCTTTCTCATTCTCTCTGTGTCCCCCATCCCTCTTTTCTTTTCTGCTGTTCCTGTCCCCAGAGTCAGGTATCCCAGCCCCCCTCCCTGCTTCTCTCATTACCTTTCTCCTAATTCCAAAAAAAAAAAAAAAACCCTCCAGGTGAGCTCTGTTGCTTTACCTCTCACACCAGTTCAATTAAAAAAAAAAAAAAAAAAAAAAAAAAAAAAAAAAAAAAACCTATTCGAATATGTGCTACATTTGATTTGTTGCCCAACATGGGTCACAAATTCATTGAAAAAAAAAAAAAAAGCTGCTTTCCTGTGGCTTTTTCGCCACTAACACAGGCCTGAGCTGTGCAGGGCTCCCACCAGAGTCACCGCCCAGCTTGTTAGGTTCTTGTCTCTTTTCTCCTAAGCCTTCTTTTGCACAATCCCATGTGTTTTTCAGACAGCCACCTCCCTTTCTCCAGTGAATTGTGAGGTTTCCCTCTTAGACCCCTTCTCCTCTGGCTGCTACTCTCCGCTCATGACTACATGCTAGCAGCTGCAGGTGTCCTCAGCCAGGCGGCTCACTACCTGTGTTCTCTAAGCATATATGCTGTGCAGCTTTAAACTCCACTGTCTTTGTCAGAGGACTTGGCATGAGAGAGAAACAGAGAGAGACAGAGACAGACAGACAGACAGAGACATTTTCCCTACCTTAAAAAAAATGGGAAACACTATGTCAATGGAGGCGTTTAGGTCTCTGTATGATAAGATGCTGGTCAGTTTGAAAATGGAAAATGAGATGACAGGATAACTAATTTAAATGGGACTTATATGATGTCAATTATAAAAATGATCAGTTTTATCATTTTTGTTTTTTTCACTAAAACGTTGGTTGTAGTGACATCTTGTTTCACCAATAGCCTTGAGATAATGGCCTTAGGGTTTGGTTTCAGTGATCAGATCTGATCTCTTGTAAGGAAGAGGAGGGGCCTCTCTCACACTCTCTCTTGGGTGTGGTCTGAGCATCCTGCATAGCAAACCCTTCACCTCCAGGAGCAGAGGACCTCATTGGTTATTTATCTTCATTGTGTGAGTGCTACCAAAATAAATACTTATTATTCTTTATTTGGACATTCTTGGGCTTCCTTTAACCTTCCATCAGTTGGCTAATATGAGTGCTAACATACAAGTTTTAGAAAAACTTAATAAAACATATCATAGAGCTATTCCAACCCAAACAGAAGAATTTGGAGAAACAATTTCAGCATGGTATTATAAAATTAGAGAGGAGCAGCCTAAAGTTCTCAAACAACCAGGTTTAATATATCCAATTATCTTACAGGAACTGCCAAATAACAGATATCCCCAAGGCTGTTTAAGTGCTCTCTGGAATCCCGTGGAAATGTTATATTTAAGGAGATTCAAGGAAGCAATAGTCTTATATGGCATGTGTAGGTGGAAGTTTCTGTCTGCCTGGTCCTGTCACACTTTAGCCCCAAATAAACACACACACACAAATGTATACTAAGTATAAACTGTCCAATGGCCTAGGCTTCTTACTTAGCTCTCTCTCTCTCTCTCTCTCTCTCTCTCTCTCTAAAATTTTAGCCCATTTCTATTAAACTATATATTGCCACAAGGATGTGGCTTATCCATAATCTAGCACGTTGCTCCTGAGGAAGCTACATAACTTCTTTCTTGAGGCTTCTCTCTATCTCCTCAAAATTCTCCTCATATGATAGTCCCACCCATACTTCCTGCCTGGCTACTGGCAAATCAGTGCTTTATTAATCAACCCATGAGAAAAACATATATGCAGAAGGACATTCCCTCATGAGGAATGCATTCACCTTTTGTGAAGATGTTAAACTCCCAGTCAATTTGTAATAGAGACTGGAGAGATTTTGTTATAGAAGTCTTGGGCCCTGTTTCTCAATTACAATGGAAAACCTGGTGAAAAGATGAGACTAAGATGATTGAACAACAAAGTAGGGCTAGAGGTATGGAAATCTCCCAAGAACAACTTCTTGGAGAGGGAGAGTTTGCTGATATACAAAGGCAATCTCTATATGATGACCAGCATGAATTTATGCTGCTTAGCAGCTCTGGATGCTTGGGACAGAATTGGAGAAGTAGGAAAGAACAGTGAATCATTTAATACAGGTATACAGAGCCTAAAGGAAGCCTTCACAGGTTTCTTACAAAGACTGACTACAGCAGTAAATAGAGTGATACTAGATTTAGAAGCCAAACAAATAATAATTGAATATCTGTCCTTTGAAAATGGTAATGCACAGCGTAAAAGGGTAATTAGGCCGCTAAAGGCAAGACCAGCATCCTTAGAAGATTGGATCCAAGATACAATCCATATTGAATCTCATGACCATGATGATGCATGGATAGAAGAGGTGACTTTCAGAGGTTTGAAGAAAAATTGAAATGTCAAATGTTTCAATTGTGGTAAACAAGGTCAATCAAAAAGGGATTGTAGGCAGAGTATTCCAAGAAATTAGGTTTTAAAAGCATAAATCAAACAGAAAAACCCTCCCATCTGGATTTTGCAGAAGGTATGGCAAAGGTAGGCATTGGACAAATGAATGTTAGGAAATGCCCTGAGGGACATCTAGAAGGCCCACCCCATGCCAAATTTATTTCAGTCATTTTCTTTAACAATGAAGGAAACTCCTTCCCAGAGCAACTAAAGAACCTAATACCTATTATTAAAAAAAAAATCAGGAGAAACTATAAAGCAGATATTTTAGGAAATTTCTACAAATGAATAAAGACCAAAATTAAAAAATACAAGTGACTTTTTCATTGAAGGTCTTGTAGACATAGGTGCAAATGTATTAATAATTGCACCAGAATCTTGGCATCAAAATTGACCTCTTCAGGAGGTAAATGTTCAGCTTTTAAGGTTGGAACATTATCTCTAATAAAACATAATGCGATGTGGGTTGAATGTGTAGGGCCAGAAGAATGAAGAGGAAAATTAAAGCCATAAGTATTAATATGGCAATGAATTTATGGGGACATGATTTGCTACACCAATGCAATATTCAGAATAACTTTTCCTCCAATCTTAGAAACAACCATAAATTAATGTAGATGGTATTATAAAGAATAGCCATCAGCCATTCATGTTGTAAAAGAACAGTGCACAAAATCTGCTAATCTTTCAAAAAAATACAGCCCTACATTTAAAATGGTTGATGGACAAATCTGTATGGGGTAAGCAATGGCCTTTAATAACAGAGAAATTATAAGCCTTAGAATAACTGTTTTACATACTCAGCATATTGAAGAATAAACTTCTCCAGTTTTTACAAAGAAATATGGAAATGGAGAAGGTAACAGATTAAGGCACTGTTAATAAAGTGATGCAGGCTGAGTGTTGGTGGCACACTCCTTTAATCCCAGAACTAGGGAGGCAGAGGCAGTCAGATCTTTGTGAGTTCCAGACCAGTCTAATCTAAGAGTGAGTTTCAGGGCAGGATCCAAAGCAATACAGAGAAACCCTGTCTTGAAAAATAAGTAAATGAATAAATAAATAAAATGTAGTGATTCAGCCAATGGGCTTTCTCTGGTCCAGAATTCCTCTGCCTTTTCTATTACCTTTTCTATTGCCCTCTTACAGTTATTGATTTAAAAGATTTTTTTCTCTACACATTTACAAGAAAAATGCACAGAAAAAATTTGCTTTGATTGTGTCTACTTATAATAATTCTTAGCCTGCTAAGAGATATAAATGGAAGGTTATCCCATAAAGAATATCCCCACCCTGTGCCAATATTTTGTATGACAGCTGTTGAAAATGATTCATAAGCAATTTCCTCCATCTATAATTTACTATTACATGGATGACATCTTACTAGCTGATTCAAATGTAGATACTTTAGAATTAATATTTGAAGAAGTAAAGAAAAATTTGCCTCATTGGGGATTACAAATAGCTTCTGAAAAAATACAATGAGGAGAATCTATTAATTATTTAGGGTATAAAATAGGTCTACAGAAAGTTAGACCCCAAAAAGGTGCAATTAGCAGAAATCAATTCCTGACTTTCACTAATTGCTATGGCCCACTATTGGGGTATACTGTGATGAACTGAGTAAATTCTTCTTTTCAAAACCTTAGATAGTGACAAGGATTTCAATATTCCAAGAGAATTATCAGCTGAAACTGGAGAGAATTAGCTTTGGTAGAAAACTATTCCAAGAGAATTATCAGCTGAAACTGGAGAGAATTAGCTTTGGTAGAAAACTAATTACAGGGTGAACGCGTGGATAATCTGGATCCAAAGCTTGACTGACTTCTGGTTATTTTACCCTCTAAGCATTCTCCTACAGGAACATTAATGCATGTGGAAAATATTATCTTAGAAACAATCTTTTTATCACATAAACAAAATAACAAATTAAAAACTTATGTGGAAAAGGTCTCTTAATTTATTCTAAAAGGAAAATTGAGACTGTCTATTAGCAAAAATGGACCCAGCAGAAATTGCATGTAGTACCTTTCACTAATGATGAAACTAAAAAATTATGGGCAAATTATGAGCCTTGGAAAAGAACTCCCAGTAGTTTTTTTAGGAGAGAATAATAACAAATATCCCAAAAGGAAGAGAATTCAAATTATGAAGAGAACTAACTGGCTTGTTCCTCCCATTATATGGGGAACACCAATATCTGGAATCCTTACATTCTCTATGGATGCAAATAAATCAGAAAAGGCAGATTACAAATCAGAAAGTTAAAGTAAAGTGCCTCAAGGCCTTATTATTCTGTCCAAAAGTCAGAATTATAAGTTATTATTATGGTATGAATGGGGACTTTACAGAACCACTTAACATAGTTACTGATTCACAATATGCAGAAAAAATTGTTTTGCATATTGAAACTGCTGAATTTATACCAGATGATACAGAATTGACTTTATTATTTATTCAGTTGTAGAAATAATCAGGAATAGGAATCGTGTGTGTGTGTGTGTGTGTGTGTGTGTGTGTGTGTGTGTGTATATATATATATATATATATATATATATATATATATATATATATATATATATATCACATCTGATCCTATAGGTCTGCAAGATCCTCTTGCATGAGATAATAATGAAATTGACCAACTATTGATAGGAAATGTTCTGGAGGCCTCAGGATTTCATTAAAAAAACATCATGACAATAGCAAAGGTTGGAAAAAAAGATTTTTCTATCACATGGCAACAAACCAAGGAAATTATAAGGAAATGCATTACATATTCTTTATAAAACCAAATTCCACTACCAGAAGGAAGTAGCCCAAATGGTACTCAAAAGAATGAAATCTAACAGATGGGTGTTTCGTTTTTGTGGAATTTGGAAAATTAGCATATGTACACCACACTATTGATACCTATTCAGGATTTCGATGGGCAACTACTTTGAGTTCTGAAAAGGCTGAACCTATAATCGCATATTGTTAGAAGTTATGAGAAAGGAATGACAGCTATGGAGAGACATTGGATAACAGAAAAAACTATGGGATTAAATCAGTTTATATACTTTAAAGACCTCAGAATGGAAAGCAGGATATGTGTCACATTGGGGAAGGCATTTTCCTTTTGTTTCCACAGGAGAAGAAAAGCTATGGATTATCATAAAAATTGGTAAAGATTAGGTTTGAACTGAAAGATTTTAGTTTGCAGAGCAAGGATGTAGGAAAGAGGCAGGAGAATAATTCTTGCAATCAGAATATAGAAGATCACAAAGAGTGGATGTTGACATGGGTGGAAAGATCAGAAATTATGAGAACAAGAAAGGTTACTATGGTGATGGGGCTAGTGGTTATATGCTAGACTGATCTTGTTAAATAGGGCTAGATACTGAATCATCAAACCTTTGTGGAATAACTGAAGGCTCTACATGTACAGCCAAGAGAAAGCCAAAGTGTGAAAGACTTTAGATTGCAAAGAAAAAAAAAAAAAGGATAAGAAGTTTCTCACAGGTCTTGGCCCACAACAAGGAAACAGGCCCCCAACCCTGGTACAAATGATTCCAGATGAACAGCCCTGTCTGGATCACACCTGGGCAATGGACAGTCTGGGGACTTTCCAAGGTACATTCTGTGGTTTTTCCTTTATCCTTTGAAGAAAAATAGGTCACACCTGGGTAATATCTCAAACATGAGATCATACTTTGTAATCAATCTCCTTGTGCCCCATGCATGTATGCTGATTTGCGGTCTTCTCTATAAAAAGAACCTGAACCCTTTGGGGTGTGTGCAGCTTTCCCCAAGAATGCTGACACCCGAGTGCGCACTCATTCACAAAACAACTCTTGCTTGTTGCATCTCCTGGTTTTGGTGTTTATGTTGTGGGGTCTCCCATTGGCCCATCAGGACCCCAGAATTAGGGTCTTATATTTGGTGAGCCAGCGTCCTCATGTGGCAGAGGCTGGGGCAAAGTAGGGACCTGGGCTGGAGGAGGAGGCTTCCATTGAGCCTCCTTAAATTAGAGCAGTGGTCGCTTAGGGAATCATGGAGGCACGGCGGGGAGTGAGGACCCTAGCTGCCACTACCACCCACCGGACTCTGTCCCCTCACCGGGCTCCCCCAGGGCGACACCAGGAGCTGCCCAGCATTAAAGAAAAGCAGAAGATAAGAAAGTTAATATCTATACTGATAGCCAGTATGCTTTTGCTACCGCACATGTACATGGGGAAATTTACAGAAGGAGGGGACTACTGACTTCCGGAGAAAGGGAGATAAAAAACAAAACAGAAGTACTGAATTTGCTACAAGCCCCATTCCTGCCTAAGAGACTGAGTATTATGCATTGTGGGGGTCATCGATGGGACAATCCCATTGCCAAGGGGAACCACCTAGTGGTTGAGACTGCTAAGAAAGCAGCTCTCAGACCTCAGATCCTGCCTTTGCAGACTGAGGAACCTGAATGACCCGCCAAACAGCCTCAGTTCCAGTACTCAGCTGAAGACCTAGCCATCCTGAGCAATATAGGTGCAAAATATGACTCGAAAACCCAGGAATGGAGATTTCAGAGGGAGGCTAAACTTTGGGGACTGTCTTGCACAAATTGACTCATTTGAGTAAGAAAAAACCTGGCCACCTTGTTAGCCAGAGAGGAACTCTTTTTTCATATACCCCTTATAGGCTCCCTCATACAGCAAGTTGTCAGCAATTATGTCCCGTGCACCAAGGTCAACACAGGGAGACTAAAACTACCGGAGGGTGTCAGAGCTCGAGGCCATGGCCCTGACATATATTGGGAAGTTGACTTTACAGAGATCAAGCCTGGCATGTATGGTAACAGATATATGCTAGTTTTTATAGACATATTTTCAGGATGGGTTGAAGCTTTCCCCACCAAGAGAGAAATGGCTCAAATAGCAGTCAAGAAGAAAATTTCCCCGGTTCAGCCTGCCTAAGGTAATAGGGTCGAACAATGGGCCCTCTTTTGTCTCCCAGGTAAGTCAGCTGGTGGCCAAATTACTGTGGCTTGATTGGAAATTACATTGTGCCTATAGATCCCAGAGTTCAGGAAAAATAGAGAGAATAACAAAACAATCAAAGAGACCCTAACAAAATTTAGCGCTGGAAACTGGCACTAAGGACTGGGTTCAACTCCTACCAATGGGTCTCTATAGAACAAGGAATACCCCGGGTCCCTATGGACTCACACCATTTGAAATCCTATATGGGGGACCACCTCCAGCCATTACATTTTTTGATTCTGATATATCTGCTTATGCCAATATCCGAACCCTACAGGCACACTTGTAAGTGCTGCAAGCAGTTCAGGAACAGATTTGGAGGCCCTTCGATGTGGTCTATTAAAAAAAAAAAAAATGGACCACCGGCCAAGTCTCACCCCTTCCAGATCGGGGATAGGGTCTATGTGCAGAGACACCAATCCAAGACATCGGAGCCTCGCTGAAAGGGACCTTACACCATGCTCCTTACCTGAAGATCTCCTTTGGATTACAATCTGCTCAGGACAGTTTTGAGGTGATGAGCTGAGATGACCCAGCTTCACAGACTACCGTAGCTATGATTGAGACAACTCCTGCACTTTCCAATTACACAGAGATAGGTCATCTTCAAACACTTCATAGATCTACAGAATAATGTATTAATAACACACAGTTCTTCTTATGATAATGAGACATGTCTATTCCTGACAATGCCATTATACATCAGAAAAGGTGATCATTGAGGAAGCTCCACATAGAGTTTACTTTTTTGCAGCAAAATTAGCCACTAGGCAAGAAAGTACTCTTGCCTCAACTGCTGACAGTACGCTGTCCAAATTGGACAAAGAAGACACAGAACTCAAGAAACTACCAAATCTTGCCATGAAAAGGTGGACTGTCCTTCAAAAATCCTGTTTCATAGAAAGTCTGTCAAATATTCTGGGTGTGTAGGCCAAAGATGGATGTCCCATTATTACAGATGAATTTTATATGACTGTCCAGGTACCCAAATGTTTCTGTCCTGTCTCACATGTTTTAAATATCGCTTGCTTGTACTTCCTGCTTACTCAGTTAATAGTATATTCTTCTTGAGAGTTGAGGACTCTAGTTTTCCTTATTTATAAGACTCAGCAAAGAAATTCAATAAAGAGTTATATAGTGTACAGGGCTGAAAGATATTAAAAGATAGTTTTGGTAATGAAAGTTAGAATAGAAGGTGAATTAGATACAACCTTTTGGACTCAGAAAGATAGGATAGATAATGAAGTATTTTTTTCTGAATTTGTCAAATGCTAATAGAATAGACATTGTTAATATAAATATTGCCTATATGTTGTATATAACTGTTATCATTATTGTATTTAGTTTATTTAAATATTTGTTATAACCTTTTTTATTTTAGACCAATGAAGGGAGATATGATGCTATTTTGTTTATGCTTTAACAAGTAAAACTTGCCTAAAAATCAGAATTTGGAGGCAGCCACACTAGTTAGCCATAGATGCCAGGCAGTGGTAGCACACACCTTTAATCCCAGTACTCTGGAGGCAGAGACAGGTGGAGCTCTGTGATTTCAATGCCACCCTGGGCTACACGAGATTGATCTAGTCTGAAAGAGAAACAAAGCCAGGTGGTGGTCGCTCACACCTTTAATCTCAGTATTTGAGAGTCACACATCTTTAATTGCATCACTAGGGAGGTGGAGACAGGAGTAAAATGGACGGATCAAGAGAGGAATATAAAGTGGGAGAAGACAGTATTTCATTGCATTCAGTCTAAGGTTTGATAGACATGGTATTCAGTCTGAGGATTCATAGGGACAGGATTGCCACTTTTATCAGAAGATACAGTAGAGGTAAAAGGTCTCTCTTGTGGTTAGCTCTTTTTCTTCTCTGACCTTTCAGCATTTACCCTGATATCTGACTCTGGTTTTTATTAAAACCAATTAGTCTGGGTGCTACACACTACGAATGGATGCAACAGTATTAGATTTTTAACTTATAGAATAAAATAAATTTTATAAGTCAACAAACAAAAGAATAAATATTCAGAAAAATGAAAAGTATTATCCATATAATAGAATACTAGTTAATATAGTAGAGAATACATATCATATCAATACTGAAGATAAGATTAATTGGATACTGAATTTGTATTACGCCACTCAATTAGTGGCATAAGTTTAAATGGAAATAGTTATTCAGCCTCAGAAAAAATTAACTCTACAAGTGAAGATATTCTGTCTGACGATTATTAAAGTTGACATTACCAGTAATGAGTCATGTCAATAACATGAAGTCCTTGATAGGACATAATTTATACTACAAGCTATTTCTGTTATATTCTTGACAAAAATGCATAAATTCATTACAATCATGAAAAAACATCAAACTCAACTTGATGGACATTTAGAAAAATAATTTGTGAGTTCTCTTCAAATGAAACCAGATTTTAAGGGATAAAGAAACCCAAAGCTATTCATATTTTAGAGTTGAGAAGTAAATACAATTAAGGTACTTAACTGATGCAGAAAAACAAGACACTGAATGGTGACATGTAAATAAAGTTTTGAGTTTAATTTGTATATCAATATTACTTTCTTGGGTTGTATATGTATTATGTGATAAGTATTATGTGATACATCATTATGAGAAGCAGTTAGGTGTTCAGTCCCAGTCTATGTCCATAAGTCTATGTACTTAAATAAGCATAAATTCGTATCTAGAATCCAAGTTCTTCTCATAACCTTCACTTACCTTAAGCCATCTTTCTGGGGTCTCTAATCTCCTCCAAGGTAATTTCTTGGAAATCTTCTATGGAAAAATATCAGCCATGTTGCTTCATTTCTTTCTTTAAAATTCTCCAGTAGCTCTTTCTGCCATGGAAGAAAATCAAAATCCTATCAAAGGTTCCATTCCACAGACTAAAGCCATTTCCTATGTTTCTTCGTTTAAGGACCTGTTATCCCTGTGGCCATACCATAATCTCCAGGTCTCGCATTAGAACACTCCATGTTCAGAGCACTTCTACTCTTGCCCCTGTATAGCATCACTTTTACTGGAATATACCAGGCTGACAATATTCAATGTTATGCGAGTGTCTCAGCCCAGCAGGTCCCACCACCCTTGAGCCTCAAATAAACACACAGATGCTATATTAGTTAGAAAACTGTGGCCAATGACTAAGGCTTATTATTTACTAGCTCTGTGTAAATTATTAACCCGTTTCTATTAATATAAGTATTTCTATGTGGTCTTTTCTTACCGGAGAAGGGTCTGGACCTGCAACTCCTTTGCCAGCTCTGGCTACACTTCCCAGAATTCTCCTTTTTGGGTAGGGTAGCCCCGCCTCTCCTTCCTGACCTTGCCACTAGCCAAATAGTGTTTTATTCATCAACCAATAAGAGAAACAGATTTACAAAAGGACCACCCCATCAATTCAACACTGACACCTGCATCCCATCTTCCAACTTTAGCCTTTCCTTCAGGACTATAAAAATGCTCACCTTCTAACATATGAGCTGTATTATTCACTGGTTTTTTTATGTTTCTCTTTCCTCCTCCACTGATGAGCCCCTCCTTTTAATTTTAGTTCCTTAAGAGAAGATATTTAAACTTATTTTCATTAATGAACCTATTAACATGAAGGTATTTGGTATAAATGACTTGAAGTCTTTTTTAATGTTTATTTTAATTAAAAGCAATCTTATTTTATATACCAATCCCAGTTCCCTCTCCCTCCAGCCCTTCCATTCCCCCACCAACCCTTCCCATCACACTCCATATCCAGTCCCCAGGAAGAGTAAGGCCTCCAATGGGGGAATCAACAAGTCTGTCACATTATTTGGGGCAGGACCTAGGCCCTCCCCCTTTATCTAGGCTGAAAGAGTATCCTTCCATGGGGAGTAGACTCCCAAAGCGTATTCATACACTAGGGATAAATACTGGTTCCACTGCCAGAGGCCCCATGGACTGTCCAGCCCCCCCCCACTGACACCCACATTCAGGGTCCCTGGTTAGGTCCTATGCTGGTTCCCCACCTGTCAGACTGGGGTCCATGAGCTCCCACTGCTCAGGTGAACTGTTTCTGTGGATTTCCCCAGCATGGTCTTGACCCCTTTGCTCGTTACTCCTTCCTCTCTAAAGCTGGATTTTAGGAGTTCAGCTCAGTGCTTAGCTGTGAGTCTCAGCTTCTGTGTTCATCAGCTACTGGGTAAAGGCTCTATGATGGCTTTTAAGGTAGTTATCAATCTCATTATAGAGGAAGGGCATTTAAGGTAGCCTCTCCAATTGAAATATTTAATAATTATTCCACTCGTACTATGAAAAGAAACGTGATATTTATGGTTTAGGATAACTATCAGCTATATCTTTGCAAAGTGATTATGCACATCTGAGAGTGAGGTGTGTTTTCCTTTATTTCTTTTTCATAAAAGTGGGAGAACGTTCCAACAGCATTTTACCAGCAATTATTATGGGCTTCTGGGAAATGTTTTGATAACCTATTAAATCAGCTCTGTGTTGAGCTCAGCTGAACTGATCAGTAAACTCAATTAAACTAAAGTTGAGTAAAAATGAATAAGTCAGGGCATGAACACCAACTTAATGTTTGATTGTTTTTTTTTTAATTGAGAGTATAGGTCATAGGCATTTTTTTTCATAAATGTATTTCACAAGTTTATATTTACATTATACCAGTGCCACAAGTCATTGTTTATTTCAGGTTCATTTATTTTTGAGAATAAGATCCCAACACAGTTACTATTCCCAAAAGATTCACAAAGGTCATTCAAGAATGGGTTTTTAATTAGACTTAGAGTTTCAAAGCAAACAAATTTCCATTAGAGGTGGCCACACTTTTGCAGCTGTATAAGCCAAAGTATCTAACAAGTGTCAAGTGTCTCTACCTTTAAGAAAAATGTTGCTTGTCTGCTTGCTTTTGAATGCAATTCCTCTTTGTTTTTTGTTTGTTTGTTTTGTTGTTGTTGTTTGTTGTTGTTTTGGTTTTTTAATGCAAAAGAAAAAATGGGTATTGGCAATATTATCAGCTGACACTCTTTTTCCTGGCCTGCTGCAGAGCTTTTAATCAGCCTTTTGTTTTGTTTTCTCTTCCTGGTCGGTTGCCCCCTTTAACCTTATCAAAACAGTTAAATTTCTTCAAACTGTCACCAAAAGCCATGTCAGCATCTTAAACACAGTCACAGCTGACATGGTTCAACAAAGCCAAATTGATCTTTCACCCCTGAGGGCACTCCACACAGTGTGCCAGGCTTAGCCACCCAGAACTCGATGTCAAGTTCAACCCCCTCATCTCTCCATGGGGAAGCAAGCCACGTGGCTCCACAGCAGCATTTAACAGCATTTCGCCTTCTGAGTATTAATACCTTGCCTCTTCTATGGACCTGACAGTTAACTAAAGGGTGAAGTTTGAGAACAGATGCTGAGAGAAACAGAAGGAAATCCAGTGAGTTGCATGCCTTGTAGTTTAAATGATAACCCCGGGAAGAGATATTCAAATAGTATGCAGTCATTCCTGAAAATCTGTGGTTTCTTCACCCATGGATTCAGCTTACCTTAGTTTTGAAACATTCATCCAAAAAATACATCTATAGTGAATATATAATTTCCCCAAATATTATAACAACTTTGACATAAAATTTACATGGTAGTAGGCATTTTAATGTATGCATAGATTATTTAAAGTATATAAGGTCGAGGTTATAAACCCTACTATACTTTTTTTATATAAGGACTTGAGTAACTCTGGGTTTCATTACACTAAGAGAATCCTAGAACCAATCCCTCATGGATGCTGAGTTCTGGCTGCAGATGACTCGTTCTAGATACTCCCATTTCAAACCTAGTTATTGAATATAAAAGTCTAAGTGCAGTCTTACTTATTGGAGGAGAATCTAAAATCACTAATTACTAAACTAATATAATCCCTAAAAACAATCTATAAACATTTGTCCTAATACCCACAAATAAGTGCAGTCTTCACTATTCACTGAGAAAACTTCTCTTTGTAACACACAGAGACTATTGCAGAAGACCACAACCAATCAAAATGTGTTGCTTATAATCACAGACCTTGGGAAGCAGACATAGGTGGATCCCTGGAGTTCATTGGGCAAACAACCTGGCCTGACTTAAAATCCCCAGGTTCCAAGGAGAGACATTTCACAAGCAAAATGCAAGGGAACATCATAAACAACACCGAGGTAGACCTCTAACACACACACGCACATGCACACACACACACACACACACACACACACACACACACACACACACCAAACATTCCATGATGAATTTATCTCTAAGTTGTTTTGCATTCTTTAAAAAAATTTCTTACTAGTTTACCAGTACTCTGTATAAATACATTCTTTTGCATTTACTGTGTAATATAATCTGTAGAGTTTAATCAACACTCCTATAAGCCCTTTAACACAACTGGAACAGCTGAAATTTGTTCATTATTTGTAATACCTCTTCTTCATATCAGGTTGTTGTCTCACAGGCATTACAGAAACATTAAGGTACTTCTTTCTCTCAAAGTGTGACAAGAATGTAGAGGCAATAAACAGCTAGAAAAAAATGCCATGGGCTAATTACTCTGCTGGTGGAATCAGGGTGATGCATTTCCATGGATTGGGTATGATAAATCTCCACCCTTCAAATACCATGATGTTCAACCATCGTATTAATGCTCAAAGGTCAGGAGCATACAAGCATATCCTGTAAGACAGTGATGGAGATGACCTTCAATAGCCTTATTTGTACACAATTTCACTGCTGAAAACAGCTGAATTTAATAATTCAAAGGGAGACGTTTTTAAAGGACCAGTACTAAAACAAATTGAATATATTAAGACCAATGTCCACTAAGTAGTCTATCTAGAAGTCTCTGAAATTGCCAAAGCATTGAATTTTAACTGCTGATTTTACTGGTAGTGACACTTCCCTTCAGGGGTATTAATCTGATTTCATTTTCATTTTACAATCCAACTGCAGTTACTAATCTCTCTCTGCAACTATTCACAGCAGATAACTATCATGGGACATTAGGCAGTGCTTTCCTGATTTCTTTTTAGAATTTGCTAGTATGTTCCATATGCTTCTTCTTGTTATTTTTCAATAGAACTTTTAAAAATATTTCAGCAAAATACAAGCTTTGTTATGTGAGGTTTATGAGAAATTTTCCCCAACATCTGGCTAAATTTATTTATAGCAGGAAGCAGTCATTCAGCGTACTTTCTAAGCAGCTCACATTTCTTGTACAACACTTTGTTAAGAAACTTGTAATGATTTCAAAATAGCCAACCACTTGCTTTCTTGATACATTCTCTGCAAAGAATCACAGGGACCTCCAGAATTTTCACAAAATTTATATAGAAGAAATGGTTCATGTCTAGAAAACCTGTCCAAAAGCAAACCTTTGCCTCACTGGAACAAAACAAAGGAACTCTCCAATATGCAGCAAGAGCTTCTTTGATGCTAATAAAGTGAAAAGCAGAGAGGATAGGTGACTGGCCAGTGAGCATCCCATGGAGTCATATGCCTAGAAGGAGGAAGACCTTGGATACAGAAATGAAGGAGTCCATTATAATCAGGAATTGAAAAAGCCAGGGAAATGTCTTTAAATGACAATAGATAATGAACCAACATGATTATAAGAGTTCACTTCCAGGCTTGAACACATGTTATCACGAACTCAGCACCTCTTTGCAAACATAGATCCTCTTCTTCCTCCTTCTCTTTCTGACACTCTTCCCATCTTACCCATGGAAGGTCCATATCTTCTAAAGTGACCTTTATTAATAAAGTTTTACTTGGTCACTTTTATTTTAGCCCTCCCATCTTTCAGCATGCTGACATAATCCAGTGGGAAATGTGTCAATCTTAGTAGATCAATGCATGCTGTTGGTTGGTTGGGAATTCAAGTTGTGTGATGCTGGAAAATACGAGATTAGATAGCTAATGCATGGATAGGAAAACAAGCACATATTAAATAAGAGGATTATCAAGCACCATCACATATAGCATACGTTTATGCTTTCACATGTTTTTATTTCAAACCTTCTCAAAGAGAATCCTTTTCCAGTGGTATAAAATAAGACTCAGATATTTAACTCTTTGCTAAAAATAGTAGATTATTAAATGTTGGTAACTTCCAAAAGAGAGCTGTATAGATACTTGTCCAACTCCAATCTATAATATGAAAAAGGGCACATAATGATATATGAGTGTCATACTTTTAGATATACTAGTGAAAATAAATAATACGGGTTTTATTCACATTTTTAACCATGTTAGTGATTTAACTTGCCATTTCCAACTTTCATTTAATATAATATAAACATTTCTAGGGCAGGAGATAAAGTCAGTGTTTTTTTGTACTCCATGCTATTAAATACCAGGTGTCTGATATTAAAAGTAACTAGCATGATGAGTATTATGTTTTGAATCTGAGATATCCACACCTCCCCCTACTGTAAACTTGAAACTGCTTAGTCCAGAAAAACAATCCCTGTTCTAGAACTCAGCAGATCATGCTGTCTTAGAGGAATCAACAATATTAATCTGCTCTCCAGACTTACATTCCTTAGTAAAACTTCATCCTTAATGTTTAGACCTTAGGCTTGAATGTCACTTGTTTACCTTCATCTCTTATATAAACACACACACACACACACACACGCACACACACGCACACACACACACACACACATTCCACTTCTAAAGTCCTTGGCTTTGTCCCATGCACTTCTACTCATAGAACAGTTACACAATCAGAGAACTGAACATCAGAAAATCCACATTTACATCTCAGACCTTCCTTGTGTCATTAGCAGAATATTCTGGCAGCATCCATTGATGTTTATTGTATCAGACACAATTCTTAGCACTTCTCATCCATTAAATTCCTTTTCAGAAATATCAATGTGACATGGATATTTTTACTCCAGTCCTCATTTCTCTTCTAAAGAGTCTGAAGCACTGCCATGTTAGTATCCATGCTCAGGTGGGCAGTAGCAGAATTACAGCAACTGACAACCAATTAATCCTCTTTCAACTTCCTTCTTCATCAGCGAACTGATGATAAGGATGATTTTCTAATAAAGTTATGCATGGATGACTCATGAAATGTGTACGAAAACTCCAAACTGCAGAAATCCCTACAAAAGAGATGAATATAGTGTAGTAGCCTAATAATATACATGAAGGTTTGGGTTCAGACCCAGGAAAAGCATAAAACTATTCTTCATAGTACAGCTTATAATTTCAGCACACAGGAGGCAAGGGCAAGTGGAACAGAATTCCAAATCACCCTTCTGTGTAGGGTGAGTATAAAATCCTCCAGTGATGCATAAGACACTTTGTTCAGAAAAAAAAAAAAAACTCTATAAAATTACACCATAATTGTTATTGAAGACCTACCTTGTCTGATCTTAGGTACCCTGCCAATTCTATTTTACAATTTCTTTTTTCATCCTGTATACCTTTTCTTTGCAGGTTCATGTATATTGACTTTACAAACATGAGTCACCCCAGTTAAGTCCAAGTCCCTGGAGTCATGCTGGACATAGCAAAACATCACATCTTGAAACTGAATTGTGTATATAGGATGCTCTGTCTTACTGTTTTTTTTTAATCTCTATGTTTAAGGCACACCTAATCTCTTGAACATGCCCAGGTTAATTTTCCCCACTCACTCCTCATTTTCATTTTTTTTTTACTGAGGATTTATTTGTTTGCAAACTGTACTTCATGACTTTGAGGCTCTTCTTTAAGGCTTTATCTTTTAGAGAAATAAATACACAAAAACTTGGGCAGGAATGGAATCTTTTTCTCCCTGTAATAGAAGAAAAACTCCATTATCTCTCACAGCAAGGCTGCCATGGTGTTGCAGCACTTGTTCACAAGCTGCCTTGAATGATTATATTGGGACATCTGGAATAGCCAAATTAGCAGCAGGCAGAGTGTGTCTGCATGACTCTGCTTTGAGGCATAGCATCTCTTCCTGGGGTGAACCCTGAGGGAGACAGAGAGCAAAGTCATCTCAGAAGTTTCTTTTTAATTTTACTTACCAGCATTCTTTTTATCATCAAATCACACAATTTTATATAAACATACAAACAAAGGAAGAGATCCAAAAGAATTGATTTATAGAAAACTGTGCAAATATTAGGAGCATGTTTAGAGGTAGAGTCTAAAGTTTATGCCATCAATTCCTATTTTTATAGTACACTAATGTTAATAAAAGCCTACACATCTCAATTTATGCCAGCATGACCCTAGCTCAAGGGACTTTACATACTACCTCCTAAATACAATATATTGTTATTCTTTCAGCATTCATATATAGAAACAGTATATATTTTATCATATTTACCCTCTATTTTCTGCTTTCAATTACTCCTGGAAATCCCAAGCTTTTCTTCCAACTGTATATACTGGTTTTTGCTCATTATTTAAAATATCCCATTGTGTCATATTGTTGCTGCCCATATGCACAAAGGAGAAAGACCATGCACTGACACATTATAAACCTACTGGGGCCATACTCCTTGTCCTCCCCAAATACTTATTAATGCTCAGTATCGTGTCAGCTAGGGCTGGGAGCCCATGTGCCCATCTATATTGGAACATTGATTATTACCTTGATTTTGTTCAGGCAACCAAACTTGTTATGATTTCATGGGTGCAAGGGTCCTGTCATTTCCAGATGACACTGTTTTAAAACATCACTTCCACTCCCGGAGGTTTCAGTCTTGATAGCCTCCTCTTGCATAATATTGTTGAGTCTTACAAGAAGGGTGCTTACACTCCATTTTTGAAAGTATAGATAAATGTATGAAAAATTACATACTTCTTGACACATTATCAACAGGTCAAAAGGAAAGAATGTCATAAATATGTATGGCTTATACATTATTGGGTGTTTAGTTTAAAGAAGAGAAACCACTGAAGAAAACAATGTAGATGATCCTTAAAATTAGCAATGACAATTCACTTCTGATTGTTTACCTAAAATAATTAAAATCCAGATAGCAAAGGAAGTTGCACCACTTTTCGTAAAATTCAACACTTGAAAATGATCTAAATGTCCACCAAGAAATAAATGTATAGAGAAAATGTGTTTTACACTTGCAATGGGTTGATATCCAGCCATTAAAAAGAAGAAATTCTGTAACATGGAAGAACATTAGTGAACCTCAAAATGATTATCAGGTGAGTAAAATATGCTGTCATGGATAATACAAATACTGCAGAATTTCACTTATCTTTAGTATCTAAAATTGCCAAATTCATATAATCAAGTACTACAATAGTGAGCCATTTGATAAAGTATACTTTCATTAATTTATTTTTTCTATTTACTTTTTATTTTGTTTTTCCGTCCTGACCACAATTTCCCCTCCCTCATATCCTATCATTCCCTCCCCTACCCCACACTCCAATCTACTCTTCTTTCATTTCTCCTCAGAAAAGGGAAGGTTTCCCATGTGTATCAATCAGTCATAGTATTACAAGTTTCAGTGAGACTAGACACCTCCTCTTCTGTTAAGGCTGGAGAGGCAACCTGGTAGGGAGAAAGGGTCCCAAAAGCAAGCAACAGAGTCAGAGATAGCCACTGGACCTACAGATAGGAGTCCCAAAAGAAGACCAAGCCACACAACTGCAGTATATATTCAGAGGGCCTAGGTCAATCTCATGAAGTCTCCCTGGATTTTGATTCAGTCTATGTGACCCACTATGAGCCCAAGTTAGCAGAGTCTATGGTTTTTCTCATGGTTTCCTTGGCTCCTACAATCCTTCTTCTTCCTCTTTCACAGGATTCCCCAAGTTCTGCCTAATGTGTGGCTGTGCAACTCCACATATGCTTCCTGTAATTGCTGAGTGAAACCTCTCTGATGATTATTACACTAGGCGACAATCTATGAGTATAGCATAATATCATTAGGAATCATTTCATTGACTATTTCCTGTTGTGTTGTGCGCTATTGTAGGTCTCTGAGATATCCTGCCTCTGGATCCTGGCTCTTTAGAAAGTGCCAGGGGTGAGCTTCCTCTCCTGGCATGTGTCTGAAGCTGGAGTAGTCATTAGTCACTCTCACAATTTCTTTGCAACTTTTACCTAGCAATAGATCAATTTGCTTTATGAGCATTGATGCAAAAATATTCAATAAAGTATTTGCAAACAAAATCAAAGAATATATAAAAAAGATTATTTAGCTTGATCAAGTGGTCTTCATCTCAGAGACACAGGGATAGTTTAAGATATGAAAATCTGTCAGTGCAATCCACCATATAAACAAACAGAGAGAAAATAACAACATGATCATCTCCTTAGATGCTGAAAAAGCCTTTGACAAAATCCAACGCCCCTTCATGATAGAAGTCTCAAAGAGATCAGGGATACAGGGGACATATCTAAACATAATAAAGAAAAAAAATGCAAGGCAACAGCCAACATCAAATTAAATGAAGAGAATCTCACAGTAAGTCCACTAAAATCAAGAACAAGACAAGGCTATCTACTCTCTCCATAACTATTCAATAGACTTAAAGTTTTAGCTAGAACAAAAAAAATAACTAAAGGAGATCAATGGGATACAATTGAAAAAGAAAAAATCAAAGTATTGCTATGCTATTTGCAGATGATACGGTAGTATACATAAGCAAATTCTAAAGCTGATAAACTCCTTCAGCAAAGTGGTTGGATACAAGTTTAAAAGAAAAAAGTAGCTCTCTTATATACAGTTGAAAAATGAGCTGAGAAGAAATCAGGAAAGCATAACCCTTCACAATAGCCACATGTAATATAAAATATCTTGGGGTAACTCTAACCAAGTAAGTGAAAGACTTATATAATAAGAACTTGAAGTCTTTGAAGGAAACACAGGACTGACATAGTAAAAATGGCTATCTTATCAAAAACAATGAACAGATTCAAAACAATCACCATCAAAATTTGAACACTATTGTTTACAGACCTCAAAAGAACAATATTCAACTTCATATGAAAAAAGAAAATTCCAGGATAGGTAAAACAATTCTGTACAATAAAAGAACTTCTGGGGGTAATGCCTGACTTCAAGCTGGACTACAGAGCAGTAGTAGTAAAGTAGTAAAAAAACCAATCAACAACAACAAAAAAAGTGTATGGTATTGGAATAAAAAGACATATTGATCAAAGGAATTTAAACAAAGACCTAGAAGTATATTAACAGACCTGGGGACACTTGATTTTTGACAAAGAAGTCAAAATTACACAATGGAAAAGAGAAAGCATTTTCGACAAATGTGCTGGCCTTACTGGTTGTCGGCATGTTAAAGAATGCAAATACATCTATATCTATCATCCTACACAATACTCAAGTCCAAATGGATCAAAAACCTCAACATAAAGCCAGATACACTGAACATGATAGAAGAGAAAGTGTGAAATAGGCCTGAGCTCATTTGGCACAGGAGACAACTTCCTGCAAAAATACTAGTAGCTCAGGCTCTAAGATTAAAAATTAATAAATTGGACATTATGAAACTGGAAAGCTTATATAAGGCAAAGGACACCATCAATAGGACAAAACAACAGCCTACAGAATGAAAAAAGAATTTTACCTACTCTACTTCTGATAGAATGCTAGTATCTAAAGCATATAAAGAATATAAGAAATTGGGCATAAAAATAATAACACAATTTACAAATAGGAAAAGATATAAACAAAGAATTTTCAATAGCAGAATCTTAAATGGCTGAGAAATACTTAAAGAAATGTTCAACATCCTTACCCATCAGGGAAATAAAAATCAAAGCAAATCTGAGATTCTATCTCATAGCTCTCTGTCTAGCATGTAAATAGAATCCAGTTCTCCACCTGTCTCAATAGAGAAACATGGCCAGTCTTTCTGCTTGCTAGATATTGATGTTCATGTCTAAAACTTATACATACACCAAAACTTCTTCATGCAGCTCCTTTCTCTAATCACACTTATGAAAAGGAAGTAGTTGTGGGTGTGGTGTATATGATTTTGTATATAAACATAGTACACTGCAATTTACCATGTATTCTCCTAAGTAAGTATAATCAGAACCAAACTGCTGTTTGCAAATCTGTCAACATCCCCTGGTCAAGGAATAGCTGACTTAATATTCCATGAAAAATTGTTAACCCATTGTTAACAATCATAAAATTATTTCTTGACAATATTCACTAACAGCCTTATATTATGAACATGGGTTAGTGTTATGTTTTATATAGTTTATCCCCCTAACCCAAATCTTGACAGTCAAAAATAAAACTATTAAATACTTGTGAGATGACCAGGATAAGCCCAATATAATGAGTCCATTATATCAGAGATATAGGCAAATATATGTGTGTCTTTCCACAATGTCAGAATTAACTGAATAACAATAAACTTGCAAGGTATGATTATTTTAATGAATAAATTTTCCAGGTACTTCCACTCTCCTTGATATCACCAATCAAGACAAATAAATGTTCTTTTATACTAATTTTATTGCTGATGTTAACGATGTTAACTCTCAGGTCACATAATACACATCACACAATAAATGTACCTATGCTTTGTATATGGATATATATAGGTTATGAGATTGATGGCTGTAAAGGATGAAATACCTGATGAGTTTACAAGAGCTCTGAAAAGCCAAAACATAAGAAACTAATTGTGATTCAAGGGTCTCTGTATTGATTTGAGAATGAACTAAATGGGGCCAGAGAAGAAGCAAGAGATGCTGTAGAGGTTGCAAGTTAAGCTACTGCAGTTAACATGTTGAGATGGAAGTTTCAGACCTGCCTTTTGGTACAGAGGCAAAGGGGTACAGTGGCCCAAGGCAGACAAAAGATGAGTGAACTAGAAGATAAGAAGAAAAATTTAAGCACAACTTCTTTAGTGAGGACCAAGCTGAACTGAAGCCCCTGGGGCAGTCTGGAGTTCTGTATTGCTGATACTTAAGACACACAGTGGGATATCTGATGAAAGACTGGTAGACTGTCATCATCACAGCTTTAGGTGTTCTCCTTACTAGGGCACATATTGAATCTATTCCTCAACCTGATGCATCTGTTCACTTCTTAGACCTGAATTTCATGATATCATTTGAATATGATCAACTGCCACTATGTCCTCAAGTCTTTTCCAAAAACATATAGAATGGCACACTTTATGCCCCCAAGAGTAATCTATTTATCAGTCTATACTGTATGGGTGGATGTAGACAAAGACTACCACCATTCACTTGTTCACACTGGTGCAGAACCATCTTGCAACCTTAAGCTCTAAATCTGCCAGAAAATGGAGTATCTCATGGAATAACACAGCATGAAAATAATCACTGTTTTAGACAATACAGAATAGCTTGGAGCAAGATATAGCCTGGTCTCAGCAGCAGGTGTGATATAGGAAAAATACAGAGAGTTTGACAATAACACTGTGACCATTGGGTTAGAGAATCCACAGATCAAGCTGTACTTTAATACAAAGTTATAAGCAAGCAAAAGCAACACCTCTAATTAGTTCTTTAAATAACTGGTTAACTGGTGTGTGTGTGTGTGTGTGTGTGTGTGTGTGTGTGTGTGTGTGTGTGTGTGTTCTGTGCTGTGTAAAAATCACAGGACAATTTGTAACTGGAAGTTGTTTTTTTTTCCTTCTAATGTGTAGATCCTGGAAATTAAAGTCATGTCATCAGACTTGGCACCAGGCAGCTTCACCCTCTGTGACATTTTGCCAATCATACTTTGTTTTTCTTCATTGGTTACTCACTTGTTTATTTTGATGAAATAATGTTCCTATTTATAGCTCAGAAATAAACTACAAGATCTCTGCATACAAATTCTCCTGACTTTCCCCTCTACAATTATCCATGCTTCCTATTGTTCATGGAATAAACTCCATGAATTGCAACTATTCATACCTGCCTTTGTGGGCACTGGAAAAAAATATGCAGTTCTGAGCAGCAGTTACTGAGTTGGTCACAGAGAGCAGTTGCTAAGTGGATTTAGTCAAAACTATAGAGTCTATCTATTAAGTCTCCTACACAATGACTGGTAACTAGTCCATGCTTAATTTAAGATTTAATTGTTTTAGCTATACAGTATGTAATCTTGAAATGGGCTGAAGGACAGACACATAAAGTTGTGACACGCAACAGGATGGAAACATCTAATTATGTTTTATAAATATTGAATGCAGAGAAGCCAGACTTTGCCTGAGAATTGCAGGCTTTATAAATTACCATGACAACAATTAGTGTGTTATCCTATGTACTAATGAGGGATTTGGGATGTTTGCATTGATGGAGCATGTAGTTTTAATCAGTGAAATGGATATTAAAGTTATTTTTGAAAATAACAATATATCTAATTTTATTAGTAATATGTTTCTCCCACTTGCTTGTATTAGAATTATTTTGTTCTCATGAAAACATAATTTATCATGTACGTACATTTACATGGTACAGTTAGGAAATGTAGTTTTCCTAAGTGCAATCATAAGGCCAGAGTATTTCCTCTTTAAATTATATCAATGGAGTTAAATTAACTTAAGAAGTTAGTTTGACAATAGATAAGATAAATGGGCATTTATTAGCCATGAGTGAATATATAGTTTCACATGATAGCATGAGCTTTCATTGAAATTTATTAAGTAGATTAAGAATTGTCAAATTGCCTTCCTTTATTATAAAACATCATTTGCCAACATGGTTACAATTGTTCATTCAATAGATATTTAAAGAGCATCTATACTGGTATAGGTGCTAGGAATTGCACCATGAACTAGAAGATGGGGTCCCTGATTGTTCCGCAGATTAAAACTTACTGGGGTAGATGGACAAGATACTTAACTTTTACTTTAATACAATCTCAGAAAATAATTGGTTCCTGAGCTAATTATGGTAGCTCAGTCTCAGCTAGTTGAGGAAGATTGGTTTTGCTGTGTTGCAATTGTTGTATCATCAGGAAGTTTAGAAATGGTGTCTCCAAGGAAACAGAAGTTGAATAGAACCTTCATAAGACATGTGAAAACTTCCATGGATGATGAGGAGGATGTAACAAATAGGAGAAAGACATTTGGAAAGGAATATTGAGTATCATGAAGCAACAAGAATGGAGTACAATGTTGGAAACCCAGTTAAAAACCTAGGCAAGAGCTACAACACAAAGGTGCTGAGATCATGGATGTGACCGGAGATGTTAAAGGTCACTCACGGGCAATAAGAGTCATTTCATCACAAAGTAACCATTTCGCAAACCTCACAATTTACGAGAGGACATTAATTATGATCAAGACCTTGAAAGGAAGAGATTATTCTGGGCTGTCAAGGTGGGCTCCATCTAACCTTAAGAGATGGTAACCTGAAGGAACATTCTGTGACTCTGATCATTGAGAAAGGAAATATTGACAGAAGCTGCATTAGAATGGCGTTATCCTGAAGACTTTGGAGATACAACGTATGTATTTGGACACTATAAACTGCAAGAATAAGGATTCTCTCATAGAAGAGCCGGGGAAAACAAAAAGTGCTGAGATAGTGCGGACATCTTGCTTATAACCCAATAAGACCTTTATTAGACATCAAGATGACAATATAAGAAAACTAATTTGCAATGTTTTCAGTGACTCGGGTTGTGGTCATTGTTATAGCATGAATTGAAACTAATACATTGGTTTGAGCAGGGGAGTAAAGGAATGTGCATGCATTAAATGTGATCTGTTCTGCAGTGATGTGGAACAATAATGTCTGAAAGGCAGGATGGTGATATGAATAACTCAAACAGCCACTATGGAGATCACCTGTAGAGATCACACTCTGTCATTTTAAAGTTCGTGTATAATCATTGGAGAGGTCATCTACAGCCATTGTGAAGATAATTGGCAGCCAGGGAACCAAAAACACTAGTTGTGATAAGTGGTAATAGCACTAGTAAAATGTAGGCAAAAGTCAACATGAATATAGTTTTCAAAGCCATAGGGATGGACAAATCTATGTTAATGTATGGTATAATATGACCATACATTATAAACTAAATTAGTGAATTTATAAACTAAATTCTGAATGAATTATAAACTAAAATTAGTGAAATTAAATATTTACTTTTCAAAACATAATAATCCCCCCAAAATGCTTAATAGGCACATGTGGTAGTGTCCTATATATTGAATGTCACGAAGAACAATTCCTTCAACACATACAATAGTATTGGACTGTAATAATAGGGGACAAAACAACATTTAAAAAAAATGGGAAGGATTGAAACTAGATCAACTGCCAGAATGGGAGAAAGGAACCAGCAAAGCATACTGGGGTTGCTTAGTGTTTGTCTGTTTCAAGATTCAAAAGAATCAAAACACAAAGACTTAACTCAAAAATATTCTGTGTGTTTAGCATTAACTCGCTGGCATGTGCTTAGCTACTGAACCAACTAATAGCTATTGTATTGACTGTTTCTCAGATTTTCATTATTGTTGAGTCCTTTTGGAACTGGAACATTGGCTCCTCCGAGAGACACAGCAAAGAAGCATCTTAGTGAGCAAAGAGATACAGCAGCAATAGGGAAGAGCATTGTGTCGTCGTATTTATGCATCATGCTGTCTTTGGATGGGAGGCAAGTGTATGAGAAGGAGGGAGGTTTGGGGAGGGAAGTGGGGAGGGCTGTGGGGAGAAGAAGGGCAGAGAAGAGAAGCCTGAGGAGAAACGAGGGGCAGGCTGGGGAGAAATGACTTGAAAAGCAGAAGCAGCTCATTTCCTATGACCATTCCCAGACTCACTCAAAGAAGCTCAAATTGAGGTTTTCTCGTTTTGCTTTCTGCTTGTGAGGGAAATGCCATTTCTATCACTAATAAATGATCACTGGCAAAGGATTTATCAAATGTCTACTGGTCCTCAGCAGCAGAAGGGCAGTCAGTGTCTTAGAAGCAGTTGGCCTCTGACACTGCACTGTTCGATGGTTTTGATGTGTGCTAGTAAAGGCCAGAAAAGGGCAAGAATCTTACAAAGAGTCAGATCTTAGGTGAGAGACTAATGGGGCTGAAAAGCGGCAAGACAGCTTTAAGAGTTGGGGTTACCCAGAAGGACAGAAAGAACAAGAGAGAAGGGGCAGAGCCTCCTGTTTGTAACAGTATGATACCTTTCACCCAATTAACATTTCTTTAGCTCCCTTAATTCTTTGAAGTACTTCTTTTGTTGTTGTTCTGAGATAAAGTGCAAAAGTAGACCCACTTTCTCTTCACGCAGGCACGTATTACCTTGCTGACATTAAATGAAGTACATTAGAAAAGTATGAGTAAAATCACCTCAGGACACAGAATTTATTAAGGAAAGAGAAAGAAAAAAGAGGGGCAGTTAGCAGCCCTTATCCATTCAACACACTCTTGGTGAGCCCTTCCACCATCAAGCCTTTCCCTGTGAGGAACACAAGAATCTTACAAGGCTGACTTATTTCTCAGGAAAGTCTTGCTCCTGACAACACAGCTTCCGGTACAAACCCAGGTGACTCCAGTGCCGTGCCTTGCATTCTGAAAGAGCAGCAGCTTTGCCTGCCCAAATCTATCAATAAGAACTTGACAGTAATCCCACATGATTTATAGACACACTTTTGTGGGTTAGATCTCAGGGAGTTGGGTAACTCCCTGTATCTTCAGCTCAGTTTCTAAAATAATGTAGAACTGCTCACCCCTCTGCTCAGGTCAGGGTCCAGTCATTAACTCATTAACAACATGTCAACAATGCTGTTCCCACTTGAGCTTCAAAGGCAGCAAGAACGTATTACCCGACGATAATCTAAAAATACCATCATTCTGTTTCAGTAAACCAAGGCAAAGCATGAGTGCATAGCTTATAAAACACAAGTCTGATAAAGAGACACATAACATACAAACTCACACTGGGAGGCATTGTGTGACATGCCTGAGTGATACTCTTCCAAGTTTTCAATATCATCTCAAATAACAACAACAAAACATGTATGAAATCGTCACAGCAGAAATGAGTGTGAGCCTACATCCTAACAAAGTAAGCTGCTGACAGATGCAACTCTTAGCATAAAAAGGTCATAGGGTAAAAACCAAGTGACTCTGAATAAAGCATTTCCTTCAATCAACAACCATTTGGCCCTATTGTGTCATTAATTACAGCAAAATGAATCATAATAATGGAAGACACTACTAATGGGAATTTAAGGGCAGACTCCAGGTAAGCCTTTCTATTATTTTCATAGTTTTACTTTAGTTTTAAAACAATTCTTAATACTATTTTTAAGTGAAGGGGTGAAATGTGGCTGTTTATAGAAGTTAAAGAGCCTCGCTACAATCTAAGCTGGGTTCATGCCAATGTTGTGGAACACTGAGTCTGGACATAAGCGGGCACTAAGATGCAGCGCTGGACTGGCTCTCAGGGTGATGGTGATGTAACTTTCCTCTTGTGCTTCATGAGGCACAGCAGCTTCTCTTTCACTATCTGCTAGTTAACCATGAACACGGTCTACCATAGGTCCCATGAGCATGGCCCACAACATAGATCTTTCCCATTTCTCAATTGTGACGTCATACTCAGCTTATATCTGAGAAGACTTCAGTTGAATTTCTTTTCAGGTTAGATATAAATTCTTATTATCAGTTTTCAGCCAGTGATTAGCTATCCTTCTTTAAAACATCTTTCATTTCCGATGGTTATAGTCACAATTTCATCTGGTTGACTATCATGAGAAAAAGTATAGACGTGTGGCCCACAAGTCACCTCTCTATCCATTAAGGCTAGACACGTTCTCACAACAAAATTATAAGAACAAAAGAAGAGCCGGGAATGGCTGGTGTTTCCCCAAACATCCTCTACAATGTGCTACAGGCTGGGAATATCACCGGCCATATCAACATATAAAGTCCAACACTGAATCACAGATTGAGGAAACATGCTCCTTGAATGCTAAGGACTGCTAAATCACTTTGCATAGAATATAAATATTGTTTAGACTATGATGATAGTGGTGATAATGAACAATTGACATAATAATATCAATATACCACATAAAGGAAATATGCAGTTAATGATGGCAGGAATAATTTATGGAATATTCCCAAAGACAAGAACTTTGAGTGCATATTTAAATCAACTGTGGGAGTGTACATATAAATGTATTCGCCATTTGGTCTCCCTTAAAGAAATTCTACTTTCACTGTTATGTATAAAGGATCAGGAAGGGGCAAGTTGTAGCAGCTTTGTGTCCTGGAGTGAAATTATGATTCAGTTATTAGCTCTGCTCAGTAGCCCAGGAGAAGTAACGTGGCATCCTTCAGTTTGGCCTTATCTATTGTGACAAGGCTCCAGGGAGCTGATGGGGATGAAATTCATTTCATGTCTCATTCACAGAATGCCTGAATTTGAAAATACCTTTATGATGTTGCAGGTTTCAGTTTCCTAGTGTGTGATCTCACAAATTCGCAGTCTTCAAAAGAGAGAACATTAAATTCTCAGAAGCCTGAACTTCTTTGGGGAGGGGGGACCCTTGAGGCATCATTGCCAGAGAAACACACAGGAGCACACAGGTCACTTTTGATAAAGTGTCATGTACTTTAAGGGTAATAGGGATATGTTTTTTTTTTTTTTTAATGCAAGCTCACCATTGAATAGATGGCATGGACTTAGATAAAACAGATCCAAGCTAGCCTTATGTATAATACATTAACAGATAGATCATAGTGCTCTCATATCACAGGCTTCTCAAAATATGTCTTAGCCATGAGAAGTACAGTATGATGATAATAGCAGCAGATAGATGTATAAATGTGCAAATAAATGTAAGGATGTTTTCAGGACATCAGAGGAACGGCAGAATTAACATCTTTCTTCTGTTAAATCAGAGGTGGCATGGAAGCATAAAAGACCCGAGAGAAAGGCACAATGCAAACCCACTCATCTCTCAGTGTTTCCCCATTGTTATGTTATATCAGGTGCATTCCTTTCCTTCTTACAGGTTACAATAATTACATTACACAGTTCTATCTGGTTTCCTTTCCAACAACCCAACAACAGGCAATGAGTATGATATTACAAATACTTGACTTCCTCCTTGCTGACATCTATGGCAGATGTCATAGATTCTGGGACTTTTCTAGCAACAGCTGGATCAAATATGTAAATCCATTACCCATATTCCCCTGGATAGTTCCATTTGGAATTGGAGATAGCCAAATGAGAAAACAATATGACTTCCCTGACCAACTTACTGGGTCATTGCGTGACTTGTTCAAGGCAGCCAGTTCTTACTCTCCAATTTGAATTCACTACCTTCTCTTCACAAACCTCCCCTGACTGGTAACTCTGATTATGATATTTCTGAATCCCTGGACATATCCTGATGGTCCTCTACACTTACATGTCTATGTGTCCCATTCCATAGACTCTAAGGCAAATGGAATCAAAGAAACCAGTTTGGATAACTAAATTCTGCTTTGCCAGCAAGACAACTAAGTCTCCTCATATTGCACTTAGAACCAAATGTCCATGACTTAGAGCGTCAACATACTTGGACACATAAGCCTGAATGCACATTCCTTTTGCCTAATCTCCTACCCAGATCATTAAAAGTAATTGATGACTTTCATCAGAGTTTATTTATAGCAAAAAGTAATCTGAAGAGAAACCTTACACAACTCTAGATGAGGACACACATTGGTGATACTGCTACAATCCCAGTAACTGCTGGTAGCCTTAGTGTAATGTTGAATTACCTTTCAGTATCTTCTTATTCAAGGATATAGAAATATGCTAATTTTAAACTGGTGTTGGTGGAGCATCCCTTTAATCCCAGCACTCAGGAGGCAGAGGCAGAGGCAGGTGGATCTCTGTGAGTTTGAGTCCAGCCAGGTCTACAGAGCTAGTTCCAGGACAGGCTCCAAAGCAAACAGAGAAACCGTGTCTCAAAAAAAAAAAAAAAAATATGCCGATTGTTATTGAAAGGAGCATATACATCACATGTACATGATGAAAAGCACTAATGAATATTTATGGGGCTTCACAGAATTTTCACACATGCATCAGGGAGCATGAGAGTACAATCTCCACTGCTCAGGTGCTCTTATTTACTCTCCTCTAATGTTAAGTGAGAAAAGTTGGAGAAGTTATGATTATAGTAATTTAGTTCAAATGTTTTCTGACATCATGTATCTATTTGAGAGCTCTGGGTTTAAAGTTATTTATTTAAAATCTTTCCTTGGAAATGAATCCTGTGTCCAAATACTACTGAGAGACCTCAGCCCAGTGGTGACTACTGTTTAACTTATTTTATAGACAATGCACAGAATAATCAAAGTACATTTACATAATGATTTCCCAGAGCATTCAATTAATTCATTTCTTTAGCCAGTTACAAGTGCAAAGTACATCTCCCTGGCAGATTCCATAGGGAAACAATAGGGACAGCAAGGAAAACCAGGCTCCCTGCTCAGACAGGCTCTCTCACACACAACTGTGATGGTAACTCAGCTTGAAGAATAAATAGATTGCAACTCAGTTGGTGTGGAAGAATTCGTTCAATAAAACATGTATACAATGCTATTCTGTTTGGTTTTAGGATTTGAAAGCAATTCTAGGTGGTTGTGCTGTTGAAACAAGAGATTCCCACTTGTTTATTTTTATATAACCACTATACTCCTATAGAAAGTGGCCACACTAATATTTTTCCAACATAGTATTTTTATGAATTATTTGGGAGTTTTGGCCTGATCAAACTCGCTTCTGGGCTTCTCAGGTCCACCCCTCCAGCCTTGTGACATCTCCCAAAGGGGGAAAAAAAAGCAAGTTCAATTTGTGCTGCTCTTATACTCACTGGAGCATGGCCAAACTCCCCCTTGCCAACCCCTTATAGAAAACTGAGTCCTTCCCACACCCACTCTTGCTAAAAGCTGTGAACTGTGATATTGTTGCTTAAAGAAAACTAATGTTTCACCTACACATTCACCACATTCACACATGAACACTCACACACCTGTACACACAATGCTAGTCAGTTAATTGGTTTATAATAAAGTATCTTTTTTTTTCCCTTTGTTATAAATGGCTGTAGTTGCTTAGAAAAAGGTGATTTCCTTTCTGTTGTTTTAGACCTATTTGCCATGCAAAGAAAATTCCAAGACTTAAGCTGTTAGAATTGGGGAAATAAGTAACTGCCACTCCCCCCCCCCAAGACTGACAGTACATTGTGGTGGACTAGCTGTAAAGATTGTAAAAACCAGAGTTTTGGGGGAGATGGCAGAAAAATAGCAGGGCCATTGCCCTTGTGAACTCACAGAAGGTATGGTTGCCTACAAAAGTCCTACAAAAACCAAACTGCCAGTGTGGATAAGAATAAAGCTCATGAAGCCCTATCCGTATCCACAAAGTTTCTGGCAGTTGACAGTTTGCTGAGGGAAGAGAAGTCCATTTTCTTCATGAGTGTGGCCCCAGGCAGGTTGCTCCATGCATCAGGCAGAACATGTGGGCAGCACTACTTGAACTCAGTGGATTTAAAACGCAAAATCAAAAGAGGATGTGGGAAGAGTTTGTGGACAAAGAAGAGGATGGGTATGATCCAAATCCAATAAATACATGTATAAAAAATCATCAAAGAATAAATAAAAGCTGTATTCTTTTTAAAGTATCGAGAATGTGAGAAGGTATTAAAGAAAAAACTGCCATTATTTCCAAGTTCAGAAATTGGAAATAAAAACCATATCCTAGAGAAAAGCTACCTTTCTTACAAGTTGAAAGTCCTGGTTTACAGTGTGCATAGGCTTGGTCATCAGTGAGAGCATCCTATGGCTTCCCTTGGGGCTCTGCATCTATTGTAGACTATTACATGAAACCTTCCCATTTTGTTCCAGGCACAAAAGCCAAAAAGATGCTTTTCTCCCCCTCATAATTTGTTTCACAGGCCATTTCTGAGTCAGTGATAACGATATACTCAAACTCCACAAGCACTCTGGGCTTGATGATAAATGCCATTGTTGCGTATTATTTCCATTCAAGTGTGCAAAACCTTAGAGAACTGATTGATAGCTGTGGGATTGCAGGAGGAAGATGGGGCTGCTAGCACAACTCAGCAGTTCCGCTGATGAGAGGGCCCGGCCTAGCTGTCATACACATACCTGCAATTCTAACATCAGAGACATTTGGCAGCTGGAGTTCTCAGTGCTTGTGATGATATCAGGGTGGGGACACCCAAGATGGTGAAATCATCCTGTGCTCCCAGCCCATTCACCTGGTGGACAGATTGACACAAAAATTATAGAATAAAAGAAGGCAATATTACAGGACTATAGACAAACTCACCCAAGCCACTTTTCCTCTAAAGAAGTTTCGTTGAAATTTATTTTTTATAACTTCAAATATATTACAACTATTTGAAACTAATATTAGTCAAGCTACTCAAAACTCACCTAATTGGGAGGGAACAGTAAGGTTAAAGTAATTTATATAGATTCTGAATTGTTGATATATTTTCAGAAACATATACACCGTCACTTGAACCAAAACTACATTAGGTGAAGATTTGAATATTTAACGGATTAAATGAATAATGAAAACTACCATTTCAATCAAGGTTGCCTCTCGTAGATGCCTCTCTCTCTCTCTCTCTCTCTCTCTCTCTCTCTGTGTGTGTGTGTGTGTGTGTGTGTGTGCGTCTTACTTTCAGAATGACCTACAAAACGTGACACTAAAATATATGTTGAAATAATCAAGCACTCTACATGTTATACAAATAACAAATATAAGTGTCTTTGGATATTATAAGGAACACAGCACTTTGTCTTTGCAGAGTGCCTTATATTTACACACACACACACACACACACACACACACACACCAGTGTATGTGTGCATCCCTCCCAGTCCAGTAAGATAGAATTCAGGTGCCTCTTTGGGTGCACACAGTTTACCAAAGTGTTTATAGCTCTATGGAATTGTGAGCACAGTAGAGATTTGTAGGACTTAAGGGAAATTTTTACTCTAATAGTAAAAGAAGATATTTTGTCATCCTGAGTGAGGTAACCCAGTCACAAAAAGACAAACATAGTATGTACTTGCTCATATATGGATTTTGGACACAGAACAAAGGATTACCAGCCTACAATTCACACCACCAGAAAAGCTAGGAAAACAAGGAAGACCCTGAGAGAGACATATATGGTCCCCTGGAGAAGGGGAAAGGGATAGGATCTCCCAAGCAAATTGGGAGCATGGGGGTAGAGGGAGTAATGGGGGAAAAGGAGGGGAGAGGTGGGCATGGTGGAGCAGGAAGATTGAGACAGAAAAAGAATAGAGAGCAAGAAAAGAAATAATATAATAGAGGAAGCCATTATAGATTTAAGGAGAAATTGGCACTAAGGAAATGCCCAGAGATCTACAAGGATGAACCCAACTAACAATCTAAGCAATAGTGGAGAGGCTACCTTAAATATCCTTCCACAATAATGAGATTGACAACTATCTTATATACCATCCTAGAGCCTTCATCCAGTAGCTGATGGAAGCAGAAACAGACACCCACAGCTAAACACTAGCCAAACTCCTGGAATCCAGTTATAGAGAGGGAGGCGTGATGGGCAATAGGGTGAAGACCAGGGTGGAGAAACCTACAGAATCTGCCGACATGAACAAGGGGAAGCTCATACACCCCAGTCTGGTAGCTGGGAAACCAGCATAGGACTGAACCAGACCAATTGAATGTTGTGTTAGTTAGGAATGGGCAGTCTATGGGGCCTCTAGTAATGGATCAGTATTTATCCCCAGTGTATGAACGGACTTTGGGAGTCCACCCCACATAGAGGGATGATTTCTCAGCCTAGACACATGGGGGGAGGGCCTAGGCCCTGACCGAAATGATGCTATAGACTTTGAAGATCCCCCATGGAAGACTTCACCCTCCCTGAGGAGCAGAAAGGGGATGAGCTGGAGTTTGGTAGGGGTGATAGGGGAGGGCAGGAGGGTGAGGGAACTGGGATTGACATGTAAAACAACCTTGTTTCAAATTTAAATAAAAAAGAAAAAAACAAAAAGGTGTTATGTGTTGGAGAAGAGGAAAGGAAGATGCCAAAGGTAGGGATTTGCTCCCTTGTTCTGAAACCGTGAAGAAGATAAGTGAGTGGGTGTGGCGGGAAATGATAAATCTGTGTTGCCAAGTGATTTTACTGGTTCCTTCCCACCCCTCCTTACATATTTCTTTCTGGCTTCCTAGTAGTTCCTGTTACATTTCTTCTTGTTCACTGGACTTCTAATCTTTTTGTGTTTTTCTGGAAAGTTGCTGTGAATGGATAAAGCATACTCTCTCCGCAGAGCTATGGCAAAGGAAGCTTTACAGTGGAGGATAGAGATGAAGCGCACGTAATAAAATAAGAGAAAATGAAGAATATCAAGGCATGGGATGGCATGTGGATGAAAAATTGGTGGGAGGAAACATCAAGGCTGGGGAGTCCCTGCTAAACCAACTGACTATGTAGTAACAGGACTTTTTTTTTGCTGAAGGTCAAGGACAATCAGTTTAATCAGTCATTAAAGTCACTAAACTCACCTAGCAGGATTCTTTGTGTGTGTGCCTATATAACTTTTTTTTTATTTAGAAACAATCTTATTTTACATATCAGTCTCCTGTTTCCTCTCCCTCCCATGGCCCCCATCCCACCTCTACCAATCCCCAAGCATAGTGAGGCCTTCTATGGGAGATCTTCAAAGTTTGTCACATCATTGGGGGCAGGGCCTAGGGCCTCCTCCATGTCTCTTGACTGAAATAGCATCCCTCCATGGGGAATGGGCACTAGGAATAAATACTGGTTCCACTGTTAGAGGCCCCATAGACTGCCCAGGCCTCCTAACTGGCACCCACATTCAGAGGGCTTGGTTTGGTACAATGATGGCTTCCCAGCTTTACGACTGTGGTCCCTGTGCTCTTATTGGTCAGGTCAGATGTTCCTGTTGGTTTTCCCAGCATGGTCTTGAGTCCCTTGCTCATCCCTCTCCTTCCTTGAATCTAGCAGGATTCTTATAAGAGCTTGGCTGAAGGAACCACTGATATGAGAAAGCTCTGTACTCAGATGAGCCTAGTCAGAGTGAGGACCTGAGATTATTAGCCTAAAAAGTATAAAACACATCTTCCCTTCCCTTTTGTGTGTGTGTGTGTGTGTGTGTGTGTGTGTGTGTGTGTGCATGTGTGTGTGCTCTAACCTTCTTTGGAAAGACATTTGGAAAGATTTTTGGGGCCAGTCCCAAATGTGTGCTTCAAAGGACTAGAAACAGCCTTCAGTGTGGTGGCACACACCTGTAATCCCGGAACTGGAAAGGGCATCAGCTGTATCTCACTCAGCATTGGACAATATCCAAAACTGTTCCTCTCTGGAACAAACACCACTTTAAGCACCCCAATTGCCCTTTAATATCTCTGTGTAATTTTGTTTGACTGTTGTACTGATTGATCTCCTCCACAGTTTTCTACTGGAAAGAAATGGAAATGACTTTTTAAAATGAAATTATATCATATGACATACCAAAAAATATCGCTTCTACTGGATGTTCCAGAATATACATCTCCCTTATGATGTTTCAACTCTATAATGGTATAAAATTAGTCCTTTGGTAGAAATAACACTTCACATTTTGAATTTAGATTTTTTTTTTCCTGCCAAACTTGATGTCCGTGTCATTATTCTCTCTTTCAGTGCTGAGCAGTGACAATAAGTTATCATGCCCTGGCAGCCGCACAATCAGAAGAGAAAGCAACACTCTGTAGTGTATCCTGTTGGCATGGATACTGGCTTGATGATCTCAAATTCCATTATGTCAACAAAATATCTGGCTTGTGTGGAGCTTTGATATGCCACATATTTCTATAAAGTATGTTTGGTGTTGGACAATTGTTCCCAACTGGAATCCAGACTATGTATATGCTGTTATTCAGTAGGTTAGGTATATTAAATGCATTTTGCATTACACATTTATAATAATTTGATTTGCAATGGGTTTGGGGGGTATAACTTCATTATGAGTCAAGAATCATCTGCATTTAAAATATAATTCAAACTCAATGTTTATGTCTATATACTTGGATATATATGATCCCCTATATTTCTCTCCAAACTCATCTCCTTTCGATATTCTTCTAGACATCACTTGACTCATCTCCCCCGCCACCATGTATGTGCGTGAGTGTGTGTGTGTTCTCATGCACACAGTTTTGAGGATGGCTGGTGCACAAATATGTATGCGCATGCATGTAGAGACCAGAGGTTAATCTCAAGTGTATTCCCTCAGGAACCATCCACCTGATTTGTTTTCTGACACAGGATCTGTGAATTGAACTTGGACTAGAACTTGCTCAGTATGTTAGGCTGAGTTGCTGATGAATCCCAAGTATCTTCCTATCTCCTTATCCCCAGCAGAGGAATTAAAATACATGACACCACGGCCCACATTTTTAATGTGGGTTCAAATCATGTGAAAGTCCTCCTTTCAAGGCAAGTATTTTAATAACTGAGGTGTCTACACAGTTCCACAGCCCAGGGCTTTTATTTCTGCCATATCTATACAGAGATAATGTGTCTCATCTCTAACGCCTTTCTTCACATCTGCGGGTAGACCCTCCCTCTTTAGCATCACCCTAAAGTGTCCTCTGCCCTTTTTACTCTTCAGTGCTTTGCTTCCTTCATAGCACTTACTGGATCTAAATTCTTTTGCTCCCTTCTTTTTTTTTTGCCTGTACCTCCCTGGAACATTAATTCCACAAAACTAACACTCTGACCAATGTGAGAAACTGACTGAAGCATAGTAGACACACAAATGTTAGTCTTCTTCTTCTTCATAAATGAATCTCCTCCTCAATAGTATCTCAACTGAACTTTCTATGACAGTGGGGGGGGTTTAAAATTATTATCTTTGATTTTAGACAATTAACATTATTTTAATAAATATCAATTTCTCTGTTAAGCTTCTCTAACTGTGCTCAAAGTAAGCTTATCAGTGAGTACAAGCTGTAAGATAGAAATGCCTTGAAGAGCCGGAGAGAAAAGTTATGTGTATAAAGAAAGCAGAGATTACAAACTGCCAACTTTGCTTCCTCATAGTCTTGCCAACAGATAAAAAGATTTGGTTGTGGGCTATTAAAATGAATTCTGCAAGATCATTGGTCACAACCACAGTTCCTCCATAATTATATGGGTTCTAATAGTGACATAACAATGAGGTAGGCATGTACCTGCAGAACCTCAGAGGTCATTAGGGGTATCCTACACCAAGGTCGTGCTTGCTCCTGCACTAGAAGCTAATGCAGTGTTCAGAAACTGTGGAAGGCCAGCTCAGCTGGATGAAGCCATTTGGCCTCTAGAAGAAGGGCTGGCAAAGGCCTGACACAAACACTTGCCCTGTGTCAAACTCTATACATCCAAATTGGACTTTGGCCATTCTTGATCAATGGAGTTTTAATTATCATTTTAAACTTTAACTATCCAATATGTTTTATTTATTTTCATACTTACTTACTTAATATCATGGCTCCTGCTACTTTAATGCCCAGAAAGTTAACTTAATTCCTCACCCACATCAGAAAAGAAAATAAAAATCAAAACTATGACAGAATTAAAATTAGAATAACTGATTAGCTTGTAAACCCTTTCATGAACCATGTGTCCTCTGAATAACATTCTGTCCTTTTCATTCCATATGTTAGCCTACATATTAATATGGGAATATTTCTACTAAGGGGGGTACACAGTTTTCCCACTCTTTCAAAAGTATTTATTCAGATTAATGTTCAGACTAAACATATAAAACATAGATTAACCATAGTAGTTTCCAAAGATTCTGTTTTAAGGTCTTTCTCCTCTTCTAACTTAACATTATTCAATTTCTTTTTTAAAAAAAATCCATAAATCAAGTGCAGTGATGTAACCTAGCCAGTGCCACTGAAACTTCAGGAAGATCATTGCCAGCATCATGGGAGACATCGTGATGTAAAAGTCTTTGTAGCACATGGTATCTCCAGTTCACCAGGCCAGTGCGCCCCTGCTGCTGCAGAAGGTGGGTGTTATGTTCCCCTGAACACTCTGGGGATAACAGCACCGGAAATTGAGTTTGGGACAGAGGCACAGGAAGAGCTTGTTCCAAAACTGACTGAAAGATATCTGGAAACAGGAGAGACTGATCCAGGAACACTAAGAATGATCACAGAGAAGGAATGAGAAACTGTGAGAAATTAATGATTATACACCAATTCAAAGCAATAGAACAGTGAGGAGACTTTTTGTTATCTTGAGGGACAGGCTGTAGCCCAGGCTGGGCTCGAACTCATAATTATCCTCCTGCCTCAGGCACCTCCTAAATGCTGAGATTACACCTTCTGACTACTAAAAAGACTTTGCAATAAATCTCCAACAAGCCATTTCAATTTTCTTAATTCCTGCAGTGTAAAACCTTCCATCTGTTGGGCCCTTAGTTAAGAGGACTCTCTGTATGTTTCCTCTGAGAGAGAGACAGACAGACAGACAGACAGACAGACACACAGAGACAAATTGAAAAAGGCCCAACTCCATTCTGATTCCATATTCTATAACAAAGAACAGAAAAACCACTTAAGGCAATAACATGATAAAATGGGAGAGTCCCAGATCCAGAAGTGACCCCAAGAATGCAATCCCACTCTGATCTTGCATTCATTTCTGAACAGTGCCCAACTTGGAGAAAATTTAGTCAGAGAAATTCCTTTAGTAACTGCAGTTAAGATAGGGAAGCCTTCTGGATGGTAGAAAGTCATGGCTGTGCTGTCTCAGAAGCTGGAAAGAAAACAGTACGATGCTTAAAGGTCCCCAGGCACATGGGCTACAAAAGAGATCACTGCAGAGATGTGGAAGAGTGAATTTCTGCAAAGATAAGGAAATGGCCTGGCATACATACACAAGAGGCTGCTGTAATGATGGCATGTATAGGATGCAGACAAAAAAGTGTAGGGACAGAAAAATAGAAGCAGAAAGTCTGAACAGTGATTGAGTGGAGGCGTGAATCAAAGAAACATAGCTTTAGGCTGCAGGTCTCTATGAAATTCTTCTAGGGACTAATCGGGATTTACTTTGACCAGTGAGGGTGTATGATGCGGCTATGTGGTAGTCAGTAAGATAAGTGTACAGCAAACTTACTATGTGAGTTCAAGCATTCCCAGTTATGTCTATGCCTGAACTGGAATCTTGGTCCTATCTGGTTCAGGGTGCTTCTCTCTGACAAATAGACTTAAAACTTACAGCAAGCAAACTAGGCTAACTATACCCTACAAATCATTGTGCTGGTAATAAATAATAAGACAATCTCGCATAAATATAATAGAAAGAGTGGAAGAAAGGACAAGTAGAAACAATGGGGAAAAAAGAACAAGAAGGCAGGACTTTTGCAGTCCTTGCCCAGAAGGTTACTCTATCTCATAAGTTACAGAAAAGACACAAAGTGTCTACTGGCAAAGTAAGGGCATCTTGGGCACTCACACCATTACATATAACCTTATCCACCAAAATGAAGTTTCACTATCAAAATTTTCACAAGTACCAAATTAAGAGCCTTCCTTTGAAGCATTATCTCATAATAATTGATTGGCTAGGAAAATATTAAAGAGGATGCAGTTCACTAATTGTCCCACGTTTTTTTTTTTGGCTGAGCTCAGTTTTTCTTCTCAGATAATTAAACAATAATAATAACAAAACCCAAAGAACTCTTGACGCAAAGGGACCAATTCAGTGTTTCAGGATAGCTCAGAAATATATGTACTTGCAGGAGTTCTAAGAGATATCCTTCCTCTCTGTCACCATGGAAATTGACATCAAATTATTTTCAATATAGTTTTGAAAGCAGGATGAGTGCTTCTAGCACACAATAGAGGTATTCATGCTATTTAATGAAACAGATCACTGTGCTAATGGAAATCTACTTGATGATGAATGATATTTGGAGAAGTCTTTCTTTATTCTCAAAAAGCAGAGTACATCAGCTTTCTTTGTAAGAAAACCTACTGAACAACTACACAAGAAGTCCTGAGTAGCAAAGAAGCTAGTTCAAGCCCAGCTCACTCATTCAAGGCAAAGGCAATGAGATGAAAGCTTTCTTTTCAATCTTAGTTTCTTTTCACTTAAGAGGTAGGAGAATTGATACACTAGCTCCAAATGCATCTAAACAGAGCAGATGAATTACTAACTGTTGTGAAAGCTTACAGTCAAAGGGAACCTTATAGGAAAGCAAGGCACCACTAGTTAGACAACATCTGAGATAGTTTAAATAAAAGACATCTTAACACTTAGATGTAGTCTGACCAATGTAGCCATAATAAGCTGGCTAAGAAACCCTAAGAAAGCCCACTGAGGAGCATAGTCCCTGACTCTAGCAAGTGTATTAACTTCCCAATTCTATCAATGCCCACGTGCTCTGAAATTTATGCTTTCACTGATATATATATATATATATATATATATATATATATATATATATATATATCCATTGTTTTCTGGAGATGTGTTGAGGAGGTACTTTTATCACAGGTAATAGATGATGGAGTAGCACTCTAAAAAGTTGTTCCTTTTGTGCATAGACCTCTGTCATTATGCACAAAAATGCTGTTTCTCTGGGTTATGGTCAGACTTGCTTCATAGGCCTTATACTGGAACTGATGATGTACGGGGACATCCATTGCAGAAGTTAAAATGATGGAAACACTGGAGGAAATAAACACAGACCAGAAGTTTACTCCTAGTAAAGTGTCTTAATATTCAACCAGAAAACTTTCTTCTTCTTCTTCTTCTCTCTCTCTCTCTCTCTCTCTCTCTCTCTCTCTCTCTCTCTCTCTCTCTCTGTATCTTTCCTTCCCTTCTCTTTCTTTACTTCTTCCTTTCTATTTCCTTATGTTTTACACATATGTGTTCACATAAGTGTGTTCATACATATGTACATGTGTGTGCACGGAGATTAGAGGTCAATGATAATATCTTCCTGCTTGTTCTACTTACCTTATTTTAGAGGCAGAGTATTGCACCAATTCTGCTAGGCTGGTTAACCAATGAGCCCTGGGAATATATATGTGCCTTTGTTTTCCCAAAGTTGGGATTACAGAGGGTAAAACACTATACCCAGTTTTGATATGGGTGCTAGGGATATGAATCAAGTCCTCATGTTTGTCCAAAAAGCACTCTAGCAACGAAGCCATCTCCCTGTCCCCCATATCCTTACAATTGTTTTAAATTTGGTTATGAGGCTTTTGAGATTAGATGATCACCATCTGTAGGTTCAGAAATCCAGCCTAAGAGAGAACACAGCCTAAGAATTATTAGACTCTAACATCACACATAGTATATGCATTATATTTGTGTTATGACTAATCTTAGCTTAGCCATGTTTGCCCAATAATGTTTATATGCCCACTCTTGTTTATCTATCCTCTACTCCTTTTCCTTCCTTGTGGCCCATGGGCAAGCTGTCAAATCATCACTCTTTGACTTATCAACTCTAGGAAAAAAAAATGTCTGTCAGCATACATGAGTTGTCTCAACAGCCCAGTCTTCACTAATAATTGTCTTAGTTCACTGAATATGCTTATTAAGAAAAATTTGTTTGGATTTTATGAATGTGTTGCGGAATATTGTTTAAAGATGTGTTATATTCATTTATGCTGTGGGACAGTTGTTTAATGATACAAAGATCTTTTGCATTCTTTTGTGTTACGTTTGCTTAACTCTGTGACGCTGTGTTAACTTTGCCTGTCCAAAACTCCTGATTGGTCAAATAGTAAGCTGAATGGTCAATAGCAAGACAGGAGAAAGGCTACATGTGGCTTACATGTGGCTGGCAAGCAGAGAGAATAAGTAGAATGAGAACAAAAAGACATCTAGGAGTGAAACAAGGAGGACTCCAGGGGATAGCCACTGAGTACACAGCAAGCCATAGAGTAGGAAGTAAAGTAAGATATGTAGAAATAGAGGAAGGGATAAGCCCAGAGGCATAGAAAAATGGGATAATTTAAGTTAACAAAATCTGGCAGAAATAAGACAAGCTAAGGCCAGGCTTTTTATAAGACTCCCTGTAGATTTATTTGAGAGCTGGTTGGCAGGCCCTCAAAAAGAGCAAAGTGCTAAAGACTAAAAACTACCAACAATGATGCATGGAGGCTGGGGCAGATGAAGGCATAAGATATAATTATAAGATGTTTTACAGAAAGAAAGCACTCAAATTAAAAGTCAATCAAGTATATTTCATGGTATAATTGTCCTTCTTCCAATTAGCAGGAGATTGGGTCCATGACCCCATACCCAAATCCTCAGACACTGAAGCTCATTATAAAAAATAGGGATTATAATTTCAAGTAACCCATACGTGTCTTCCTGTATTCCTTAAATCAATTCTTCATTACTTATAATACAATGTGTCCTACTTAGAGTTTCTACACTATGAAGAGACACAATGACCACAGCAACTCTTACAAAGGAAAATATTTAATTGGGGCTAGCTTACAGTTTCAGAGGTTTAGTCCATTTTCATCACGATAGAACACAGTGATATGCAAGCATACATGTTGCTGGAAAAGGAGCTGAGAGTTCTATGTCTTGATCTTCAGACAGAAGACGCCTGTCACACTGGGCATTACTTTAGCATATGAGACCTCAAAGCCAGCCCCCACAGTGGCACACTTCGTCCAACCCCTAGGTAGCCTGGAGCCAATGACAGTCAACGGGCCCCAACACAGAATCATGAATTTACTTAAAACATATTTTGTGGCTTATTTTTGAAAGTCATTACAAGACTCTTGACCATGAATATTGTAGATGGCAATGTTATGAAACAATGTCAAAAGACTGGACATTCTGTATTTGTGGAATAATGACAGGAACAGTTTTTTTTTTTTTTTTTTTTTTTTTTGGTGTTCTGTGCAGATGAAAAGTTTTCAAATTTGAGTTGATTAAGCCCATACCTACCTTAGATACAAAGGGTATATTATTTTCATTCTCAGAGTATCTTTACTGAGTTATAGTGTTATAATACTGTTTTCAAAGACTCTTAGTTATTTCCTACTTGATGGGTTTGATATGATCTCCATCAGCTACCATATAATTAATATTTTTCTTTTGTGCAAGAAATAGAATTAGCAGGTGTGGTTATATATCATGGTAACATAAGTAATGGGCAAAGGCCATTCACTTCATCAAGGCAGGCTGAAAGATCTAGAATGAAGATTCTGGGCATATTCCAGCCCTCAGGAATGCCTCATCCCTGAGTGACTTATGAGGCATACTCCCAAAGTTTATACATCATCTAAAACAATGCCAAAAATACATAGTGTGCCTGACAGTGAAGCATACAGTCACAGCAATATGTGGCTCTAATCAATGGAGTTGAGGGACCATGGACTGAACCCTTTAGCATCAAGAGACAAAATCAATCTTTCCTCTTATAAGTTGTTTCTGACAGAGATTCTGATAGCCATGCCAGAAGCTTAACTAAGACTCTTCATTTTTAAAGCATTTGTATCAACACATACATATGAATATAGCCTGAGGAGGAGAGGAAGTTCATTCCTTCCATTTTAATGTTAAGGCTCTACTCTTCCATAAAGTAGCTAGTGATCTCCTCTCTGTGGATGACCACATGAGGCTCCGGGTACTACTTGGAGTTCTGAGTCAAAGTTCAGACAACAGCCCATGGTGTTTCCACTACTGTATCCTGCAATGCCTGGAGACTTAAAAACTTTTATGTTTCATTGTCTTTAATAGCTGTCAACTCCAGCTGGAAGCATAAAGATAAGAAGCAATATTAGCAATGAGCAGCACTAAGAAATTGCTAAAAATACTAGTGTCTTCCTTGTATGTGTTACAAATAAGTGTGTTGATGACTTAAACACATATTTTTTCCTTTACTATTCAAGACCATTTTGTGACATATCTTTTCTGAATTCGGACAAAATAAGTTCATGAGGATCAATGGCTATTATTAGAATATGACAAAAAAATTAAAAATAAAAAGGACCCAAACATCTGTTCTCTCGTTCCAGATGTTTAAACTGAAAAACTGTGACTCACTCTCCTGGGCCACTCATCCATTCAGTGATTCCATAGGTATTTAAGAGTGCTTCCTGTGTGTTAGGCATTACATCAGCACTGACTATGGTGAGTAATAGCTATGTGCTTCTTTCTTTTTGCTGGAGCATAGTAAGCAAGTAAATTAAGTCTTGCCTAACATTCCATGAAGTAGATTATGGATGTGAATGGAACCAGGCACAGCAGAGGATGAATAAGCTGGTGTCCGACCACCATGGAAGTCAGATGAAGTATCCCAAGGCATATGGAGGTCAGAGGAGACATCCCTGAGAGAATAGAATAGGAGATAGCATCTAAAAATATAAAAATATTAGTAAATATGAATGAGATGAAAGATTTCAAGAGAAGATGCTAGTAAAATCCTTGAGGTTCAAGAGACTATGGTAGATTTAAGAAACTAAAATCATACCTGTGGAAGCTAGAGTTTAACAAAGGAAGAGGTAAATAATGAATAACATCTAGAGAGATAATCAACTCTAGATAGTTGGTGGGTATGTGAGTCATAGATCAGTCTTTCATAACAGAAATTGCCAGAAATAGTGTGGCTGAAACAAGAGACTTTAATGGCTTACAGGCCTCATTGCTGGCAAGTTTAAGCAAGGTCAAGGTTCTGGTAGATGTTTTTACGATAAGGTCTTTTATGCACACACTAATTTTTTGCTTGGGACCTAACAAACATAAGCAAGGGGAAGAAGTAACCTTCTGTGTTTCTGCTTCTGATGTACAAATTCCATTCATTGAGTGTCCATACTCATCACCTACTCACTTCCCAAAGCCACACTGTGGTGAGCAGAAACTCACTGCCAAATTTGACTAGCTGGGAGTGGTTTGCTGCTCAGTTTTTCTGAGGGTGATGTACAGATGAGAACAAGGACCTCCTCAGGAGACTTCAGGGGTTTGTGTGGGGGAAGAAAGGCAATGAAAGATGATTTTCTCTTACCAACTTAGAGGGAGTGAGAGAGAAGGGGAGGAGGTAGTAGATAAAGACAAGCATACAGGCCAAGGAGCCTGGAAACAGAGAGTTCATATTTAGTAAGGGCCAGCCAAAGAAACTCACCCTGACCCTGAACCCAGAGCCAGTGAAAGAAAAATCATCCTAACTCTGAACCCAGAGCCAGTGAAAGAAACATACCCTGGCCTTGAAACCACAACCAAAGAAACATACCCTGACTCTGAAACTAGAGCCAACAAAAACCACTTTGGCCCTGGAATCAGAGTCAGGGAAAGGCATACACCTGGCCCTGAAACTTGAGCCAAAAGCCAAAAAGGGCCAGTGAGTGAAACAAACTTTGGTCCTAAAACCAGAATGAAATTTGCCCCTGACCAAACAATCCCTGAACGTGAAATCTAGCCAACCTGAGCTTGTCTAAGCTCAAGGGGATCACAATCTGACTAATTCCCTCCCTTAAATTCTTCTCCATGGAAAATTCTGCCCCTAAAAAGCCCTATATATGCCACTCTGCCTGTTCAGTTGGAAGATGCCCTTCTCCACCCTGGCAGAGGCAGCCACTCTCCTGAATTCCTCCTACCTTATTTATTTATTTATTTATTTATTTATTTATTTATCATTTAATTTATTATTTTACATGATGTTGATCTCAGTTCCCTCTCCCTCCCTCTCTCCCTGTCTTTTACCCTCTCTGCCCCCTCACATGCACCCTGACCACCCTCCCCTCCTTCTTCCTAAATAAGGATCTTTCTTGAAAGAATTTTGGGTGAAATTCTTTTGCTGGTGAGGAACACAGTCTGCTTAGAAGATCCCTTGGGAGCAGAGCAGCAGAAGAAATGGATACTTCTGGAAATCTCCCTTGTGCAGGGACAAGAGCAGACATAACTTTTTGCATGAGCCAAAGCAGATCGCTACATTTTTGCAGGCATTTCCCCTTTAGCAAAGTGAAGCATAAGAAGGTGAGAAGAAATGGTCCCCTCCTTTGGTACATTGTTTCTGGGGAGTAGAGCAGCAGAAGAAATGGATACCTCTGCTGAGAAGCTGGAGTTGGGGTGGGAGCTAAGCTTAGCTATAAATGTTCCTCTTGGAGAGGCATAGATTGCCACATCCTGCAGGGAGACCATCTCCTACTACACCCCGGTTTCAGGTATAGTCTGACTTCCCAACAAGTCAAGATACCTTTCTCCTCACAGCTGTAGGCTTCCAGGATAACTCCCTTCACAGCTGTAGGTATGGCCTGACTTTCCACAAGAGGATATATCCATTTCCCTCCAGAGCTGTAACACTAGCAATCACAAGTTAGAACATGGGAGTTCTAGACACAAACACACACACACACACACACACACACACACACAAACACACACACACACACACACACACACACAGAGCGAGATAGAGAGAGAGAAACCAAGAAGATTAGTCAGCTTGAGTAATGAAAAGAAAACTTTTTAATGGTTTAATGAAAAGCTTTTTAAGAATGTTAGTAGCAGGCCAGAGGACTTCCACCCAACACCATGCAGGTGAGGTGGGTGGAACTCGCCCAAATGTAACCCAAACTTTCTAGTGCAGACCTATAAGAGCTCTCCATAAAAATCTCCACACCAATCAGTAGCCTCTGGCACCAGGCAGCATTGGAACTATTATAATTACTTTATGATGAGGAAGCATGGGCCTGTCCAGTGCCATGACAAGAAGACCTACAAATAAACCAGGGGTGGTCCGCCTGGGCTCCGAGGAGAAAACATGAGTCCACCAGCACTTAAGGCACTAGGAAGATGGGCACTACTATGGTAAGCAAATGTGTGGTCTGGTATGGGAAAGAGAGAGAATGGTTCATGTCCTATTGACAGGAACATATCTGAAGAGGAAAATAGGGCCATGGTGATGCTGGGGCCCATTTCTGGGTTCATGGCCCTGATGCAGCTGTGGTCTCTGTTGATGTCTCTGGCTCCTAAAATCACCAAAAGCTGAGAGGGTACCATACAGAGTAGGTACCATCCCTCACTAACTGAAACACTTTTTTCTTTTCCTCTTGAATTTTATTTTATTTTGGGGGGGGGATGTTGCAAGGGCAGAGGGTGGATACAAATGGATAGAGAGATGAATGGGATCAAGATGCATGATGTGAAAGACACAAAGAATAAATAAAAAGTTAAAAAATGCTAGTAATGATGTTTCCCAGTTAAACTGGCCTACACTATTTCCTTTTAGCCACTGTTTTAATTGTTCCTTTAAAAACAGATTTTAAGGATAGAAGAGATGGCTCAGTGTTTAAAGCCCTTGCTGCATATGGGTGTGGGGACTTGAGTTCACATCTCCAGAACCCACAAAAAAGCTAGGTGGCTATGGCCACCCACTATAATTCAAGAAGGGAGTCTCCTTGAGCAAGCTGACTAACCCAGACTAACCTAGCCATACTGATGTGCTCAGAGAGGCCCTACTACAATGAGGAAGTTGGAGAGCTATTGACAAAGACTCCCAGTGTGAAACTCCAGCCTACACACATGCACTCTCTCTCTCTCTCTCACACACACACACACACAGACACACACACATGCACACACACACACACACACAGACACACACACATGCACACAGCACATACACACAGGAAACAGAAAAAAATGTAGCTTACTAGTCACATGTATGTGTTGCACATAGAATTTTGCAAGGTTAGAAAAACTGAATTTGCCCTAGTGTCCTGGTAGCAGGGCAAGCGCCTTTGTGCTAGTGAAGGTGCATGCTGTGCAGTTCCTCTCCTTGGCATGTATTTGTGCAATTACTCAATTCGTACATGAAGGCAGGAAACAGATAAGCAAGAATCTATGGAAACCTCAGGAGGAAGAAAGAGATTAGGATCTTCTTAATGTTTCCCAGCACAATAGAAAGAAGGGTTTTCAGACACCCAGACCATTTTATCCACTTTATAAAAAACGCAATAAGGTAGACAAAGATATGCTCATTTCTATTTCAATAATAATATGTGTCAGGTTCACTTTGCATGAAGGTTAGCCGAGCCATCCATCATTGCTGCTGAACTGCACATTTTCTTGTTCGGCATTGATAGATTTTTATTTTAACCGTAGAAGTTCCTCGGGGGACTCTATTAGGGACAGAATTATTTTTTATTCTGCACTGTTACTTCTCTTTTGTAAACTTTGATGTATGCAGACAACACATTCTGGCTAGGGAAATTTAATTAGGTGAGTCTACAAATTAATTGGTGCAATTAGACTGTTTCTAACTGCCTTGTGTTATGAATTTATTTATGCAGTAATTATTATCAGATGTCTGAAATAAAAGCCTACAGAGCTAAAGGTGCTACCTTTCAGATGTGTGCTCAGCTCTCCACATTAATTAGCCAGAAACAAAATAATAATAATAATAATAATAAAAGCACATACTTTAGAAAGGAGAAGGGGGAGAAATCCCATGTCACATGAGGAGTTGGTAAGCACATTGATAACAAAGCTTTAAAATGACTATCTTCATGTATTTTGGCAAAACTGAAAACATTAAACATTACATAACTCCCTCTAAAACCATTGTCCAGCATATAAACTAGATGTAAATGGGAACTACATGGTCCATCCTACAAATGGAATCTAGTTCTACTTGTCCAAAACAATAGCTGCAAGAGTCTTTTGCAAGAAATTGATGGTTTCACAGTAAATTTTGATTTTGAGCTGTGAGATCATTTACTGTGGCAAAGTTTATGGATAAGTCCCGAGGAAATAACAATGATGCATCAAAAGGCTTCTGTAAAGCCTTCCCTGTAATGACAGTCATTATAACAAGAAGCAGAGGGACTTAGAATTAATACTATACCATCATTTGATAGGAAGGAAGATGGAAAAGGCTGATACTGCTGGAGACAGAACCGAAGAACAGAAGTTTGAAAGTCAAACAGCAGAGTGAGAATGAGTCATTGGAAGAAATGCAAGTTGATACAGTCTTCTCACAGAGTGGTTTAGAAATGGATTTATAATAACAGCAGAATATCCATGCCTATGGTCCAGTCAGCAGGAAAATAGATCTCCATCTTAAATAAGTAATACCAACTTTTTAAATAGCTTTAAATTCTAGAGTTATAACTCAGTGATAGATCACATATCTAGCAAGTTTGGGTTTAATCACAGAACACAAACAAAATACAAATTATGTATAAAAATGTTCAACTCTCAGCTCATCATATATAGTGACAACCTTCAAACCCTAGCAACTTATATAATGTCAGTGTTATTTTCACAGACTTGAAAACTGGAGTAAATATGTCTTTAATTCAGTTATTCCCACATGCATTTAGTAAATATTAATCACCTGCTGTATGCATGTTGGATATATCATGTATTGGGACACAGTAAAAGTCTTTCCTTGTTGGGAATTATATCCCTTTAAGAGAAGTTGTATAATAAACACCCTACATAAAAAGCAATATAAGTGCAGATTCACCAGTTAAGATTGAGTGTTGTGAGTTACTGAAAAGGGTCAATGTCAATTTCTGGAGTGTTCTATGTTGAAGAGGGTAATCTTATTAAGACCTTTCTGAAATTCTGACATTTGATATGTTACTCAAGTTATTTATTAGGGAATTCAGTGTGCAAACAAAGTGACAAAGATCTCATCAGTTATTTTGCATATTATTGTTTTGTTATTTAACATACACACAAATCTCAGATTTAAAAAATAAAAATCCACAAAGCTAAATATTTAATAGTTCAATAAGTATATGTTAGTGCCATCTACTACATACATACACTCATAAATTTCAAAAACTCAACAGCAAAACACTGTCATTCACACATAAATTATTAGCTCATAAAATTATTAGAATAAACTTACTAATAAAATACTTTTAAAACTCACTGATTAAAAATATACACTTCACACAATGAAGATATCATAATTGATGAAAAATTTTAAGTAGCATTATGTAGGCTATTACTTAAAATGTACAATATCCCATCATGACTTTATATCAAGGGTCATTTTGAGTCAAATTTTAAAGTAAGTTTATTCTGGATATTCATTGATGGAAAAGTAAAGAGGAGGATTTTGTGATAGCTCAAAATATGGCCCTCTGGCTATTTTATTATTAGTATTTTTTTCTTATTTAGTTTGTATTCATAATCATAGCTTAACTCTGCAATCCAGCCAGACTTGGAGGAGAATAGGAAAATATGGAACACGAAGAACTTCAGTGAGAGTAGAGATTACAGGTATTATGAGCTGATAGTGTGGGGATACTCTCCTGAGCTACAGAAGGAACTGTCTGTTGGATAAGATACCATAAAGTCAGAAGAATTAGAGTTTATGAAGTCAGCAATGTTGATCTTTATGTTGCTCTTGCCATTTTTGGACCCCAAATCTTCCAAAGCTTCCATGATGCTCATGTCCTTTCCTTTCCAAAGTCTATGTTTGCCATCTAACTCAATCTTAGCAGTTCATATGAAGAACTGGTAACTATCTGTGTTTGGTCCAGCATTTGCCATTGACAAGATCTCAAGACCTATATTCTTAGGATGAACTAATTTCTCATTCTCAAGTTTATTCCTATAGATGGATACTCCATTACTGCTTTGAAGTTGCAACCCTGTCACACGAACCCCTGAAAAAAAAAATCAGTGATAGGAGGAACTCTTATATCTAATCCTTGTTCACCAGTGCTCAGAGCATGAAGATAGTTGGAAATTTGTCTACAAACAGAAAGAGCTGCAGCCCAAGGACTCTCCAACAGCCACAATGGCAAAGAAGATGGTGGGGTTGAGTGACAGGACCATGGTGCTCTTACATACTTTATACTTTTGCTCCCCATCTCCTCTTATTTCCCTCCAATCCTGTCAGCTCACCTCTAATACTTCCTCAAGACTTCTTTCCTGTATGCCTTGCAGGGAACCTACTGTCAAATTCTCTTTTATATTTTTAATTGGATTACCATAGGATTGATGCAGCTTGTTTATATCTCAGTAATGTTGCTTTTCCTTCTTTTTTCTACCCCCTCATACTACCCTACCTCGACCCTCTCCCTGTTTGAATATACACTCTCAATATTCCCTTCCTCAATCCCCATTTTACATTTTTGTTACTGTCTAGTCTCCCCAGTATATTGTCATCTATCTTGCTTCCAAAAGTATTCTACATTAAACATGAAAACCTGGAGTTGAGACTAGGATCCTCATGTGAGAAATAACTTATGGCTTGAGTCTTTCTGACTATGGGTTATGTCACTCAGTGAAATTTTTCTCAGTTTCATTCATTTACTTACCAATTTTTTTTCTTTATGGTTGAAAAGGTTTTCATTGTGTAGAAGTACCATATTTTTATTACCCATTCATCAGATGGTGGATATCAAGACCAGTCCTTAACTGTTGTAAATGGAGCTACAAAGAATATGCATGAATGTGAAATATCTCTGCAGTGAGATGAAATTTCTTTTGGTATGTGCCAGGAATGATATGACTGGATCACAGTTTCATCAAGGTTTGGAAGGAATCTCTATAGTAATTTCCAAAGTGGTTACACTATTGAACACTCCTATCAGTATTGTATAGGGGATTCCCTTTCCCTTTCTTTCATTTTCTCCTTCCTTCCTCTCTCTCCCTCATTCCCTTCCTTCCTTTCTTCCTTCTTTCTTTCCTTCCTTCCTTCTGTATGTCTCTCTTTTCTCCCCATCCTCCTTTTCTTCTTCTTCCCCCTTTCCCTTTCTCTCCTGATTTTTTTTCCAGTGTTGCATATACAACCAAGGCATTTGTGTATTCTAATTTTTTTTGACAGGGTTGCTCCAATCCTTAGTGCTGTGCAAGAGCTTTGCTTTGATCAGTTTGTTGGTTTCTGGTTTTACAGGGCCATTAAGGTGTTTTTAATTTGTATGTGTATATTGACACATTCTTATGAGTATTGCTTTATGACAAGTTCACAGGTATCATAGATTACAACACCATTTCAGGTTGTCTCTGAGTTGTTCAGTAGTGTATCGAAACATTTCACCAATATTGGAAATATTTTCTTTTTGCAGTGTTTATGTATTTAATATAAAAACTTACTTAATGTACAAACAATGTACTGTTGCTTGAATTGTCGGCAGCATTTTATCATTTCCTCTCTATTTGTTGTTGAATGTCTTCTTACACATTGCATATTTGTTGGTCTCATTTCCATCACTCTGTCAAAGGCATTAGTGTTTACCTTCCAAAATACAGATTCATTGTCTCTTTACAACTATAAACTTTCCCAAGTTTTTCTTTGCCTTTTAAAGAATGCCTCAGAAATAGTTGTGTGTACATATGCACAGCCGTGTTTTCATGGTATGTGTATCATGCCATGTATTGGGGTTTCTTTCTTCTATATCTACTTCTGAATTTCCCACCCAAACTCAATGAGAAAAGCAGCCACATTTTCCTTCAGAAAATGGTTTTCACTTTTGCATTTTATACTTAAATGTCAGATCCATATGGAATTTGTATTGATTGTGATGAGAATCAGGCATCTAGCTTTACTTCCTTCCAAATAGTCTTGGCTCTCACTAATTCTCACATTTTCTGGAAGACCCCAAGAGTATGCATAGCACCATTATTCCACTTCTATTCTGGTGTATGAGGAACACAGGGGCTGAAAAGAATGTATCGGCCCACCTTCCCCATCTGACTGCCACCCGTACCCAATGGTCATGGACCTGTGCTGGCTGAAGCTCTCGGAACAACACTTTAGAGAACACTTTGTTTCATTTAACTCTGAAAGGAAATTTTATCTTTCTGGCGTAGTTTATGAGTACAGAGAATAAAACCTGGCATTCTAGCCAACCTAAATGGAGACCATCTAACTGCGGCTCTTCTCTCACAGCATGTAAGGAATGGCTAGAAGCACTTTCCAATATGTCAAGCTGTGGCTGTAAGAAGAAAGGTTCATTTTATACATGCCTACTCTGGGCTATACTGTCACCTACTCTTCTGGCATCTATGTCCATATGTTACCTTGATATCCAGAAAACAAATTGAAGCTCAGTTGACTATTTTGATTCTTTAACAAACACATCTCAGGCATCTGGACATAGTTTTAACACCACCCTGTGACATCTCATTCATCGTTCCACGATAAAATGGCTGGAACAAAGAAAGTGAACAAAGACCAGTCACATAATGATTGTGGAAGTTTTCTCCACAGACATGTAATGGCCAACATGAAGAATATCCCCTGTTGGCATCTGAAGTGACTCTTAAGAATGCCATTGGAACACTCTTATCTGCATTGACAGAATTGTGATTCTATTTTTTAAAATTTATTTCTTGGGGAAGATAAGAAAACTAATCTTTTTTCACCCCATCAGCTCCATCTATTTTTAAACAATGGGGATCATATCTGATGACCTTTGTGAAGGCCATGCTTTGTTCATCACTGTGTTCTGATTTGCATTTGTACTCATCAAATTGTTTCAGTACTACTCGATGTAAGGATTTGATAATTCATGTGGAATAATCATTGAACATGCTGTTTCTCAAGCTGAGCTTTATTCTCACACTGAAAAATAACTTGGAAGATACTGTAGAGTGTAACCCCCAAACCCTTCACTTCTGGCATTAATGCACTCACTGGGATTTCTTCAAGCTACATCATTGGTTCCAGAAAATATTCCTTCCATTGCAATGTCTAAACTTACTCTTTGATGTCAATGGCGTTGTCATATATAGCCTCAACATCATGGGAGGTTGGCTTGTCACTTTGTTAACAGAAGGCAGGAGCTGGTGGAACTGGGGTGCCTACTGCTTCTGCTTGGAAGGAATGTCTGAGAAAGTCAGGAAAACTTGGGGAATTTATAGAAGAAACAGAAAGGCTGTTTAGTATGGCTTTCATGTGCTTGTTCCTTTGTAACAGGTACCAGCAGTTCCTGGACTCTTCTTTTCTGTGTGATGGGGCAGAAACATCCAAATATCATAAAGCATACAGTGCCTAACAGTGATGGGAAGATAATGTACCTCTCACCTATCCTGAGTTATCCCTGAAATTTTCCATCATGAGCTTAAACAAATTCTTTTAGTATAATTTGGAGATGGACAACAGAAATTTTATCAAATAAAATACACTTAGAATCTGTTCTAGAGGAAGAAATATTTGCTGTTTTGTAAGATGGGTTTGTATATCTTAGTACATAGTATACTATAATATGATTAGAATGAGCTTTTTGTTGGGGATGTGGCTCAGGGGTTGAGAACTTGCCAGGTAATCAGGGATGATTTGAAAATCACTGACTTGGATTATTATAATGTTCATTTGCAAGCCTGGAGAGTTCGGTTTCAGAGCTTTTCCCTGATCTCTTTATGATTAGATTTGATGGGATCAAGTGGAAAGTGACATATAAATGTAAGGTAGATGGCTTAGAACTTTTCAACAGCATGTGACTGCCCTTTGGATGCTAAGAACCCCAAAAGAACACCAGTAAAGAAATGTCTCTTTTTGGTTCATGCAAATGGGCTGAGAAGCAAGAATTGATGGACTAGATGAATGAGCTGGAATACAACTTGAAAGGCTTTTAATGTTGCAGTCTATATTGTCTTGCTCTAATTTTCCAACTACCATTAGTAAAACTAAAGAAAAATAGGGTTAACCAGATAGCCAAATTATTGGGTCTTAACTAGCATTCCCATCAGTGTGGTGGAGGTGCTTTTATTTGCATTTTAGACAAGTATCTTTCTCCATTCTGGTCACACATAGCTGCTCTGCAGCTTCCCACAACACAAGGTATTCTCAAAAGCTAGTATCATTTAGATTTCCCACCTATAGGAAATATGAAAGGTTGGCATTTGAATTTCCTGAAGTATTAATCTCTAATGAAAACAATGTCAGAGCCTTAAGCACTTTGGCATTTTCTGGACACATTACAAATATGCAAGATACATTTTGTCATAGCCTGTGTATTAGAGCACAGGGACAAAGAACAAACACCAGGAAAAATGGTTTGAAGCAATCCTTTTGACATGTTTCCCAAGACCATTTCAAATAACTCCCCAGTCCTTGAACTCCCTTGTGATCATTTTAATCATAACAAGAACCATTTGGTAACTGGTCTGGGCTGCAGATTGCATTTGGCTTTGGCTAACACGAACTCTACTGTCTCTTGTTATTAAGTAGACAATATTCTAGCCTACTACTATTTAAAGCTCCCCTAGTACCTATCCTTAAATCTGCAAAGCGCTGCTAAGTGTATCTGTATCACTTCTCTTCCTACTCTTCCTTCTCCGACACCTCCTCCTTCTCTCCCCCTTCTACTTCCTTATTGTCCCCTTTCCTTCTCTTAATCTTCCTGCCCTTCCTCCTCCTCCTCTCCCTCCTGTTCTTCTATTTTTATTCCTTCTTCTTCAAGTCATTTAAAAGGAACTCACCATCTTTCTTATATGAACTACTCAACTGGTTATAGGAACCTTGTTTAGAGCTCTTGGTCAGCTAGAATCTGCTAGGATTACAGAACACAAATGGTACTCCAAGTAAACCAATCTCTTTCCAGAGGAGACATGGCTCTATTGTCACTGACTTCTTCATCATCGGCACAGGAGATTTGCAGAAACAAACAATTAGAGCAAGATTACTGAGGTCAAAAGCACATGGAGTGATTTGGATAACAATGTCCACTATAGTTTCAGATATTTAAACATACTTGGTCATCAATTAGAAGCCCTGTTTGGAGAGGGTTAGAAGTTGTGGCATTTCTAGGGGAAGGATCATCTTGGGGCCAGATTTTTGAGAGCTTATACTTGAGCCATTTCAAATTTTGTCTCTCTGCTTCCTATATACAGTTCTTTTCAGTTCTAACTCCAGCCTCATTGTTATTCATCTGCTTTACTGCTTCTTACCATGTTGCTGATAGACTCTTAATCCTCTGGAACTGGAAACTCCAAACTGACCCTTCCTTTCACACACTTCCTTCATTAGGGTGTTTTATAATGACAACTTAAGACAGAAGCTGATACCAGGTAGTGGACATTGTTGTGGCAGGCCTGCCAGTACTTTGGACTAGGAAAGTAGTTGGACCATGTAAGCAGATCTTAATGGGTCATCATATTAGGAGCTTGGTGCTATGTGATGTGTAGAGGTTCAGCTCAAGAAATTTTACAGGAGAACAATTTTAAGAACAAAAGTAGAGATCATTATTGCGCTATGTTGGCAAATAATGTATCTGTTTACTGATCTTGTCCTGAGAACCTACCTAAATTTAAAAATAATTGACTAATTTCTTTGGCAGAGGAAATTTTAAGACAGAACCTAATGCCAATTCTGTTGTAGCAATCACTCTTATGCAAGACTACAATGGAAAATAGGAAATGGAACAGAAGGAAATATAAAATGTACAGTTTGGAGAAGACAAGAACGCTAGCAAGCTTAATGTAAGAGAAAAGGTTTGAGCTGCAAGAGAGGCTTCAAATGTTTAAAAAAAATCAATGCCGTTAATGCCAAGTCTGCCCTGGAATAAAGCAAGACTTCACTCCTGGTACCATGGTCTGTATTGGTCAGGATTCTCAAAAGAAATAGAATTGATAGCATATGTATGTATGTATGTATGTATGTATGTATGTATGTATGTATGTGTATGTGTATATGTATGTGTGTGTGTGTGTGTGTGTGTGTGTGTGTGTGGTTCATTATACTGGATTGCATTATGAAGTCTGAGTAGTCCAACAATGGATGTTTCCCAACAGAAAGGCAGTCCAGTAGATGTTCAGTCCACAAGATAGTTGTCTCTGCAATCCCAATCTAATACTGCTGTCTGGAAGAATTTCTGAAGAACCATCGGTTTCCAATCTGCACAGGAATTTTGACAAAGTTAGATTTGCGGACTTGCGGACACATCCTCCACGGAGGGATACTGCCTTAACCTAGAGACAGGAGAGGAGTCCTAGTCCCTACTTCAAATGACTTGGCAGATTTACATGACCCCACCTGGATGTCATTGCCCTACATGTGGAATTGGGGTGGGGGGATGGGAGGGAAGGGTGCTCAGGGTGTATGTGAGGGGGGAGAGAGGGTAAGAGGGAGGGAGGAAGGGAGAGGGAACTGGGATTGATATGTAAAATAAAAAATAAATAAATAAAATTAAAAAGAAAAGAAAAATAAGCAGTATATAAAAGTAATGTACATATTTTTGAAAAAAAATACAGACCACAGCATCAGAATGGATAAAATTGCCAGCAAAAGTAAAAACAAGTATAAAACAAAAGCTTCCATCTTTCATCTCCTTTTGTGCTAGTTACTAGCAGAAGGTGTGGCCCAGATTCAGGGTATGTCTTCCCACAGCAAATAATATATAGTCAAGAAAAACCTTCACAGGGTCACCCATTAACCTGGGCTTATTTTATTCTAATGGGTCAAGTTGACAAGCAAGGTTAGCCACTGAGGAACACTTAAGAGCTTTTGTTTCGCCTCTGACCTTCCCTCCCTTTTGATGCTTCCAACAGAGACTAACAGCCTGATGATAGATATTTCAGACTGAGTGGTCAACATGCATGAATATCATTATCAAAACATTGCCCAGAATTCACTTCATCTATCAGCATCTGATTGGGCTCAGCATTAAGACAGGTCACAGATTAGCTATTTGAAAATATATGCATTTATTGAACTGGAGTGCCTCAGTTTGTCTAAGTTGTATTTGTTGGCCAAGTGCAAACTGGGCCAGCCCGGGCTCAGTGTTTCAGCTGGTTGGATCCATGAGGCACTCAGCTGAAAGAAAGCATCATTTGTGTCACCATGGAAGCAGTGTCTTCACGAGCTGTGCCCACGAATGTGAAATGTTTAACAGTGAGCAATTTGTTTGAAACTCCTTTTACTTCACATATCCTTGGAAAAAATGAAACCACAGGAGGCATACAAATCTCTAAAGGGCCTTTATACACAGATTAATGTGGTAATTCTCTCATTACTATGTCCTGAGGAAGAGCTTCTTTCGGCAACTTCTGTACTTCACCCTTGCTTATAACATGGCTTTGCATTAAGAGTTTTAATAAAATGTGAAATTCAAAGATCATCCCGGGTGTGCCTTAGCTCTGGGTCAACACAAGAAAGAAAATGTAGTTTCTGAGGTACATGAAAGTACCGAAGAGAATGCTTTGCTCCACCAAGATTTCACTGGCCCAATGGCATGATTCCCATAGACTTATTCTCTGCTATGATATTTCATTGTTTTGTTTTTCCTTCTGTGCTTCTTTAATCTATTGCAAAGTATGAATAATATAAGCAATTCACAACTGTGCAACATGGATTCTGTCAGAAACTAAGCATTTTAATTCTCCTCTCTCCCTCTTTATTTTCTCTTTGCACATTTAGCAAGATAGTATTTCAGGAAAGCAGTCGCTAATACTGACGGCTGACACCACTGGTAACTACCTGTGCTTCTTTCTGTTGTGACAAGCAAAGGAGAACCTTCTAAGCAGCATCAATCTATGGACCGTTGGGCACATTAGGGTAAAAGAAAACAGAGACATGGGCCAAGAAAGGAAGATGGAGTGCAATCCATTTCTGAGGAAAACAGTGGGACTTCTTTTCATATGGTTCATTCAATAATAATAATAATAATAATAATAATAATAATAATAATAAAAGAGTCCTTCAACACTATCAAGGCTGTTGTCTATTTTTAAACACATAAAATCCAAAAGATAGCAGGGAAGATCATGGCAAGAATATTTTGCAAACTGATTGTTTATGCTAAGCATTAATTTTCCAATTATTTCTTTCATTTTGGGTTGCGAGCCTAGCCTTGAAGAGCTGAATCATCTCTCCAGCTGCTGATTCTTTCTTAAAGACACAGAGAAATGCTGAAGCTGATTGGTCCAACAACAGCTCCATGCTCATCTAATTAGTTCTTCAATGGAGTCCCATCATTTCTTTACCTTAATAAGGAAACAGCAGAAAACTCAGCTGTGACCAATTACCAGAAATGAAAGTATAGGATGAGACTCACAATCAAGAATTCCAGGCTATAAATCCTAGCTCTTTCTCTTATCCCCATGGATGGATTTCTTAAATTTCCTCTCCTTTCATTCCCTCATATACAACCCACCATGAAAATTTAGTTTTGTCATACTAAGATGAGGAATTAACTAAGAAAGCACTAAAAATGCAGTAGGGAACTAAACCGTTGTGTGCTAAATGGCAGCTGTTGTTGGCCATACAACTTTCTCACTCCCACCATGCCTGTTTTGCTGAGTAGTATCTGATTTAATAGCTACCCATGCCATCCTTTTCTAACATATATTTCAAGAAAGGATGGTCTGAAAGATTCTACATCTGGACCATAATTTCTGAGAATGCTGTAGAGTCCAATTTGCATGAAAAACACTGAATAGTTTGAATCTCATCTGCCTTGTATGTCTAGGCATCTAGGATGACAGTTCTTCGTTTCAGAGTTCTTTTTTTCTCTGGGCCTGATGTTTACTTTTTGTGTCAAGTTCCATTTGGAGTTGCTTAGCTTGCTTTCAGAAAATGAGTACGGGGGAAAGTAGTGGAAAGGCAGAAAAAGTGTGCACTGTGTAGCAAAATCACTTCTAATTATTTCCTTCTCTTGATTCTAGCATTATTCAATGACTTACAGAATTCCTCAAGAGCAGTCTGCAGAGTAATCTGGGGGATATACAGTGTAGGTCTGACCGAAAAGCTGCATGAGTAGTTAAGCTGTTCAGACTGAGTGTTAAATCAGAAATAAGCCCTTAGAACACACACACACACACACACACACACACACACACACAGGTTCTTCTGTCAAGATCATGTGCAAACTAAGAACACGTAAAAGTCATATAAACTGCCAGATGGTGGTTGTGAATGCCTTTAATCCCAGTATTTGCCGGATGGAAGTAGGGGGTTCTCTGTGAGCTCCAGGTTAACCTGCTCTACACAGCTAGTTCTAGAGCAATAAAGGCTATATAAAGAAATCCAGTTTCAAAAAACTAAAAATAAATAAATAAATGAGATCATTTAAAAGAAAGCCATATAAACCAATGTATGACTTTTCCTATTTCACTATAAATACTACATACTTGAGGTTTTAAATTTATTTTTGTGTGTGCATGTATGCATGGGTGTTTATATGCTATGCTATATGTACATGACATGCATTATGAATAGACTCAGAACAAGTTGCTAATAATAACTCTTCCACCCTGTAGACCCTGGGGATCAAACTCGGAATTCAGGCTTGGTTTTGTTATGTTGTTGCTCATGGACACGTAAGAGGCAGACTACAGTGAAACTCCAGACCTAGCCCATACTCATCTATCCATGTTGACGAAACGACTGACTGTGCAGTTGTTTCCTCTTCTTGGCAGAAAATGCTGAGTTAAATTTTGTTGGAATCTTTAAAAATGTGTGATCTTTATTTCTTGACCCAGCACGCCAAACTAAGCTCATTGTTAATCTTGTTTTATTTCTTGCTTCAAAAAATTGACACACAATTTAGTTACTTCCAGGAAGTCTGATAGATTTCTCTTGTGCTAAAACATATTTCTACCACAGTCTTAAGAACACTGAGCAACATTACAAAAACAAATCAACAAAAGTTCAAGGCACCTTTGACATGTCAATCATACATTAGCGAGTTCTTCCCTCTCCCATTACACAGGAGAGAGACCATGGAGATGGCTGTAACTAATAATGTTTTAAATTCATGTTTTCAGTGAACTCATTATTCTCTGAAAAGAAAGTTTCTTTTTTATGAGAAAAGGGATCTTAATTCATTGTATGCTACATTGAATTTTCATAGTTTACACTCATATCCTGTGTGATAACTTCATTGTAAAGCTAGTTTGTTTGTTTCCTTTCTGACAATATTTGGGGCATACTTTTACCCATCGTAAAAGTGCAAAAAGAAAATCTATGTCTTCCTTTGTAATCAAAATCTAGTTAATCCTCAGTTAAGTGGCCTATGCTTAATCATGGCAACTCCTGCCCATTGATAAAGGGAGAACTCACTGGTTAAAACCCACTGCTGCCACCTGGTGTCACTGGACAGGCACTGTCTCCCCTTGATGTCTGTGTACCAGAAAGACAATCATGCTTTGAGGACTGAGGAGACAGAGATTGGGACAAGATACTAGAAACAAAAAGGCAAAGCAAGGCAGAGGGGACGAGGTGGGGGGGGCAGTCATTAGCAATGACACTTGCAATTAATTATTTAGGAGAACCTTGTCTCTTCCCTCTGACTCATTTAAACAGCCTTGGTTCCAGGCATGGCTTTTTAATATGCTTGTCATTTGAATTCTTTGAAGATTTCAATTGATGAATACCAGGACAATACTGCAGCTTAAGGCAATCATCCATATTGATGAAGCTCACTATAAATAGATTTGTGCTGCAATAACTCATGTGTAAAAGGAATGCATTATTTTTCCCCATTCGTATTGATTGCAAACCTTCTAAGGATGCTATTGATAATCACTCAGCCTTCATCAGAGGAAAACCAGAGATCACCTGTTCATTGTGCTTTCCAAGTCATAAAGGAAACACATTCCAAACAAACTGATCAAAAAAAGTACAATCTTTTATCGGGCATGAGAAAGCCTTTATTGAATAGAAACTCCCTTTCAAAAGAACCAAAATAATGATTTTTATGACATTAAAGATCCATGCCCATAATATATATGGCATGAGGGGTATGTCAGAGCACACTGACTATCATGTGTAAGAAAATTGTGAACTTGAAGAATTTGAAGATGGAGGCTATTGGATAATTCTGTGTCTTGCTGACCAGAATGCCAACATGTGTTTGTGAAAGAGAACAAATCTTCTCCTGAAAGGTGGAGGGAGAGTTCTGCCAAGAATACAAGTAACTCATTAAAACCATCACCATACTGGGTACGGACCTTTTGAGACATATTTCTCTATGCATCTGGTATGTGTTTCTGAGCCTGCATCCAGCCCCGTTGAATCTCTGTGGTTCTCACCTCTTTCCTGAAGCCAAAGCATCAGAGAGTGAAAGCAGCAGTCTGCCTTACTGATGAGGCTGAAAGGAATGCTGGGACATCTTCCTGAATTACCAACATGCAAACGCTATGTGCTACTGTGAAGCCTCCTCATGTTTGTAGATCTGTGGGACCCATTTTCTTGTTTGCCAGAGACTGTCTTCAGCAACCATAGGAAAATATGGTGGCTCATCTAATGTATCAACCTGACTTCTTCACAGGGTGGCCACTCATTCAGTCAAACTTATTCTAGGTATGCCCATAAGGGTGTTTTCATAGAAAGTTAGCAAATGAAATGGCAAAAAAGGGAAAAGCAGACTCCACTTTCTGATATGCGTGGGCCCCATCTAATCAGTTGAAAGCCTGAATATATCAAATACTGCAGCCTTTGAGTTGGATTAATGTTTTGATTTTATTGTCTGATTATTCAAGATAGAATTGTTTGTTATGTTTCTCATTGCTACAGCTAAATGTCAGGCAAAGACATTTTAATGGGGAGAATGATTTATTTTGGTTTCCATTTTGAGAGAGTAGAGTCCCTCACAATATAGAAGGCATGGTGGTTGAGTCCAACATGTCTGATCACAATGCTCCATAGGCAGAGAGAGATCTATGCTGGTGTTCTACTAACTTTCTCTTTTTAAGTCAGTCTGAGACCCCAACCCATAGTAAGGCACCATCCACATTCAGGTTGGATCTTCTCTCTTCAGTAAACTATCTCTGGAAACTCCCTCACAAACATTCCCAGGGGTGTGTCTCCCAGGTGATTCTAAATCAAGTCATGCTGACCAGGAAGATTCACTGTCACAGCACATTGACGCTTCTTAGTTTTCAAAACTTCTTGATGTTTTCCAGAATCTACATTATCATCTCTTTTGATTCTCAGGCCTATAAACTCAAATGAAAAGTATGCCAGTGTCTCTCTGGACCTCTAACTTCTGCCTACATGTCTGGGCACTGGCTAGCCTCCATCATTCTATCATAATTGTTTCTGATTCTCTAGTATGGAATACAAACACATGCTTTATAACCCTTATCATGGGTAGTTCACAGTGAAGTTTTCCAACTTTTCAAGGCTGTCATAGTTCCATATAATACAATTTAAACAAAGAGGATTACCTTCAATGTCTTATCTTTGTTTATAGTTAAAGGAAGTTCACCAGTCCTGCCTGCACTAGAGATAAAGGAATTCTCTCATGGTTTTATTCATTGGATATTTCCTAAGGGCCTGTCTCCCATCAGACATTAAAAATATGTCAGCAGCACTGGGAGAAGCCAAGAGGCCTGGAGAAACACTAGGGTATGGAACCATGGCCATCCCTAACCCTAAAGGGGAAAGGAGGCAGGCAGGTGTGAGACTTGGAGCCATAGCCAAGGCCCACCACAGCGAGGTCCATAGCCTGTAGTGAGGCATGTAGCCACCACAACAAGCTGGCCGGGCAGGAGCATCATGGTTGTAATAGCCCTTCTTCCTTCTAACTCTGTCCACTGTCTGAGCCTCCCATGAGCCTATCTGACAGAAAGACATACAACAATGGGCCTAATGGATGCAATCCACAGACATCAGCTAGCAAGGGCAGAGAGCAAGGAGGAGACAAGAGAGGATTTGGGCAACAAATATTCACTCTGAAAAGGATGTCGATTTGACTCTTCCAAATCTCATTGAGACTAGTGATATTTAAGGGGGCAGATGAGAAAAATGGCCTTTCGTTTATATTGTTTCTCCTATTATATGTAGTGTGTGTACAGGTCAGAGGACAACTTACAGGAGACAGTTCCCTCCTTCCACCATGTGAGTCCTGACCATCAGATATGGCATTGAGTGCCTTTAACTGCCGAGTCATCTCACCAGCCCATATTGTCTCTTTATTCTATATCAAAAATAAATATTAAGCAAAGGATTTACAATAACACTCAGAGGACCACAAAGGCCCAGCTTGGCTTCCTCGTGAATAACCTGAATGCAGAGAGCATGCATGATGGGCTTACTAGAACAGAAGAATCAGCAGTATCCACCACCCCACTCAAGTGATGCAATTAGGACAATGGGCTTCTGGGAAAAGTGAACAAACTCCCCTCCTCCCAACACAGGGAACAGGTGACACCTGGCAGTCCTTTCCATTTGAATTTACAGCTTAGTGTCAGTTTATAAACGAGTTGGGAGCTATAGAAACAAGAATATGCTTCTACTGTAGGGGTGTTATTTTAGGGAACAGCTTTTTATTAGGCAAATTTGCAAGAGTAAAAGCCTTTTAACTACTAGGTCAGCATTTCCTGATAGCTGCTCAGAAGGGCACATCACTGGGAGGGGTGTCCCTGGAGAGTAGGACCTAGCTGCTTCTGTGAGAGCTTAGAAATGAGTGAGGAGAGGAATTCAAAAGAGTTAAGCCACACCATTCTTCATTATGTCTGGGATGTTTTCAGAGTATAGGAGAATAGGTTGTAATTATCCCACAGTGAATTTAGAAGTAATATCAGTCTTAATAATACACTCATAGACTTTAAGTACATCACATAATTGAATAATGCCAAAATTATAAGAGAGGTGGAAAGCAAGGAAAGATCCTAGAGACAGAAGACTTAAGCAATAATCTATAGCTAATAAAATTGACCTGACTGTGAAAGCTGGTATTGTCTCAAACTCCTATTAGCTATTTGTTCATTAGAATAAATTACCCCAGCTATGGAAGGTCCATCAGAATATGATCATTGGATATGAATTCATAATGATGAGGCAGGATATGATTTCACAATGATGAAATAATCCGAGATCTCTCTTTAAAATACATAAGCTGGAAAACCATTAGCCACAGCACTTCATACTCTCAGACCGCAAAAAATGGAACTCATCAGGGTTAGGTGTGAAGCAAAGTTTTTATAAAATTCTCCATGCAAAATCTTATGTAATACAAGAGCAAACTTGTGTTTTAAAATGAGACAGTTGAACAGTGGATAAACTGTAATGGGAAGCTTGTTTTATTTTAATAAAATATAGTGGGGGATTTATATTTGTTGAGGGGACTAAATGATATATATTACAGAAAAAGGGTTTTCAAAAATTTCCTTTCACATCCACTTTAACAGTGAAGAGGCACTATACGGTTATGTAATAGAACATTAAGGGGAATTTGGTACTTATCCTTTTAATATGATCATCAATCAAAATACTTCAGGGGATATAGCATTGGAAATGAATTTTATAGGATAAAATTTGTATCAATTTCCTCTTAGAGTAGTCAAATTCTATTATGTAAAATAGTCATTTTACATTGCATAAGATGGGATTAGAACAAGCACAGTGGGATTTAAAATGTCATCCCGCCATGGTTTTTCCACTCTCTTTGTATGTGTGTCCTATTGTGGTCTGGCATCCTGGTAGCATATGCAGGGCAGCCAGCCCCTTCCTAACTCGCTTTTCTTTCTCGTTCCCCATTTAATTCACTGTTCCCTGAGTACAGTGGGGACTGTGCATATGGAACCCATGGTTCTGCTTCCATACGCTGCATGTAACTTTGCACAGAAGATTTCCTCTATTTCAAATGCATTCTGTTTTCCCGGGTCATTTTCCCAGCCACTGTTTCCCATCTTGTGAGCACAGTCTCCCTGTAGATCTGGTTTTCCTACAGCTCACCTGTAGCACATGTGACCGCAAAGCTTGCTGCGCTGCATTTATCCTGTGTCTCTCCACCAGCAAACTGCAAGACCCCGGGTTCCTGCTTGGATTTACCCCAGTCCCAACGCAGCAACTCAAGGACTTTAGTACTCCTTTGTTTAATGAACAGATGATTAAATTGATGGCTGAATACAGGAGTTGATCTAATGAAAATCAATAGTTTATTTCATATACACAGGAAAAGAATAATGAATTTAAAACTTCATGTGTCCTTCTATAAACCAATATTATGAGAAAATAGCCAGGCTGATAAGTCCTTCGATCTTGCATATGTGCCAGGTCCTGCTATCCCAGAATAGCATTCATGCAGCTGTAGCCTTACTCTGTAGACAATTTTGCTAAACCGCAAGTTAATTGACAGTGATGGCACAGGTAGATGAACAGAAACGACAATAGCTTATAAATGTATTCTTGGAGCAAATATGAGAGGAAGAAGCCAACCCCATCATAAATCGGATATACAGCAGAATTCAATCTTCCATTCTTGATTTTCAGAACCAGCACAAAACATGATGTAGTGTCTCGTATGAGCCGGTAGAGGGCAGTACAAACTTCTTTAAGCGACAGCGTGGGAGCGTCAGCACTTGGCAACAGATTCCTGGGTTTTGTTTGTTTGATATTTATTATTTTTATTTTTCTTTTTTCAGAACAATCCTAAGTCTCTTCAAACATCTTTACTTTTTAATCCATTTTTTTTGTTTGTTTGTTAACATCATTTCATCGACTTTTACAACTGATTCCAAACAGTATCCCCCATGACATGAAGGGCAGATTGGTAAAGGGGAAAGCAGGCTATGGAGCAGCAGCAAGAACAGGATCCTCTGTGTGCCCTTGGCAGTAGCTGCTGCAGTCAGCTCAGGGTATTTAAGGACCCGGAGTTGCTCCCAGAGGCTGTAACAGTACCACAGACCAGTGGACAATAAGGAACAGAAATTCTGTAGAACTGCAGTTCTAGTGACAGAAGTTTTAGCTCAAGGCACTGAGAGATACCTGGTGTGTTGCTAGCCTGGCTTTTGGTTCATAGAGAGACACCTGCTATCACTTTCTTAACGCCGTGCTCCCGTTCACAGAATATCTCTTCTAATAACCTGACCATTTCCTAAAGGTGCCAACACCAGATTCACCACACGGGGTAAAGTTTAACAATTGGAGGGATGTTTTATAGCAGAGGGTGAAAGCCAGGGCAACAGGAAACAGATGTTGCCCGGGAGGTGCCACAGTACTAAGGAAGATTTTCTGAAGACACAAAACAAGAAGTTGTGGATATAGGGTGTGTAGGACCTAGGCTAAGACCGCAAAGGAACAGTCCAAGAGGGAGCTGGCACGCTCTGGAGGCCCTGGGGTGCATTCCTAAACTGAAAATAGCTCTGTTGAGTGGGATCTGTAAGTAAAGTGCTTGCCTTGCAACCATAATGACCTGAGTTGACTCACAGAATCTATATTCAAAAAACCCAAGATGGTGGGATTCGTGGGCTCTTTGGCCAGAGCTCCAGACCAGTGAGAGACTGGCAAAAACAAATGGTAGCTAGCTGTTGCGGAATGACACCATGGTAGTCTTCTGGCCTACGTATGTATGTATGTATGTATGTATGTATGTATGTATGTATGAATGTGCGCGAACACACACGAAGTTTTCAGAAAATAAGTAGTTGTTTATTGTTGCTCTCTGTAACACCTTATCAACTTAACTTGGCTGGGCAATCCGTCACCTGTTAAAATGAAGATAGGAATACGGTTGTAGATCCTTCAGTAGTGTGAGAAAGCTCAGCATGATGACATCCTGAGACCTCATTTCTGATCTTGCACACACCTTTCCTGTCCTTCCCTATCATGGATCCTGGCATGTCTTTCATTTCAAAAGAAAATATTTTCTTACAGTCTTTAATGCACTAATATTAGATGCAGATTAAATATGGTTGGATCTTATAGCCACATGCTCTTGCATAGTCAAGCAACTTTGAAGTAGAAATACTTGAATGGAAACTGAAAAAAGGAAAAAAAAAAAAAGAAGTTTTTGTAGTGAAGAAGTACACTTATTTTTTTCTGCTATTATCCCCCTGGTGGTTTGGATGAAATTGGCCCCCAGGGGCTAAAGGGAGTGACATTAGGAGGTGTGGCCTTGTTGGAGGAAGTTTGTCAGTAGGGATGGGCTTTGAGTTTTCAGATGCTCCAGCCACATCTAGTGTCTGTCTTCCAGCTGCCTGCTCATCCAGATGTAGAACTCTGCTTCTTCTCCAGTACAGTGTCTGCCTGTGTTCCATCATGCTTCTTGCTTTGACACTAATAGACTAAACATCTGAACCTGTAAGTCAGCCCCAATTAAATGTTTTCCTTCATAAGAGTTCCTACAATCATGGTGTCTCTTCACAACAATAGAAACCCTAATTATGACAATTCTATAAGCACTACACTATTCCAATTATTTACATAGTATTTACATGGTACTCTGGGCTGCTAGTAATCTAGAGATGATTTAAATAATATCATGCCATTTTTATGTAGGACTTGAAACTTCACAGATGTGTGTCTGCATAGGGGAATTCTAGAGAAAAATCCCTTGTGGATTCTGAGACATAATATGTGGCTTGAAATTTCTCAGTCCTGTCCAAATATTACATACTTCATCACTTCAAATATCAGTTGTCACTTGGTTTCATGCTGTTTTTACTTTTTGTGATGTGATGCCTTAGCTTCATTCTATTTTTGCAGGTCTACCTACTATTGAGAATTTCTTTTTAATATTATAAATTGTATTAACAGATTATCATAGAATGAATTCAAATTGATTAGTATGTAATACTTTAAATGGGCAATGATGAATACCGTGAGCTACTATTGCATACAAGATTTATGCCTTGATGAACTTGAGATGCCTCAGTTTTTTGTTTGAGGTCATCTTTATCATCATCAACATCCACGTTATACTTCATGGTAAAATCAAGTAGTCATTTCCCTTTTTTTTCATTCATCATAATTTTTCCAACATGTTTGAAACTGTCTGGTTTGAAGTGTTGGTATTGGAAGACATTCCCTGGAAATCAAGCTGAGTATGATCCTTCTACTCTGGTATCTCTTTAATCTTCTATAAAAATAGTTACTTTAGACTTTCTGAATCTACTAGGATCTCAGTTATTCATTCTTCTTGACCATCATATTTAATTCCATGTAGTATAAATCTTATATTTTTAATTTTTTATTATGATTTTTTCTTGTCATGTCTTCCTTTTGTGTATCTGTGCTACTTTGTCTCCTCACAATAATATTTAATTGGGTTTGTTTTAAAATCAGTTTGTTGTTCTTTAATGTCTAATTGTATCCTTTTAATTCTTCCATTGCTGTTTTGCTTTCACTCAGTTATTTTTTAATCAAAACCAGTTTTTATTTGTGTGCATGTGTATGCATGTACTTGTGCCATGATGCATATCGAGGTCAAAGGGAAACTAGAGAGAGTCAGTTCCTACATTCTATCATGACAGTTTTGGGATCTCAAATTCAAGTTATCAGGTCTTGTAAAAGACCTTTGCCCACTTGGTGGCCTTTCCCTTATTTTTGCAGCTTTATAGGTTATGCTTCTTAAATCTTCTATCAAAGTAACTGATATCTTATAATGAGAAATGTTGATTTTTGAGTCCTGTTCATGCCATGAGACTGTGATATGCTGAACTTTCACTTTTGGTCTCAAAAATTGTAAATTTGATTTTCTAATTTCTCTTCTGATTAAAATCTCCAACTCTCCTCCTTATAAAAGGGATTCTAGATCTAATAGTCTTTTCATTTACAATTTTTTTCTTTCAATGTGATCTGAACCTTAATTGCATTATTTCTGCATTTTATATTTTTGACTCTTCCTTTAATGCCTCATGTGTAGTCAATGTGTTCATAATAATTCACGCTCTCTGGTAACAACAATGTGTGTGCTATTCCTCTACCACATGGTATGCAGAGATGTACAGTCTGCCATATTGATGTTTTACTTAGGTCTTCTTTTTCTACCAATATTTGTGAAGTTGATTTGGTTTTAGCTTGCGATAGATATGACAAAGTATGTTATGATTTGGGGTGGTTTTATCTATTTCTCCTGCATCTCATTGATTTGTAATTTATAAAGGACACATGTGAGCATTGAGGTATGTCAATACAATAATAGCTATGTGCCATGAATCATGTCTTTAGTACTAGTCTTAATTTCTCCTTTAAGCCATTTTGGGAGTAGTGAGGTCAACAAGATGGCATAGCAAAGCAAAGGCACTTTACCCTGGGGTCACATGATAAAAAGAGAGAACTGAAACCAGAAAGTTGTTTCTCTGATCCACACGAGTGGCACAGTGTGCACACCTACCCTCATATTCACACACAAAATAAATAAATAAATATATACTAATGTTTTGGGGTTAAATCCTTGTCCATCATCAGTATTGCACCATTCACTTTGCGTCTCCTGCTTTAGTGTCCTTTTCTTTTATATTTGCTTATGTAAAGTGCCTTCAGTTTCTTTGTTTTATGTATAGCCTTGTAGACAGTATAAATTTGAATGTTGTTCTGTTTTTCAATCTGAAGAAACTAAAGACTTAATTCCACATATTTGCATTTTTTTTAAAACAAGCATTTTTGTTGTTAATTCCAGGGTGCTTATTTGCTTTTACTTATCAGTAGGTACTTTTCAATTTGTTAAGTTTCCCATTTCAGCTCTACGGTCTAACTTTATCATTTCCTTTTAAAATTAGTTGTAGACTTGTAATTTGAAGGTGCTGACTATTGGCTCCTCCCTACTATGACCAAAACTAAAATTAGGAAGTAACTTCTTGTTCACCTCTTTCCTTTGTTCTGACATATAGTTTAAGGTAATGAACGTTTGTGCTGAGATATCACTTACCCAACAATTAGTGCACATTTTCTACATTTTCTCTACATTTTGAATCTTAAACTTGTATTTTCAGATAATAAGAAACCACACACTAATTTATCTAGCCCATTTAATATTTACTTGATTTAAACATTAAGCAATGTCAAATATGTAAGTCATTTTTTAGTTACCAGAAGCTCATCTTCCAATGTATATAATACTATCTCTGGAATAAAGTCAATATTTTATGATAAGCAATAGGAACAGCAATATCATTCCTGTTCATTTATAACAAAGTTTCTCCAAGTGGATAGCAAACTGTTCAGGACTGCACACTCTGGCATCACCTCCAATGGCTTACAGACACTTTCAAGAGTATTCTAAGTGGAGGTTATCACCATGGAGAGACAGTGGTTGTGTTAGGTACAAGCATGGCATCCTATATAACTGATTAAAAGTGAACATGCAGCTTTTTCTAGTTGATAGTTTGAAGCTTTGGAAGTTGGGAAAACTGTGGTGATATCTTGATTGTACAAACAAAGCATGTCTGAAGATGCCACTAGTGAACCATAGAGGTCTGGAAGTCTGGACAGACAGACAGGAAGTGAAATGGCTGGGCAGAGAAAGGAAGGTGGAAGAAAAGAGGAACCCAGTCTCTTTTCTTCCACTGGGAAGCTAATGGGGTAATGTTGGCTTTGATTTGCTTCTTCTTCTCTCTTCTCCTAGAACTTTTCTCTGTATCAGACTCTGGGATTTTACTATTAAAGCCTATTAGAATTCATGTTACATATTGGTACCCAATGTTAAGGTATGAATTCATGAAAAAACTACTTTAAGGCCACTGGGCCAGACTCAGTTTTAGAACTGAGCTGCAGGCAGAACTATAGCCTGAATCTCTGCCCAGCCAGCTAGACTTACCTGTTTTTTCCCCCAAGTCTTTGAGCAAGTGTGGGATTTTCTAAACAGTCTTCAACTACCACCCAAACTCAGGAGACTGCCCACAGCCTGTACCCACCACATGTGTTTCTACTTAACAATCCTGTGTGTGTGTGTGTGTGTTTCAGATGGCCAGCTCATTCTCTCTCTCTCTCTGTCTCTCTCTCTCTCTCTCTCTCTCTCTCTCTCTCTCTCTCTCACTCACTCACTCTCACCCACATTCCAGGGGTTTAAAGCTTTTCCCAGAGACCCTTTCCTCTGCTTGCTACTCTCAGCCCACCACAGCCACTCACTAGTTCTCAGATCAGCTGTGAACACTTCACAGTTCACTGACTCTGTCAGCAGATTAGGTAAGTCTATTGGCAATTCTTAAAGGAAGGAATTTGTTTAAAAAGTTAGTGTTTTTTTTTTCATGTTAAAAATTGGAAATACAATTACAATGGAGAGAGTTAGGTCTCTGTATTATTATGCAATGCATGATTTAAAAATGGAAGAATTAAATGAAGGGATAATCAATTTACTGTTAATTACCATCTTGATAATTCTTGTCTTATATCTAAATAAGTTGTTTGATATGAATGCCCAGATGTAGACCATAGGAAACCCTATTAAAGCAGATAATAGAGATATTCAGACCCAGATAGAGGAATTTAATGGGGAACCACATTCAGTATTGCATTTTAAGTTTAAAAGGGAACCTAAGGTCTTAAGAGAACCAACTTTAATATATACTGTAAACTTACAGGAAGTGTCAAATGATAAAGTTTCTATAAGAGCTACTTGGAAACCTGTGACAATGTTAGATGTAGGGAAATTCCAGTAAGTGGTAACCTCATATAGCATGAAGTCACCATTTGTGGAGCAGATGAAAAGCAAGTGATCAGTTTGTAATAGAGTTATCCCTACAGACTGGATAGACTTGATTGTCTGTTTCAGAGCCTGGTACACAATTACAGAGGGATTCATGGTTCAGAGAAGAGGCTAAGAAGATTGAACAATGAGCTAAATCTAGAGAGGTATAGCTATCTTCAAAGATCAGATTCTTGGAAGAAGATATTTTACTTTAGAAAGGCAATGTCTATATGATGACCATCTCTTGGGTGCTGCAGCTTTAAATGCCTGAGATAGAATTGGAGAAGTAGGAAAGAAAATTTAGTCATTAAAAAAAGTTAAACCAGGCCCAAAGGAAGAATTCACCTATTTCCTACAAAGATTGTCATTAGCAGTTGATAGAATAATATCAGATATGCAAGCTAGAAAAATAATAATTGAAAATATGGCTTTTGAAAATGCTAGTGCTCATGCAAAAGGATAGTTAGGCCTTTAACAGCAAGGTCAGTACCCTTGGAAGATTGGATCTGATATATAATTACTATTGAAGATCATGACCATGATTATGATGCATTGATAGGAGAGGTGATTTCAAGAGGTTTGAAGAAAAACTGAAATGTCAAGTATTTTAATTGTACCAATCAAGGTCACTTTAAAAAAGATTATAAACATTCCTAGAAGCAATGCTTTTTCTAAGCATATTCCAATCAGAACACCCCTCCCTTCTGGATTATGCAGAAGGCATGGCAAAGGCAGGAAATGGGCTAAAGAATGTAGGTCAACAAAAGTTATTCAAGGTAACCCTTTGCCATTGAGGATTTCTGCTTCACAAAGATGTTAGGCTTACAGGTCAAAGATGCTTGCCCCGATATTGCAAAGGATTCTTGGGTTACTGTTAAGGCAGCCAGCTATTTTTGTCATTTCTCACATACTTTGGAAGTCACTTGCTCACACTTCATGTTTACTCAGTTAATATTATTTCCTCTCAGGTCTCTGAAGGATTTGAAGACTAGATAGTATACTTATACTTTTCACTGTTTATCAGACTCAGACACTTCTCATTAAGTATAAAAGGTTAAGAGACATTAAAAGATAATTTGATAAAGTAAATTGGAATAGAAAGTAAATTAGTTTAGTTTCAACACTTTGGAATCACCAAGATAGAGTAGATAATGAAGTATTTTCTCTGAATTTTTAAAATGCTAATAGACTAGACATTTTAGATGTAATTGTTAGCTGAATATATTATATATACTTATTGTATATTAGTTATACCTTTTTCATTTTTAGACAAAAAATGGAGATATGACGTGATATCCTATTTGTATAAATAAAGCATGTCTGAAATCAGAGGGTAGAACTTGTCATTAGCTAACTATAGAAGCCTGGAGATCTGTACAGACAGACTGGAAGTGAAATAGGTAGGCAGAGAAAGGAATATAGGCAGGAGAAAACAGGAACCCAGTCTCTTTTTCTGCTGGGAAGCTAGTGAGGTAAAGGCAGCTTTGGCTTCATCCTTTATATCTCTGAGCTTTTAGCCTTTTTCCCTATATCTGACTCCAAGATTTTTTTTTGTTATACCCTATCAGAAACAGTCTTACAGGAAACTATCAGCTATCAGGTATTATCTAATTGTCACATGAGTTCTTGTTTGGTTTCTTAGTCTTGTTGCTAAACAAAGTGCTTTGCCTATATGGTCTGAGTGCTAAACATAATAAAGTGTCTGTTGGTTCTGGTATTATAGATCAAAATTGTGTTTTTATGCATGCTTTGTCAATACTTCTTTTGTACATTTTATTTCTTAAAATGAGAAAAATAAATTCTCAAGACAGAAGTTTAGCAGTCTTTGCTCTTTGACTGCCTAACCTCTGTTTGCTTCCCTTGTAACTTTTGGTGAGTCACTCTATTATCCAAGAAAAAAAAAGGCAAAGTTTGTCAAGAAAACAATATTTATCCTCATGTTGGGAGAATGTGGATTGATGAGATAACATGACCCTGAGGAGGTGAATACAGGGAGTGATAAGGAACACACAGAATCTACAGATGATATTACCTGTCTACTGAAGTCTGATGATTCAAGATTCTGTCAAGTTGGCAATTAATACTAAACATTACAATTCCTCTTTACATGAATGTGACACAATGCTTAACAAAAACAGTGGATGAGAGGAAAGTTAATGGGTTTTGAATTCATAGAGATTTCATGCTATCTCAGTGGGGAAGGTATAGTAAAGCAAAATTGAGGAAGCAGGAATATGGAATTAAGTCATCTTAGTGTTTAGCAGACAGAATTCAGATATCTAAGAATGGAACCCAAAAGGTCCAACCTTCACAGACCAAGCCCTAAAGACTATTTCCATCAGTGAGTCACAAAGGTTCTACAACCTCAAAAAATATGACATCTTCTAGGACAAAGTGTTCAAACATGAGCCTGTGTAGGACATTTCATACCCAAACTAAACCAGTGATATTTGTAGTTATATAAATATTTGGCAGGTGTCTTGCTGAGGATAAAATTGATTATAAAACTGCTGAGCCAGTGGAACTGTCAGGCTTAGTCTACTTCAACCATGATAAGAGCAATGTTCAGCTATACTGTACCTAATTCAGTCTGTGCATGAATACCACCTTCATTTATGAGAGTGAGAGGGAAAGCTAGTGTGGTTCTAAGGAGCTTTGTGGGGTCAACTGACAGGTACATGTTGACCAGAGGCAAGTTCAAATATTGACATTGATTTAGACCTTGAGTGCTTCTGGTTTTCCAATATGCCTGATTTTTATCCCTTTTCCTTTCTCAGGTGCTTGATTACCTTCATGTGGTCACTACCCGGGCTAACAGTTAAATTATCCTTAAAGTTTATTTCTGAAGAAATTATGAGGTAAAAATAAAATAGGCTGGCTTCTTCAGTCTGTTGAAATTACAGGCCACCATCCATCATTTTTAGTGGTTTTGTCAGAAATCATTATGAACTTCCCATGCCTTACTTAGTTTTTCAATCTCATTTAGACAACCCTGAGTATACAATGTTTAATCAGTAAATATTTTCCTAGATATTAACAAGCATTCATCTAGGTTCAGGGAAGCCAATAAGTACAGATTATAAATAGGTAGTGCTCATTGGAGCCTATATCCCAACACTACACACTGAGCTCAAACATACAATATTCCAGAGGTAATAGATAACTCTGAAGATAAAGAGGCATAGCCTATGATGAGGAGTGTAGCTTGCATGGAGTGTCACAGAAGACTCTTTTGATAAGTTGATATTTAAATAGAGACCTAAAAGAAGGAAAGGAAAAGAAGGGTAAGGAAAGGGAAGGGAGAGAGAAGGGAAGAGAATGAATGGGAAGGAATGGGAATGGGAGGGAAGGAAAGGAAAGGAAAGAAAGGAAAGGAGTATAGTGTTTGTGACTATGGAAGTTTGGCCTATTCCCAGATGTGACAGGGAAACCATTCTAGTTAAAGGTATGTCAGGAAAGATGACATTGTCTGTGAAGCACAGAAGAGCAGGAGTGTGGGAGGTCTTTGGAACTTTGGCAAAAACCTGTATTCATTCTAAGACAAAAAGGCTTGGGGGGGAGTTAAACAGAGGAACAATACATTTTTACTTAGATTTTAAGATATCACTCTATTTTCAATATTGATTATAAAATAAACAGATCCAAAGGAGATAAGATACAAGCATAGAGTTAAGTAACAAGGCCATTACAGTGGGTACATATGAAGAGATTTTGGCTTAGGTTAACAAATTGTCGGTGGAGAAAGTGAAAGCTCATCATATTGTTTTTTGTGAGCAAAGAGAAAACAAAATAAGAAGCTGACCTTGTGGTTAGGGATCCCTACATTGATAGGATAGTATTGATAATGATGCAGGAAGCACTGGGTGGGAGTGGGTTAAGCAGGGGTGGAGAGAGCACAGTTGAGAATACAGAGAAGTCTAACCAGTAGGCACTGGGTGATATGTCCAGTGCTGAGAACTTATAAAAGTCTACTAGACCTTGGATCGTATGTCTAGTACTGAGATCACAAAGGAGTCTAAGCACTAGGCATTGGGTGATATGTCCAGTAGATGACTAAACAAATTTGCCAGAGTTCAGGAATCAGGTCCAAGTGAAAATATTGCATTTTGGAGTCAGAAGTCTACACATTGGACTTATTACAAGGATAAGGCTGGAATCAAGTAGAAATGAAATTAGGCAAAAATGGAGATTGGGGCTCTAGCTCTTCCAATATTTGGATTCTATAAAATATTATGGATCAGAAAAAAAAAAACTTGGGAAGGAAAAAAGAATAAGAATCCAGATAAAGAAAGTGCTTGAAAATTTGAAAGATTGCCTTCATCAAATGCTTCTAACAGGATAAGATGATGACCTAAATGGTAGTTTATCTTGAGAGGATAGGTCTTAGTGAGCTATTAAATAAGAAAGAATGACTTAAAGTCATAGAGAATTGGAACAAAGAGAGCAGAAACCTTGGGTACCATCAATTGATGCCTGCTGAAAAGGAATTAATAAAAAACTGTTAATTCTTCAAAGATAAATGATGGAGTAGTTTCTTTTTTCCTGAAGAATTGTGGAGTATTTATATAAGAAGAGGATTATCTCACAGAAAAATGCTAGTGTGTGACAGAGGTGATGGAGGAGCTGTGGCTGGAAGGATATCCTTCAATAGCTAAGAACGTCAGTAACTGATGTCCTCATCAAGGGACTAAAGTTAGGTTAAAATCAGTAGGAAAGATGAGCTAAGTGCATGACGCAAAGGTGTTGGTAGATATTGTGATGGAAAATTGGGACATTTTTAACTTCATTTTTTTCCCCATAAAAATACAAAGCAAGGATGTCAGGCAAAACTAAACAGAAAGAAGACTTTAGATGTTCATTGTCTACCATTTTGAAGTACAATTTACAAAACATTCATGATAAGAAGAGACTTGCTGGCATGTCTTTTGTGTTTTGGTGGTAGAGAATGCTTATACACACCAGAGCACTTGTAAGTAACAGAGCTCTCTCTAAAGTTGTTCCTTGATCTTGCTTATTGAACATAAGTGTGAAGTCTGTTTATCTCAAAAGGCAATCATTATATTCAGAAAATAGGAGAAAAAGAGTAGAGTTTATTCTCAATGTAAATAACTTAAGTTATGTTGTAGCTTAGATGAGACTGAATGGTAGTTGCAAAAACTTATCATCTTGCATGGGAAAATTAAGAGCCAATGGGACCTTAAAGAGAGGGACCCAGTGTGCCATAATTAAGTTACTGGTAGTGTTTATCTCACAAGCAACCAATGTAAGATATAGTTCCTATGGAATGTCTGTTAGATCTTAAGAGGGATGGAATGTTATGAACTGCCACTCCAGTTCAAAGCCATGTGGATGCTCAGTCTTCTGCACAAACCTCATTTGTCATAATAAAATGCACAGTTGGCACAATGTTGTTTAATGTTCTGGGCACCCAAGTTGTGAGCTAAGTATCCATCTTTTCCTTATGTGACACTTAGCTTCTTGTAATCAAAGGAAAACAGACTTTATCAGGACACAAGACATGAAATTAACACACTTTCATAAGTAACCATACAAATGTGTTCATATTTTTACTCATATAATCATCAATTATTCTTGAATGAACATCTATTAAGCCTCTACAGTACCTTAGAGCCTTTGAGCAGCCTGGGGAAATGACAGACATTAAGTCAGAGTCCAAAGATTGTAGTCGAACTCCCTGTGTTGAAGAGGTGGACAAAAACAGCTTCCCTTTATTTGCTCATCTTTAGTGACTGCCCTTGCTGAGTATCTTTGAACCTTACCCACCTTAGTTCTCTGATTTGTTCTGCTAATAAGCACAATTTAGTATAGTGCTTCTTGTTGCCATGGCCACTACTGGAATATGCTCAAAATGCAGAGTGCATAGAACTGTGAGCAAGTTGTGTTGACAAAAAGCTAATGGGATAGCCACACAGACAAAGTCTAAAACGGTACGTGGAAAACCTAATCACATGCCAAATATCACCAAGCCTGTGAATGATGCCCTGGAGACTGGAGTTTGAATGAAGAAGTGAACAGTTACTTGCTAACAGCTAACTTCAGATGAATAGGAGTCACTTTGCTTAGGACAGTTATGGGTATTTTTTGGTGATGGGTGGTGTTGTTTTAGAAAGAAAACGAATTATATATTTACATTTTGTTTCAAATATAACCTTTAAGTGGTGCTGTGAAAGTGAGTGAGAGAAAGTGGATGAGAGGTTCTGTGATTACTCTAGAACAGTGATTCTCAACTTTCCTAATGCCTCAACTGTTTAATACAGTCCCTTATGCTGTGGTGACCCCCATCCATAAAATAATTTTTAATCATAATTGAAATAACTGATATGCAGGGCATCGCACTTCACAGGTTGAGAACCACTGTTATAGATATGAGAAAACATGAACGGTACAATATTTGCTTGTTTGTTTGTTTTCTCCATGTGTGCAATTGACAAGGCTTACAGAATGTTTTGCTACACAATGTGGAGAAACATAATGGAGTGAGAGTTTCAGAAACTCCCTTGAGTATTCATGGGTGAAAGGTAGAAAGTGACACAAATAACAAAACTTAAATTATAGGAGAAAATTTTCCCTGTTTTCTTCTTTCTTTTTCCTTTTATGAGAAGAGTTAATTGCATTTGAATTTGGGCCTGAAGTTTGATTGGGAGGTTTGGACTGAATAGTGTAAATAAACAAATTTTCTGCTCAGGAGACAGACACTAGGAGTTTTTCTTGCAAAGTGTCAATTAAAGACGTGTGAGCTGATGCATCTCCATGTGTTTCTCTCTGCAGTGAGACAATGGAGGGTGTGTGTGTGTGTGTGTGCCAGTAATTAAGAGGTCATCCAAATGAAACTGAGAAAGAAGGACTTGCGGGAACTTACAGGTATTCCAAGACACAGTTCCTCCACTAACCCTGAGTCACACCATGATAACTGTTGAGTTCAGCTTCAGAGGACACAACAAACACATACAAGAGGAGGAAACAAAGCAACAATTATATAAAAATAATAAAGATTGGTCACTGATATCATGTACCCCACGATGCAGAGTAATAATTAGGAAGCATCACCCTGTGGTGGGTAATAAAACTGATGAAGTTGGAGAGATTTTATACTCCAAATAGCTATCTCTTCAAAGAAAGATTATATATCATGGTAGATGGCACACTTGTGGTCAAATAAGAAAATGGAATATGAGGCTGTAGAATAAAGGCCGATGATAAACTCAGATACAAGACCCTGGCCTTTTTGTGAAAGAGAGGAGTACTAAAATGCAAAATCATGAAATAGAAACTACCTATACATCTCTTGAAACTGAAATTTAAAAAAGCAAACCCAGAATGCAAAGCTTGCCCTGGGTCTTGGGCTCTGTACTAGACATGGAAAGAGGGAAAGATATGTGGGAAGGAATGTCTGGCTATTGTCTCTCTAAATCCCTCTTTGTTTAAGCTGTGCACAGTCTTAGGTAGGAAGAAGCCACTGCGGGTACGATTGTCCAGATGTACTGCATTTTTCCTTTATTTTGGCTTGTGTAAAGCACCAGTATTTGCATATCACCTTCTCTGTGGTTTTTAGTCTCCACTATCTCATGGAATTGAAATACTATTTTGATCATTATAATGATGTGGAAAATGAGGCATGGAATGAGGTAGTGCCTTCGTTATCTATGGCTGGTCCAGGCTGAGTCCAGATTTAATCAGATTCAGGTGTTTGATCTCTGTGCCCTTCTGCAGTATAGCAACCTATTTGTTCAATAGACAATGCTTGAGCCTATAGAAGTTTCCCCTAATTTGTTTATTAGCTGAGTTGGTTCCAGTTCAATTATACATCTCAAAACTGAGAAGCAACTTTGTTTATGGGTTAACTTTTAAAGTTTAGACGATTAAATAGGAAACAATTATTTCATAATATTTAAGCTATAATAAACACAACCAAAGCACTGATAAAGGCAGAAAGCAGCATTGAACAGTGAGTCCCTCTGAAGTCCTTCAAGGTGGGGTAATGGGATCACTGAGAATCATCACACTTAAAGCACTGCATTGGGAAAATGCACTAAATGATGTTGAGGGAAACGTGACTATTTACAACATACCCAGGTATGTGGGGGGGGGTAAGTGGTGGGTAGTGATAAGTTTATAAATCTGGGAGAAATATTTTGCCATTATTAAATAGTTGAGGACCACAGGGAAACACTGACTAATAGAACAATTAATTAAAATTTCTTAGACTATATGCACAGAGCCAAGGCTGTGGTATTGTTCCTTAGGAAATGTTTAGGATCCTTAAAAGGTGTGTGTGTGTGTGTGTGTGTGTGTGTGTGTGTGTGTGTGTGTGTGTGTAGGTCAGAGGTTGGGAGAAATATCTTTATTATTCTTCACCTTGTATTGGGAGATGTGCTCTTGCTGGGCATAGAAATGAAAGATTCAGCAAGCTCCAGGGATTCCTGTTTCCATTTCCACAGTTCTGGGATTATAGGCATGCACCACCATTCCTGGCTTGTGTGGGTGCTAGGGAGCTGAACTCAGGTCTACATGTTTGCAGAGCAAGCCACCTACCAGATGATCTATCTTCTCAACAATCTTTAGGAGCATACTGAGAAAATGTAGGGTTTGAATTTTATGGAAACAGAATAGAATACTGGAAGATGTTGTATGTTGTTTACATTTTTCAAATTAGAATATTAAAATTTGTTTTTGGAAATCTCTGAGAGTATAATTTGCAAGAGACAAATGTTAGGAGGAAAAGTGATTTTTAAAAAGGGGATAGGAGCCGGGAGTTGGTGGTGCACGCCTTTAATCCCAGCACTCAGGAGACAGAGGCAGGTGGATCTCTGTGAGTTCCAGTCCAGCCTGGTCTACAGAGCTAGTTCCAGGACAGCCTCCAAAGCCACAGAGAAACTCTGTCTCAAAAGACAAAAGTAGGCGGATATGTGGAGTGTGGTACGATAAACAAAGCGATGGAGAACCAACATGAAGCTCAGTGAGCAGAACTCCTAAATGCGTAATCTCCTGGTGTCATTCCCAGATGAAACGTGTAAAGTCTGCAGTGGGTAACATATTTTTCACCTGAATGGAGAGAGGAAGTCAAGACCTCTTTAATCTTTGTAAATTTATGCCCTGCTTTTAGGCAAATGGAGGGCAGGTGCTCTGGCATCTCTGCTTCTCGCTGTCTTCAGCTCAGAGAATCTCTACCCAAAGAAGCAGATTCCCCAGGAGGCATGCTACACGCTCAGGTCTCCCACACCACTGCTTTTTTATAACAGGAACTGCACCTTAAGCTTCCCCTTGAGAATATCTTAAATCTTGTATATTTATCCATTATGTATTTATCTTTGGCAATATGTTTTGTGATTTTCATCATATTTAATCATTGCACATGATACTTGGTTACATAGGAGCCTTTCATACAAATATGTATGTGTTATATGTTGAGCGCACTGTATACATTGTTTAGAAAAAGTTCAGCATACATTAAAAGAAGAGACCTTATGCTGGCAGTTAAAGGCACTTGCCAAGTCTGATATCCTCTGTTTGAACCCCGGAATCCCCTTGGTTGAAGGAGAGAACTCCCTACTGAGCTTGGACCTCTGTCACATGTGTCCCATGGCAAACCACCCACACATATACACACCGATAAAGAAATACAGTGTTTGGAAGAGTTTTAGAGTTTTCCACATTTACTGTGTCTGTAGAGAGGGAACTGGCCTCTCCATTGATGGTGGTGTGCTGTCTTTACTGGAACATATAATGACCCTGTCCATGGGACAATGCAAGGGGACTCTGGGCTGTCTGACTTTGGACTTCTTTCTCTATTCTCACAGGCTAAAATGGTGACCAAGGGCAAAACAGGCACTAAGAATTTTGGTTACCCACAGAACTGAGATCATGTGACTTGGACAAATGAATTGAGACCATGTTACTTGAATAAATGACATGTGAAACCATGCCTGGCCATTGTACTTCCTGCTGAGAGTCATGACAAATCACAGACTTCAGGCTGCCATCACAGAAAAAAAAATTTGTACCTCAAGAGAGATCTGTGTTTGTCTTCCTTGTCTAAGTCATTGTGAAGAACAAATATCTAGCAAAGAAGACTCCACCAACTGACCCTGCAACTTTGGCCTCTTGTTTTCATTATACATTCTAAACAGGGAAATTCTGAACCCTTTTATTAGCACCACCGATTGGTCCCCAATCTGTAATTAGTGAAGAAGCAACTTGCAGAAAAAGCATTTTAAAATGCATAATGCAAACAAGAGAAAAAGCACACCTCTTAAGCAGTAACAAACATCGTCAACAACTTTTACAGAAGTATATTTGTGAAGCTATAATACCTAATATATGTATATGTGTCTGTACATGTATGCATATCTAACAATATGCACCATATCTGTATGTTGCCGTAAGTTGACATGAGTAGTTATATGTAAGTATCTGGCTCACATTTTGAAGCTTTATATCCTCCTAAAATGATGTTGATTAGTAAGCATTATTAAATATTAATTATGCTTATTATGGATTAAGAAGATAAATTTCTGCAGACTGTATTTCCCAATGAAAACAGAACAAAGCTAAAGTAAAGTAAAACATAATCAATATATTTCAAACTGGTAAGTAGATTGCTTGTTTGCTTTGTGTGACACATTGACTTGGATTTCTTCCTTCCCATCTTATCCACATCACTTTGCATATTTCAAGCAAAGGACCTACTCCTTAATTATTGTTCTCCTCCTCTTCCTCCTCCTTCTTCTCTTGTAGCACTAATTTACTTCATTAACAATAAGAGGTAAAAATTGACCCATGGAACACTTACTGTTCAGGTGAGGATTTTTTTTTCCTGGAACAATCAATTCCATTTTACATTATATTACCTTACTGATCTTCAACATTGTTCAAGGATGGTGTTATCTACATTTTAAAGAAGGAAAAAGGAAAGGAAAGAAAAGCAACTTTGAACTTGAGTTTCTCTTACCATGTAACTGTTACATTGTCTACTTTATTGACACTAGAAGACAGATTCAAACTTCAAGCAGTACCTAGATGATTACTGTGTGTGTGGCAGCTTAGTCCATCATCAGTTTCCTTTGCTTGCCCCAAGCCAACTGCCTTTAAGGTACCAAACATAAATACCACCAACAGTGTTTGTTATGAATAAAATGCAAGGTTTTACTGGCTGGGTAGGCAGAACTCATTTGTCAAAAGAAAAGGTATGGTTGGTGGTTGGTTGATCAAAGATCCATCCAGATCTCCCCCCCCCTTTTTTTTTTTTGATTTGTTTTTGTTTTTGTAAAAACTAATATTGTTTGTGTGTTTGTTTGTTTAGGGGGCAGCACTTTTTGATAATTTTTCATTTAAATTTGAAACAAGCTTGTTCTACATGTAAATCCCAGTTCCCCACACCCTCCCTCCCTTCCCTATCCTCTCCCCCCACCACCAACCCCTATCCCGTCCCCTTTCTGCTTCCCAGGGAGGGTGATGCCTTCCATGGGGAGTCATTTGGAGAAGGGCATAGGCCCTTTCCCATGTGTCTAGGCTTAAGGACTATCCCTCTATGTGGAATGGGCTCCCAAAGTCTATTTGTATACTAGGGATAAATACTGATCCACTACCAGAGGCCCCATAGACTGTCCAATCCTCCAAACACATTCAGGGAATCTGGGTCAGTTCTATGCTGGTTTCACAGCTATCAGACTGGGGTCCATCATCTCCCTCTTGTTCAGGTCAGCAGTTTCTGTGGGTTTTTCCAGCCTGATCTTTACCCCTTTGTTCATCACTCCTCCCTCTCTGCAACTGGATTCCAGGAGTTCAGCTCAGTGTTTATCTATGGGTGTGTGCTTCTGCTTCCATTAGCTACTAGATGAAGGCTCTAGGATAGCATATAAGGTAGTCATCAATCTCAGTATTGGGGAAGGGCATTTAAAGTAGTTTAGATTGTTAGTTGGGGGTCATCCCTGTAAATCTCTGGATATTTCCCTAGTGCCAGATTTCTCTATTATGGCTCCTTGTATTATGGTGTCTCTTTTCTTGTTCTCCTCTATTCTTCCCCTGAGTCAATCTTCCTGCTCCCTTACACAGACCTCTCTCCTCCTCTTCTCCCCTTCTCTTTCTCCTAACTCACTCTCCCCTCCTCCCATGCTCCCAATTTGCTCAGGAGATTTTGTCCCTTTTCCTTTTGAAGGGGGACCATGTATGTGTCTCTTAGGGTCCTCCTTGTTTCCTAGCTTCTCTAGTGGTGTGGATTGTAGGATTGTAATCCTTTTGCTCTATGTCTAAAATCCATATATGAGGAGTACATCATCTTAAAACAGATTTCTCAGTGAAGGTAAGAACGTGCCTTGACAAGTTGGTGAGGATAGCATCATCATTTCCCACAAAATATATGGCAGGCATTAATTTTCAGTGTCAGATCAATTCATTGACCACAGTTATCAAGAGCAAAAGAGACTGGACAATTAATCCCCTTTTGACATGAAATTGCTGTATAATAGAAGCATGGTCTTTACTGTTCACCCAGTCAGTTGTCGCATACCGTGCTTTCAGAGAAGACAAAGAGCAAGGTGTAGGACATCTTTGACTCAGCTCTTGCTCTTGCTTATGTCTATCTTGAAGAAAATCCGTTTTCTCTCTAGCATTCTCCCATTCTTCCAAATGTGCTGTTCCTAAGCTAGAACTCAAAAATATTAATTTAATACAATAGTTCTCACCCTTACAATTTGATCAATATTCTCTTTATTTATGTGTATGTATTATACCTAAACTGATCTTAGTTAGATATGCTATATGTAATCTACACATACATATATATATGCACATATATATTAGTAATATATGTTTGCCAGGAATGCATATATAAACATATATTTCTACTTCACTTGGCTTTGGTTAGTTCCTGTCTGAAGCTGTCAGTCTCCTGATTTTAAAGTTTATCTGAATCCTACTGGTTATCACCAGAGTGAGTTTGACAGTCCGTAATTCAGCTTTAATCATCAAAACTGGCTTATTCTGTTTTATATGCACAGTTTCATCGGAGTTAGGAGATGCTGAGCTCAACTTCACCATTCAGACCATTGTTTACCCTAATGTCTGCAGGAAGTTGACATCAACTAGGACTCAAGTTTAAGTAAACAAGTGAGCTCCTTTTGAAGACACTGTGGTAATATCTAATTTGCATGATAGGAATGCAGCAAGATCGGGGCAGATTTTATCTGTTCATATTAGTCAGAATCACCACTAGTTAGCAAAGGTGGTTTGATGCTTGCCGGAGACTATTCACCAAGCAAACAGCATAACGCTTTAGCTATTGGATCTAAGTGACAGTAAGGATGGAGGAAGCATACATGAGGAGCAGACTGACAAAGAATTGGAAATCCGGGCCCAAAGGGTGTGGATTTGAAGCCTAGTTCTGCTATGAATGCTCTGAGACTTTGTACCAATAGTTTGTACTTTGTATTTAGTGGAGATTTACACTTTCAACACTGTAAGTTCATGTGAGAGCGTCTGGCCTGTTAAAGTTACCAAAACAGTTCTTGAAAACAACTGGAAGAGTCAGAAAAGGTAGATGATCCCTAGTTCTTTCATATCGCTCCCCCTCTCTCTCTCTCTCTCTCTCTCTCTCTCTCTCTCTCTCTCTCTCTCTCTCTCTCTCTCTGTGTGTGTGTGTGTGTGTGTGTGTTTCTGTTTGTCTTTCACTTGCGTTTTTTTCTCTTGTTTTTTGGTATCTCTTTTTATTGAAATAGCTTCTCCTCTCATACAAGATATCCCAAGCACAGTTTCACCTCCCTCCCCACTCCTAGTCTCCCCATCTCCCCTCTCCCCCTGGTATGTTTTCCCTCCATTTCCTCTTCCGAAAAGAGCAGGCTTCCAAGAGATGACCACCAGACAGGACAAAACAAGATATAACAAGACAAGGAAAAAAGCCCTCATGTCAAGGCTGGACAAGGCAACCCAATAGAAGGAAAAGAGTCTCAAGATCAGGCAGAGTCAGAGATACAGGCACTGCCACTGTTAGGAGTCCCCAAAAAGCAAAAACAACTCTTTAACTTTGTTTAATTAAAATCAAATTAGTATCCATTCTTCCATCTCTTTGGGACTAGTATAAATCCAAAATAAATACTTAAATGCAGTTGTCAACCTGACTTATATTTGAAGGTGAACTACTTAAAACCCTGCTACTAGGATATCTCTGCATGGACCACTCAGTTCTGACTCCTTTATGATGCGGTAGGTTGCTTGGGCACCGTCAGAAATCCTGAAGTCTCTCTAGTCATACTATTCCTGCTTCTCTGAGTATGTAGAATGTGGCAGACATCTTGCTAAGTCTTTGTACCAATGATGCCAACACACACCCTGTACAGAGCTGAGGAGTGTGGTAGAAATCTCAGTCTGGAAATCATCACTCTGCCAGATGGAAAAAATCTGAGGATCTTAAGAGGCTGGAGGGTAGTCAGGAAAACTAGCTATAAGCAGCCATATGATGGTGATAATTACAGGGTATCCCCATTTTCCCTCACATTTCATGAGTTCTGATATAGTCCTCTCAGCAGAGATCTGTCTTTAATAACTCAGCAATGCTGTCCAAAATCTTAGCTGTCTTACTTCTAGGTTCTAGAAATGTCTGAACTAAACTTTTTCAGTGCTCATCTTTATCAACACTAACCTGGACCAGGTACATCAGCCATGGGGTCTCTAGAATGCCTTTCTAATCACTAGAGACACTGGAGTTTAGAGCTCCCTTGGATACTAGACACTACACTCTGGAATGGCCTTTTGGGATGTTAATGACATGGTGTAGTCTTCCTCACAAATGCCTCAATAATTTAGTTATTTACTCCAAGAGACTTTAGACTAAAACTCATACCAGAATATTTAACCTAAATAGGTAAACTTTGAGCAGCATTAGACAGGTCCTTGTCACCTATCTTCTACAATGCCAAAAATGTCTATCAATCTACTACATTTATTTTTACATTTTAAATTTCTGTTGTCTCTAAGATATATATGTGTGTGTGATGTGTATGAGGATATATATATATATATATATATATATATATATATATTTAACAACCACACACACACACACACACACACACACACACACACACACACACGTATTTGTTGAAACAGAATCTTGATTTGCAGCTGAAGGTAGCCTGGACCTCACTGTGTTACCCTAGATGGCCTTGGTTTTGTGACAATCCTTCTGTTTCACCATCCTTATAGCTGAGATTATGGCATGAGCTTCCACATGCAGCTTCATTCTTCAAATCTTCAAAATGCTCTGTCTTCTATGTCTATACAATTCCAAACATTTCTTTAACCTACTTAGAGTCCCCACAGGGTACATCCACATAACCCTCTATAGGATTGATTACATAAGGAAGATGTTAGTGTGAGACTTTAGAACCTTATTATAGTTGCTCTTGTTACCTATTCTATTTAATCTTCAAATTTACTTTTAACTTCACACTCAGGACATAATGGATCAAGTTACAATCAAAGATAATTTTGTCACTAACAAGCAGATTCAAATCCCATCCCCAATGTACTGTCACCCTGTTTGATAACATTTGCTTCAGTGAGTTTATGATTTTAACTTATAAGATAATGTTCACCAAAATAACCTTTTATACTTTTCCTTTCTTGGTGGAGTTGTTTTGATTATGCATAGATATACCCTGCTTACCAGTTAATGCAAAGACTTCTTAACTGTCAGCAAGTGAGCAGGGATCTCAGGATTGTCAAGCATCTGTAAGGACCATTAGTCCAAAGAACTGCTAAGCAACCCAGCAACCCCCAGTGATTTTGAATGCCAGCTAAACAGATGTGCACCCTTGATAATATCTACTAACAACCCAAGGAGTAAATCTATGTAGCTCTGCAGATTTAAGTAGTGAAAGACTAATGGGTCCATATAAAATAATCTTCCAACTTCTGGGCTTGGGAAAGCCCTAAAAACAAATTAACTTTGATGTTTTTCCAAGGTTAGTTAACCTTGCTTGCTTAACAGCTGCTCTGCTTTCATAATGAAAGAGAAACGATATCTTAATGGCCCTAAGGTTGCCAAAACTGGGGAAGCAAAAACACTTTCTGTGCTCATTGGACTCTTCTGTCTTGGTGAAGTATGATTGTCAGAATCCAGAAGGTTCTGGACATGAGTGTCACAGCCATGACGAATGCTATGAATTGCTGTGCAATTGAATGTTCTATTTTGATGCCTTGGTCCTTATTAGGAAAGGTCACAGATTGTCATACTCTGATGATTAATGCAAGCTCTTGCCTCCTTCTGGGTTATTTCTACAATATGTATTATCTAACTGACTGTTTGCTACTCATGACAGACTCTACCAATGCTCACCAGTCAACATGAATTTTGATGGGTGTTAAAATGGGGTATTTCAGCCTCAGGTTTTATAGATTTACCCTTTGAAGAGGGGAGGTAGAAATTAAATCACTGGGTCCAAAACATGCTGAAAGCCCATTTCTATCAAATTGGCCCTAGGGGTTTCTTTAAATTTATGCTGATAACATAATCGCTATAATAAACAAGTCCATCTCCAGAATCCTTAGAAAATGCAAGGCAGAAGTATTTTTTTTTCTTTCCCAGAAACTGATTATTTGAATCATGCCAGACCAATGGTAGTACCAGTAATCTGTTCTTGTTTTCTATGTGAGGAAAAGCACCCTTTCTTGATAAATAAATCTTGTTTTGATTACCTGCTAATGTTAAATATTATATTGCTTATATTTTTGGGGGTGGTCAGGAAATGTGTTTCAGCTATTCACTTTCTGAAGTCAAAGAAAATAAGATTTTTATCTTCTCTGTTCATTAATTAAAAGAAATTCTCTGTATTGTCTATATGAATTTAAATACCTGGATTTCTAAGCTAGCCCAATGGTTACTCATGTAAAAGCACATGCATCTGACCTGAATTCAATCTCCAGAACCCAGGAAAGGATGGAAGGAGAAAACCAATCATACAAAGCTACTTTCTGATTTTTACAAATGCACCAACACATTCATTACCACTATGTATAAACACTGTACATCGTGTACAACACAATAATAACTTACTAAATTTAAATATTTTTCTGTTGTTCTTGTTTTTGCTATCCATGCTTCTCTTTTTAGTTCCCCCAAAGTAGATGATCTAGTAGACAGAAAATGCTTAAGATCTATTTAACATATATTTAAACTGACATAGCACTCACTCAGCTCTGAAAATACTTAAGCAATTTTTTACTGCTTACCTTTAACCGTGGAGACTTGAACTTGACATGAAGATGGGATTTTCTAGGCTTTGCTCATCACTCAAATGGACCTTTTGTTTGTGACCTTGTTCCAACCTACTGCACGGTTTGCTCTTAAAGGTTAGATGGCCACTTTAAGTTAATTACTTTTCATGACACTACCAAGTTCAATCTTTGGGTTTAGCAAACTTTTGGATTCTACCACTAATACTGGTCACAAAGAACTGGTCAGCTTTTCAAAAGTTGATGTGAAGAGTCGATGGAATGGACCAAGCCCAGAATAAGAAGAAAATGTAGGTAGTGGAATAAGACCTTCTTTTATTTTTATTATTCAATACCTTTTGCCAAATGGCTCAGATATGCTCACTTTGAAGTGCCGTGAACTAAATTTGGGATTGCCCTATTAAATTTGTGAATCCCTAATTTAGTCAAATGCTAAAAATAACATATACTAGCAGTGGTTCTCAATCCTTGGGTCATGACCCTTTTGGTGAACATCTATCTCCAAAAATATTTACATAACTATTCATAACAGCAGCAAAATTATAGCTATGAAGTAGCAACAAAAATAATTTCATGGTTAGGGGTCACTACAACATGAGGAATTGTATTAAATGGTTGCAGCACTTCAGGAAGGTTGAGAGCAACTGTTAGTCTAGTGACTAGGGTAACTAATTAAAGTAAATACATGGATTTACCCCTTATTTAAAACCAACCAGTGATATGAAGGCTTCCTTTCCACCATGAATAAAGATTTTTATGAAAAGTAAGAAATTAGGAACATGATACAATGTGGATGAATTCTGAAAACATGACTGTGTGAAGGAAGCCATAAAAAGACCACACAAAGAGCTCAAATTAGCTTTGCCAGGAATGGAATAAGTAGGTCCTGGGGTTTGACTGATAGTGTGGAATTACTTACTGAAACTGCAATAGATGAATTAGACAGTAGTGACAGATATACAACTTTAAGGACCTAATACAACCTTCTTTAAAATCATGTATATTATCAAGGGGAAGTGTATGGTAGATGAATGATAACTCAATTTTAATACGTTATTTGCAACCAAGATCGAATGTAGTTGGCACAATACCTGCTATCCTGGCACCTGGGTTTTTTAGTTTTTTTTTTGTTTGTTTGTTTGTTTTAAATCATGTTTCAAACACAAAGTCTCAAGAGACTGGTTTTGACAGCTCAGAACCCTGAAGCAAATGAAGAGCTTGGTATCAAGTTGGGCAAGTATGTGCATACCACAAAAGATGATAACATAGTACATTCACCTGGGTTCTGTGTTTCTCATAATATGATTGTATCAAAACCCCTCCTGGACATAAAATGTTCAGTTACCAACCCAACTGTGATTTGATAGTTGCTTGGTGAGGAGAGGGTCATTGGACCACTCCTTCCTATGCCTCCAAGCTAGCTACAAGTAATTCTGTCCTGTCTACTGGTGGTCTTGGGAGGTGCCACAGTAAATAGAGGAAGATTAACTGAGAGGGATGAGGTCATGCATGCAGCTATGGGAAGTTATCACCCATGGTGAGGTTAGCATTTTCAGTGATGCAACTGCCTTGGGGAGTCACATGAACTTGTAAGTAGTCCCTTGTACATGTCCTGTAAGACAAATAAACTCATTGTTTCACTAAGCTGGACTCTGAGGAAATCATTCCTTCTGTCTGTCATTGATAGCCTATCTGAGGTTGAACAGATATTCATTTATCTCACCTGGAAAAGTTCATACAACATAGTTCTCTCTCTCTCTCTCTCTCTCTCTCTCTCTCTCTCTCTCTCTCTCTTTCTCTCTCTCTGTTTGTGTTTATACATATGTATATGTACACATATAAAACATAAAAATTTTTACATATAGTGATACATAATATATGTTATGTATCTTCTAAATAACTGAAGGTTTCTACAGTTGATCTTTGACAGGAAACAGTGTATAAAGTACAGTTCACTAAAACTTCCTACTCTATTAAGCACTAAGAGCAATGGTTGATGATATCTTTAACTTCTGAATCCTCTTATAAGCAAAAAGATTATTTTATTTTGCTTCATATGTCCTATGAATGCTTAATTTGCAGACAGGTATATCTTTTTTATTTTTTATTAAATTTAGCAATAATAGGATTTGGGCTGTGGGTCAATGATAGAGAGTTTGCCTGACATGCACAAAGTCCTGAGTTCAATCCCTGGTAGTAGAAGTAAGATATGTAAATAAAGCATTATGATCTCCCTCTTAAGCTTTGCTGAGACCAAGTTGTTGGTCTTTTGGTTATGTTATCCACAGCAACATTCCAGAATCAGGCACTGACTTTGAATTCTCATCCCTTTCTCATTTAGGTAAGTACAAATGTGCTCAATTTTGTGCATGAGGGTATTGCTATCGATTTAGCTATAATGATTAGGCTTTGTCATAAGAGTGAAAATTTCTGAAGAGTTCATTCAAGTTCACCCATGTGTATGCATGTCTGATTCTTTGAAAAAAACCTAAATTGCAAATGGATTCTATTATTTAAGGGGTAGTGGCATTTATTTTTCTGCAGAAAGACATTTCCATTTATAACCCACAAGATTTCCCCTACAGGTCCTTCCCATTTGGTTGTTTCCATCCCTGTCCCATTAGTCTACTTAACAAAAGATCATGAATAGAATGCATATCAGCTCGGCATCTATCAGTCTTTGCTAAGCAGGAAGGAGGACTGAACTGCCTTCCTTAGCCTTGTCTGAGAGCTGGGAGCATATAAATGTAAAAAGACATTGCTTGCTGAAGATTCACATCATGACTGACTTCTAAACTCCCTAAACACAGTGCTTCATTTCATGTAGACTACCAGTCAGTAGGAAGAGAAGATATTTGTTGCTTTCTTTGATAGAATCATTTATGTATTCATTTATTGCAGTTTCATGCATGTAGACAAAGAATCTTGACCATATTCACCTCAACTCTTCTCCCCCCTCAGGCATTCTCAATATATATTTTCCCCACCATATCTCCCACCCCATTGTCCAGTTAGGGATGTGTGATGAATTGATGATAGATCCTGTTGAGTTGGCCATGTTCCTGCAGCCACAGCTGTAATGAGTTCATAAGCACACTGGCCATGCCATGTCTGATGACAACATTTCATGTCACCCTTCCCCATCCTTCAGTCACATTTCTTTTGAAGCACATTTGACTTCTCTGCTAAGTGAATTTCATTGGGAAATCATTTTCTATGGTAGATAAAACTTGGTTCACCTGCCAGATAGGTTATACATCCCACATTAGTGTGGTAAATGCCCCTCCCCCAAAAGGGGAGGAAGATAGACAGAAAGAGAAACTTATTCACTAAAAAGAAAATCAGAAACTGCTCACCCAAGTGTTCTAAGACTATGGACTTTCTTAGAGGCACAAGAGAATGTTAAATGAGCCAAAAAGAATCGGGACTGTGAAGCTAACGGGAAACACCTCATAGAAGGAAGTTACCTGAAACTCACACAAGGTGACTCATATCAGCACTCAAAATCCTTTGTTGTTTTGCGACAAATTCTCATGTAGACAAGGCTGGCCTTAAACTCACTGTGCAATGACAGATAACCTTGAACAAAATTCTGAACATCCTGTCCCCCAAATGCTAGGGTTACAAATACATACCATCTTGGGTTTTAGGCCATGTTGGGGATGGAACATACACCCTTCTGCATGCTAAACTAGTAGTGTACCAACTGAGCTACAAGCCCAGACCTTCACTACCTTTCCCTAAAGAGGGGGGCTGTATAAAGCTGGACAAGGACAATGAGATATCACAGATAACAAGACTGCCATGGCTAACACATTACATGGCAATCTCATTGCACTACCTGTGTGGTAGGTGAGATGTGTATTTGGGGAAACAGCTTACTCATTATAACACATTTCAGAAAGAAAGCCCTAGAGAAAGATGAATTTACAGGGACAATGCAGTATTATATTTCTGCTCAGAAACAACATGAGGTAAGTCCCAGAAACTCAAGCATGCACCCTAATGTCACAAGACACATCAACAAACAAATGACTGTTTGTCGGGAAAATGTATTGTTGCCAATAACAGGAATGTAACCATCACCTCCTTCTGCGACATTACTGATGTTAAAGAGTATAGCACAGCCCTCAACTAAGAGGGAGGTGTGTCCACACCAACTAGAACTGCTATTCAATACTTGTCTAGATTGAGTCAGCCCTTGGCTAAGTATTGTGCCTTGGTGATAGCTAGCTGGCAAAACTTTTATGGATTTTATGTATGCAGAAGAAAATGATTTATGGTGATTAGAATTTGCATTGCTTTTGTTAGGGAATAAATTATGAACTCTTGATAGGAGCAAAAGAATCTAAGAGACTTGCAGACTTAATAAATTCTGGCCTGGTGTCCCAATTTTCATTCTGATTTAGGAACTGCAAAGGCAAACTTGACTCCTATCTGGATGAAGCTGTGGTTCACTTTGGGTGATCAGTGATGTGAGGGAGCTAAAACATCTTCAATATGTCAGCTAACTGATATTGGCAAGACGAGAACCTTCTAAAGAGATTTGTTTTGTTTAAAGGAGTGAATATTTGGCTCTACTTCAGTGGCATTTTGGAGCAGTTTCCTTAGTTGCTACTGTGACTAAAAAAGTAAGTTAATCACCTGTGCCATCATCTTTGCACAATATGCCATTTTAAAGAGGCTGGAGGATTCTTAATGACCCCCTCTGAGACATGTTCATTTAACAGTTCCCTCACCCCCCCCCACCTCTGGCATAAAGAAAGCAATATGAAGAACCACCCTTCCTCTGAAACCCAGCTCCATCATTTCTCTACAGTGTATGTATCTTTGATCTCTTCCATTCTACTGGGGTCTCCAGCATCCACACATTCTGTTTCTTACACATCTCCAAACAGAAAGCACTTCTGGCTTCTCTTCCACTCACAGACATGATCCCAGGCAGACACTCTATATTCATCCTCTGGACTTATGCCCCTCGTGTCCTATTCAGTGACATTCTCTGCATGCCTTGCTCTGATTTCTTCATGATGTCTCACTGCAGACCACACCTTACTTTTTGAATCACTTATTCCAATTTCCAACCCTTATTTTACTCTTTCTAAAGTCCCTGTCTGTTGTTTCCCTCTTTTCCTTTTGTGGCTTCCAACTTTCCCCTGTAATAGCCTTTAAGTGGTACTGGCAAATTTCCCATCATTTTCTGCAGAGCTTCAAAATGTATGTTTATCCTGGAAGCTTAGATCTGTATCATCAGGATGGGACCTCCATTTGAGTGTCACACCCATAATGTCCCTTGTTATGCAACTGCCGCACCCAAATGTCACATAATCACTTCAAGCTCAGCTTGATCACAACCAGCTCCCCACATTTCATTCTATTACCTAGATCTCTTCAAGTTCAACATTGGGTAATTTCTCTTTTTAAAATATATTTCATCTTTTTAAAAATCTCATGTATGTGAGATATATATATATATATATATATATATATATATATATAATATGTTTATGTGTGTGCACATGTTCATAAGTGTAAATGCAGGCACATGAATGGCATAGTGCTCATTTGGAGACCAAGATAACCTGAGGTCCATTTGTTTTCCTCCACTTTGAGACAGGATCTGTTTGTTGTTTGCGGCTATGTAGGCCAGGCTAGCTTCCTTGTATGCTTCCAGGCACTCTCTCATCTCTGTTTCCATGTCAGCACAGAAGCATGTGGGACTATACATGCTTGCCAGCAGTGGAGATGTTCCTTCCCATCGCTAAACTTCATTAATGCATTTGGAAAAATAATCAAGGAACTTACCTGTCATACCTATTAATATGTAGATCCTCCCACAGAAGGAGATCTGCCTCACTCATTTTCACATTATCAGTACCAAGGCACAAACATTTGAGAGCTAATTCGCCAGCAGTGCCGTGTAATGAGGTCTCTTGTACAGCATTGGGTTTTCGCATTAACAGGAAGCATATTAGACCTGAGTCCCTAAGCTTGGTGGAAGACAATTTCGGGTGTAACTGTTCAGTCAAGGATTGCTTTCATTTCTCCAGGCAGCTATCAAAATACAGCCATGCTGCCACAGCCCACACCCTCACAGGCAAGCACATGGACACAGTCTTCAGGAGACCATAGAAGTAGGGGAAAGTGCCCAAAAGTATGGCTCTGAGGGATGGCTGCAATTGCAAAGGATGCAGGGATGCAGAAGGAGCAGGTCTGTCTTCTACTTTGATGTTTGACAGTCAGTAGACTAAAAGCATTCAGTCTGAAGTCATGGATAACAGCCTTGAAAAATGGGAAGACATTTTAACATGAAGCCTTGCAAATATAAAAATCCCAAAGGAATAAAATTATAAAGTTCCTATAGGACAATCTCATGTTTCCCTCCCTCTGTGAGACCCTCTAACTCATGTACTCCATCCCTCTGGATTTTACCATTTTAACACTGATCGCATGTATATGTGCACATGAGAGAGAACTCACTGGCATGCCACACCTCATGTGTAGAAATCAGAGGACAACTTATGGGTGTCAGTTCTCTCCTTCTACAATGTTTTTTTCTGAGGACCAAATTTAGACGGCCAGGCATGACAGCAAGCACCCTTGCATACTGAGCCATCTCACCAGCCTGGATTTAAGTATTCTAGGTCCTGTCTGTAGGTAAATAAGAAGAATACCAGTTGTTGCTTTATTTCATTCAGCATAACGTCCTCGATCCATCCAAGATACAGCATGTGTCAGAATTTCCTCCTTTAGGACAAATACTCTGTTTTTAGGCACCCAAGATACAGCATGTGTCAGAATTTCCTCCTTTAGGACAAATACTCTGTTTTTAGGCATTGCTCATTTTCTTCCTTTACTTATCTACCCATGGGCAATTGTTTCTGTCTTTTAGTTACTTTTAACGATGGCGCCTCATCAGCATGAATATATAAATAAATGTACAAAGCACTTATTTCTATTTTTAGGTATATATCTGGAAATGGAATCACTAGATCATATAGCAGCTTATTTTTAATTTGTTGAGGAACCATCAAACATATACTACAAAGCGATATCACTTTATGTTCCTGTCAGGTATACGTGAACCCTCCAATGGCTTCATTGATGCTAAATACTGTTTGTCCTATAGTAAAGTTTAATTTTCTTTAGGTCTTAATTTGTTAAGTATGTTTTCACAGATTTATCACCCATCTATGGGTCTTCCTCAGAGAAATAACTCTCAAGCCTTTCATCCATTTTAGCTGGCAGGTTGTTATTATTGTGAGCTATCCTTTGGTGTGACAGAACACAATCACCTATTTTAAAATGATTTCTCCACTGAATTTATATATTATGCCTTTGTTAATATTACATGGGTCACAACATATTATGTTATATTATATATAATGTGTTTATATACATAAGGAAGAGATGGAGAATTAGCCTATCTCAGAAGACCATTTACCTAATTTGTAAAGAGGGATTCTGTTATTCTGTCAAAGTGTGAAAACAGGTTTTGGTAAGTGAATAGTCTAGTAATATGTGCTCAAAACTTAATTTCACTGTTTCCAACAAAAGGCTTTTGTCCATAAATAAAACTACCTACTGAGAGAGGGAAGTGGCATGTGATTTAAGAATGGTGTTTGAGAAAGATATCCTTCCTGGTTTTTATACTGACATTTGTTTATATGAATTTTAGCCTGGTAGAATATGACAAAGCACAATAATATGGAAATTGAGATTTATTTTACAGTATTTCACAGATATATAAACACCTAACTTAGAGGTCTTCTACATGAGCCAAGTAGTTTGTTTAGTATATCTCCTAGAGCAATATATACCTAACTGGTTGTTTCTTTTGCATTCTAGTTTATTCTTGTGGCACTGGAAATCAAACCTAGGGGACCCTTCCCCATGTTAAGCAAGTATTCTACTACTGAACTATCCAAAAATCATGTTTTTGCTAACTTTGTTCAGATATTTCTATCTGATTCCTTAAACATTCAAAAGTACTGTTGATGTCATCATAACTCCAAAGAATTTAGCAAGGTGGTATTCATAGTTATAGAAAATTATTTCCCCCATATGCCTATGACATCTTCGTTCCAGTGAAGACTACCTGAGTTACATTTCATGTATTTTAAAGAGGCAGGGTGGTGGTTCATGCCTTTAATCCTAGCTCTCAGAGGCAAAGGCAGGTGGATCTGAGTTAGAGGCCAGCATGGTCTGGGGATAAGTTCCAGAACAGCAGGGATACACAAAGAAACCCTATTGGAAAAACTCCACCACCGTCTTAGTTAGGGTTTCTATCGCTGTGAAGAGACACTATGACCATGGCACCTCTTATAAAGGAAAAACATTTAATTGGGTGGCTTACATTTTCAGAGGTGTAATCCATTATCATTATGATATGACATGGTGGCATGTAGGCAGACATGGTGCTGGAGACAGAGTTGAGATTCCTACATTTTGGCTTGCAGGCAACAAGATGTGGTCTGTCTCATGGGCATGGCATATTTGAGACCTCAAAACCCACTTCCACAGTGACACACTCCCTGCAGCAAGACCACACCTCCTCCAATAAGGCCACACCTTCTAATAGTGCCAATCCCTTTGGGAGGGAATTTTCTTCAAATCACCTATTCACACACGCGCGCGCGCACACACACACACACACACACACTGGCATAAGGGCTGATGACATGGCTTAGCAATCAAACCTCACTATCTATGTTTAATCCCCAGAACTCATATAGTAGAAGGAGAGACGTGACTGTTGACAGTTGTTCTCTAACCCTCATAGTGTGTGCATACACACACTAGGCAAAGAAAAATGTGGTAAAAAATGACATAAAGTATATTATTTTGGAATTAGCATATTGATCAGGTCTCAAAAGGAAAGAAGACAATATTTAATAATTGAAGACATCAAAGTACTCATCAATAAGTACCAATTATATATGTTTTATTTGTTATTGTATTTTGTTTTATAATGCAAATTTGGAGTTTAGTAAGAAGAGGCTTCATAACAGACTTAAGCATGAGTAATCAAAGCAAGAGACACACACAAAAGAAAAGGACAGTTTCACATACCCATGAGCAGTTAGTGCGGGTAAGCATCTCCTGAACCACTCATTACTGTTTAAAAAGACTTCACATCTCAAGTTGCTTTATTTGTTTATTTAATATTTATTTATTTACTTTTGGAATCTCTTAGCTGTCATGAAGGAGTTAAGAAACGTACAAAACATGCCATTTGGGAACAGCAAAAAACCCTGAGAGGCTAGAATCTCTAGAATTATAGATGAATAGAACCAGCAGCATCCATTCTCTTATACCTGTTGCCATAGAGACTTCGCATGCTGTTGCAATCCAAGGGGTCAAGGGTCTTGTGAACTGATGAACCATGGTTGAGAGTAGATGAGACACAAGCAGCATGCATTCAAATGAAGAGATTTTTTAAGTACAAAACCATTGATTTTATGCATTTCTGTACAGTTTAAAATATTTGAATAGGAAGCTTAAAATATTGATCATGTGCATATCTACCTTAAAGACTTACTTTTTTTTTGTTTTTTGTTTTTTTTTTTTTTTGCAAATTGGAACAGTTGGTCAGAAAAATACACATGAGAAATTTTGCAGTCCATTTACTGCAGAGGATTTAGGTCAGTTATCAACAACAGCATCGTATTTTATAAAATGTATAAGTAAATAAGCTAAAGCAGCCGAAACAGATAAGCCATCTCAGAATAGAAAGCCTGGTGGCAGAGAACCCTTGATTCATTGCCACCATGAAGACAGACACAGCATCTGCACAGACTGTTTCTGGATAGTTGTGACGCCAGCACTCACACTCACACAAGAGCCTGCAGAGAAGCCAGACTTCACACCTCCACCCTCAGTGCTCAAACATAAGGGAGAAAAGCTGAAGTCATGGTATCCTAAAGGGACTTTATGGAGTTAGAAGCAACGTTTGATCATGCAGTATACAACAGCAGCCAGGTGTTTGGCTTAATGCCTTTCATGTTCATGAAAGAAAATGCATTTCATGTTCTTTTTGTTGTTGTTGTTGTTTTTGGACAGGCTTTCTCTGTAGCTTTGGATGCTGTCCTGGAACTAGCTCTTGTAATCCAGGCTTGTCTCACAGAGATCTGCCTGTCTCTGCCTCCCAAGACCTGGGATTAAAGACGTGCATCACCACCACCTGGCTTGCTATTTCATGTTCTTAATCATGTACTGAAAGGTAATAATTGGCAAGAAAGATAATCGTTGGCCCCATGGATTAAAAAAAGGGGAGGGGCTGGCAATCTGAGAGATCTGAGTTCCAGCAGAAACACTTTTTGAAATGGTACCACAGCCTCAAAAAAGAGTATTGAAAGAAGAGACTGTGATGTCATGTTGTGGCCATGTCTCACCTAAGACACCATGGAACTCTAAATGGCAATGTTGTTAACCAAGGACCAGAGACCTCTGCTGGATGCATCACCAGCCTATTCTATACTTTCTCCCACTAAAGCCACTCACTGTCTAAACAAAAGGCAAAAAAAAAAAAAAAAAAAAAAAAAAAAAAAAAAAAACCCATAAACCAACATCGTCATTAACAGCCGTGCTTTATGAGTGCATTGATATAGTTCTTAACTAACCACAGAAGAGAAAAAAATCATTGGAACATTCCCTCATACTCACCAGGCACAATTTATTTGAAAAGAAAGACAACAATAATATGAAGAACTGGGAACCAAGAAATACAGTTTAGCCAATGAAGTGCTTTGTCACTTGTCACCAAAGCATGGATACTGAATTCAGACTACCCAAAGCCATACAAAAAGCTATATATACAGCTTCTAATATCCTACTTCTGGGCAGGCAGAAACAGAAGAATCCCTGAGACTCACTGGTCATTTTGTCTAGCCAATCACAGAGCTCCATGTTCACTGAGAAACCATGTCTCCAAAAGTATTTGGAGATTGACAGAGGACTATACCTCATACAGAACTTTGTTCTCAATATGCATACACCTGCTCAACCTGATCAAGCACCAGCACACATATAAATGAATACAAAACATATAAATACAACACAGAGAGAGATAGAAAGACAGAAACAGAGAGGTGATTTCTTTTTATCACCAGACATAATAGTTGGGTACCTTAATGCAATGTCTTGTCATTTAAGCAAGCATCCAAGGCCCAGATCAGGTTAAACACAACATTTCTGGAGACTTCAGCTCAGGATGCCTTTTCAACACTTTATGAATGACTGATGTGGACACCAAGAAGTTTGTAATGTAAACAAAATAGTTGCTGTTTAAAGAGTTTCCAGATTTGCTATGCAAGTTGTTTCCATAAATGTGTGGACTTATTGATCCAGGTAAACCATCCTTGGTATAAAGATCTCTACCAGTCATCCAATACTTCAGTGCCAATAAAGCCACACTTTGGAGAATGCCTCCTTCAAGAACCACTAGCTGTCATCTTTTGATTCATTCATTCATGCGCTGGTTTTGATTCTGAGTGTGTACTATCTCTTATTACTGTAAGGTATGGTTCATACTATTTAAGGAAACACCTCAGTAACCATTTCTCTTCATCACCTGTGGAGCTTCTGTGATGTACAGCAGCCATGACAAATAGAGATTCATTGTCTGCCTCCATCCAAAGACCTATGGTACATTCAATATTAGAATCCAACTATATTTTATAAATGAGATTATAAAAGATGAAGTATTAATAACTTTAAGCTGAGTTACTTTTAGAAAGATAGTTTTCACTAAGCCACAACAAAAAGGGCAAACATGAAACTGGCAAGATGGTTCCTCATGGAGTCATGCATTGACCACAAGATCCACATAAAGGGGGAAGGAGATAATTGATTCCACAAAAGATGTCCTTTGGCCGGCCAAAACATGATCACTGTGCTACACACAGAAGGGGGAGAGAAGGCACAAGGGAGATAGATGAGACAAAGAACAAATGAAATCCCTACATACCCCACATACGACAGAGGGCTGATCTCCAAAATATACAAAGAACTCAAGAATCTAGTCACCGAAACACCAAATAATCCAATTAAAAAGTGGGGCACAGAGCTAGCGAATTCTCAGTAGAGGACTCTAAATGGATGAAAGACATTTAAGAAAGTGTTCAACATACTTAGCCATCAGGGAAATGCAAATCAAAACAACTCTGAGATACCATCTTACTCCTGTCAGAATGGCTAAAATCAAAAACACCAATGACAGTTTATGTTGAGAGGATGTGGAGAAAGGGGAACACTCCTCCACTGCTGATGTGAGTGCAAACTTGTACAGCCACTTTGGAAATGGGAATCAGTATACCAAAAGATCCAGCAATTCCACTCTTTGGTATATACCCAAAGATGCACATTCATGCTACAAAGACAACTGTTCAACTATGATGAGTCTCACCAACTTGTCAAGGCATGTTCTTACCTTCACTAAGAAATCTGCTTTAAGATTATGTACTCAGTCATATATTGATTTTAGAAACAGAGCAAAGGATCACAAGCCTACATTTCACACTTCCAGAGAAGCTAGAAAATAAGGAAGCAACTAAGCGAGACATACATGGTCCCCCACAGAAGGGGAAATGGACAAGATCTCCTGAGCAATTTGGGAGTAGGAGGGAGGGGAGAGGGAGTAAGGAGAAAGAGAAGGGGAGAAGAGGAGGAGAGAAGAAGAAACGAAGGAGCAAGAAGATTGAGTCGGGGGAAGAACAGAGGAGAGCAAGAAAAAAAAGATACTATAATAGAAGGAGCCATTATAGGTTTTAAAAGAATTCTGGCACTAGGGAAATGTCCAGAGATATACAGGGATGACCCCAACTAACAATCTAAGCAATAGTGGAGAGGTTACATTAAATGTCCTTCCCTGATACTAAGATTGATGACAACCTTATATGCCACCCTAGAGCCTTCATTCAGTAACTAGTGGAAGCAGAGGCAGACACCCACAGCTGAACACTGAGTCAAACTCCTGGAATCCAGTTGTAGAGAGGGAGGAGTGATGAGCAAAGAGGTCAAGAATAGGCTGGAGAAACCCACAGAAACAGCTGACCTCAACAAAGGGGAACTCAAGCACCCCAGACTGATAGCTGGAAAACCGGCACAGGACGGGCAAAGATCCTGTGAACACTGATCTCAGTTAGAAGGCTTTAGCACTCTATGGAACCTCTGGCAGTGGAACCATGATGTATCCCTAGTGCATGAACAAATTTAGGGAACCCATTCCCCATGAAGTGTTACTCCCTTAGCCTAGAGACCCTACCCCAAATGATTTGGCAGTTTTTGCTGATCCCTCCTGGAAAGCCTCACTCTCGCTGGGGAGTGGTTGAGAGATGGGATGGGGGGTTTGGTGGGCAACATGGGAGGATAGAAGAGAGAGGAAACTGGGATCATATGTAAAATAATTCTTTGTTAATTAAAATAATAATAATAATAAATTTCCTACTTTTAGCGCCCTCTGTAAAAATATAAACTTTAAATTCATGAATATTCTTTCCCATTTGTAAAGCTGTATACATGGAGAAATCTCTTTGGGCTCCTTTGCCTTCCTAAGGGAGATCAGATACATTCATTATGAAACTTATTCTCATTCCAAACCAACATGTTCACTTCTGGACTGTCAAACATGAAAGAGACTATCCACTTTCTTCTATGTCCCTCAGTAACTCATTTTAGATTATTTTCTTCTTTTCTATAAGCCTCTGTTGTCCAACATGAGCAAGACTACATATTTAATCAGAAATGTAAGAATATTTTGTTTTCTGAGATTATGTAGTTATAAAATCCTAGTTGACGTTTGTGAGGCAGTCTATGAATATGGACAGGAAAATATTATTATTTAAAATCTGAGCCTCAAATACTGGACTTTTAAACAATTCCACAAAATTATATCTGTAGTGGATATTCAATTTGTCTGCATCTGTGGCACTGACCATGCCCATTGGGGGTGGAGACAGGCTCAGAAGTGACCTGGGGATCTAGGTCTGAGGAGGAGACCAGGGAGCAATCTCTTGCTGGTGGGATGCAGAGAGGAGAGCATCCGGAGGCATCCTTGGGACCATGAACCTGCTGGTGTTCATCTGTCTATTTTGTAAGTTATTGCTCCTTGAATAAACATCTTTTTGGCCTATTTGTTTCTCCTGATCCTTATTAAACCATGATATATATCATGTTTAGTAACATGTCAATTGTTTTCATTATATATTTTATAATAAAAATTTAGTAAAAATATACCAAAATAATCCAAAATGACAAATATTTCCCACAGTGAAGGAAGTCTGAGACTGTTGTTGCTTGTCAATATTGATTAATTAGTTAATAAATAAAGGGAGAGTATAAATGATGTTAATCCTGCAATATTTTTAATGAGAAACTTTCAGTAAATTAAATGGCCTCATAAGACTGGGTTTTTGCAATTTTTTTTGTTTCATTTTTGAGACAGGATCTCTAGGGAGTCCTGGATATCCTAGAACTCACTATTTAACCATGTTGACTTCAAACCTACAGAGATCTGAATGTATGTTTCTACCTCATGAGCATTAAAGGCATATGCTACCATGCTCAACAGGACTGAATTTTTTTTTTGTTTTCAAACAAAATATTTCTTTAGCTAGAATATCAAATCATAACTATTTTTACATCTCTTGATTTAGACATATTTATCAGAGCCTATGTTATAGAATTTTGAGTGTTAAGTAACCAATATTAAATTAATTGGACTTAGATAATGGATGAGAAACATAGAAATCAATTTTCATTAGTCATTCACTGGAATTACCTAGCGAGAAAACTTTTAAAATGATCACACACACAGAAAACACCAAGCCTGTAAAATCAATTTCTTGTGGTATCCTGAAGTCTGTGCAGTTTCCAACTTCTTAATACATCAAGAGAACATATGCACATGCATCCATTTTGGCATTTATGGGACAAAAGTCCTTCAGATGTAAAACTGCATTGGCTGCTCAAATGGGAAAGTCACTTTGATTTTGCTTAAAATTTTACACATCCTCTCACTGACATTTAAGATCAGTAATTGGCTGTGAAGTGCTCGGTGATGCTTTTAAATGAACTGTGGTATAGATGTATGCATACATATATAATATGTTGCATAATGTATATTGTTTATGCATACTATATGTATATATATTATTTATTTTTAAATGTCATCAATAAACTATATTGCTACTTTCCCACTGACTCATCCTAACCTTGACATTGTAGTGATCGACCATTGAAAATGACCATCTCTTTGCTCCTTAAAGATTTCTGAGGGACTTGAAAGATGGGTCAGCAGTTAAGAACACTTGTTATTCAGAGGATCCAAGATTAGATGCCAGGACCTGTATGGTGGCTTACAATTGTCCATAACTCCACCTTGTGGGATTCACTGCCCAATTCTGACCTCTGCAGTCATGAGGCACACACACGGTGCACAGGTACACATGCAGGCAAAATATTCACACTCATAAAATAATAGACAAATCTAAAAATGAATAAAACTAAGCCCAGCCCCTCCCCAACAAAAACACTTGAAGGTGGCAAAATTCTTATCAAGTATTCATGGGATGGGGTCGTGAGTTCAAATCCCTGGGCTCCATGGAAAACTGGATATGGTGTTCTCTGTCTGTTCTCCTAATGTTTCTACAGTGAGATGGGATAGGAGACAGGAGAATGCTAGGAAACAGGAAGTCACCTTGCCTGGTGTAGTCAGCACAGAGCAAATAAGAAGTCTGTCTTCCAGCTACGGACACACATTTTAGACTTAAACTGAAGGCAAGAGGTATGGATAACTAAGCAGTGCTTGTCCAGCCTTAGTTCCACTCTCCATTGCAGTGGGGCTCCAGCATCTCCTGCATGGCGGGCAGATTATCAGAACTGTGTGAAATTTCTCTCCTGAGGACAAGTTCTTCCTTGCTGGGCCATAGGCTGCAACCTTCCCTTCCACACATTAGGAGATTCCCAGGCAAATCTACGTTCCTTGGGACCATTGCCTCAAGTGTCTGCTGGCCAAAAAAAGGGCCACAAAAGTAGATGTCTATGGAATATCTCTCCTGGGAAGTTACTTTTCCAGCTTCCCAGTATCATGCAAAGTGGTTTCCCTGAGAAACTCATCAGAAAAACAGGTAACACTAGGAAACACTAAATCTATTGTCATATTTATAAGACACTTTTATCAGTTGCAACACATGAATATAATGTTTAATTAGCACACTTTAAATTATCACCATACATACATAATACATACATACATACATACATAATACATATATATGTATGTATGTATGTATGTATGTATTATGTATGTATTTATGTATGGTGGTGGTGGTGGTGTGTGTGTGTGTGTGTATAGGTACACATATATTGAAATTTTTATTTAAGTTTATACTGTCATTTAAGCCCAAGAACCCCAAGGAAATTACACAAACACACACAGGTACACACACAAAAAGTCATGTACACACCTGGACTGACAGTTGGATAGTGTGTTACTGAATGCAGCAATTCAATATGATGCATTTTATGTTGAATATACGCTTAGAGATAAACACAAAATAAGACTGCACTTAATGCCTTATTTTCAGTAAAGATTGTTTTTAAATCTTGTAATTTAGTAATAGCTAAACTTAAGAAAAAAATTTGTTTTTATTTAGTGAAAATGTTTTCATTATATAGGTAAAATCTATTTAATTTTCAAAGAAGTAATTTTTTTAAAGAATTTTGTGACCCATATTCTGAAAGCTAAGTATAAGAGAACTGTACATCAAATTGCTCGAGTTAATTGCATCTCGTGTATTTAAATATGTCAAGACCAGAAAGAAATATTATTATACACACTTCTTCTTGCAAACAAGACGGCCATACTTACAGCATCAATCTAAACTGCAACTTCTCTGTAAATGGGAATCCCTACCATTTGGGGGGGAAAAATCACAGCAACAGTGCTAAAATACACGAGTCTCTTTCTTTTTATCTCAGCCTTTAATTGTGATAAAATAATTTCTAGAAAAACAGAAAACAAATTAATATAAGGACATTTGTAAGTAAATTGAGATGCATGCTTAGGTATTAATGTACCATAATCAATTTTCCATTCCCCTTTGGAGGACACACTGCACATCCAGAGCATCATATGTGTGTACATTTTCACAAGTTAAGCACAAACACAGCCTCACAAATCTGTCAAGAGTAAGAGCATTAGCCTTCTGGCCGGTGGGAGGAGGCTGGTAGAACTGTCAGCAAAGGCTTGTCAGCTGCTCCTTTCAGGTACACTAGCAGGTAGTCACAGTACCACAAATTGGGGTACTAATTTAAATACAGAAAATAACACTTATGAATGCAAATTTTTCTGTAAATGTGATCCTCAACCTACATTTTAAACTACACCAAATACCACATGGGAGCTTGTTAGAGTTACCAAGTTGGAATTCTTAGATTCTATCCCAGACCTACCCACTAGACAATCTGAGATTTGAAGCTGTGACTCCGCAGTCTGTGTTCCAGAAAAGCATACATGTGATTCTGATGCACATTGACATTTACAAAACACTAATCTATCAAGTGGAGAAGTGATGGAGTGATTGCATGCATTGTTTTTGCGATGGAGGGAGGCATTGAACAGGAAGGAAGTAAACATGATATACAATGGCAGTAGCTATCACTGGGCAGTGGAATGACTATGATGTTTTATGTCGGTCACTGCACATGTTTATTATTATTATCAGCTACATCAGAGCAGAATTTTGTGGTGGCAGTGTACAGTCTGCTTGCTTGAACTCAGAGACCCTAATTTGAACTCTTAAACGACTTATCATTATGACTTCTCTCCTGCATACCAATATCTATATTTTGATTATACAGAAGAGAAAACTCTCTCCCCATTAGTGAATCTTTAAATGTTTTGGAGAATAAGGGTAAACTGTTATCGATTGAACACGTGTAACTTCACAGATGGAAATAAATATTGCCTTGCTTGAGTATAGGAGGCAGGCTTGAAAGTGGAAGGCAACTTGAATTCTCAACCCACTTCGAATTTTCTAAGCCCTTTTATTTTAAGGAACATGACCTTTCAGAAAAGAACTTTTCCAATTCGGTCGTTCTCCAAAAGCCTGAAACACACAGTTCTTTTCCACAGCAAAATGAATCTGCAGTGAGGGGAGAGTAAAAGAGCAGCGTAAGAGCTGTGCTACACGGAGCCTAATGGTGCAGATGGAAGTCACCTGCTGTAACCGCTCAGGGTGTGCCCTCCCCTAGATCACTGCAGAAAGCAGGACCCCCACACAGCGGTCTCACCTCTGTCTCTGAATTCTGGACCTCAGACCAGAGACATCAAGGGATGAGGATTATCCAGAGCCAGCCCTCCATCAACAGCCAGCAGGGTGGACAATGCCTCCTGGCCCACTGGAGTAGAATGAATCGCAAGCCTCTGTCTCACGTCTTAAGAGTTTCCAGAGGTTCTAGGCACATCACTCTATCAGCCTTACTTGGCGTGTGCTCTAGGGGATTCCTATTCTTCCTTTACTTTCCTATGTCCTTTCCAATGTTCCCTGTAACTCTAAAAAAATTTGCCTTTGAACATTTGTCTCAGTGCCTCCTAATAAATATATAGGAGACATGTCCTGTATTCTATAAAATATATTTATAAAAATGCATTTTTCAAATCCTGGCAACTGCATTCATTGCTATACTTGTAATTATAAACTTAAAAATCACTTTTTTTTTTTTTTTAACTACTTACTGTTTCTGGAAGGATTGAGAAGTCCTCTGAGTTTCTTTTCTTTCTTTTTTATTTTTTAGTGAAGTTTTCAAACTATTACAAAATGAAAGAGAAATACGCAGTCATAAGTCAAAGTGTTTTACTCAACAATCAAACATTGGTAACAACGATGAACAATAGCACAAGGCAGACCAAGTTCAACTTTGCTAGATACGAGGCACTCAGGGACCAGTGGAGAGTTCTCTGACTTTTCCTGGGGAAAGTCTGGACTGAAGGGGTGGGGTCTGAGAGACTCGTGGGAAGATGTTGAAAAACCAGATGAGAAGTACTGCAGAGATGTAGTAAACACCACGTCCCCACTGCTGCAAGACAGACGAATATCCAAGAAAGATATCTGCACACAAGCATCCTCTTGTATCATAATCTAGCACCATTTGCAAAGGAATCAATGCAGTTTGCACAGAGAGTAAGGGCCAAGAGGGACCCTTCTTTAAGAATCAAATTTCAAAGGAAACAAATATGAAGAATGTGGACAATTAAAAAAAAATACAAGGCAGAAATGCTTACAACTCTAGAAAAAAAAATGACTATCAACAAAATCTTTCTGCTGATGTGAGCATAACTTCTCCACAAAAGTGTATGTAACATGCCAATTGAAATACAATACCCTCCTGATTGGAAAACGGCCGTGTTTCCTTCTCTGCTGTAAACATACAAGGAGTTCACTCTGAGCTGTGTGCTGAATAAAAAGGTTAACAAAAAATACCCAGTAGCAAAAAAGGTTTCTAATCTTCAAGTATGACAAGAGAACTCAGAGGCCAGTGGTAGGTCAAGGCTAAATGTGCCAGGAGTGGCCATTGCTATTAGAATAATCCACTACTAACTTGGGCAATTAACTAAAGTGTGAAAGATGAGATTGTGAGAAAAAAGAAAAAGACAAAAAGAGGAAACTAGTAAAGTTCACTTTTGTTTTTTGTTAATTTATTATTTTACATGTCGATCCCAGTTCCCTCTCCCTCCCCCTCCCTTTTACCCTCTCTGCCCTCTCACATGCACTCTAAACACCCTCCCCTCCCATCCCCCCACCTCAATTCCATATGTAGGGCAATGCCATCCAGTTGGGGTCATGTAGATCTGACAGGTCATTTGAAATAGGGACTAGGACTTCTCTCCTGTCTCTAGGTTAAGGCAGTTATCCCTCCATGGGGGATGTGTTCGCAAGGTCCTTTTGTGCACCCAGGGATACATCCTGGCTCCACTGTCTGAGGTCCCTTAGATTGCTCAGTCCTTCTGGTTGAGACCCATATTCAGGGGGGCCTGAGTCAGTCCCATGCTGGCTTCCCATGTCTGAGCCCTATCTGGAAGACAGCACCATACTGACCTTCCTGACTTTGAAGTTCTTTCTGTCCCATCTTCTGCAAAGATCACCCACCCATCCTTAGTGACGGTGGTGTTGATATCCTGTTTGGTGCTGAGCACTCAATTTTTACTCATTCTCAGCACCTTGAACAGCATGGGTCTCTATACTCAATGCAGTTCATTGCAAAGAGTTGTTTCATTATGGCTGATGACAACATTCGTTGATGGGCAAATGCTTGCCCCATCTCTAAGCAACAAGTATAAAAACAGCTAAGCATAAGGCTTGGAGGTAGGGCAATTGTGTAGTATGAAAAGATGAGGTAGTAATACTTTTTAGAAATCAGTCTAGTAGCACTTTATAAAATTAGTAATTGATGCACATTTTGAGCAGTCAGTTTCTTTTTTCTAATAAATCTCCTAGAAAGAAAATCCCAAGTGAAAATAAAGCAATTCAAAGGAGAATTGTTAAATAATCCAGGTATATCCAGAGGGAATAATATGCAGCTGTTAAAAAGAATGAGTCAGAACTATCACAATTTGTCTTTGAGAAATTTCTGGGAGATGTTTTTAAGTGAGTGAGGAAATAAAAATACAAAGGGAGTTTGGATAAGAAAGTATTTTTAAAATTCAAACAATAACACTGGAAACAATTTGTGCAGAGGAGACTAATGGAAATACACATTCTACACAGTTAAGTATGTTGCTGGGTGAGACCATGTAGAATTTAGAGTTAATGTATTCAATACACTGCATCATGGTTAGTAGAAAAACAAAACAAAACCCAGAGGGTGGTGATTTAAAGCAAGCACAGTCTCTACCCAATCAAAATGCAGGCAGTAAACCAGCATCCTCTGAAGGCAGGACTCTCAAAGAGCAGCCACATGGCTGCATCTATTAAATAGAGCCCTGCCTTCCCAAAGAAGGGCTTTCCTAAAAGACATTAAGAATTTACTTCCCTATGTCCTACACTCTATTGTTCTGAAACATTAAGTGGGCATTGGGTTTTGCAGTCCTAGGGACTAAAGTTTTACAATTTATTATTGTTTACACTGTATTTCTTCTCTGACTCCTTGTCCACTCTGCAAAGATGAAATTCATGGTCAATTGCACCTGTCCATCAAATCTACATGGTTCACTAAGACTTAAAATTCACTTAGCAAAACTGTCCCTTCTATTCTCTAGATAATGATAGCAATAATCCTAGTTTTAAAAACGTACCTTTTCCTGTGTTTTATCTATAAAAGATAATGAACACTTCTTGTTGTCTCTGAGTGTGCAGTATCTTGGTTGATGACAGCTTTGCTTTTAATCATTTGTTCTTATTAAAAAGCAGAAATAGGCAGGAAGAAGAAAATGCATGCCATTTGTGTCTCTATAGAGAAATCACTTGCAAAGCTGTCAAAGTGTCTTTTGACTGTTTAAATTAAGAGAAGTAGCTTTTAAAGGGAATGAATGGGAGGCAAAAGGATGCTAGGAAATTCACTATGGGTAAGCCTCCCCCATCTTCTCTGCATGAGTTACCCAGTGCATTGTGGGAATGTTTGTATGTCAGTATGCAAATTTCTTATACTGCTTTGAAAATGCATATGCCTTAAAGATAAAAATTGACAGAGTGAACTAACTGATATTTCTACTGTCTCCACTCAGTGTAATGCATTTGAAATTATTTGGATGTAAAAGTTGAGTCAAGAAGTAAATATTATCTGAAATATTCTTCTTTTTTATTTTGTCAATTTATTATTTGACAACTTCACAAATGTGTATAATACATCCTGGTCACACTCATCCACCTACGCTCTCTAATCCTCTCCCCATTCCTACCAATACCCACACTTTCTCCCACAAAGGTGGCATGCCACTTTCACGTATTTTGGTTTTTGCTTGGTGACCTACATGATTTAACCAGGCCACACTCATTGGCATGAACATGGTGCTGTCTCCAGGGACATGGGTAAGTCGCTAGAGGCTCTATCAATGAAGACAAAGAAAGTGGTACTCTCTTGTCTCTGGCCTCCCTATGTGCCAGAATCAGATGTCCTAAAACAGAGAAAAAGGTTCTTGTTTGTTTTTCTCCATGTACTTTCTAATGAATTTTCTCAACTTTAATGCTGCTAATATTTTGTAAGTTGAGCTGTATATTTTTCCTCTTATGGAAGGCCCCATATCCAAACAGACATTTGGAGTTTATGTATCACTCAAACTGGGACAAGAATTGCCCAAATAGCTGGTGAAACAGTATTCCAGAGAATGTTCGTGGGAGTGTTTCTGGAGTTTTTGAGCCTCGGCTTGGTGGACCCAACAAGGATGAGCCCTTGCTCATGTACGTGCATGCCATATAATCCCTGAAGTTTCTGAGTAAAGCAGAAAAGCAAAGTAAAGGTGAATTCCCTCTTGGAGCTGGAACATCCCTTACTTTGCCCCTGGACACAGATGCTCCAAGGTCTTCCACCTTGTGGTTTGAAAATAATCACATGTTGTCTTCTCCAACCCTCAGTCCTTTAGTCTTGAACTAAAGCTACACCACCAGATGCCTCGATTTCCAGCCTGCAGATGGCAGTCAGCTGAACTTTCTGTCGTCATGGGCCAATCCTATAGTCACACTCCTTCTCTGTATGTTGTAAAAAAGCCAATATACATAGCCCCTCTCCATCTCTGTCCATCTTACATCATTAGCCAGTCCCTATAGCCATACTCCATCACCACACATCTTACAGGTTTAGTTTCTTTGAAATACCATGACTGTTATTTCCTTGATGTTTTGTTACAGCAGTTTAAATAATCTGAAACCAAAGATATGATACATCTAAATTTAGCTATGAAATTTTTGTTTGCATCTTATTTTATTGACATCTATCTTGTTTGTTTGATTGATTGATTAATATCATGATTTTTGTTATATGGACTGTGGCTTTTGTTTGCTTATGGATATTTTATTAAAGTCTGCATTTTTAAAACTATGTGTGTTAGTTTGGTTAAAATCACATTTATTTCATTATTTAAAATTATATTTTTTCCAATCCAAAACAAGACAAATATTGAGTGAGCAAATGTAAATCTAAGTATGTAGAATAATTTTAATCTTTCTTACAATTTTCTACATTTCTCTTGTTTGTAGTTTTCATTTAGCCATTTTTCTTTTGCACAGTCATGTTTAAACATGGGGTTTACAGATCCCTGTCAATCCATAATGCTAAACTATGTCCCAGAATTCCTTTCATTATTGTAATCCAGAATGTTTAGTATTTTATTAAAAAAATAACAGATTGTTGTTAAAAAATTTCCATGACAAAATAATTTTTCTATTCAGTTTTTGCATTAAATTCTTCTGTGTTTTGATTACTATGCATCTTTAAGTAATTTCTAAGGGAAATTAACTAAAAATAATGCTTTTTTGTTGTTATTGTTTTTGTTTTTGTTTTTTACTTTCATACCTAATTTGTTGAATACAAACTGCTAGGGTACAAATTTTCTCCCATTGTACTTAAGCAGAGTGGTTCTGATTCCTTGAAAAACAAAATTGAAGTTGTTCCTTCATAGGAATTTTGTCTAGGTGTTTTTCTACAAAATATTTTTTTTTCAAGAAGATAGAATGTCAAAGTATAGATGATTTTTTCTTTCATTTTTCTTGTTTGCAATAAGATGAGCATTTTATGTATGTTTGTATACTATGTACATTTTGGGTTTCTGGTAATTAAGAATATTTTTCTTTCATTATAGTTTCTTTTTTATAGTCTTATCTTGTTTTAAAAATTATTAAGAAATGCAAACTAAATACAAATATGCAACTAGAAACACAGCTAATTATGAAATTATTTTAGAATAAACAAAAATATCTTGTCAATCTTAAGGCCTGGTTAATTTCTCAACTGTTAGTTCATTTGCTGTAATATTAATGGTTCCTAATAGACAGAGTCAAATATAGAGCACAGTTTTTTCACTGGTTGTCAACTATATAGATAGCATTCTCGTTAGGGCCTGTGAATGATCTCAAGTATACCAACTTGACCACACTATGAACAGTCATTCTTTCTTTTGTTTTGAGTTTTGACCTTCATTTTCATATAGCCCCAAAAGGTCTTTGTTGTATTGCTTGTATGCATCAACTTTGTCATGTTATACAAATATCTTCTTCTAATTTATTTCTATAGATAAGTATAGTACAAAAATGCCTCCATAATTCAATAGATCATCATTGATTAGTTATAATTCACAAAAATTTAAAAAAACTTTATCGACAAGGTATGTTTTGTAAGACTGTCATGAGCTGCATCTCACTAGTGTACCAAGCACTGCACTGTACACTACATTGTTCATTTATATTGAATGCCTTGCAAATAGGATATAATGTTGTTTTTATTGATGGTTTGTCAAAAAAAAGACAAATACCCCATTTCCAACCCACCTTTTATTGCAAATATATGGTGGTAAAAACTGGAAGCTATACTAAGATGTCCTGCTTCAGAATACAAAATAATGTTAAATTTTGGAACTGGAGGAAATACACCTTGCTTGTTGATCCCTTATTAATAGGCACTTCTCCAAATTCTCCAGGAGTGGTGATGAGATGCTGTTTTTTCTTTAACAACCAGCTACAGATCTTAGGTTCAAGTACCCTATTTTAAAACCAGTATTTGACTTATTATAAGGGTTCTATATATTTCTCGAATGTTTTGAACTCTAAGTAGCTAACGTTATAATGTCCTGGAAGATAGGCACTTTGTAGTTGCATTTTATGTCCCTACAACAGTGAGCTGGCATCTTTCACACAGTGTCAATGATGAATTAATGAGTATATCAATCAGAAAACCAATTATTATTAATCAGCAACCATGCCCATCTTCTCTATATCTTTCTGGATATGCATAGAAGCTGATTCCATGCTAAAAAGCTCTACATTAAACATGACTGGAGAAAGGGTTATTTCTCTCTCTTTGTAATTTTGCTTGGCTTCCTGGAGAGATATCATTTAAGAAACAAATCCCTCTCAGGTATATGAATAGACTTGGCCCCACTTCCCTGAGCCAAGTATAGAAGGCCCTGACGATTCTGGTTGCTGCCCTTGCCCTTGGGACAATTGCCGTTCTATTTTAACCTTCATCCTTTCAAGTGCTTTGGAATTTAAGAGGAGTACAAAGTCCCTCGCTGTATTGAAAACTGCACATATTCTGCCTTCCCCTTTGTTCTTCCTCCTTGGCTGAGAACATTCTATCCAGCTTGTCTCCCTGTTTGCCTGTGAGGTTTGAGGTACACTGTCATAGGAAAACAACAATGAAGAGAATAATTAATGATACTTTGATGCCTGCCAGCTCCAAAGTAGTGTTAACCTGTGGGGTTTCAAGTATCCCATAGTTACCTAACAGTACCAGCTGCCTGCCTGCCCTCCTGCTTGCCTGCCTGCCTGGCTTCCATATTCTCTAGAGATGACTGTACATGATGTAAATGTCTTACAACTTCTACTGTGCTCAATCCATTCAGGTAAATGTTCTTCATTGAATAGTCATAAAATTACCACAGAAACATATGTTTGAAGAGAATATAGTGATGGTGGTAGTCAAAACTTTTCTGGGAGAGGTCTGTGGCAACCACAAACATTTTCTTCTCTTTCACCTCAGCATGCAGAGGGGTTCGGAAAACTTCTTGAGCCAGCAGTGTACTTTCAAATAAATTCAGAACTCTTTCATTCCATCTTTCAGTGGGCTGTGCCATGGAGGAGCAAGTAAGACATTCCCTGTTCACTAACACTTGGCTGTTACCTTCAAAATACAAGTAACAGGCAAGCGAAACAATAATGAGTAGGTTCTCCATTGAGATTATGTCTAGGTGGTATAAATAATGTATGTTAAAGTTTTTTTTTTCTCTCTCCCTCTCCATGTTTAGAGAACTTCAGCCCTGAATGTAAGGATTCAAATGTACACAGTGGAGATAAATGTAAAGATGGAAAAGAAATGAAAGTCTGATGGGATGGCACATGTTTTTAATTCCAGTACTCAGGAGGAAGAGACAGGAGAATCTCATAGAGTTCAAGGACAGCCTGGTCCACATAGTCACACAGTTGCAGGACTGTTGTCAACCATGAAAGACCAGCTTCCAAAATCTGCTTCAGAGTAACAAAAAAGAAGACCTCAGTGTAGTGGGTTTAAAATTCTATCTAAAAAGGCCTTTAGAGAAAACAGACTCCCATGATCTGGAAGTAACTCTCTTTTTCACTGCTTCTCCAGAACTCTCTCTCTCTGAAAGCTCTCTCTTTGCTCTCTGCATCACCGTGGCTTCCCTGAGGCCTGTGGCTTTCACCCTCTGCTTCCCTATATGGTTGCCCTCTCCTCCCTCACTGCTGTGCCTTCACTCTCTGCCACCACTCTGCCACCTGTCCTGTTCTCCCTCTCTGCCCTCTCGCTGTGCTTCACCATCCTCTGCCTCTCCTCCTCTGACTTTCTTTGCTCACAGACAAACTCTGGACAAGTGTAGGTTGTTTTACCCAAACTCAAGACACGAGTTCAGTCCTGTAGTATCTCTCAGGCTAGGAATGTCACAATCACCCCTGCCCATAGCTCTCAGTTGGTGAGGGTTCCCGAACAGGAAATGACATTGGAATTAGTTAGTTGGACCTTCAGAGGTACGGAGTGTGTGCAGACTAAAAGTTGCTTCGAATTCTGGCTTTGAATCGGAAAACAATACCTGGGAGAATAACATTTTGTATTTGTCTCTAGTGGTAAGCAGCCTGCTTTGATTTTGCTCTGAAGTCTAGAGTTAGCTTGTCTGTGTAAAAGGCTGTGTTTGTGACTGAGAATTATTATTTCTATTCATCAGTATTATACAATCTAACCATAAAATCATCTTCTGGCCACCCGCAGTTAGATGTGTGCCCAACAAGCATAAATCATACCACAAAAGTAAAGAACCCCACAGCTGTTCTTATTAGGGAGACATAACAATGGTACCCAAAAAAGTTATGGACAGAAAATAACCAGTCATTTACAGTCAATAAACACACGGCTTTGCCAAGTGGGGGTCCTCAGTAATGCCTGGTGAGTCAGCTTTGCCAAGTAGGACTCACCAACAATGTTTACTGGGTCAACTTGTTAAATACTAGCTGTCCCTGCTGTACAGTCCCTCTACACAGGGTAGCCGGAGGTGTGTAGTGAGACTCTGTCTCAAAACACAAATAAACAAGACAATTAAGAATAAACATCATCTACTCTTAAGTCATTGTTATATCTTTGGGACACATGAGAATGCCATTCAATAGAAGAAAATCACTATGATATTTAGTTTCATTAAAATATTATAATTTTCTTCTGGAAATTATTCTTTGTTTCTAAAGATAGTGAAGTGTTTGTGTGAGTTCTTTGTAATCGTGACACTTTTTATAAGCATGGAAGTACTGGTTTTTTTTTTTTTTTTTTTTTTTTTTTTTTTTTGTCTGTTTGTTTGTTTTAGAAATTCTGGCTTGATAAGTCTCAGAGGCATCAGGGGGAACTTTGTAAGATAAGAAAACCACAGATCTCAAATTATACAATCACAGAACAGGACTGGTAGAAAATATGCTACAGGATATAACTGGAAATGAAGCACTCCAGGAAGCTGGTTTCTATTTTGAAAATCTCAGGGGAATTATTCCCTGATACACTGTTGTTAATACGGCACTGTAACATACTAGTATGTGATTGGACCCTTACCCACTCTAAGAAGTTTCCGAGATGTCTACAATAAGATCATAACTACACTGTTGCCTATTCTGTCATCCTGCCTGCCATGGCTTTGACTACCTTGGAAAACATGCCTTTTAGTTATATGATGATTTCATGTAAAAACCTCTTTTCCCAGAAGATTTTAAGCCTTTTATGGAGCCCTCCCAAGGGAGGTCTCTGGGATCCCTAACATACACTCCTAACAGGCCAGATTTTACCTTGCCAATATAGAGCACTGATGCTTTGAATGCATCATTTTAACAGCTATTCAATTCTAATATAATTATAAACATGATACATTTATTAGTGGTGTCTAAAATGATGAAATTTATTTGGGACCACAGTATAATTATGATCTTATTGTAGACATCTCAGAAACTTTTTAGAAAGTGAGTAAAGGTACATACTAACATGTGACAGTTCTGAACTAATGACAATGTATCAGGGAATAAATCTACAAACAATTTTACAAAAGGAAATATCTTCCTGGAGTTGCTCATTTCCATGTATATCCTGTGCCATATTATCTACCAGTCCTGTTCTGAGATTTTGTAATTTAAGATATGTGGTTTTCTTAGCTTACAAAGTTCCCCCTGATGTCTCTGAGGCTTCTTAAACCAGAATTTCTAAAAACAAACAAACGAACAAACAAACATCCATTTTTATAACAACAATGTCAAGATACAATCTGGGCATTGACAAATCAATTTAGTTCTGGATGTGGGTAAGCTATGGAGTTCTAATCTGGTCACAAAAGTTCCAAAATCTGGACTAGATCAAAAGCATCATCATGGTTCATTTGGAACCATCTAGTAGTTATAGATCATCTCTCAACAACTTCTTTAAAGCCAAGTGGATTCACAGTGAGTCAATTTCTCCACAGATACCTGCAACAGATAATCAGGACATACCTTCTCATCTCCACGATGTTATTCAGTACTTTTTAATGTACTAATTTTAGGAGAGGGGTTCTGTTAGGGTTTGCCAACATTCTGTGGTGCTCTTCACAAGCTTCTAAGTGCAGAGCTTGGTGAATGGCAGGTGTCACTATTGACTATTCCCTAAAGGAACAACATAATTCTTCAAAGGCAAATTGTTTGTTCCCTTCTTATTTAAATAATGTAGTAAGAACTTCATGAAAAGAAATACTGCAAAAATATTGTAATTCTGCTCCTGCTAGGTGGTGAAATGTCACCCAATTTGAACTGTATTCCATTTTAGCACTTACAAACATTGATGATAATAATTTAAAAGAAAACATGGCTGAGCTGGTTAATCATTTAATGACCTACATTGAATCACATGTTTCTCTGGCTTCCCAGAGGTGCTTGCATATTTATCCAGTGCTTTTCTGTGACACTTCATAATTTGATTCTATTTGCTCTTCAATAGGCAATCTCATTCAGATATTATATTTTCAGAGGGATAAAAGTAATACAGTGACATTTGGGGAATAAAGGTTAACATATATATATGTTTTTGCTTTTGAATTCAATAAGAATCCTAAATTACTTTACTCATATATATATATATATATATATATATATATATGAAACTTCCATTTGACTTTCTGAAAATCATATATATTATATTGTCTTGAATGACAGTCAATTTCTAATTTTTCATGTTAACCTTTTTTCCATTTCTTAAGAAAATACTAATAAAATGGCAAATACTTTTGTCTAATCATATTGATCCAAATATTGAATGCCTTCTTAAGATGTTCTTAAAAGCTAATAGTCCGCAGTCTAGACAGATACTTCAGTGAGTAAGTAAACTATTTGGTCAATTTTGTTAAATAAATTGGGTATGACTAAATCATTTTGATATCGCCTAACTCAGCTTACTGCCTTGTCCAAATAGCATAGGCGCTAATAAGTATTTATTGATTTGAGTTGTTTGTTCTTTAAAGTGAAATGTACTTGGGTTGAAACTAAAGCAAATAATTTTGATAATGCATGTGAAATGCCTAATACCACCTATTAAATCCTTTGACAATCACACACACCTTCCTCTGATTAGTGAGTTTCGTTTGTTCTTCTTTTATTATCAAGCATAGATTTAGTTGTATAATGGCAAATTGCTTTCCCGATATCTATTATCTATTTTGTTTTAGTAATTGCACATCGAGTTCCAAGTCATCTCCCATTGTCTTTGTTCTAAGCATCCCTCTCTTGTGAAACAGCATTGCACATTATTTATAAATGACTTTAGCAAAAGGAAAGAGAGAAACACCATGGATGCCAGTGAGAAAATACTTCTCACGTCAAGCCTTATTCATTAATAAGTGAGCTCACTTTGAAAAGAAAATCATTAATGTTTTCACTCCTGTGAGACAATAACTCTGTGGGAGTTTAGATCTGATCAAATAATGATTAGATGAACTGTAGGAGGATACAGATTAGCTATGAAGTATTCTGGGAATCTGATTTAGTGCTTTCTAGTTTTTAAATATGAAAGCACAAGATCTAGAAGATCAATAAGTCTGAGAAGACAAGCAATTAAGAGATCTCACAATGTGTTTTGTTAGCAAGGAGGAAGATCTTTGTACATGAAATATAATTGTGAAACTCATTAAAATGGTTATATGTTAGATTTGTTTTATAGGCTTTTTATACCCCGAGTTCTAGTGAGCCATCTCTACAAACTCCTGATGGGCATAGGGTTTCATTATGAGATCTGTCTTTGTTGTCAAAACTGCAAAACATGGTCTATGTTTCTTATACCACATTAATATAGGATAAATATTCAAAACCTCAGGTTGAAAGTCTGTGAAATATTACATATCCTTTCAAGACCTTTATATAGATTGAGTTTGCTTTCTGAAGTGAAAAACACATAGTTGGCATTTATCAATAGTGATGTTTGAGTAGTCTTTTTGTAGAATTAGAAACTATCAACAATGGATACATACTCTATTCTCTGATTCACTCTGTATTATCCATGAGCAGTCCTTGAGATGCATAATCCTCCAATGAGCCTGCAGTAATGATCTTAGATCCACACAATTGAGGACAATTGAGGTTCTACCATGGGCTCATCCATAATGTCCTCTTGGATGCTCAGGGCTAATCAGAGCCAACATTGCTATCTGAATGGGATGACCTAAATCTGGAACAAGGCTTCAGACAGGCCCTCAGTATTGTCATTTAGGATACTCTATGGATACTCACCAATACTGCCTACCACACTAGATTGATCAGATGTCTTGACAAATTCAAAGATTCATAAGTATAAGCTTATCTTTGTGTTAAACACAGATGCTAGGATGGCAGCAGACAAGCAGGTTGGCATTATATTTCTTTCACATGATCACAGGAAAAGGATGTCAGAACAGTATAAGCATGTCTATTCAGGAACAATTTTAGTCAAGTCAGGGCCCCAAGACTATCTGTATTCCACACACTGAGCCATGTGAAGGCCCATGTGCACTTCAGAACTTTCAAGTTCTGCAGCTGGGGTGTGATAGAGTGCTAGATATTAATGTGCTTTGAGAGTCTGGTGCTGAGCATAGCCTCCAGCTCTGCATTACTACCCAGCGATTCCTGGAAGTAGAGTTTATCTACAACTATGGCTTTGTAGGATGTCCTAATCTGAGTTCTAAGCTACCTGAGATCCACAGAACAGCTTAGTTTTACACAGGCTCTACTAACCATCCTGGAATAGTGAGGTCATTACTTAAACACTGAGATAGCTTTTCTTATTTTGTCCATGATCCCCCTGGGCTGTGATCCTTGTTGAAGGTGGTACATAGAGATCAGTTCATCTTCCAGGAACACAATGGTTAGAGGCATGCATGGTTAGATGATGTGTATTATGTGTTTACATTATAAAATATTTAATGTTGAATTTGACATGATCATAAAAGTAAACTACTGCTCAGATATTACTGCATACAGTGGATAAACTTAAATTTTTATCATCTTTTTAAACAGAATTTTTTATTTATTACTTGGGAATTTCACATAATGCACCTCAATCACCCTTACTTTCCATTCTTCACAGGTCTGCTCTTCTATCTTTGTAGATTCTCCCCTCCACAAGAAATTTTTTTAAAATTCAATTTGTGTTGTTCATATAGTTAATGGAGCATGGTCAAACTCCTGGTGGCCAGCCCCTTAAATAAAAGTAAGTCCTTCACCACCCTCATCCCCATCAGTCGCCATCAGTTGTGGAGAGCTACACTTCAGCATCCTGGTCACAATTTTTAAGAGTTCTCTTTGCTGGTTCCCATCCAGGTTGTTATTTTATTGGCCAGGGGGAAGGGGTGCTGCTACATAAGCCTCCTATGTCTTTTTTCTCAGCTGGGGGGGTCTGCATCCATACTGCAGAAGAACCTTCCTTCTCCTTTATGAACATGGGTCATAGACTTTCACATGGTATATGGCAACAGCATGGACCACAGACCTCCACCTGGCCTCCTGTATCAGCATGTGCCATGGACCTCCGCTTGGTCTCCAGAGGCAGTACAGACGTGGACCAACACTGTCCCCAATGACAGCCAGGCCACCTGACATCAACATGGTTTCAGGGAGCAGCACAGATTACTCATTTTCAGGAGTCTGGCTCAAAGTCTCTGGTATCTGAAGCACAGCAGACCATCACCAAGATTTCTTTGATCACCCATGCTTCAGGCCTTCATCCAGGGTGGCAATGTTGTGCTTACAGATTTGGTTCTATAGTACCTACTCCTCCACATAGTCCAGGGGTTCTTAGATAGAGTAAGTATTGGAGTTGACCTATCCATATTGCTGGATCTGGGCCCAGATGGCAGCTGAGTTGAGATGCTTAGTGAAATAATCAAGCAGTTTTGTTTGATGCTATTACATATAACACTAGGATCCATGAAGATGACAGTTAGCATTGTGATCAATGATGTGGCCAACACTAAATATGTGGCATCACAAATTATTAGTTTAATACAAATGAGCTGTAATAAATCATGTTATTATGAAAAACATTAACAGTATTTCCACCTTTTTCTTATAGTGAGAGATGTGAAATTAGCTAGGGGTTGGACAGAATACTAGGGTTTACTGTCTGGGTATTGGACTTACATCTCTTGAATAACAAACATAATCACTAGTCTTTCACTCATTATTTCATATCTTCCAACATTATAAAATGATATACTACATGTTCTTTATAACAAATTTTAAAATATGAAAAAGTTAACACAGAGACCTAAAAAAAGTAAATTTTTTTTAATGTCTTAAGCATCCTTATAGTAGCCCTAAGGCTCTAAATTTGGGAGCTATTTTAGACTATTTTCTTATGCAATACAAAAGCTTCTAGCCACTGTTTGTTCAGCTTCATCAATGTCAAGTACATTGGGAAGAAGCTCAGAATCTCATAAATCAAAATCACCTTTTAGTCAGTTCTCAGCTGTGAGAACATCGTTCTTAACATTGAAGTCAAACTTCTCATTGAATTACACCCGAAGATTGCAGCCCTCAGTTCTTCCTGGATACCAGAACCTCCTCGGGAGTTTGAAAGACACAGTGTATCATAGGAAATGGATATTCCCACCAGGTCCTGCCCCTCCCAGAGTAACTACAGGCAATAAATGGCTTTAGGTAAGGGGGATCATTTTTCTTGGTGGTTTAGTCATGACTACACTACACTTGCTTCCCTAAATTACCTTCTATTCATGTGTAGGAAAGCAGTTCTTATAAAACTCAAAGGTCCACATACAAAGAAGACATGAAGATGGGGGGGGGGACTTATTAAAATAAGGGAGGGGCTGAGGGAGAAAAAATTAGGGTGTATATGAAAATGACTAAAGTATATTTTATACATATATAACACTGTAGACTGCAACTTTTAAAAAAAATCAGGTGACCAGTTTAATTCCTCAGCACTTTGTAGCAAAAGGGAAGTCATTTTCTGCCACTCCTAGGCTCATGGAGGAGAACCCTAGATTTAAAATGTCAGTGTGGTGGTTTGAAAGATTATGGCCCCCAAGGGATCGTGAAGAGTGCCAGTACTAGGAGGTGTGGCCTTATTGGAGGTTGTGTCACTATGGTCAGGCTCTGCTCTCTGTTGTGGTCTCAGAAGCTCAGCCTTAGCAAAGGTATTACACTTGCTGCTGCCTGTGGATCCAGGTGTAGAGTGTCAGCTGCTTTTCCACCACTGGGTCTGCTTGTGTGTCACTATGCTGTGGGACCAAACCTCTGAACTATAAGCTGAACTATAAACTATAAATACTTTCTTTTATAAGAGTTGTCTTGGTTATGGTGTCACTTCACAGCAAAAGAAACCCTAACTAAAATAGTCAGATTCGCAAGGGGAAATAAGAGATTCATTTGGTGTTGTTGAACATGACATGTAAGTCTCCAAGCTACCCACAGCTGGATAGAAAGTAAGTTCTGTTCTGTTGTAATGCAGTAAAGCAAGGCCTGTTCACGGAAACCTACTATGCAGTTCTTGGGAGACATTTAAAAACAAAACAAACAAGCAAACAAACAAAAACCCCAAACGACAAAAACAAAAACAAAACAAAACCCCCAAAACAAAAACTCCAAACATAAAAGATGGTAAGAATTATCCCTAGTTGGTCAATGGGTGCTGGAGACATGAGAACTACAATAAGGTATCCCAGTAACATGTACAACTAATCAATGATATCAAGATAACAAAAAAGCAAAAAAAAAAAAAAAATACAGTGTAATATTCTTACAACAACTAGTCAACAAAATCATAAAATGTGTAACCATGTCGTTTGTACTATCCTGTGTGAAATGTAGATAACCACTGTTCTGAATAATGGCATTCATCCTTAATTTAAAAGGTCAATATTGGTGTCCCTCATCCCTCTATACAGTCCTGTCTAATCTCAAAACATATCAAAAGGGTCTCCTGTTTGTTACTAGAAGACACCTGAGTTTGAAAGAGCTTCTCCTTTTCTAGAAGGAAGAGGGACATTAATATTACTTTGCCACATTGAAAAAAATCTTAAGCATATTCAGTTTCCCAAATCAGAAGACCACTTAAATGACTTCATAGCCTCTCCCTATTTCCTCTTCTTTTCCTAAAGCAGGATCTCTGCAGGGCTGGCTAGCCTGAAACTCTTATGTAGATCAATCTCACCTTGAACTCACAGAGATCCACCTGCTTCTGCCTCCCAAGTTCTGGGATTGAAGGTGTGTGCCACCATACCCAGCACCTTCCTAACCTTTTAAACATCTAATAATAACCCTACAGAGATCATGACAGACAGATGTTCCAGTTAAAAGATAATTTATTTTGAGGGAGAAATTCAACTGCTAGTTGTTTCTCTGCCTTCTTCTCTCTGGTCTTCTCTGAATTGGGAGAGATTTGAACATGTTAAAGAATTGTCATTTCTGAGAATGTTGCTGCTGTAGGCTTAAGAAACATTCTGTGTTCCAAGACAATGTGGCCACTTTTGGTTAACAATCTAAACATTTTAGACAAGTAGGAACATCAGTCACATAAAGCATGTCACATCATTCTGGAACCCCTTCTGAAGAAAGGAACAAACATGACTAGTTAACTAAAGCATAAATACAGGTCTTCTTGGTTAAGAAAAAGTGACTTCCATATTTTATATTCTTATTAGCGCTAGTAGTGAAATGGGAAAGAGAAGAAGAGGGGTTGAAGAGGAAGAAAGAGAAAGAGATGAAGGAGGACAGAGGACTGAAGAGGAAGGGAAGTATGGAAGCAAACAGAAAACCATATATATATATATATATATATATATATATATATATATATATATATATTGCTTGATTGAGAAGTGAATAATTGTGAGGACAGGCAGTTGACAGAATGGGGAAGATTTATTGGTAATGCACTAAGGGCAACTTAATAAAGCTACTTGCTCATTATTACTCTCCAATTTCCTGTGTCTTGAGCAATAAGAACATCCCTTTTCTAAGATATACCATGACCTTAGTCACATGGGTATCTTATGATATTCTTGTAAGAAAGGCAAGATGGTTTTCTATCCACCTGCGTCATAGGAACAGGGTGAAAGTCAAAGAAACATTACTACCTTAATTGTGTTTCTCAAATGTCAAGGTGAAATTTTTAAGAGTGTTTGTACTTAACATCATCTTTTTCTTTTTGTTCTAGTGGGACTCTGACACCAGCATAATTACAAGGTTCTATTGATCCTAATATACAGCCTAGGAATGTGGTTTTCCACTCTGATACAAAATAAAATCATCTAATGAGTTGTGAGAAAGTATTTCCACACTCAGGCTCTACCCAAGACCCAACCAGGACTTCTAGCCATTGGCCCTGTAGTTTATTGAATTTAAAATTTTCTAAACTTTCAGGTATTCTAATTTTTAGTGTGGGAAGAACCACTCTGCAATAATTGTAGCTGATATTTTTAGGTGCATTTGGTGACAAAGTTTGTGATCTCTTATCCAAAGTGAGCAATTCCCTCCAAACTCACACATTTGCAAACTTATTGTCAGTCTCATTAAATTTGAAAACTGTTATATTCATATTCATGCTACTAAATTCTATGTTTCTTGTGATATTCAACCAAAAACTTCATTGGGTATTTATTGAATCATTTCAGTATTTGTCAGGAGCAGTTAATCTTCTCTGACAAGAAGAAACAATTCTAATTTCATATGTTCTTATTTATTACCCATTAAAGAAAGCCTATGAGACTCAGAGAATATTTTTAGAATTAGGCCATCTGAATTGCTATAGCCCCCACTCCTTCTAGCTTTCATGAAGCCCTCCCAGATCAAAGCACAGCATTTCCTTGCAGCATGGGGTGGGGGAGGCAAGCCAGGATGACTGATAAGCAAAATTGGGAGCTGGCATGTTTAAGAGGAGCCCAACCAAATCTCAGGCTCATGTTTATCTAATCGATAAATGCCATGGCTCTTGAATAACTGTTGTTTAAACTCATTTCTCGGTGGCAGAACAAAAGGAGTGTAATGAAAGCGGTGCTGTTAGAGAACTCATTAAAGTAAGTCAAGAGAAAGCAGGCTTTAAGATCATCTCTCTTAGACAGACAGCATCAGGATCATCTTTTGGTTCACAATAGCATCAGTGAGTAGCATGGTGCTTAGGCAGTGCCATTTGCTCTATCTGTAGAAAGATTACAGAAAGGAGATTCATCAATAGACTCATGGCACAGTCTCCCAGGACTGCACTGTGCAACCCTTTTCATTGAATCTTTTGTTATTACTTCTTTTTCTTTTCTTTTTGGTAATATGAATCTTCTCCCATGCTTTTCGGTTTTTGCATTGATGGAGTGGTTAGCCAAGCAGAAAGGCTGCAGATCAAGACTATTGTCTGCCAGCAAAGGCTCCATTGAACCCTAATGGACATAGGAATCTTGCAAAACAAAGAATCCTTAGTGCCTCGCACAAATGAATCCTAGATCAGAGAGGCCAAGGAAACCCTTTTGATTAGCTGAAGAAGTAGTAATTAGAAGGGAAACCTATTCTGAACCCAAAAGGGGAAAAATAAAAGAACATAAGCCAAAAGGAAGGATAAAAATAAATGTAAGAAACGTCTTTACCAGTAGTGTTTCACCAGATCTCCCAGTAAATGCAAAAACAAGCTTGGATTCTTTGTGGCAGTGTTCTGTGGTATCCTCTGTCAACTCTATGAAGAAATTTGCTATCCATTGTCTATGTCAGTTTGGGGCAAGATATATTCTGGCAAGTGGAAGGAAGAAAAAATACCTTTGGTGAGCATACAGTTGTCTTTTAAGGCATGTCACTTCTAGGAGACATTATCTTTTCTTCTAAAACCGTAAATGCTCCAACTTTCTGTGTGAATTTGTGAGACCTCTTTTGACACTACTCCTTTTTCTTTTCTGACCACTAGAGACACTAGTGACTTAATTAAGAGTTACCAATAATACTTTTTGGTTGTTTGTTTATTTTGCTTTTATAGCTTGAATTAGATCCATGAGCTGGATCCTGTGACTATTAGTAAACTATAAAGTACAAGATATTTTATGGCATAAGTTGCCATAACTTGCAGAAAGGGAAGGTGGCCACAAAAAGTAGTATTTGCTGAGCCTGTTGCAAGAACACCAATACCATGGACATTCACATTATTTACTGTTTGAGTACTACCTGCGGTGAAGAGTAAAATATACTTAATACTCTCATGAATATTCTGAAAGATAAACTTATCATTTTATCAGTGCTAAAACGAAGGCTAAGAATGGTTCAGTGACTTCCTAAAGGGCATGTATCACTTAACTAGAATAGTGACAGAACACAGGCTCCTGGTTCTGAGGCCATAAAAAGCCTTCCTGACCTTCCTGCCAATGCCCTCTCTACATGTGTCTGTTCCCTTCCCAGAGCTGCACAGACTATCCACCAACTCATCCATTGAGGAAATTCCATTTAGAGCAGTTATGCCTTGAATGCAATTCAGGATATCTATTAGGAGAGTATCTCCTTTAGCTACAGCATGCAGGTTCTTCTTATCATCCAGTTCACAATACCTACAATGACTTATAAGGGGAAACACACACACACACACACACACACACACACACACACACACATGACAGAGTCTTTCATGAGTATCTGGAACTTCCTACGTAATTCTACAAACCTCAGAAATTTTCATACAAGTTTATCCAGCTATCACATACTTCTTGGGATGATGGCAGCCATGGAGGGCTATTTGCCAGACATGTTAGCTCCCAAACTTTTCAACTTGCAATGTTGTGCTTCTGGAAGCAAGTCTTGAAGTTCTGCTTCTTCTTACTTATGGAATTTATACCATGTGAAGCACAGCTATGGAGAGAAATTGTTGCTGGTCTCATTATCTCTCTTTTAGATATGAGCTCCAAATGAAGTTTTTGCTTTGTTGACTTCAGCCTCAGAATTCATTTCTTTCTGCTCCTTCCAATTATGGCAAGTTTCTTGTTCCTGCAGCTCCAGGGGCCTGGAAGATATGCCTGTGTAATTAGGTCTCTCAATCCACTTCCCTAATAAAGGTGATTCTCTGTACAGCAAGAAACACAAGCTGTGTTACTCAGTCTTGTGTATGCTCTTTTCCATAGCCTATCTATCAATGTTTTAATGCAGAAAACAATCGCTGAGCACTATATGATATTTCATAGGAGTACAGAGCCCTTGCTGGTCAGAATCATTTTCTTAAAGAATGTCAAACGTCTGAGAATACAATAGACTTTTACCCAGAAGCCTTCGGAGTGGGAACAGGGGAACTTTAGTCGGTCTACTTCCTTAATGTGACATTTCCCCCTGTTATTCTCGAAGGTGAATAGTAATTACCATAGGCTGTGACTTCAGTTCTCAGAAACTTTTTCTTGTTAGATTGTCCTTACAAGTTAAATCATAAGTATCAAGCATAGAGAAATTGTCAGCATTCTTTTCCAATTAACTGTAACACACCTTGGAATTCCACGCCAGTGTGCAAAGGCCTTGGAGGGAGAATGATCTTTGGATGTCTACCTTATTAGGATTTCCTGTGCCATTTGGGATTACCTTGGGCTCCAGCACAATTCCAACTGAGAAATGTTTGTGATATTTAACTGACATCTTAGCATTGTAATTGTATATTAAGAATATCTACTCCAGTCAAGCATGAAGTTAATAAGTAAATACTAGCTATTGGCCTCACTAGAATAAGTTTAAAACCCTGTCAGATATCTTCTTAGTTACCTATAAGGAGTTTTGTCACCAAGCCCATGACCCTGTCTATTTTTTGGGAATGGAAACTTAAGTTTCATGTGTGAGATGAGTGCCAAGGGGAAGTGAATTCCCACATAGGATCCATCAAAGTAGGGCAGGCACTGGGCCTTTTCTCAAGGAGCAGTCTTGATTCTAAGACCATTTGCATAGTATTACTTCATAGGGCTAACTACTCCTCTTTGGGCTGATGACCTTCTGCATAGTGCTATACAATTCTTGTCTCCCAAAGGTAACACTCTTGCTTAGCATGAGAAAAATTGTCTCTCTGACTGTGTTCCCTTCCTTGGAAAGAGGAAGAGCGTCTTTGGAAAATTCTGGATATCCCTTGTGAAAGTTTAAATTCCTCCTCCCATCACTTGAGCAAGCATGAAATCTGTGTGTTTGATAAAAATGGAACCAGGATGTATTCCTGGTGCACAAAAGGACCTTGCAGACACATCCCCCATGGAGAGTTATTGCCTTAACCTAGAGACAGAAGAGAAGTCCTAGTCTCTACTTCAAATGACTTGACAGATTTACATGCCCCACCTGGACAGCATTGCCCTACATGTGGAATTGGGGTGGGGGGATGGGAGGGGAGGGTGGTCAGGGTGCATGTGAGGGGGCAATGAGGGTAAATGAGAGAGACAGAGGGAAGGAGAGAGGGAGGGAGAGGGAACTGGGATCGACATGTAAAATAAAAAATAAATTAATTAATTAAGAAAAAGTCCTGGAGATAAGGGAAAGAAATGACACACATTTTTCCCATTGTCTGTCATCCCTTCTTTCTACTTTTAAAGCTACATCTTTTCTGCTGGGAAAGGGGCAAATGCCTTCATTGTATGGCTTTGTAGAGGTCAGAGCACAGTAAAACAGTAAAAACGTAAGTTTTGTAAATTGGATGAAAGTTCCCATAGTGCACTAACTTTTTTCTGTGCCAAGATAAAAATAAAATTTCTCTATCTCAATGACTGAGTGAATGGGGTTGAAGCTCTTACTCAGGGACTCTCATCTCAAAAAGACTTCAAGTATCAGCAGAGGGACAAACCCCCTGTTCTTCAACTCTTCTGCCATACAGCACATAGGAGGGTAGTGATAGATAAGAGCTATAGGAAGTTGGAAGACTTTCTGTAACTGTTGTCATTATTATCAAAGACAAAGCACAAAGCATGAAGAAAGGACAGTGTGATTTTTTTCCTCACAAAACAGTGTGTGTGTGTACAAGAAGCAGTTTAAAAAATATATATCTTGGGCTAGAGAGATGGCTCAATGGCTAAGTGTACTTGCTTGCATGTGTCATTCTGAGTTCTCTAAAGGAACAGAATAGATAAAATGGATGAATATATGTAATATTATTTATTAGAATGGCTTAAGCACTGTGCTTGAACTACTCCAACAATGGCTGCCTCCCAATAAAAGGGCCAAGAATCTAGTATTCAGACAGGATGTTTCAACAGTTCCAGTCTTGAGATGGAGCCCCAGAAGATCCCTAGATAGCTTCTGGTCTTCGGTCTATGTTGGACCTTGAAGATGTAGCCTCTAATGCCAGTGAAGGAAAGCCATAGCAGCAGGACAAATGAACTTTGCTGGTGAGTCCTAGGGCAAGCACGTGACAACAGGAAAAAGTTCTCTATTCCATGTCCTTTTATGTGGATGGTCACCAAAAAGTGTAGATGGGTCTTCCTACCTCAGGTGATCCAATCAAGAAAATATCTCAAAGGATGCTTAGATTTTAGTTGACTACAGATGTAGTGAAGTTGACAGCTAGGATCAGCCATCACACTGCTCATACAGGGGATGCAAATTCAGTTCCTGGAATGACACCCACATTGGGTGACTCACAACCATCTGTAAATTATTCACCAAGGAATCTTATGACCTTCTGTGGCCTCCACAAACACATCCATACACATGTTCACACTAAGACTCTTAAGATGCATTTTTCCTCCCATTTTATGACACACCATCCCCACCTCCTACACACAAATCCATCACACACCAGCTAGGACTGTTTACAAAAATCCTACCATATTAGTTACTTCAGTTCTATTGTGACAAAAACTCACAGCAGAACCATCTTAGGGTAAGAGAGCTTTACTTTGGCTCATGGCTTCAGAGGGTTTTGATCTATCCTGGTATGGAAGACAAGGGGGAGTTCATGGCTAGCAGAAAAGGGAGCAGAGGCCCCTCACATCATAGTAGCCATGACAGAGTGTGATAGAAGAAGAGGACAGCCTACTCCCCATCAAAACTTCATCCCTACTGACCTATTTCCTCCAGGTCAGCCCCACCCTTTAAAGATTTCAGTACCTGCAAAAATATTGCCACCTAGTAGGAAATAAGTATTCAAAACAGGTACTTGGGTGGGACATTGCTGATTCAAACCATGATGCATAGATCTGCTTTACTGAAGCTAACCAAAATCCCTATCATATCACTATCAACTCAAATGATCTAATGCTATCTGAAAAAAAGGCTGGAATCAGAAAGTGCTTTGGTATTCACCATTGAGCTAAGTACTATAGATGGACTGCAATCTAAACATCTACAGCTAACTGAGCTAAACTCTCAGCTCGGAGTGAGTAGTGAGGAACTTGTACAGGATATCCAAGAAAGGCCCATGGCTCATATTAGTCAGGGCCTTGAATTAGCTGAATCTGACAAGATTCCATTAATATCTCAGAACAGTAAGTATATTGTCCCACATTTTTGAGACCTCTCCAATGACATAGCTGGGATTTGTATCTTCGTTTCTATAAAACTAAAGTGTTAGGAAAGTGTTTCTGTGTACCATTCAGTGATATGCTAGAACCAAATTAATCTGTGGGAAACAATCACCCTGGAAGACTTTGCTGCTGACTAAATAAATGTAAGATAAAATTAGTGCAATTGGGTAACAAGACGAGATTTCCATATTTTACTGACAAGTAATGTTAGGAATCATTATCCTAATGGTTTATGAACTTCTCGCATTAACAAATGACATTCCAGAGTAATATTATGATCAGGAGCAGAAGGCTTCATCCCTGTGTGACATAAGCAAGGAGGTTCTGTAGAGTGTAGAGTTGTATGTGCCTGTCTGGGTGTGTGTCCTTAGAACAGGTTCACTCCCCTCTAATAGTCATTCTTTTTGTCAGAAAGGAACACAGGAAAGAGAATGTTAAGTCTAACATTGATGAACATTTAATAGAAACCCATACAGAGCCATGATTTCCTCTTCACTTGTGTATTTAAGGTAATATACTTTTCTCTTTGACTTAAAGAACTGGGAGAGATAGCTTAGCCATGGAGAGCACTGGCTGCTCTTCCGGAAACCCTGAGTTTGATTCCCAGTACCCACATAACTGTTCACAATTGTCCACAATTTCCAGTCCTAGGGGATCTGATGCTTTTTTCTGGCTTACTTGAGCACCAGGTTAAAAAAAAAACTGATACACAGACATACTTGTAGGCAGAAAGTTCATACACACAAAACAAAACAATTTTAAAAATTTAAAACTACCTTCCTGAAGCTGATTCTCTTAATAAAGGCAGCATGGTAAGTGGCTGTGACTGCAAGAACTAAACATTGAGTCGTCACCTGCCATTCTTCTGTGGCAAATTTCTGTACTGGACACACGGAGGTCATAGGATGGTTTGACATTTCTCTAGATGATTATATAAGGGAAGAATATGCAAAGACAGAAAGTACAGCTGAAAAATCACATCAAATTCAACACAGCCTCATGTCCTCCTCCTTTCTCCTGAGGAGAACAACTTGCTCAGGTTGTTTCTCCTGGGGGAGAGAGACCTGAAGTTTCTTAGCAGGGTCTTGAACTCCTCAGGAATCTACATAGTAAAACTGTGGCAGAACTCTCTCTTTTACTCTCTATCTCCTTCACAGACGAAAGGAAGCTCAGGGGTGAGGTAGATCAAAGTGATCTGTTTCCTGAAACAAACTTAGCCAAAGGAAATACATAGTTCCTAAGCATGGTCTGAATGATTGTGAGAGATGAGGTACTGGTCTCCCTGGCCTCAAGGATCTGTGGTCCACTGAGTCCCCTTAAAGCCTGAATTGGGAAGTGATGTGGAGTTCTCTAACATAGGAATCTTGGAGGGGGGGTCACTAAGATTTCTTCTAGTATTTGCGAAGTTGTGAGAACTTACAGGTTTTATTCTCACAGCCTAGTAAATGGTCCCAATCTCAGAATGGCAACATCTGGACCACAAATCTAAGTTCATAAAACATCTAGAGGAAATATAGTAGCCTGTGACCTTTCAAGAATACGAAAACCTAAACGGACCCAATGGGCACATGTAGTATACCTCAGTTTTTAACAAAAATGGTATGCATATTTTTAAAAGTCAATAGAGAAACAGAAATGAATGGAAGGTTTGCAATAATCCAATTGATACATTCAATTTGGTACATACAGATGTGTAATACTCATTAAATAGGGCAGGCATGTTTCTGCCAACCAATAAAATAAGTACAAATATGGTCAAATACTAATGAAGATAAAAGAACTTTAATCAGCATTTTATAACAGAGGGTCCCTTTCCCCTTAGGATTTTGTGATCTATTCAAAAATTATTATAAATCAACCATTTCAAAGTACTTTAGAATATAATAAAATTAAGAGATTCACAACTAATACTGAAAATAAATGGGAGTCCCTAAATGAGAAGAACCATTATGTAAGCATTATTAAATTGTACCTTGCTCTTGACCCTGCCTGTGAAAATAGCAGACAAGCAAATGTGGAAGCCAGAAGGGGGGAAGGTGAGTGTCCTTTCCAGCCTAAGCTGTCTGAGGCTTATTATCCCAGGAAAAGAAGGAGACCATCTTCCTAGTCTAAGCTGTTTGGGGCTCATTATCTCAGGGACAGAAGTAGACCAGGGTAGTCACCCAAGCATTCAGACTTCTGCTTCCTTCCTTGCATCAGACATATGGGTGTCTCTCTTTTAATGGTTTACATATATATTCTAACCTGGAGCTTATTATTAGCCGTGTATGATATTATGTTTAAGGAAATTGTGTAGAATGGGCATAACTTCTGTGGACATGCCTCAGTGCTACTTTTGGAAGCCAAGATATTTGAAGTCAGATATTGAAGTTCTGAAGAGTATTCTTAAATATTTCAGTATTCTTAAATATCTAGGATCTGCTTGACTATGAATACAAGGGATCCTCCTTTGGTAAGAGTCGAGGATCACAACTCAACAATAATGCTTCTACTTTAAAAAATGAACATCCAAAGGTTGGGAGGAGGGGTTAGAAGGAGAATTGTGGTTGGGATGTAAAGTGAAATCAAAAATAAACAATGATAAAAAAGAAACATGAACTTCCAAGATGTCTGAATTTCCAAGATGTCAAATTCATAAATGAGCCCTGAGTGTGGTGAGAGCATGTGCCCAGACAAGCAGCATCATTGAGAAAGAGTCCTTTTTATTTGCTCATTCATTTTGAGTTCTTGAGGTAGCTGGGTATTTTTATTGTTCTCTTTTCTCATTTGATGTGGTTGTCCTTTATAGGGTTTTCTCTGTGGCTTACTGCTTGCTTTTTACTTTAAAAATACCCAAACATAGGGTATTTACAGAAATTGTCTTATGCCAAGCTTTACAATTTATCCACCTGCCTTCTATCACATGAATTCCATAAGAAATTGCTGTCACCTGCATAGAGAAGAATTTAAGTTGGTAAAATCTAAAGTAATATGATGCTCCCCACCAGGAAGAGCTTCTCTGAAGTGTCTTGAGAGAATTTTCTTTCACTGTTCTCTTGTACCTCCAACATTAACAAATAAAGAACATCCTCCACAAGATGCCAGAAAATGAAAAGTTCATTGGCTTGATGTAGCTAGTTTTCAGGTGTTCATGCCACTGCGACTCAGACAACTATTAGCCTAGAATGCATTACCAATTAATGTCCCATGTGTTTATAACTGACATATTATAGTTAGAGGAGAAAAACCCAGCAAACAAACAAACAAAAAAAGAAATCTCATATTCTAATATTCTAGTTGGACTACATCAATCAGTCGGTCAAGGAGCCACTAGGAAATCATACGAAAGATATAGATGGAATAGTCTTTGAATGAGGTAATATAGTTTTTCTGTCCCATATTAACACCCTTCACACAGTAGCTTAACAAATGAAGCACAGCCATGTGGCACAGTGAGTGTGACTCAAACCTGGGCTTCAGGAGACCTTGGTATGAAAAAGAGGAGAAAGAGGAGTACGAAATGGAAAAGAACTCAAAACTCAATAGTTGACTTTTATCCCCACTGCCAGCATTCTTTGTAGTTGGAATTTTCTTTGGAATGCCAACTAGCTTCCCAAATAAAGGCATGGAGACTTATTATTGATTATGAATGTTCTTCCTTAGTTTAGACTTATTCCACTAGCTCTTTTTAACTTAATTTAACCTGAGCCTATTAACCTCTATTTTGCTTTGAGGCTTTTTATATAGTAATTTATGTTTTTTTATTTTTTATTTTACATATTGATCCCAGTTCCCTCTCCCTCCCTTCCTCCTCCCTCTCTTGCATCCTCCCAGGCCACCCCCCCCGACCACCCTCCCATCACATCACCCCCCACTCCACAGGTAGGGTGATGCCTTCCAGAAGGGGTCATCAAAATCTGTCAAGTCATTTGGAGTAGGGACTAGACCCTCCCTCCTGCCTCTAGGTTAAGGGAGTATCCCTCCATGGGGGATGTGCTCCCAAGTCTTTTGTGCACCAGGGATACATCCTAGTTCCACTGTCAGAGGTCCCTTAGACTGCCCAGGCCATCTAACTGAGACTTATGTTCAGGGGTCCGAGTCAGTCCAATGCTGGATTCCCAGCTATCACTCTTGGGGCCTGTTAGCTCCTCTTTGTTCAGGTCAGCTGTCTCTGTGGGTTTCTGTAGTCTGTTCTTGTCCTCCATCTCTGCATCTGGATTCCAGTTCAGCTCAGTGTTTAGCTATGGGTGTCTGCCTCTGCTTCCATCAGCTACTACATGAGGGCTCTATAATGGTGGATAAATTAGTCATCAATCTCACTATCAGGGAAGGGCATTTATGGTAGCCTTTCCACTGTTGCTCAGGTTGTTAGTTGTGGTTAGTCTGGTAGGTCTCTGGACATTTCTCTAGAGTCAGTTTTCTCTTCAAACCTATAATGGCTCCCTCTTTTATTCTCTCTCTCTTTCCTCTCTCTCTCTCTCTCTTCCTCTCTCTCTCTCTTCCTCTCTCTCTTTCTCTTTCTCTTCTCTTGCCTTGTCTATTCCTCCCATGAATCAATATTCCTAGTCCCACATGCTTTCCTCTCTTCCCCTTCTCTTTCTTCTAGCTCCCTCTCCACTCACTGTACCCCCACTCCCAATATGCTCAGGAGATCTTGTTCCTTTCCCCTTCTGTGAGGGACCTTATATGAATCTCTTAGATTCCTCCTTGTATCCTAGTTTCTTTGGCAGTGTGAATTATAGGCTGGTTATCCTTTGCTCTAGGTCTAAAATCCAAATATGAGTGAGTACATACCATTACCATGTTCCTCTTTTTGTGACTGGGTTAACTCATTCAGAATCGTTTCTTCAAGTTCCATCCATTTGCCTGTGAATTTCAAGATTCCATTTTTTTCCCCACAGAGTAGTATTTCATGGTGTAATTATGCCACCTCTTCTTTATCCATTCTTCAGATGAGGGGCATCTAGATTGCTTCCAGGTTCTTGCTATTGCAAACAATGCTGTTGTGAACATAGTTGAGCACATGTCTTTGTTGCATGGATGTGGATCACTTGGATATATGTCTAAGAGCGCTGTGTCCTGTGGTAGACTGATTCCCATTTTCCTGGGGAACCACCATACTGATCTCCAAAATGGCTGTATGAGTTTGCACTCCCACCAGCAGTGGAGGAGTGTTCCCCTTTCTTCACATCCTCTTCAGCATAAGCTGTCATTGGTGTTATAATTTTAGCCATTATGGCAGGAGTAAGATGGCATCTCAGAGTTGCTTTGATTTTCATTTCCTTGATAGTTAAGAATGTTGAGCACTTTCTTAAGTGTCTTTCAGCCTTTTTGATTTCCTCTATTGAGAATTTTTACCTTTCTTTCACTCTTTATGTCCTACTTTCCTGCTTCCTGAATGTCTGGCTGGTTGGCCCCTTTCATCTCCCTATCATGTCCATTTCTTTTTGTCCTGAAGCCTAAATCCCTCTTATTACTTACTCCCCCTGCCTGGAAATTACATCTATACTTCCTCCCTTGGTATTGGCCCTTCTGTTTTTTATTAGACCAGTCAGCTACCTTAGGTGGTAAAGGTAAAGCAGCAACACATCTTCACATAATGGAACAAAGGCAGCACATCTTTACATAGTTAAACATATATTCTGCAACGTAAATAAATACAACACATCTTAACATAGTTTAACAAATGCAATACATCTTTTCATAGATAATCAAATACTCTGCAACATTTTCCCCCTTTTTGTATAAATTCCATGTTACAAGCATGTTTTCCCACCTGGTCCCACATGCCAGCCCCTAATAGCACAGAGAGCCAAGCTTTAAGCCTGGCTAAATGCTGGGATTTACTAGGAACTCAGTGTAATTGGAAACTATGTTTACCAGAGAACTTCATTTAGCCTCCCCAGCTCCAGGAAGTTGGTGCTGCATTGTGGCTGTCTGGCTGGCCCCGCAATAGAATTTTCTTTGGACCACCAACCAGCTTCCCCAATAAATGGAGTCTCATTATTAATTATAAATGCTCTGCCTTACCTTAGGCATGTTCCACTAACTCTTTTAATTTAACCCATTTCTATTCTACATTTTTACCTCGGGGCTTTTTGTCTTTCTTTCACCCTGTATGTCCTACTTTCCTGCTTTCTCCATGTCTGGTTGGCCAGCCCCGGGTGTCTCCTTGCCATCTCTTCCTTGAGACTAAATTCCTTCTCCTCTTTACTCTCCCTAGCCAGAAATTCCACCTGTACCTCCTCCTTCCCTATTGGCTGTACTTCTTTTTATTAGACCAGTGAGATGCATTAGGCAAGCAAGGTAAGAGGGCAGCACATCTTTAAATAGTTAGAAAAATATTCCACAGCACTTCTGAGTAACTTCCCATATGAAAGTATTCAAGGAATATTGGCATTAGTTACAATACCTCTGAAAACTTTTTGATGAGTAGCTATAGCAAATTCTAAAACATATAATCTTTAACAAGAGGCTCATGCTTAGCATTTGCAGTCAGTAAGCACCTTACTGCCAAGTGATAATCTGCAAAGTGCCTCCCAAACTGTAGGCCCTCTTGGTTCAAGGGGCGATTCCTAAGGCTGCTTGGGAGACAATACCTTCCCCAGCAAATTATTAAGAGCATCTCCTGAGGAAGGCAGCTGGATGGGGACATGGCTCACAGTAACCCTGGCAGCAGAGGAGGTGGAAACAGCCATAATGTGTACTTAATGACAAGAAGTAGATCAGTGACTTCCTCCCAGGCTTCCCCCCCCCTAAACATTTCCAAATTCACTTTTGGTTTCCATTTTCTTCAGAGCTTGGTATATTTATAAATATTAATGCAAATTAGAGAAATGCATTCTATAGACAAAGCACTGTCCCATCTGTGTAAAATGACTTTAAGGTTATTTTCTACAGTAAATGGCCAATTCTAAATGTTTTCTTCCTCGTACCAATGTCCTAATAGAGTTTTTTTTCCTTTATATTAAAATTTGATTTTATTCTTTGGCACTGTATAGTCCTGCTCCAAAAATCTACCTAGTGCAGAGTTTGCTGAGCTAAGACAGCTGGGAAGCAGGGAAAGCTCTCTTGTCTTTCTCCCTTAGCTCAGGGCTTTCCGTCACCAAATGTTCTGCAGCCTCCACTTGGCAAAGTAAAATTGCTACTGCCCTTGCATGAACCCAGAATAAGGAGATGGGTCAGATAGATGCCTCTATCCACACAAACTGAGTACAGATATCCATCTTTTGTCTAAAAATATAGGGAAAGTCTCATGGGTGTCAGCCTAACCACCACAAGGCACTGCATGATGTCTGCAGTGACTGGCATGGAGAGAAATATGCTTTGGGTAGAAATGTTCCATTCACCCAAATATACCTTGCTCTGTGCTATTTGTTCCTTGCTATGAAACTTTCCATCAGTAGAAAAGTCATCTGGCATGTTAGGTATTGCAGTGCTGTATTGGTTTGTGTTTACTAAGAATCACAGGACTCTCGTGTCTCCATGGCTCTTTCAGGGTCTCCAGAAAAGGTTTCATTTGACAAAGAAAAATATATACAATACACAAATTAGAGTACCAAGTTCTGGAACAATATTAGAACCATCTTAATCATTTGCATGAAACAGGACATTATTTTTAGAAGAACATTTTTTTTTCATGTAAAACAATGATGTTAATGATATCAACTCCTAACTTCCCCTACTTCTTCCTTCAGATACCCTCAACAATTTCCCTGTTACTATTTGACAGCACTTCTCCGCATTCTCCAGCTCTTACATTATTTCGACCCTATCTTGCCACAAAGTTACTTGATCACTGGTAGGGCTTAAAAGGCTGGAAATATAGATGTCCATTTATGGCTGAGAAGCCAACAGTAGCTTATTCTCAACATTTCAGCCAGGTTGGAATCTTTGTACTAACTGTTGACTGTGTTGATATCTCATTTGTACTCTGAAAAATAAAGCCTGCCTGAAGATCAAAGTGCATAACCAGCCACTAGTTAATCATAGAGGTTTGGAGGTCTGTGCAGACAGACAGGAAGTGATATGGCTGGGCAGAGAGAGGACTATAAGGCAGGAGGAGACAGGAGTCCAGTATCTTTTCAGCCTGAGGATTTTGTAGAGAATTTTAGTGGCTGGCTGCTATGCTTCTCTGATATTTCAGCTTCCCCCTGCAATATCTGACTCTATTTTTATTATTAAGACCAATTAGAACTTGTGCTGTGGTTGGCTATTGCAAAGAGAAGTTTCTCTGGCAAAGGTTGAGGGGTTGATGGTAGCACTGACCAAGCAACATGCCCTTTCTAGGATACAGTCTAATATATATATATATATATTAGACCCTGCATGTATAATTAGATGAGGCTGGTAACTTTTACAGTCATTCCAAGCCTGCCAGTTCAGGCATAATGGGTCATGTAACTGCTTACACACTCCCCTGACTTAGGAAATTGTCACCAAGGAGTCATGAATTAGTCTATGTAGGGATGGCATGAAAATACACAAGACCTTGCAGATTGTGTCATCTCCTCATAGTTCAACAAGTCTTGTCTTGACTCTTTTTGTGTTAACTTGCATTCCAAGTCTTGTCTTGTGATCACTCTTTCTTCTTATCCACCTCTGTCCTTTGTTCTTCATAAATCCCAGTGAGTTTGTTATTATTCCATTTATTATTATGTTTTCTCTCCTGTCTCCCCTATGTATTGTATAAAACTCCAACTCCAAACCAATGGATTGAGAAAAATGGCCATTACCACCTGTTCTTACCCTGTATTCCGTAATCTGTGAATCCTCTGGCTTTCCTGTCTCTCTTTAATCCTCAAAATAACTCACATGTGTTCTTTGCCTTTCTCTGAAATCTAATGGCTACCATTAGTTAGAGATCAGATAAATATTCTGACAAATAATGAATTTGTTTTGTTTCAGGTAGATGTACTTTATGCCCTAAAGGGTAGAATTACATAAAATAGTGCCGCTCTGAATGCAATGTGTTAACAAAGCAAGTGACTAATGATCAGGACATCTGGCACAATGGAAAACGTGTAGAGGAAATGTATGGGAAAGAAAAAGTTTACAATGTCCTTTATATAACACAATTGCACTGGGAAGATGGCTGCCTCCATAAAATCATTGTCATGCTAGATTGAGGGCCTGAGTATGATGCCCATATCCCCTTTAAAAAAGAAAAGAAAATCCAAGTGTGAGTCGTGTCACACTTAAGCTGGGAATAAGGGAAAGACTGATTTTTGGAGATTTCTAGTCAGTCAGGGTAGCCTCCTGGACCAAGCTTGAGACCAATAAGAGGTCCTGTCTCCAAAAGCAAAGACACCTAGAGTACTCTTCTGGCCTAGACTTGCCTGTGCACACATACATGCAAGCCCATGTACATACACATGAACAGGCACCCACATTGACTGCAACTAAATACAAGCAAAAGGGAAAATCAGCAAATAGCACAATACAACTCGTACACTGCTTGCATCTAGAGCCACAGTGATCTCAAAATTGTGTATTATTTTGTTATACGATAGCCTAGAAGTTATTCATAGATTATTATAGATAAACCGATGGTAACTACCTGCTTTTCTTTAAATTCATTGTGTTAACATGTGTGCAAAAGGCTTGAGTGGCAATATTTAATTTACCATCTGAATGACCCAGAAATAAATGTGTACTTCAGCATATCACATCCCCAATTCACTTTTCTTCCTCCTTGAATGTTCAGCAGATTAAAATAGTAGCAGACAGACTAAGAATAACTATGTAATGGAGAAAAAACTTGAATGTGTAGATGAAAATAGCAACGAAGACCTCTGCATAAATAAACCACTGAAGAGTAAAAGAGAAAGCTCTCAGTAGGGACTGATGGAAGAGTCAATAGAATACAATGGAAAAATTGAAGGCAAAGGCAAGCACCGTGTGTGCACAAAGGCTTGATGAAATACCAGCTAACTAGAGACACTCATTGATCACCAGGGACTAGGCCCATTTTTAGTAAACTTCAATACTCAGAATGCCTTCACAATGGCTTACAATGAAAATTGATATACATAACAATGACTGCGCACCCTGAAAGATACTGGATGCTTCTGAGCCATGGAAGAATTTGACTGTGTTTAGTATAAATGTAGGGACAAAAACACTTATTTCTGAATAAAGAAACTCAAAAAATATTTTCCTCTTCAAAGAGCTATTTCATTTAGCATTATCACATTTTAGAGCTAGAGAAATGTTCTGTTGCAGCCCAGTGTTGGATTGTTAATTCAGTAGGAACATTCACTGACCCTGGGCTGGGGAGATGACTCAGTCAGGAAAGTGTTTGTCACACAAGCACAAGGAACAGGGTTGGATCACCACCTCTCATGTAACACTTCTTGACTTGGGCCTATGGCTGTAATCTCAGGTCTAGGAAGGCAGAGCTTTTTGAGAGGACAGGTGTTAGGAGTAGTTTTCCCACTGGTCTGGTCCCACCGCCATGCCAGCCCCAATTAACACAGAGAGACACTGTATTAGATATAATTCTGTTGGCTTGTTACTTGTTTCTTATCTGCTAGCTCTGTCTTAAGTATTAATCCATTTCTATTAATCTAAGTATTTCCACATGGTCTCATCTTACAAGAGAGTGGGGCTTGTGTCTGCTCTCTCCAATCACTACATTCTGACTCCTACCTACCACTTCCTCGAATCCTCCTTGTCTCCTAGTCCCACCTACCTTGCTTTCCTATTGGCCAACAGTGCTTTATTCATTAACCAGTATGAGAAACATATATACAGAATGACATCTCCCATCAGACAGGTATCACCAGTCTCTAACCCCCCACATGTACATTCATGTACACACATGTACACATGCACATATACACCAACACATGCACTACATACACACAAGCACACACAAGCACACACACACACACACGACAGAATATCAGAATAGAATTCATTAAAAAATATTGCAACACCATAATTTATAGTTATGAAAAAGACCCAGTATCTGAAATATTTAACAGTTTTAGCTTTTGAGATACTGGAAAACCCAAGAGTCTGAAATTATATGCTTGTCTAAGAATTAATTTCAATGTATACCACTATGATACACATGATATTCTGTAGAGGAAAGAAAATGGAAATAATATAAAACATCTGAAATCAGTCTAACTGTAAAGTGACTTGACCCATTTTTCTGTAAGTCACCACAGAAACTGGGGTTTTCTGTATTGTGAACGGTGTGGTCTTGTCCCTATCTTGCATGTGGATCTTGCATTAAGATCACCCACTAAAAAGTCCCTTCCACTGAGACTTGGAGTCTTCAAAAGAATTGAGCCTCTCCACAGTTGTTTATTAGGGGTACAATTCAAGATAGTCCAGTTTATCCACTGAAAATATACGGTTTGGCAGCCTTTCATGCATTCCCAGATTTATGGAAAATAACATCATTATCAAGTTTAGAACATATTGTTACTTGATAACTAAACTCAGCCCCATTCATTGGGTACCACATAGGTCCCAGCTTTCTCTAACCCCTAAATTGTCAATCTGGTTCCTTCCTGCGTCTATAGGTTTGCCCACTCTGAAAATTTTCATCTAAATGAAATCATAAAATGTACGATTCATAGTGACTGAATCTTTCCCTTGCTTACTCCCTCCCTCCCCACTTCCTTCCTTCCTCTTTCTGGAACAAATGTATACTAGACTGGCTTCAAACTTGAGATCCTTTTGCTTTTGGCTACCAAGTGCTGGAATTACAGGCATGTACAATTCCTAGCATGTAACATTCCTAGCATGTTAATTTCTGTTGGGAGAACAAAGTTCTTTGCACTCACGAATAGCACCAGGAATGTTAAACACAGTGCTTGTCTTTTCACAAAAAGAGATGTACAGCCTATTTTCTGCCCAGAAGGCTGGGAATAGAGGTAGATATCTGCTTAAGTAACCCCTATGCTATCTGAAGACTCTGGACAGTACAAGATCCTGCAAGTAGACCCAGACGTGGCTGACAGACTAGGTGACCTTTGTATTACCTCTAAGACAAGAGGATGCTCCAAGATTCTACAACTAGAACCAGAGATATTTAATAGTATAGATGACCTTTGTGTTAAATGCATGGCTAAGAGCTCATGGGGGCTTATTAGTCCAGATGACCCCTATTTCTCTGTAAAACAGAGACTACACTAGACCCTTTCTTAGATCCTTAAGATAATGCATGTAGCCAATATCTAGAACTCATCTTCTTGGAAGAAATGACATGTATCTTGACTTCCGTTTCAATGTAGTTATGTCTCCATTTGTAGAGGGGTTTGTGTTACACCAAGAAACATTATTCCAAATTGTACTGTACTTAAATATGCCTACAATAAACTGTCCAGGGTCTACTGAACCAGATTTCCTTCTTGCTTCACATGAATGTTTACTCTGCTGGCTCTGGTATTTGCAGAGACCCTCACAATTTTCTACATTCATTTATCATTGTAACATGTCTGTCTTCTTCATCTTTTTATTGCCAAGTAGTATAGTATTTGATGGATAGGTCACTTTTACTTATCAAAATTTATCCATTTTTATTTACCCAACTAATCAACATTTATTTCCTCCAGCTTTTAGATAACATTGCAACATCTGTGTACATGTTTTGTGAACACATTTTTACCCCTTCCTTCTGAGTATATACCGAGGACTGGATTTGCTGGGTCATACTGTAAGTCTGTGTCTGACCTTTCAAGAAACTGTTATACTGTTTTCCACTGTGGCTGTACCATAGACCCGCTATAATTTGAGTCATTTTAAGGGCTAATATCTTTTCTGTTTAAATCACTCTTTTAAAAATTAATGGTTATGCTTTAACCTATCATTCTGTATCTATTAGTGTGTCTGGAAAGCCAGAGGAAATGACACACATTCAGAAGCAAAATATTATCACACATGAAATCATTAATGTGCCTTTTATGTGCTAAACAGCTTGTTATTTTCTTTTCTGTAACAATCCAGTAACACGTGTCATTGTAACCTTCAGTTAAAGCCCATTCTCCTCTCTCATAACTTCATCTCACATTGTGTCTGGGATGAGAAAACAATACCCAGTGTCTTATGGTTTATATTACTATAAATAGACACCATGACCACTGTAACTCTTATAAAGGAAAACATTTAATTTGGGACTGGTTTACAGCTTTAGAGGTCTAGTCATTTATCATCATGACAGGAAGGATGATGGCTTGTAGGCAGACATGGTGCTGGAGAAAGGAGCTGAGAGTTGTATATATAGATCTGTAGGCAGAAGGAAAAGACAGCAACACTAGGCCTGGTTTGAGCATCTGAGCTACACTTCCTCCAACAGTCATACCTACTGCAGCAAGTCCACACCTCCTAATATTGCCACCCTTATGGACCAAGCATTCAAGCACATGAGTCTATGGGGCCACTTACATTCAAGCCAGCACATCCAGTTCTGTGAATCAGTTGCCTGATGTTAGTGATCCCAGTCTCTACATCCGTCTGCTTATTTGCTGCATGGCTAGTTCCCTGGTCTCTATCCCAATGCTTATCTGCTATCCTGCTGCTTCCATGGATATAATATATAGTTTCACCGAAAAGAACTAGGTGGCAAGAACCAACAAAATGGAATGAAACATTTATATAAAATTATGTTGCACTGTGCTGCAACAGATGCACAATGTAATCCTGTTTATGATTTGTATATAAAGTGTATCTTTTAGGAATGAGGAAAGTGAACTGGAATTTCTAGGTCATCAAATTAAAACTACCTATTTTCAACAGTAAACAGATGATTGGCTATCATTTGCTTTCTATTTATCTTACAAGCCTGTCTAGCTTCATAATACTTTTGTCTTTTCAATTTTAGGAACTTCTCCTAGATTCTGTCAGCACAATCCATACAGTACACTAGAGGCAATTTCACAAATATTTATTGGGTGTCAACCATCTGCAAGGCATAATACTAAACATTCCTTTGAAAGAACTTTTTAAAGCTATTATTCTTTTGAATGTGCTCATTTGAGGCAGATATCCCTTCATGGATGGTAGATTTTATTTAGGGGAATGGTCAAAAGTTATTCAAAGTCAAAACAGATGGATGCAGTGGGTGAGAGCCATCAAGCATGACGGCATTCTTAACAGTCAAAATTATGTGTGGCTATAAATTTATGGGGCTGATTTTCTTATGTGGTTCATTAAACAGATTTGAGGAAAATTCTGCAAGAGGAATTCCAGTAACACTATGAATAATGGCAGCAATGGTGAGGTGTAGGTGCCAGAGTAACTGTTGTGATGGATGACACACTTCTTGTGGTATATTAGTCCTGGCATGTTTTGCAAACATATTCACTGCTTATGATCACACATTATATAGTGCCTACAAAATACTGGACACTAAAATTTCAGCAGTATCCAAAGCCAGAATAATGTCATTTTTTACTGCTGCATCCTCACCACTGACAAGGAAACAACTAATGATGCAAGTAGCTTGTTCTTTTCCACTCTCAAAGGAGCTGGGACCTGAGATGCTTGTTCTAGCAAACAAACTGATCAGAAATAAGAAAATATCCTGTTTGCTAGGGGATTATTCCATCTGACACTATTGGTAGAAATGGTAATAGAACAGATCATAGCTATTATCACTTGCCCAGAAATTAGAAGTATTTTAATGGAATTTTAAAGACAAAAGTCAGGACCGAGTGACACTTATTGAACACATAGTCAATTCTAAATCTTACCTACAATAGTAGTACTAAAATCTACAGAGGAAAGATTCTCTTGTATAACATAAGCCAAGAACAATGCATAAGGGCTATTAATTTTCAAGGGCTATACTTACAAAATGCAACAAACTAAATGGTTTAAAATAACAGGAATTACTCCAGACTCTGAAACGAAGTGATAGTAATATCAAATGGTTCTAGGAACTAAGGGAGAACACAAGCACATGACTCGTTTTTAGCTTCTGTGGGTATTGGCAATCCTGTTTCAGTTATTTAATTATCTTGTTTTGTTTTATTTATTCCCATGGTCTTCCTCCTCTACATGTATTCATATTCATTTCCCTCTCATATTATAAATGCAGAGATCATTGGAGTAGGGTCCATCAAAATCCAGAGTCACCTGATGTTAGACTATATCTTCAAGATATATGTCAGTGAAGGAGGTAGCTGTGTCGAGACTCTTATTGTTCCTCCAACCAAACACATGAGAAGAAATAGCTTGAAGGGAGAAGATTTTTTGTTTGTTTGTTTGTTTGTTTGTTTGTTCACAATTTAGGAACAGATACTACCCATTATGGCAGAACATGCATAGGGCATCACTAGTGAAAAACACACGTTCATGTTGTGTTAGCAATAGGTCCAGAATGGAAGTGGTGCTTGGCCTCAATGTCTATCCCCACTGATCCACTTTCTCCAGCAAAGCTCGCCCTCCTAAAGTTTTCACTTCCTTCCTAACAAAGCAGTGAGGTCAGCTGGAGACCTAAAGAGGCCAATTCACATTCACTCAACAACAGACAAGCAATGCTAGGTATCTTTTAGAATTTGTATCAGATACATCCCTCAAATGCTTGTTCTCTAAGAGATATGTTGCCACAAATGAGTTGATTAAGACAGGATTCATTCTCAAGGAGTCTGGACTTCTACTCTGATGAATCTATTGGTAAATTGATAGTTAGGTATTATTACTGAAAGAGAATATAACTAGATGAAACCTGGATGGGGAAAATATGTTATTCCAACTCTACACTTAAAGGTACACCTTGCTGATAACATTAACCATTACAGTGGCCTTACATTTTACAGGATAACCCATTGGCAGTAGTAAATCTATAAAATCACTTATATGTAAAAGAAATAGATTGTTTATACAATCAAAATACAACCAATATGTAGAATATCACTAATATCTGTTAGCTGCAGATATCTTGTACTTACCATAGCCCTGAAGGTAACAGCTGTCTTGACTACCAAGAACAGAGGTGAGTACTGACTGATTATTAATTTAGTATACTTCACATCATCCAGAATGTTCCCCCTTGTGTGTGTATGTGTGTGTGTGTGTGTTCGTGTGTGTGTTTGTGATATTCAACCATACCTCTATATGTCATCATAACACAGTACATTTATCCATGTACTGTGCTTATCCATGTTCCTTGTTATGAAAAAGTATTCATGGCAACCGACTTATGAGAAGGAAACAAAATGTTTTATTTTGTCAACGATTTCAGGCACTTTAACTGTGGTCTCCTTTCCTGGTTGCTCTGGATCATTGGTGCTAGAGCAGAGCATCACAGAAGGGCACCAAAGACAAAACCTACTCTTCTTATAGCATCTGAGAAGCAAAAGAGAGGAAGAGGACATGATAGGGTTTTTAATATCCCCTTCATGGATATGCCTGGAATTATTTAATTTCCTTTCACTAGGCCTCATATCTTTTTACCCCCTTTTAACTAGACTAGAAGGTCAAATATCTAGAAGGCCAGGTGTGATGGCATATGCCTTTAATCATTCCATCATAATCTCAGCATTCAGGAGGCAGAGACAGGTGACCTGTGACTTCACGGCCAGTCTACATAGAGAGTGCTAGGAGAGCCAAAACTACAAATAACAAAACAAATATAATTTAAATAGCACTATAGCCTTCAAAACATGAGTTGTGTGGAGTATTCCAGTTCAAACTCTAACATTATCTTACTATACAAAGGTATGTGTCAGTTTTTAGACTCTATATGAAGGGTTGCTCTGATCATGCTAGTACATGTCTTTGCTATAGCTAGATTGGAACGTTGCAATGGGATTGCCAGTTATGGAACATGTTTATGTTCACCTTGAGCAAACTGAGCCAACTATTTGTTCTAAGTGTTTGCAACAATATATACTGTCACCAATGGTGTTTGAGAGTTTTGGTTGTTCTACACTTTTGTGAAACACCTTTTGTCATTTTTCGTTGTTTTTCTTCCCCTGTTCATCACCACCTTTTATATCCAAGCAGACTCCAGGAAAATCACACTCTAGCTAAAAGACCGAATGGTCTTTGAATTTGTATTTATTATTTTATTTCATAAGTGTACATCTTTTGCAGGAAACTATTCAAGGTATAGCTGAAATGTCTTAGCCAGAAGCCATGGCACATTAATTTTGGGATGCAGAGAAAATGACCAACCCAGTAATTGAGAGACAATAGAACTGTTCCTAGCAATCTAGACAGATGTATCCTAGAAAACCAATCAATTAATGGAATGGAATGCCCATAACCTTCTCCAATGACAAGACCTTGGAGAGCAGACAAATTATGGAAGGTGATGTCTTGAGCAGACTTGAGGAAATAGTTCTGGTATTTCCCAGTCATTAAAAAGGGCCACATTAACCAGGATATAGGCATTTCCAGGTAAATTGATATGGCCAGAGCTAAATATCAAGAAAGAGATCTCCCCCAATCCACATATCATCTAAACCCCATAAGAATTGTGCCAATGTAAGATGAACACTGAGTTTAAATAATCCAGCTGAAACAGTGGAGTTGAATACTTGCATTGTTAGAATATGAACTAGTCAATAAGGTCTCCTTTATTTAAAAAGTGTTTTTCAGATGTTGATGCTTTCTGGTTGGGAGAGGGACTTTAAGGGGTGTTATATAGCTGGAGAGAGATCACTGAAGCCATGCTTTTGAACTGTGTTTCTGTTCACCTCCTTTTGTCCATCATGAAGTGATCAAATTTGCTTGCCATGCACTCCCTGATTTGATGTTTAACTCATCATATGAAAACCTATAAGCAATAGAGGCAGATCACCTGAGGCTGCAAACCCTGGGACTGTAACCCAATAATCAATCCCTTCCTACTTTTGTTTCTTTCGGTGTCTAGCAAAAGCAATACCAAGTCTGCCTTAAGTAGGACTTGAAACAATTTAATGTTTCATACCTACTACTGCATGAAGGTAATCTCTATCCAGTATACATACATACACACACACACACACATACACTTTTATATATACAATTATATATATATGTACATATATATATATATAATTTTTATTTAAATTAGAAACAAGCTTGTTTTACATATCAATCCCAGTTCACACACCTTTGGTCCTCTCCTGTTCCCCCCACTAGCCCCCATCCCATACCCTTTCTGCTTCCCAGGGAGGATGAGGCCTTCCATGGGGAGACTTCAATGTCTGTCATATCATTTGGAGCATGCCCAGGCCGTCCTTCCCCTTGTGTCCAGGCTGAGGGAGTATCCCTCTATGTGGGATGGGCTCCAACAGTCACATTGTATACTAGGGATAACTACTGACCCAATACCAGATGCCCCATAGACTAGCCAGTCCTCCCAACTAACAACACATTCAGGGAATCTGGGTCAGTCCTATGCTGGTTTCCCAGCTATCAGACTGGAGTCCAAGTACACTTTTAAGTATGGGAACTTACATACCATAGATGCTGAGCAATTATTTATTGAATGCTGTTTGACAGTGAGTAGTAAGATCAAAATTGCTGAAAGTTCAATAGTAGGAAACCTATTATTATAGTTTATCTTTTTATCTCTCAGTGTTGGGGATAAAGTGATGGATAAGGGGTCACTGTTGCACGAAGAACTGGCATCAGCTCCACAGAGAAGAGACCAGCACCCCAGCTGCTTCACTTATTTCCCAGACTCGAAAGTTATTAAAGGTCTTTGGATGTTTGTTTCATCTTCCGTGATAACTGTGCTGAGGTGATGACATTTCATCTGGAATGTCTAGAGGCTTGTTAGCAGAGCCTGTCACTGCTAGAGACCACAGCATACATGTGCTAAGTCCTTAGGGCATTGACCTCACTGGTACATCTGGACTTGGCAGCAAGCATCACGTGCTCTAACATGACAAGCAGCTGGCTCTCTAACCAACAAGCAGTCTAGAAATGCATGGCAGTTTGCAGAGCACGGAGGGTGTTAGTTTTTTCTTCCTTGTCTTAGTTACTATTATTGTGATGAAACTCATAACCAAAGCAATTGGGGGGGTAGTTTGGCTTATGGTTCCATATCACTGTTCATCACTGTCTTAGTTTGCTTTCTATTGCTGTGAAGAAATACCATGGCCATGACAACTCTTATCAAGGAAAGTATTTAATTGGGTGGCTTACAATTTCAGATGTTTAGTCCATTATCATCATGTTGGGACATGGAAGCACGCAGGCAGACATGATGCTGGAGAAGGAGCTGAGAGTTCTGCATCTTGATAAGCAGACAACAGGAAATGGACAGAGACACTGGGTGTAGCTTTGAGCATGAATGAGACTTCAAAACCTGACTCCACACAATGACACACTTCCTCAATCCAGGCACACCTCAGAATAGTGCCACACCCTTTGGGGCCATTATTTTTTTTTCTAACCATCGCAATCATTGAAGGAAGTGTGGATACAAACTCAAATAAGGCAGGAACCTGGAGGCAGGACCTGATACAGAGGCCATGGAGGGGTGCTGCTTGCTGGTTTGTTCTCATGGCTGTCATTTTTTTTTTTTTTATAAAATCTAGGATCACCAGTCCAGCTCAAGGTAATATCACACACATCCTCCTACATCAATTACTAATTAAGAAAATGCCCCTACTTGTCTCAGACATGCCTACAGGCCAAACTTATAGAGGCATTTTCTCAATTGAGATACCCTCCTCTCTGATGACTCTAACTTGTGTCAAGTTGACATATAACCAGCCAGCACACTCCTCCTGTTACTGAAGACAGCTCAGTTTTGGAAATGCCAGAAAGGTGCAAAGAGCAGGCAATGAAAAAGCACCCTCCCCCTTGCAGTATCCCTGCATGTGTCTGCTCAGAGAAGGTGAAATGGGCATTCCAGGCTGCCTAACCTATTCTACAAAATTTGACTGGATTGCTTGAGTATAATGCAAAAATCAAAACAGAAGAGAAAACACAATATCCTATACACAGTGAAGTTGGCCATGCAGCATTTTAATGCATGCTCTCTGCAAGCTCACTTACCAGAAGATCATGCCTTTCGCTGTTCAACAAGCTCTCTTGGAGGTGGGACAACCTTCTGACCTGAGAGCTATAAGCCTGGAGGAGAGTGATGGCATGGCTCAGAGCTGTAGACCACTGCTTGTCTGGGATTTGGAAACTGTGGGAGAAGCAGAGACTCCAGATCTTGCAGAAGTAGTTGTCTGCCTGATGCTCAATTTCAACAGTGCTCCTGACAGTTTTAGGGACAACGTCTCCTTTGTTTCCTAAAGAAAGTAAAATGTCAGCCAGTCAAGAAGGATTCTTGTTCTGTTTTTTGTTTGTTTGTTTGTGTGTGTGTCAGTAGCTTGTGGCATTTTAAAGCCACCAGGGGGAGAAATATGTAGTGTGTTTATGTCTATGAGGATCTTTTGAAAGATTGCTGTTCAGAAAGTATTTCGGTCTTCATGCTTTTTACTCCTAGTGACAGCTGAGTGTGCAGAAAGTGTTGGTAGGGTGTTTCTCAAGTTGAATGTTTTATATTTTAGAGTTTGTTTGTACAACACTCTTCAAATTCAGTGAGAAGGTCAAAACAGCATACAAATAGCTCTTAAAATAATGGCCCCACAGCCATGGATGTGGTTAAAGTATTTGTAGGTCTAGGTCTATTGAAGTATATATCAATATCTTCAAATATCAGAGCATTTTTGGAATGTCAACCAGTACATAGGAGTAAAACAATTGAAATTCAAGCTAAAGCTAGAAAATCCCAGGGTACAACAGAGTATTGGGTTTGTGCAAGCTGCCCTTCTGTTTAATTATTGAACAGTAGAGAGAAGCAGCAAATAGCAGTGACCTCCAACAGGGAAAATGCTGGCCTGGTATTATAGGGCAGGTCTAGTTAAAGATGGGATGTTTGGCAGGATGAATAAAATAATTTTGAGCATTGATGAATTTCAGGTTGTGCATTCCTTTAATGCCAAGTCCATTTTAAGGTAACTTTAACAGAATGATAGATCTTACGCCAGTTACGGGTTCATTGAAACTATTACAATCGGAGGCATATCGACAAGAGGGCATCTTCTTTAGAATATATATGCGCACCAAGCAGAATCAAGTGCAACTATGATTGATTATTTGTATGTTGTATGACAGAAAAAGATAGAAAACAAGAACATAAAGTACGTCATTAAAAACAAACTTGTGATCTTTGAAAAAACAGAAAGTTTAACTTCAGTAAAATTGCTCAATGAAGGTATGTATATCAACAGTTATTCAAGTGCCAATATTTCTATATAGTGATCTGAAATATTAAAACATGAAGAAAATATATGTAAAATATATTTAAAATTATGTGTGTGTGCCTCTCTCTGTGTACATATATCTCTCTCTCCTCTCTCTCTCTCTCTCTCTCTCTCTCTCTCTCTGTGTGTGTGTGTGTGTGTGTGTGTGTGCATGTGTGTTTAGGTACCAGCAGAGGTCAGAAACTGTAATTATAAACTCAGTGTGAACTAACTAAAGTGGCTGCTGGGAACTAAACTACTGTTCTCTTGAAGAGCATCATCAAAAGCACATAACTCCTGAATCTTCTCTCCAGCCCCTCTATCATAATTTAAAACAAGTACTCTTCCTCCTCTGTGAAAGGGTACATTTTAAAAATTGATTTATAGGGTATCTTTAAATAACAATGAAAAAAGTGATCTGTTTAAGATCATAAAGAAAGGATTGCAAAACATATTCCTTCAAACTGTTAACAGCCTTCTGAAATACAGAATAGCAAAGTAGAAGAAGCTTCTTATCAGATTTTAAATAGCATTATCTTGATCATAAATGAAGACAAGAAAGCTGGTGAGATACCTCAGCAGGCAGAAGTGTTTGCTATGAAAGCTGGAGGACTGTCAAATCTCCAGAAATCCAGGTAGAAGGGAGAGAATTCACTCTTGAGAGCAGCCCTGCCTGTCTGTACACACATGCATGTGAGCACACAAACATGCACACACATACACAGTAAATAAATAAGATGAAGAAAAATTCTATAAACACAGATACAAGACACAGCCATTGTGCTGCCTAATTACACCAAAATAAAAAAATAAAGAGTATGAATGGAAAGTCATATGCACATGCAATAAACAACATCTACTTTGCGCATATTCAAGTGCTTATACACACATTCACACAAAATATTTCCAAATAAAGCATAGGAGTAAAGCTTAACATGGTTATCCATGTCTTTAATTCCACAGTACTTAGGAGACTGAGATAGAAAAATTGTTAAGTTTGAGGTCACCTGAGGTATAGAGTGGTTTTCCAATCAACTTCAGCTACATAGACAACTAATCTCAAAAAGTTAAGAAACCAGAAGTGAGTAAGGAAGTGGGTCCCCGGGCTCCATAAAAGAAGTAAAGAGATCCTCCCAGCATCACTTCATAGGTATCCCTGCCTCAGATGATAACCCAATGAATCTATCAGGAAAAACTAAATTGCAGAGTATTCTACCAAGTAAGATAAAACAAAACACGAAGAGATTAACTTGACAGAAGAAAATGAAAACAAACTGAAATGCGTTGTTCTGGACTGGTAACTACACTTTGAAAAAAGCTGTAAAGGTACCACTGGAATGTTGAACAGAATTTGAATACATACATACCCCAGATCAAATCGTGATTGTCTACGATGTTTAAATGTGTGGTTTTGATAGCTCTACTGGGATCATTCAACTATTCTTCATTTGTGGTAAAAGTTAGAGTAAAGGGAGAACTTGCTGTCAAGAAGGCCACAAAATCAGCAGGACGCTGAGCACAGTGCAATGAGTGGGAAGAGAGATCCAACAGTTTATAAACTGAAGTGAAAGGCAGTCAAGGACCCCTGGGCGTTCTTGCTGCTCTTATGCACTTCATAAAATAATAGCAAAGATTTAAAAAGCATTGGATAAAACTTAACGTCCATTTTAAATAAACTCTTAAAATTGAGACTAGAAGAAAGTTTCTTTACTTTTAGGATAAATAGTTACCAGAAACTTTAAAAAACATCAGTTTTAATTAGAACATTATAGACATTATTACTAAAAACTTCAGGCACAAGTTTAGCCATTAATATTAGTTCTGTTAGTTCGTGACAACCCTTGCTAAAGCAATAATAAAAGAAAGTAAATGTAAAAACAAAAACATTATGTGAAAAGAAGAGATAAAATATTAAGTGAGTTTTGGTGGTGGTAGTTTTCTTATGAACCTAGGGGTCTATGCCTGATACTGAGTGCTTGGCTACTGAGCTACATCCATGTTCTTTAAATGTTCACAATTTCTACTTACATACACAACTGAGAAAAACATAATGACAAGAGACAGCATCAACACAATTAGGCTTCCCAGGTTCACAATAACTACTAGTGAGAAAATTCTATCAGAAAAAAATGGGGGTCTAATTCAGAAAGTAATAATATGTGAAGTATATATGAAAGAAGAGTAATGAATTCTAACCTTCTAGGTATTATTTCAAAGGTTTATTTCAGAACCACTGTAGATAAGAGTATGGATACTTGGTACAAAGTAGTCTCCATCTGAGGCATACATTTGCACCAGTAACACATGAGAACTAATTTCTCCTAGTGTTTGAAGCAGCCTCAATGGGATTGGCTTGAGTTTCTCTTTTTTCGTGACTAATGTGTTTGGAACCTTACTTTTAAAGTTATATCTACACCCGCAATTCATACAGAACTTGCTTTGATACATAGTACAAGTTAGAATTCAGTATATTTTTTCAGTCATATACAATATCAGTCCAGACTTGCTTATTTAATTTAAAGACCTTCCCCCACACTACATTATAGTGTCGTCTTTCCTGTAAATCAGCTTTCTGTATTTGTATTTTTTTATTTATGCATTCCATTTTTTTTCCTATTTGTTTTTGAACCAGTTTACCCTTTTCTCTACTTTATGTTAATAAACTTACTACCTTTATACTACTGTGGGCCATTCTGAAATTATTTATCATAATCAAAGATCAGGCTTTCCTGATTGCTAAGGTTGTTAAGAAGACAATAATTCCCCAGGTTGCTTGAGATATACCTTGTGACTGCCACTAACAGACAATAGAGATGGGACCTTTATGTGGTTGGCAAAACTCTACCACAAGCCATGTTCTTAGCCATGAAATTTATTTAAATTGCTTTTCTGCATTTAATTATTCACGTGATTTTTTTTCTTCCTTGAATAGTGAATTATAGTCATTGATTTTCAAATACATATTGCCAAATTTGTGTTCTTGGAGTTAACCCGATGCCTTAGGGCTTTTTATTGCTTTGACCACAGCAATTCCTAAGGAAACATTTAATTAATTTAACTCACGATTTCAGAGGTTCAGTCCATTATCATCATGGCAGGGAGCATGGCAGCTGGCATCATGCAGGCAGATGTGGTTCTGGAGCTGAGAGCCCTACATCTTGACTTGGAGGCAACAAGAAGCTGCCTGAATCACTGTGCAGTATCCTGAGCATATAAAACCTCAAAGCCAGCCCCTAAAATAATACACTTCCTCCAAAAAACCACATCTATTCATAGTGCCACTCCCTTTAGGTGCAATTTTCTTTTAGTCATGATTGACAATTTCAAATATTTAAATAATTTTATAGCATATTGTATGTATAACCATAAGAAACATCATCATAGAATTTTGCTGTTATCTGAGTCATGCCAAGATCATGAAATGAGGAAGAGAGTTTTTTGTGTTTCTTTTCTAGAAGATTTATATAAGTTTGCATTTATTATTTTGTGAATGATAAAGTACTTTGTCCTCTGAGCCTGGTGGTTTTCATTATGAGAACATCATAAATAATGGTTTCATTTTCTTTAATAGATATAAGAGATCCAGGTTTGTTTTTTTAAGTTTTAGTGAATTATGATTTTCAATGAATTTTTCCAATTTGCCTATTTTTATTTATTTATTTATTTATTTATTTATTCATTCATTCATTTATTTATTTTTACTTCATAGGTTAAATCTTCATGTTTATCCCAGAGGTCTAGCCAATTTGTGAGTAATTTTGACCTGACAGGAATACAATAGCAGTGTCTAGAATCACAAATGGATTCAGTAACCTAGTAGAGATTAATGACAGAAGTCCAACAAATCATTTCCCTGCCTATTTAAATATGCAGGCCTGTTGCCTTCTGCTGTCACTGGGGAAACAATAATGAATGATGCAGTGCCACAGATGAAACACAGGAACAAACCTAACCCAGAATCAGATACAAAGACTTGTAGGTATACACAGACACAGTTCACTTACCTGATGCTTCATTAATTGTCCTGCTTTTAAACACCCAGGTGAAATAGGATTCTATTCTTTCAACAAGCCCTAGATCCTCCTGTCAGGAGAAATTGGGGCTTTTGCTCTCTATTATACTATGTACTCAATTCAAAGTGTACCACCTTCAGAGTGATCTGTTGGTGAAAGATGTTTAGTTGGTATTAATAGAAGAATGGAACTTAGTGACAATCAATTGACCAGAAACTCTGTGTTTTGACAAGTATTCACATTTTTTCAGCCCTTGAGTACCAACCACAATATTCATATACATCCCTGAAATGGCCAGCTGATGAATGTTACATCAATAACTCATTTTTCTATGATGACTAAGTGTAATTGATTGGTATGGGTGGCTTTGCTCATATTTTACACTGTCTTAATTATTTTTCTTTCGTCACATCTTCCTTCTAATTTTAACACTCACTCTTCTTTATCCATGCCACAGTTGGTTTGGAGATGTTTATTTGCAATAATGGTTTACAGTCTTTTTCAGAAACCTAGCTTCCTGAAATAGAAATGAAAATATATAAGTTATGTAGGGTTGTACAACACAGTTCCTCCATGAGCATTTATGGAAACACTTTCACTAAAAAGCTTGACTGGAGATAGGGAAATGGCTTAGTTGACAGACCCCTTTCTAGGGAAAAGCAAGGACCTTAGTTTAGATCCTCAGAACTAGTCATGAACTCCATCTCTCTTGAAATAAAAGCCGAAATAAGCCCTTCCTTCCATGAGTCAAGTTTTTTCTTGTTATCAGAGCAGCAGAAAAGTAACTCATCCACAGACCACGAGGTGTAAAATGCTCATAAGCTTTCTCTATTTCTGAAATTGAAAGCACCACTGTTCTGCCACCAAAAGCCTTCTTCCTGACAACATCCTTCCAATGAGTGCTACTTTCTGCCTCTTGTCACAGTCATTAGAGTCCGCATGATTTTGTCTCTCCAACCTCACCCTTTTTTCTTAAATTCATCAAGGAATTAGAGATTTGAGTATTGTTTCTTGTGCATATTGATGGAGTTATTTTCTCCCTGGAAATTCAAATAACTATTGATATCAACTATCACTGATACTAAAACCAATAATTACTTTATTTCCCATCATCTTCTAGAGGCTTTAGATTCTATCATCACACTTATTCAACTTGACTTTTTCATTTTCAACTGAAGAAGTGTAGATACGTGCAGAAAACTACTTCCCCAGGTTGCACAGCTTGGACCTGGCTCAGTGCAAACACAGATCTGGCTGAGTCCAAGTACACAACCAGCCCACTTTGTCATGAGTATTAAACATGCTCAGTTCTCCAGAGACTGATGCTATCTGATTGAATAACCATGTCTTTATTGTCCTGTCTTTCTGGCCATGTCATTTGATTTGAGCTTTTCTATTTTTTAGTTCTCTCTTAGTATTCTTAGTTTGAAAATGCAATTTTAAAAACTTAAGAGGTCATGATTCATCCATGTTTAAAGTCAGGTAATTACATTTTCAGAAAAATCAATCAGTCACGGTATTAGTAATAAAGGGCAACAATTTTAATGGTGCATGATCGCACAGCTATCTTTGGACTTACTGGGATTTGTAAATATATTTAGTGGAGTGATTTGCTACCTAGAGAAACAAGTATGTTTTAAAACTATAGCATTTTAAGCTTTTAAAGGACGATAACTTCTAAATTAGGAAAGTTGGACTCAGTACCTCTGTCCCTTACTGAAAGCCATACAACCAATTAAACATTTAATGGGGCAGCAGAATTTAATAGAAAGCTGTGGCCAAACGTGTGCTGATTGTGGACTTGAAAGTGTTACCCTAAAATTAGAAAGTCAATTGCAAGTCTGAGTGACTCTAGGTTCAAATTAGAACACGAGAGGAAAAAAAAATGTCAACTGCAATAGAAAATAGAGATGATGTTCAATGGAGAGTCCCTGGCCAAAGTCACCCTGCTGTATGCTGGATTGATCACTTTGTGGGTGGTATGGGAGGAGCTACAGTTTACTGTTGAAATTTTCAATACAACATGAAAAATTTTCTGTCTGTTCTTCCCTCAGTCCAATGCAAAGTGAGTCACTTGCCAAGGGTACTATATTCCTCTGGTATGGCCTCAAGGCTTAGTTGTTTTTATGTGACTTTTAGAAAAAGAATTGCTGGTGTCTTCATTAAATTGCTTCCTCTTACCTCAGGGTGAAGAAGTTTGCATCTGCCTGTTGTTATCATACATGACTGGTTTTAATGGCTATTTCCCACTTGGATTTTTATCAGTTGCCTTATATCAAAATGGCCATCACTTCCTTATTTTTATTGTGCCTTTATTGTTGCTAAGAACTGACTTGAAATCACTCTTACTTAGCTGCATTTCTTACAAAGAATCTCAGCTTTACTAAATAGGAGCTGCCTTCCACCTTTCTCCAGATGCCTCACCAATTTTTCATTGACACCACTATTGCTCAGGATAAAATCCCATAAACTCTTCCTTGCATTTGGTTCCCTAAGGCACCTCACCATTTGTACATTCCAAATGATCATCATCATCATAATTATCTTCAACAACTCAGCTTTGGTCTCCCACAGGGGGCATGCTAATGGGGAGATTTGCCTCTGTGCAACATAGAGCTCACAGGATGCCATGAATGAAGCCCAGAAGTAGAATTTTAAAAAGCATGGATTCGTTTATGGCTCTTTTCATAACGGTTTGCCTAGGATTGACTAAATCGGCCACTTCCTGAACCTTAGTTTCTACATCCCTAACCCTAGTTATACTCTGGTCTACCTACACTTTCATGGAAAAAAAAATGATGTACAAATGCTTCAGAAACAGCATGATAAAAATCACAACTGATAAAGTGTTCTCTTTTTTTTTTTTTTTTTTTTTTTTTTTTTTTGCTATAATCCTCAGCTAGTATTCACATTTTAGCAGCATTTTTACCCATTGCCATTCTAGGCTTGGAGAGCTATGTCTATTCATGCCAATACTTGAAATAAAAAGTGGAAAGTCCAGCCAAACAGCTGGGACTTGAGGCAAGCATTCTTCAACATTACTCATCCAAAAGCTCAGTTCCCCTCCTGAATGAATTGCTGCTTGGCTAAATTAACTGAATTAACTGCTAGTGTGGGCAACATAAATACAAATGTTAAATAACTACAAATAAAAAAATATATATAGTTGAGCTGATTTTTCTTTTCCCAGAATAATGGTGCTCAATTGAATGTGTGCCTTAATGATGTATCCAAGTAAACTTACTAAATTCATCCTTTTTCTTTCTTCAAGGAACATCAAACCAGTTAACATGATGATATTGAGTAAATTATTTATAATTTGATATTTTATTCACTCATCATGTAGGATATGCTGTCTCCTTTTTCTCTCTCATCAAAAGGTCCTACTCATGTCCTTTCCCTCCTTCCTTCTTTTATTTGTGACTTGTTTGGTTTTGTTTTAAGAAAGGGTCTTATGTATTGCTCAGTCTGTGCTGGAATTCACAATCTACCTGCTTCACCCTATGGATTCTAGTAGCCACTATGTTTGCTCTCATTAGTCAAGTTTTTAATTATAAATTCCAATAGGGCAATTACAGGCACACCCAGGAATCCTACACTCATAAGTGAAAGCAGGAATTTCATAAGTTGAAGGTTATCCTCAGCTACATAGGGAATTGAAGCATAGTCTAGAATACATGACAGCTTTTCTCAAAATTTTAAGTCATCCCCAGACACTCTTCACTTTCATGACCACTAAAACCAAAGGGAGAAGAGAATGAATAAGTATATGTATATATATATATATGCATATATTTCTAGAATTATTATTAGCATATAGAACATATATAACTAGATTATGTATTAGCAGAATTTCTCTTTCTCAAAATGGGTCTTAGAAAATTTAATCCCCTTTTCTCTGTAGATACTGAAGTTGAATGTAAAATAATTCTTTCACACTCCCATCATATGGTTGATCATCAGATACTCATCTCCCTTCTTTCCATCCCAGGATGTGAAAGAAGGAAATATACACAGAGAAGGCGTGGATGGCACCAAAATTTTCTCACTATGCTGTGTCCCCACTCAGTCAGTCCATAAGCATACAGTCAACCCCACTTCATGTCATTACATAACATTGTCCCCAATGCTAAGATAGGATTTGAAATGTTACAAAAATCATAACACAAAACTGTCTATCTCAGGTGTGCAGCAAGATGGTAGAGATGTGATAAAGGGTTGGAGGGCAAGGTTCAGAGCTCCAAGTACCTTCTGGGCTGGACACACTCTAAGCACTGTCATTTGACTTGACCAGTAATATAGAGGCCTTCTAAAGCCTGTCCTCCTGGATTTTTTGTAGACACAATTGATCCTATCACTGATGATCAGTTCAGACTTTATCCCTTTGATCCCCCTTAAAAATTAGAGGGAGAAAATGAATGGTCCAGTCCTTTAATTATGGTTGGCTACCCAAACAACCAGCTTTCCTTGTAGTGTGATCCTAATTAGTCTCAATCATTAAAAATGCAGATTCAAATATCAGGATAAAAGCTGAAAGATCAGAGAAGCAGCATCATCAGAGACCTCTTACTCTCTGCATTCTCTGATGAAAAGGGCCAAGATCCTGATCTTATTACTTCCTCTCTCCATCCAGACTTATCACTTCCTATCTCCTGTCTGTACAGACATCCAGATCTCTGTGGTTAACTAGTGGCTAGCTCCACCCACTGAGCTCCAGCTTTATTTATCAGAACCCAAACAAAATAACATACAACACTTCCCTCTTTTGGTCTAAATAAAAAGTGAAGGTTTTAACTAACATAGAAAAACTATATCCAATAACTAAAATAACTATATACAAACATATACAGGCAATAATTACATTAACAATGTCTAGTCCATTCACATTTGACAAATTCATAGAAAATACTCCATTATCTATCCCATATTGGTTGGCCCAAAAGGTTGTACCTAATTCAATTTCTATCCTAACATTTATTACAACCCAAAACTATTCTTATGTCTCTCAACCTTATACACTTTATACATCTTTTGTTAATTTCTCTTCTGAATTTATTAACAAGGAAAACTATAACTAAAACTATATAGTCTTCAATTTTATCAGAGACCCATGAATTATAAATTTTTAGAAATTTATACCTTATGAAAAGTTTTTAAAGAGTAAAAATAATGTCAAAGAATTATGAAATTAATTCTAAAATTTGGTTTTCTCCAGTCCCATATCAGGTGGCTCTTCTGACATGAAACAGATATTTTAGATTTTCCTTTTACAAGCATGCTTTCGATTAGAGAAGGACAGAGTTACATTCCAACTCCAAAACCAGCTTTAATTTTTAATTGGATTGGAACTACAAAAGACTATTTTAATTATGTGTCTGTAGAGAAAAGGAGAAACAAATATTTGGGAAGATTTGTGAAATTTTATCCTTTTGGAGATAATAGGCTAATTACTCTTTTTCTTGGGACATTTTTTTTCTGGATTTGCCCACCCCCCTTTTTTTCAGATATCTCATGTGTCTCTCATGTGTCCAGTGGTCTTCAGAATCATTAGGTGGATGTCTTCATTCTACTAGGAAGTCAAAAACAAAACCCTGCTCCAACCTTAACTTTTAAGGGGTTCCCTTTTGGGGAGTTAAATCTAAACAAGTGAAGAGCATTCATTAGTTTTATAAGTTAGTTTAGATTGAATGGTCTTTCTGTTTGATTAACCTTCCTCTCTTCTAGTTAAGAGGTCTTTCTTGTTCTGGTTTCTTCTAACGTTTTTTTGTTATATCTTCTAAAGCAGTTTTATCATCCAGAGAAGTATGGGTTTGTACAACGGACATGTGGTTGTTTAATTACTCTGGGGAGGCGTTTTCTCCAGAATCAAAGACTGAACCAAATTTGACATGGGAGCCTGTGAGAGGCCCTCCAAGGCATTTCCCATTGCAAAGGGTTGCACTGCCTGCCTCTTGTTGAGCTGCATTCATTGGTCTAATGTTGACCTTTGCTGCATCTTCCACATACTCCAGAAGGCAAGAGACTTCTGTTTAGATGAGAAGATAACATTGTTTCTAGGAATATTCTACCTACAGTCTTTTTTTTTTTTTTTTTTTTAGATGACGTTCTTTGCCATAATTAAAACACTTGACATTTTGACTTTTTTAAGGCTGTGGAAATCACCTATTCTATCCATCCTGGTTATGTTATCATAGTTATGACATTCAATATTGACTGTATCCTGATCTATTCCTCTCTGGGTGCTAATCTTGCCTTTAAAGGCTTAATTACTTCTGTGCATTGTGAATTAGCTTCTTTAAAAGCCAAAAAATGCATTTATTGTTTGTCTAGCTTCTGAATTTGTTATCATGTTATTTATAGCTGAAATCAATCTTTGTGAAAAAAACCAATTAAAGTTGTATAACTTTATTACATTACTCCTTCTCTTTCAAACTTCGTTTGCCTACTTCAGTTCTGTTCCAAGCATTCAAACCTACTGCATGGCATAGGACCAAGGTGTGGTAATCATATAGAGACTGTCTTTGTATAACAGCATAATCACTCTCTCCAAGTTGGTCTTGGAAAATTTCAATATCTCTAGCCCTAATTCATTGTTCAATGGTCTTAGCCACATTTTCCACCAGTTCCTCCACTGCAATTGTGGACCAGGCTCCAATATGTTCTTAACCAAATCTTTTTAGTCTTGTGGGGTAGATAGTTCTGTTACTAGTTGGCCATGAATTTAAAATCTGCCTCACAAAAGGTGATTCCATACCATACCATATTGCTTCCTTAAGTCTTCTCAAATATAACATTTCCACAGGAATCCAGTCAGTTCTTATACAGCCTTGGGGATACTTATCATTTGGCAGTTCTGTGACTGTATATATTAAGGTTGGTGTTTTGAAAACCTTGGGTTGTTCCTCTCTAACCTTGTAATGTATTGCTGGTGTTGGTTCTCCTTTAAATTCCTCTGTCTGGGTCTGAATATCTCTGTGATCTGTTTTAATAAGTTTTTCTAAGACTTCTATCTTGGTATTCATACCAACCAAATATTTTAGGGATAAAATAGGAATTATAAAAATGATAATTAGCATCATATCAATCCCAGTCAAGTTGATAATCCTTTCATTTAATTTTTCCATTTTTAAACCACCAAGTGTGTAATCACACAGAGACCTTATTCTCTCAATCGTAATAGACCTTCTCATTTTTTAACATTGGAAAAAACTCTTCCTTTTTTTGACTAATATTCCCTTTTAAGAATTTCTACTTTTCTCACCAAATCTGCTGACTATAATGGTGAAGATGACGGTGAAGTATGAGGCTTACTGCTGCTGTGTAAAACAGTAGAAGCCTGATCTGGTCTCAAGGCAGCTACTTAGTGTGGCAGCAGCCCAAGGAGGGGGTCCAGGGAAAGCCCACAACCCACCAGGAAAGGGTGTCCACTGCCTGAAAAATGCACACAGGAATTCATGGAGAAGTATGTGCAGCTGGAGCTGCCTAAAGGCAGAGCCGGCCAGGTGGTGAGGGACTAACTCTGGCAGTGTTTGGGGTCCAAATGCCTGTGGAGTTTGCTACAGAGAGGCTGCAACAGAAAAATACCAGATTCACTCAGAGGACTTGGGAAAATAAAAAGGAAAACCTAGTCTACAGGGTGGAGACTTCAATGGGAGCCTCTTGTGCAGTGTTGGAATGTGCTAGTGGCTACAAAGCCTTGGGTGTAGCTTTTTCATGAATTTGTAGCTCAAAAGTCTTAATGAATAAAAACCTGGAATCGGATATGATGGGAGATGTCATTCTGTAAATATGTTTCTCTTATTGGTTAATGAATAAAGCACTGTTGGCCAATAGGAAAGCAAGATAGGTGGGACTAGGAGACTAGGAGGAGAGAGGAAGAAGTAAGGGGAGTCAGCATGGAGAGAATGGAGAGAGAAGAATGCCAGCCCCTCTCTCCGGTAAGATAAGACCACATGGAAAAGCTTAGATTAATAGAAATGGGTTAATAATTAAGACAGAGTTGGCTGATAAGAAACTAGTAACTGGCCAACAGAATTATATCTAATACAGTGTCTCTGTGTGTTATTTGGGACCCGACTGGCAGGGGGAAAACAATACTCATAACATGGATATTGCTGTAAAAGCTGAAAGATTAGAGAAGCAGAGCAGTAGCCACCAAAGACTTCTTACCTCTCTGAATTCTCTGACCAAAAGGACTAAGATCCTGTCTCTGCTGCCACCTAAGCCCTTCCTCTCTCTGCCCAGGCTTATCACTTTCTATCTCCTGTCTGTAAAGACCTCCAGAAATCTATGGTTACCTAGTGCCTAGCTCCACCCTCTGATCTGCAAGTAAGCTTTATTTGTCAAATGAACAAAATATCACACAATACTTCCTGAGGCTAGTAAGTAACCTACAAAATGCCATCTCATTAGAAACACAATGGTTCTAACCATTCATGGAATTCCCAGGTGTTTAACAACTCTGTGTCAGATAACTCTCATTCTCACAGAATTATGAATGCCGAAAGAAAGAAATCTGCGCCAGAAATCACAGACAGAGTCCAAATGCTAGAAAATTTGTTGATCTGTGTTCCCATGTTCAGGGAAAATAATGTGGATGGTTTTCTGGCTTATAACAACCAAGAATTCCTGCATTGAAGGAAGTGGGCTCAGAATGAACCATCAAGAAGGTAAGTACAGGTGCATATAGAACTATTGTGAATGTTGGTAGCTCTGGAGCATGAGTTACTCATGACCAAGTGTCTACTATAGTATGGAGTCATGGTCCCTCTATGAGTTTCTAGGGCATAACTTTAACATCTCTGATGGCAACCAGAATAGACTTAGTTACAGCACTTCATACCCAAATCTCAACGCATGAATCCAACACTTTGTTTTTACTTTATTCCAAGTCTCTCTCTCTCTCTGTCTCTCTCTCTCTCTCTCTCTCTCTCTCTCTCTCTCTTACACACACACATACACACACACACACACAAAACCCCCTTTAGAAAAAAACCTCCTATTCAACACAGGTAACATCATAGTTATCAGAAAAAGCTCTTTTTCCCCAGTCCCCATGTATGTATTATCCATGTGGGTTGCTTAGGAAAACAAGGCCAGTCTTTTTGTCACGACATTTTTACTATCTAGTGTTGTCACTAATCTCAACTCCTATAAATCAAGAGCAGAAAATGGGAATTTCCACCTGTAGTTTTAGATGTATCTTTGGACAAGTATGTCACTAGCTCCTGAAGTGATGTTCTGGAAAGTGAGCAGGTGGACTATAAGAACTACATCTCTATGACAGTCTGTTCACTGGGTTTTCTAGGCATGTGAAACTCATGCAGCAGATACTTACACTTTATCTTGCTGACATGGATACAATGAAATCCGGCTTACAACATAAACCTAGGCAATATAATTAGTTAAATTAGGAATTCCTAGATACAATAAGAAAGGGAAACCAGACCTTTCTTAGGAGACACATTTTACTTCTGCCAAGTGGATAAGCTGCGGGACCTAATATCACTTCTCTAAACTGTGCTCACAGACTCATTATAAAGTGGGGCTATGCAAAATTGGGATTACAGTGCCTACCTCTCAGCCTGTGAAGGACAGACGACAGACAACACTTATATCTGGAACCTAAAACACCCCACTGGAGTTCATCTTTCCAGTCCACTCAGATACCATCTTCATCCTAAATTTTTTTTTTTTTTTTTTTTTTTTTTTTTTTTTTTTTTTGCAGAGAATGACACAAAATTAGGCTTTCAAATTGCAACCTGGAAATGTCACTGGCTCCTCCCTCTCTTTCTCCCCATGTCACTTTTGCTGTCGACTCTTTTCTCCCTCATTAAAATTAATGCTTTTCTGTTTGCTGTCTCTATTACTGCCCACTGTAATCTTGCTGTTTCTTACTTTGGTCTGTTAAGTCCCAGTTGCCCATCTCTCTCCTCTCTGCAGGCATGTTCTATGGAATCACCCATCTTATCCTACTGTTATATCAGCCCCTTGCATGTTCACTTATTGTCTTCAGAGTAAAGTCTACAAAACTGAGCATGACAAATATCCTTTCCATCCTGGCCTTTCCTATTGCTCTCATCTCATTTATCTCTACTTTCCTCCTGCAAATGCAAAGCAATGTGTGTGATTAACTCAATCAAGACACCGAATTTTACACTGCTGAGCCATTTCTTTGCTCAATTCCCAGACTTAGGATTCCCATACCTTATTCTCCAATGACAAGTGTGTATTCAGTCTTGGAAAGTGGGTCACTGTTTTCTCCCCAAGAAGATTTAACTACACCCTCCTCCCTTTATACATAAAAGAGAGGTTCATCAGACCTTCCACAGACACCAAAGCTCTAAAATCATGATGTTGCCAAATATACTGTATCTTATTTACTGTTAGCTCCTTATGGACAAAATGCCTATTTTATGTGCCTGCAGCACCAGACAAGTCTCTCTCTCTCTCTCTCTCTCTCTCTCTCTCTCTCTCTGTCTGTCTCTCTCTCTGTGTCTCTCTGTCTCTCTCTGTGTGTCTGCCTGTCTCTCTCTCCCTCTCTTAACACTGACTGAAGTTTTTCATCCCTTCTCTCCTCCCAGTTCCCCTGCCAGTTCCTCTCTGCCTGCCCCCATCCAGTCCTCCTCCATTTCTCTCCAGAAAAGGACAATATATTAAGCTTAGAATATAATAACTATTTGGCAAGTGGGTGGATAAATGGGTGGGTGGATGGATGGGTGGGTGGATGGATGGATGGATGGATGGGTGGGTGGATGGATGGATGGATGGATGGATGGATGGATGGAAAAGGTTGGGGAAGCCTAGGTTCCCAGTCTGACCATGATTTGTACAAACACACCTTGGAAAGAAAGTCCTGTATCTTTGAAGGATGTGAGGAGCCCTGAGACTACACAGTCTTCCCAGAGGAGAGACAGAGGCATCACTGCAGTCAATGAAACTCACAACCTGCAATTCACTCCACTGTAATGCCCAGACTCAAGTGATGTCATTTACCTACATGAGCAAGCATAAGAAGAAGAAATGACTAAAGGAGATGAAACAAGCAGAGAATCTCCATTTTCTTAGTTGTGTTTGCTACCATTTCTGACTTGGCACAATTCATTAAAGCAAGTTCATTAAAGACAGTCACTAGCTATACACACCTATAGCTGTGGCTTCTTGTGGGACAGAAAGGAGGACTATTTGAATCCTGGGTTTAGAACATCTGAGCAACAAGAAAAACGTCTTTCTAAAATCAAACACCCCCCCCCCAATAAAGCAAAGAAAGACAGAGAAGAGAGAAGCAAAGGACAGTGATGAAAGCCACTAAAAAACAACAGCCACCATAAGGTGATAATGTCCCTGTTTCTTACTATGTGAGTTAATCTACTTAAAAAATTTGATAAAAAAAATTAAGCTTACTAGTCTTAGATTAGAATGGTGTTAGTTGGCCAGTTTTTATTATAACAGAATCCGCAATATCATTAACTTATGGGAAGAAGAGACCTTCTTCTCTGATCCCCCTATTTATTTCTCATAGATCTGGAGGTGCCAGCTCATGACACTTTGGCCCCAGTGCTTTGCATCTATAGTGAGACAGCCCAGCACATAATGGTGGAGACAATTGGTAAAGAAAATTGCTCCCCTATCACCAGGAAGCAAGTGGGAAGAAGAGGAGCATGAATTCCCAGGATTTGCATGACCTAAAGTCCTCCGACAAGACCCCACTTCTCTGGTTGTTATTAAAGACTTGCTTCGTTTTAAATTGTGTGTATATCTATGTGTAGTGGCATGTGTGGGGATGGGGTGTTTGCATGTGAGTGCAAGTTTAACAGAAGCTAGAGGCATCAGATATGGAACTGGAGTTATAGGTGATTGTGGATGCTGGCAATCAACCAGAGCCTTCTGAAAAAATAGCACTTGTTCTTAAGTGCTGAGTGTCTTTCTAGCCCAAAACATAGTTCTTAAGGTTTCTGTCTCCTCCCACAAGTGGCACCCTGAGGACCAAACCCTTAAAACATTGGCCTTTGGAAAATACTCAGGATCTAACCTAATAAAAGAACTAACAAAATGATTATAAATTCCCATTGACACCTAACAGAGCAAATGGGTCTCATTGTACATCTTTTCCATTAAGCAGTATGTATAGAAAATATTGCTGGGCTCTTATAAAACTTCCTTCTGCATTTATCTTTAATTTTGCCCCTCATATTTAGTATATAAGTTACTTTCAAAGGTCATGCACTTTCTGATTCATCATTAATAATGTTAGCACTCAATGTCATTTCTCTTTTGTTCATTTTCAGTCTTTACAAGCTTTCCAGCTTTTCTAAAGTGCATAAATAAATATTGTCAATTTTTCATCTTTTGTCCTATGACATAGCCCTTACTGACTATTATCAAAGTAGAAGCTCCATGACTAGCTAAGGGAAATGACATGGCTGGGAAGACATTTTCCTTATGAGTTCAGGGAGTCTTGACACTCAAGGTCACTCCTTAAAAAATTCTGAACATTTTTTTTTTAAATTGTAAGGTACAAAAATGTGAGGAACACTGACCTCTAAGTCAGAGCCAGGAGGTTTGATCTTCAGTCCTGTTAGTCATCGAAGGCTCTCAGCATCTCCCTGTGGGCCTTACACAGAGAATTTTTAACAGCATATGCTACTAGAACACCAAAACTTCAATGACAGCCTTATGTAATGAAATAAAGAAATACATGTTAAGTTTGCAGACATTTGCAATATATGAAGTACATTTTAGTCTACTAAAGACAAAATGCATAAGAAGCTATGTTTCCAAAGCCATACCCACATGATGGAGTCCCTTCATTAGTACAATAACAGATACAATCAACAGATAGGTTATAACCTACACCTGAGGTGGCTTATGTACTGTAAGGAAATGAAATATGACTGTGGTAACAGTAATCATTGAGGTCATATGACAAGAAAATCAATATTTTCTGATTATGAACTTAAATGTGTGCATGTCTGAGTGTGTGTGTGTGTGTGTGTGTGTGTGTGTGTGTGTGTGTGTGCGCGCGCGCGCTAGGGATTAAACCCAAGGCCTTGCAGATGCTAATCAAGAACACTACCCCTGGTCTAGAACCTGTTTCTCTTTTTCCATAAAATTTAACAAATACCTCCTCTATAAGCCAAGCAGCTTCCTAAATGTTTTACAATAGAACAAAACAGTACCAAGACATGATATTGGACCTAAAGAACAAGAGCAACAAATCTTAAAGAGAAACGGGTATAGTTGAGGAATAGGAAGGAGGAGGTAAAATTATTTGAGCAGACTTTTTTTTCTGAAGTTCTGAAATAGAACTAGAGCCCCAGCCCCACTCCCATCAGTAGCAGGCTCCATCCAGAGGCCTTTACTCTACTGACTCATTAGCTGCTTTCAGATCCCTGTGGGGCTGGAGAGCCACTGTCACTAACTCACATTCTCAATAGGAAACAGAACAAAACTTGTGCAGAGTTCCAAAGTCAGTGAATAGGGAGCCAGTGTAGAACCTTGGCTTAATAGGGTGCTCATAATGGCAGCATCACTCTGCTTCTCAGTGCAAGGAACTGACAAAGTACACAGGGATTTCCACAAACCAGAAAGACACAGGTTCGTGAAGTGGTAAATGGGCAAGCTGTATAGCAAGATGTCTCTTGCAAGTTGAATCTAGAACTTCAAAAGCATACCTGATGAAACACCCATTGTGACATGTTGAATACTATCAAGATTGTATCAGTCCTCTAGGTAGATCACTCTGTTTCTAAGGTACTTATGTAAGAAACCTTCCCAGAAAACCTTATTACGGATGCTCATCATGGCTTGGGGTCGGGGAATGAAATAATTGATCACCCTAAATAGACATTGAAGGAATAACACAAAACAGAAGTTGTCTGTCCATGAAGAAATATATAATTCAAAAAAAGAAATTAAATAAGTTTACTAATATATGCAGAATAAATCTCATGACATGCTGACATGCCTAAAAGGAAAGTGTAGTAGAGAGTGTAGTATCAAGTATGTGCAGTGTAGATCATCTACAAAGTGACCTCTTGTGCATCTTAGCTGCACATGGACAAGCATGTACTTAAATACTTTTTGGAGATTAAATTAGGAAAACAAGACTTGAGTACCCAGAATGTTTAGATACTTATGAAAATCCTAGTTATAAGCTGTTGTTCTTAAACTGGATAACATGCCAACAATAATAAAGCATGGAAAATATTGAGTGCTTATTAATTCCTGTGTACTATTTCCAAGAACTTTAAAACTATTAGCTAACAATAATAATTTGCTATTATTTTTACCCTAGTTTGTTAATGAGAAAACACCGGGTTACTGGAGGTTAAGTATGTTCACTTTCTCCTTGAAATTGTAGATATTGAAAATGGATTTGGATCCAGCAATTTAACTTCACAACAAATGCTCTTGGTTTTTTATAGTCCCATGATAAGTATATCCTTATCACACATATACTTAAAATCCTGAAGCCAGTGTTATATTGAGAGTCAGAAAATGTCTCCTAGAGTAATTAACACCTAGTGGGCTCTTCAAATGTTTTGAAGTAGACAGGCACATCAGATGCTGTACTCCACAGTACATTTGTAAGATTATCCAACATAGACAATAGGAAGACTCCTTTCCTCCAACTGACCTTATAATCAGTTGGATTTAGTTTGGAAATAAGAAATTTGAGAAGTCATTAGAATATGATAAAGAAAGATCATATTTAGTTTCTACCACATACCACGGTGTTATGTATTTTCATTCCAACACTTAATCATTTAAGTAGCTGTTAGTTGGCTAACATTTCAGGTGTCATAACTGAGACCAAGTGAAGCAAATGATCTTGCCACCCCCACCCCACCATCTTGTCTGGTGGGGCTGTGAAGGGCTTCATCCAACCCCAAACCCAGGGGCCTCAAACTGAATCTTCTCAGAGAACAGTAGGGTGATCTTCCAGTGGTTAGATTTCTACATACTACTGTTTCTTCATTCCTCCATAGGAAAATTCCTAATTATCCCATCTGCCCACCTTGTAGAATGACGAAGACCATTGTGGGCATCTGGTATGAACTCTCAATGTTTAGGAAAATGAATTTTAATTCTTGACTTGTTACTCTTATGTTTTATCACATACAAAGTTGTGTGTGTGTGTGTGTGTGTGTGTGTGTGTGTGTGTGTGTGTGATGGGAGATATCATTCTGTAAATATGTTTATCATATTGGTTAATGAATAAAGCACTGTTGGCCAATAGGAAAGCAAGATAGGTGGGACTAGGAGGAGAGAGGAAGTAGTAAGGAGGAGATCCAAGATGGAGGATGGAGAGAAGAATGTCAGCCCCTCTCTCTGGTAAGATGAGACCACGTGGAAATACTTAGATTAATAGAAGTGGGTTAATAATTAAGACAGAGCTAACCAATAAGAAACTAGTAACAGGCCAATAGTGTTATATCAAATACAGGTCTGTGTGTATTATTTGGGGCTGGTGCGGCAGTGGGCCCAGCCTGGCAGGGAAAATCTATTCCTAACACGTGTGTGTGTGTGTGTTTGTTTGTGTGTGTGTGTGTGTGTGTGTGGTATGTCTGTGTGTATGAATGTGTGTGTGTGTGTGTATGTGTCTGTCTGTCTGTCTGTATATCTGTCTGTATATCAGTGTGTATGTGTGTGTGTTTCCACATACATCTGTTTGCATGGGCAGGTGGATGTGGATGCCAGAGTTCAACTTTGGGTATTCCTCGGAAGCTATCTACTTCCCTTGTCTTTTGATTTTTAAGATGTATCTATTCATTTTATGTGTATGACTATTTTGCCTACATGTTTGTATGTGCACCAAGTACATAATTGGTGCATACAGAGGCCAGAAGAGGGCATTTGATTCCCTAAACCTGTACTGTGAGATACCATGTAGGAACTAGGAACTGAATCCCAGTCCTCTTCAATAGTACTGAGTACTGTTAACTGCTGAGCCTTCTCTCCAGTCCCTACCTTCTTTTCGTTTATTTGTTTTCTGTGAGACAATGTCTAGCCTTGGTCTGTCACTCATCACCTCAGCTCCACTGTTTGGCTAGGATCTTTCTGTTTCTCCCTCCCCAATGCTAGGATTATAAGCACATGGTGGCTTTTTTTTTTTAATGTGGATCCTGAGCTTGAACTCCAGTTCACACATTTGAATAGCAAGCACTTTACCAATTGAGCTGTTTTCCTAGCTGAGATTTGAAAGTAAAAATCTTTCCAGAGATGCATGAGGTTTTTCTTCTCCTAACAAGGTATTAAACTTTTCTGAAAGTGGGAACCTTTCTGTGTATACTTGTTTCTATTTTCCTCTAGTCTAAAGTGAGTAGGTTTTGAAACACAGTAAGACACATACCTCAGCACTTCAGCCTCCATCTCTCCTAGGCTCTGCCTTTCAAACCTAAACAAATGCAGGCTCCATGTGTCTGTTTAACTAGCATGAATCTTTGGTGGCATATAAGGCGAATGTTCCTAGTGACACCGGCAGGGAAAAAGAGAGAGAAATAGACAGTTGTGAATACTTTTCCATACACATCCAAACCTATTCAATTTTTGCCTCCTGAGAAGGTTAAGTTTAGTGGAGAAGGCAAGAATTTCCAAGCCAGGCATACCATACTTTCAACTACCAAACGACAGGTGCTTGGACTGACAGTTCTTTAAGCTATTTTGCGTGTAACTTTTCCTTTTATACTTAGTGTGTGTTCACATGCCCGTGTGTATTATGGGGGGGGGGCATACAAGCCACAGTGTAACCATAGAGGGCAGAGGATTGTAGAGTAGATTTTCTCCTGTTCCCTTTATGTGAGTCCTGAAAATGGAGTTCAGGTCTTTGGACATATACAGCAACCTCCTCTGTCCCTGTTCTATGATTTAAATGGAGTGCTTTAGATTTTTAAGTGACTTTTTAATTATCATCTATAATGATTTTACAAAGTGTGTAAAATGTATGCAACACATTTGGCATGGTAGTTAGGAGAATCCTGTGGCTTCAAGAGTAGTGAAAGATGACACTAGTCACACTGAACATGTTATAAGAAAGCCATTTCAGCCCTCAAGGAAGAGTTTGAGGCTATGCTGTCAGTTATAGACCAAGCAGGTTCCATACTGTGCTGTTCCCTGATTAGTCCTCCCCTTTGTGCTATTTGTAGGTTCCAAAAGTTTTTGTTTTCCTGGTTTCTAACTCTTGACTCACAATTAGTTTTGTTCCAATAATGGTACATTTTTTTTTCCTAGTGTTTCCACATCCAAGATCTATTTGGAATCTGAAATGTATTCTGATCTGCCTGTGATCATATGCTTTCTCCCTCTGTTTCCATTATGAATACACAGTCAGTAGTGGGGGGGGGGCGGTGGAATCTCTTAGGGATTATTTTTAGCTCCTGAACTCTTTGCAACCTTGAATCCTGCATGCTTTATGTAATCAACCTCAGAAGAAGGGAGATGGCAAAAGCCATGTCCTCTGAGTACCGCAAATGCTGCAGAGGTGTTGTAGGAAGTCGCAGCGAAGGAAGGGTATTGCTGAGCTTGACTTTATTAGAAGGCAAAATAAACAGCATGCTGCACAATGACTTCACCCTCATTAAACATTCATAGTGGAAATGCTTACCTTGTGACAGCCAAGATGTTATCGTCCTCTGCAGAAAGAGAGTGGGGGAAAGGAATCCCTAGGCCAACACACCACAGCTTGTGTTCCACGGCTTGGGAAAAGTAATGCTATGTAAAAGTTCTTAATATGCCAGTCTAAGCAGTTTGGCCTTCAACCAATTTGACACCTGGGGGTGTGATGTGATGGTGGTAAGGGGGGCATCTGGAGAGGGGCATCTGGAGGGGGGCATCTGGAGAGGGGAGAGTAGGGACTTGCACACCAGCATGCAGAGAGATGTAAATAAACGCCTAAAGCTGGGCAGGCCTTTATGCTGCATCCATTGTTCGTTGCCAGTCCACAAGGCCCAATGTGTTAAGAGGATTAGCACTAACGCTGAATGAACTTTGAAACAGTCCAGTGAAGCTTAGGAATTTTCCAGTTTAAATTGGTCTTCAGCCATACCTCCTTGATCATCAGGAATTTGGCAGCTCAGACCCTGCCATTGTCTGGAAGCAGGACTGACCTCCTGACAATCCTGTCATATCCCTTTTAATTCCAGGCAGAAGACAAAGAACGAGCTGAAGGGGCAGGGATTATCATAGAGGTCAGAGAGGCAGCCCAAACCGGAAATAAAATTCTGTTAGAGTCAAAATAAAATGAGTTTTGCTGTCATTTAAACTAGAAAATGCCAGGCCATTTCTTTATATAGAGATGAAGGCATCCGATCATGTAACTGTTGGGAAAGAGTTTGGAAAATTGAGGATGAATTTCCAGTAAAGTGGCTCTTAACCAAAAAAGTACCCGAGCCTTCCCCTGGGTGTTAGCAAAACAGACACCAAATGAAAGGACAGGTGGGAGAAATGAGCCAGAGTTCCCATCAGTGCTGGTCCCCACCTACGCTGAGCAGCGCTGCCTGGGTTTGGGCATCGCAGGGTCCGTGGGACTCAATAACCCGCGGCACAGTCGTAGTCATTATCAATCACACAGGCCATGAAAGCATGGAGAACCGCATTCCTCTAAAGGACGCCTCCTGCACATGCAGGATCCAGGGCCTTTTGTTGGGCAGGTCAAGGGTGGTGAAATAGTTTTCCATTAGCAGAGGAGCAGCTGGAGACCAGAGTTCCCCTTGCCTCTCCTGGGTATCTTCTGAAGCTCCTACTTGTATTTCAAGGCTATCAGATGACAGGCACCTTTCTTTGCCCGCACAAGGAAGGAAAATTGTAAGAACTGCTTCCACACTTGAGCAGGTTCTATGTCATCACCACAAACAACAAACCGGTAGCCCAGAACGGTGGTCAGCCCAGCTGGAAAGATGTTAGAGGCGGGGCTGCTTGTCACCAGGAGAGAAAGCTTCCATTCAGAGCTGGTTGTTTCCCATAAAGTGGGGGTGACCTAGAGGACCGTTTCAGAAGGCAAACATGGGAAAAGAAAAAGAAGAAGCTATCGTGATCACTTGATAGTTTTGCACAGCTGTGCTGGTGTCTTCTCGCAGTGTAATAACTCCATCATGTTCTCAGGCTCCCATTCTGTGTCCACAGTACTGAGTGAATTCATGAGAAAACCAGGCGACGCTCCGACAAAAGAGAAAATCAGTTGCAAAAGTAATGAATATTTCCGTGGGAAAGAGATTGTATTTTTTAACGAAGTATGATCTCTTCTTGGCAGAAGGGTACATAAGGCAGGCTCAATTGCAGGGGACGGAACACTGATGCTCACAGCAGATGTGTTTTCATTTTTAACTACGTCATGCCAAAGGTACTGCTGAGCCCCATTCAACCGCAGTTGTGTGGAGCAAAGACAGACAGGAACACCTGCAGGGCCCCCACAATGAGCCTGTATGTTAAAACACTTGTTACAGAGCCTTTGGGATACTTGTGAAAACAATTTTTCCCCTGAATCAAAACCAGGAAATTGACCGGTGGAGAGCAGTGTGGCTTAAAGTATACTGGGAAAAGTGTAAATTCTCCAAAGAATTATGGGAGGGAAGTTATCTAAGAAATTCTCCTTTTATTTAGTAACTAACATCTTCCCCTCTAGATTTATTTATTTATTCATTCATTCATTCATTCATTCATTCATTCATTCATTGAGTTTGGACCTCCAGAGAAGCTCAGTCCACAAGGTAATATGAGTTTCTAGCATTCAGTAAAATACCAAAGCTTTTTCCTGGGTAAGTGTGTGCATGCATTTGCACTCATGTGTGATTACACATGTGGGTAAACACATTATGGTGGTCAGTGGTCAAACTCAAGCATAGCTTGTACTCAAAGACTTTAATGACTGAGCAATCTCCATGTCCTAAATTTGTCTTCTGATGGAATCCATTGTGCTGTGTGACCCACAATCTAACCCTAAGTGATTAAAAAACCCACAAGATAAATTTCCCCTTGGTCTAGTCTGGCAGCCTTGACCTAGCCCAACAATTCTTCAAGGTCAGCAGCTAAATAAGTTTGACACAAAGTCATGAACCCTGAAAGGATAAGCATATAATGGATAGTAACCAGACAATATGTAAAGACAGAGCCCTGATCCACAGCCAGAAGCCAGCAGTCCTGGAAACTCCCCTGATGTACAGTAATCAGCCTTGGAAGCCATGTACAAGGCAATAGCTATCCTAGAGGCCATGCTGGAATTCCCACAATTCAAAAAACTTTCAAATAATTTTCACAACTGGCTAACATTGCCAAGATTTGATTAATAACACAGCTTCTCTGATTTATTGACCATACTTATAAGTGAGGACTAGCCAGAGAAAGCCAAATATATAGTACAAATAAATCACAGGAGAGACTCACTTTTGATTAGCCCACCTACATAGGCCCCAGGCAAGCCCTCTAATCATTCCTGGAGCCTTTCTTTATTTCAACAAACTTTCCAGCTCTCAAGTCCTGGTGGTTAATTACCTTGCTCTGACAAGCTCTGAATATGTAGCCTTTGCTTGTTAACATTTGATCCATTTCTACTTACTTTCACTACCATTGCTTCTTAAAAAGAACAAAAACAAAAAGATATATTTTATATTTTTAAACTAACATACAATTTCATCATTTCCGCCTGCCTTTTTCTCTCTCTAACCATTCCCATATAATATGGCCTCTATTTCTTTATTTGTTCACACACACACACACACACACACACACACAGAGTTACTTCTAAGTATATAAATACTACCTGTTCCGTTTTATATTACTTGTATGTATATGATGTCAAGGCTGCACACTTAAGTGTTGACTACCCAGTTTGGGGTTCTCTTCCCTGGGGAAGACTATCCTTCCTAATCTCTGCATTCCTTAGTTATCTGTAGTTCCTTGTCTGACTGGCATTAAGGCCACGGGAGATGGCCCCTTCTATGTTAGCATGTCTGCTTCTACCATTGCTTCATTTACAAGATTGTCTTTAAATATCATTCTGAAGTTTGTTAATTCTGGAGAAGAGAGGTCATATTATTATAATGTTTCCACTTGGTAAATCCAAACAAACCCTATACTTGGGATTCCAACAGTGAGCTTGTATGACATCATTAAAGAAGTAAGTCATCATACATATATTAAAAAGGAATGCTGCCAGGTGGTGTTGGTGTGGTGTATGACTTTAATCCCGGTACTCCAGAGGCACAGGCAAGTGGATCTTTGTGAGTTCTAGGCAAGCTGGAAAGCCTGTTTTATAGAGTTAGTTCCAGGACAGCTAGGTCTGTTACACAGAGAAACCCTGTCTCTAAATGCAGAGAGGCAGAAAGACAGCCTCTCTCTCTCTCTCTCTCTCTCTCTCTCTCTCACACACACACACACACAGAGAGAGAGAGAGAGAGAGAGAGAGAGAGAGAGAGAGAGAGAGAGAGAATGCTAAGAAAAGGCATGGATCATAGAGATTTGTAATGCTGGGATGAAAGGAGAAATACTCAAAGGGGAGAGAGTCACTGCTCCTCTAAGATCAGAGAGCCACCACTAGCCCTTGACTGATCTCTGTAAGGGCTCCCCAGCTCTGATGGACCCACACCAGTACTGAGGAGAAAAGTGAGAGTTGGCAAGACACCAACCCACACACACTATTGGCACCTATGGAAAAGTTTAAACTTTTTTCTTTGTTGTTCATGTTTTCCTCATTCTGAAACACACTGGCAAGGGGATCTTAACAAGAGAATAAGACAGCAAAGTGTATTAATGCACATAAGAACATGAGGCAAAGTGAGAAGACAAAGAAGGGACTGGGTGAAGTTGAATCTTCACAAGGAAGAGAGAACTGGTGGACTGAGACAATTTCAAGGAGCACTAACTGATGGGAACAGAGAGAAAGTAGCAAAAGCTGTTGCTGCTGTCACAGCATCTTCGACAGAAAACATTTTGATGGTTAACGAATGCCAACCAACATCAGGATATGTTAGTTAAGCCTGATCAGGAGATTATAAGGAAAAAGTTAAGACAGAAATCCCCTGACCTTATAGAGTATATATTCTATAAAAGAAAAGGGGGGGAGAGAATAATACAACAACAAAAAATAGTATTAGGAATAAAAGCAGCAGCAGTTGTGGGTGTAGGTAGGAGGTGAGGAGGCATCGAAGTGGAATTGCAATTTCAGTGGGCAAATGGGAAGAGGTTTTACAAAGAAGAAATCCTCAAGCAAAGAGTAGAAGGTGAATTAGGAAGCCATGTAAATGCCAAGAGCACACCAACCAGAGAACGCTTCAGACTGGAAGGGTTTGAGGCAAAATACACAAAGCCGCGGGGGACTAGAAAGAAAAGCAAAGATTACATTATGAAGGTCCCAAGGACCATTGAGCAGTGATGTCTCTTGCTTAGAAGAGATGAGAAGAAGCCAGTGATTTTTTTTTTTTATTACCAAGAATGACATGATCTGTCTTAGGGTGCTATGAATCATTCTGGAAGCTATATAAATGGATAGAGAGGACACCTGGGATTGCCATGGGGAAGGTCAATGAAGGAAGGCTTACCAGGGGACCATTGCAATAACCAAGGCAGAAGATGCCTAATGGTTAAAGTAAGCGTCAAATTGGTGAGCTAGGCCTCTGGACAGGCCTGTGAAAGATTTGCCTTACATTAATTAAAGAGGGAAGACCCCCCCCCCCCTCTGCGGGTGGCACCAGTCCCTGGCTAGACCCTAGACGTTGTAAACAGTGAAAGGAAAATGATAAGACTACCTGCTTCTGGCCACTGTGGACTTGCCTTCCTGCCATGACAGGCAGTATCTTGAACTGTGAGCCAAGGCAGGTCCCTTTTTCTTTAAGTTGCTTTAAATTGCAGGAATTTTATCAGAGCAACAAGGGACAAAACCTGGAGCAAATGTAGATAAGGTGCCAGAGTAGGTGACAGTGAAGGTGCCCACATGCAGTTTATTTAGATAACATAACTCAACCTCGCCAGAATTAGCCTGCAGTCCTTCACTGGGAAGCCATTCCAAGGCAGCCATCCCCGTGATATGCCAGCATTGCTATGTTCATGCCTACATTCTATTCCTGAATGACTTCACATGTTATGGTCAGTGTATCTTCATTCTCACTTTGGCTGGACATACTTTGCTGTCAAGACATCATTAATGAGACAAATGAACTATGATTTGTATTTGCTTGTGTTTTTTTTTTCTCTAAACAAAAGCTTATTTTTACAGAAAGCTATGTTGTAACTACTTATGTGTCAAAATGTGCATACTCATACTGTCCTAAAGAAGCTTTTGGGGAAATCATCAGTGCTTGAGTGTGTCATATTTTACACCCGCAAGAATGTCTCCATTGGACTCTTGAGAAAGTGCTGATGTAAGCACAAACCAAGCATTTGTAATTCACTGATCACAAATGGCATGCATGTTTTACAGAATCTCTCATGTCATTGTTACAGAAAGAGTCAAACAACTTGGTCTTAACCTAACTAACTGGGACTTAAATATGAAACTCAAATGTCTTCCTGACAGGAAAAGTAGGAAATGAGCCAGAACAGAAGTAATCAACTGACTAGCAAAAGTAAGGTGAGTGATTTATCTGAGTAAAGAGTGTGAACTCTTATTTCTGTGGCAAATCAAGGCATGGAACTTCACATTTCCAAATTGGTAAACTAAGATAACCATACCCCTTGTTAAATTTTGCATTCTATGATATAGACCTAATGCTTAATAAAATATTAGTCAATTAATAACCTCCTAAAGTTAAAGAGGTATTTCAAAGTTAAATTACCTTAATAAGCAATGTCATCACTAATTTTAGAGGACAAATTCTCTCAGAAAAACTTTCACTATATATTCATTATATATATATATATATATATATATATATATATATATATGTATATTCCACATATACATGGAATTATTTAGGCATTGATTACTATTTCTTTTTGAAAAGATAAACTAAGCCAGGTGGTGGTGGCCAACAACTTTAATCCCAGTACTTGGGAGGCACAGGCAGGTGGAACTCTGAGTTCAGATTCAGCCTGGTCTCCAGGGTTATTTCCAGGACAGCCAAGGCTACAGAGAGAGAGAGAGAGAGAGAGAGAGAGAGAGAGAGAGAGAGAGAGAGAGAGAGAGAGAGAGAGAGAGAGAGAGACCCTGTCTCAAAACTATAAAAGCAAATTAAAGGGTTGAATGAAGCTTATGACATCCATGAAATTTTGCAAGTTGCATGGTAAAGTATGATATCTGAAGCACTGTTGTGCCAACCTTGGCAGATATCCTGGGCATGGCCCAACTCTCCTGGTCCAGTCTCCTTTCCCACTCTAGGGATCTGGATGGAGTCAGTCACTTACATTTCTAATCAGTTTAGAGAATGACTATGATGATGGTGATGGTTTAGGGGCCACACTTGGAGAACCACTGATTTAAAGGAACCTAGAGTCTTGTTTATTCATAAAATAAATTCAATAGACTTACTAGAATTTCTGAAGACATCGAGAAAAAAAAATGCCAAACCAGACACACCCTTAGGGAGGAAGTCCATCAGTTACATGAAAGTTATAATTGCAGGTTCAAACATTTAAAGGAAGTTAACCATCCAAGTGTAGACATGGCACCAAATGCAATGAAAGCCTTATAAACCTTACCAGCTCTGAACTTAGGAGACACCGATGTGCGTGTTTTAAAAGGCAACTGTGGTTTTAAATTCCATGTGTGTGAAATTCAATGCTAACACTTCAAATGGGAGTTGCATCTGCATAATCTTTTCACTGAACAAAACCCACTCTGGAGAACATTGACAATCCAATGTTGACCACAGTTCTTCCATTTCCTAAGGCTTCTAAGCCCCTGGATTGTAAACCCTTAGCACAAAGGAGGTGATGGAATGTTCACTCTTTCCCTAAGCCATTTGATGCCTCTTCAAATAGTCTTCTTTCTCAGCTCTGAGTCAAAGCTTGCTTTGAAGACAGGGACCCAAAGAGCCCACATGTTGATTGACTCAGAGTCCAGCTACACAGGAAAGCATCCCCTGTGAGCTCTGGGAGCCTTTCTCCCCAGCTCCCCTGCTAACTGTCATTGTCCTCACACATAGTCAGAGGACACCACACACAAAAAAAGAGTGGTGTGTCAAGATCAATGTTCCTCCAGAGACACTCTTTGAAATACTGTTGAATAGCTGAGCACTGGAAACCTTTTCCTTCTGAGACCAATTATCTCCCTGCTACAATGTACTCAGCCTTCACCAGCCTGGCTTCTGGACCCAGCTGTTTTCTACAAGGCCAGATGGATTTTGAATCACAGATGTGATCATTTAAATTAACTAAATGTCCTATGTTTTATAAAAGGTATTTTATAAGCCTACTGGGACTACATGCTTTTGTTTATTTTCTGTTAGGTCTTTTGGCCATCATTTCAGTGTTACAATTAAAACACTCAAGACATCACAAATATAAACACGATGGAAAGCCCAACAGGGCCTCTCTTGCTTGGGCACACAGACACAGTGAAGGTTCTGCATTTCAGTTGGATTTGATACTATAGAGAGATCCCACTTCTGCTGAATTCTACATGCCAACCTTAGGCTTGAAGCAAGCTCTGCTCAGAGAACTCCTTTGTCATCATATGTGTTCATTTGATTCAGCAAAGAAATGCCATGTTCTCTTGGACTCTGTTTTTTCTTTTTGTCTTTAATCTATCTCAGACAAAGTTTTAAAGAAAGCTGCCACTGAAAAGAAAGCTGTGTTCAGTCTTTCTGAGCCTTGAAACACTGTGGTATTTAACAATTGAAATAAATGTCCCATGTGAAATGTTGCTTTATCACAACAGACATGGGCTGCATGCTATCTTTACCATCTACAAGGTTTTAGTTGATAGCCATATAACCAATAAATACAAGAGAAGCATAATGACTTTTAATGTGGTTTTATATAATGTCTTCCTTTCAGAAAGGAAGACCCAAGGGTCCAGAGAAAAAGTGCATGTTTTATACCTAAGTCTAATGAGGAATAGATAGTCATTTAGAGTTGCAATTGGGCTTGATGAGGTAGCAAAGTAGGGAAAGGCTGCCTGCTGTCAATACTGATGACCTGAGTTCAGTCACAGAAAGCTACGTAGTAGGAATCAACTCAAAAAGGTTGTCTTCTCTCTCTCTCTCTCTCTCTCTCTCTCTCTCTCTCTCTCTCACACACACACACACACACACACACACACACACACACACTAAATAATTAGTAGATATGTGGCAGAGATAGATAACTTCAAGGTACATTAGAGCTGCTGTTATGCAGACAGGTACGAGCTACAGAAATAAGCAGCTGCCTTCAGTAGCTAGGCCTGTTTGTTCAGACTGTCACTCTGTCTTTTCTTGTAGGTGCAGGACCTACAGTCCACCCATGAAATCTCTTCTTTTCCCCTTCCCATGGAGATGTGAGCATCTTACCTTAAACACTCCTAGTTATTTAGTACACATACACACACACACACACACACACACGCATACACACACACACACTCATGTACACATACTTTACATAATTTTAATTCAAAAAGAAAAGATTCATCTCTGTATATTAAAATATTTACAATCAACAGTCTTTTGAAACATATTTTCTGTATTTTTCCTTTTGCTTTCTTTAGTGGTGTTTGGATTCCTCAAATACATGTCTGACTTGGTTTTACATTGAAATGAATGTGTGTTTCTAATTTTTTATGGCTCTACAACATTTGACAACATAAAATAGGAACAGTGGTGGGAAAGCCAGCTTCCTCAGGATTAGCCTGCCATTATGGGTAGCAAATCGCAGATACGTCTTACACCTCAGAACTGGTTCTATAATGAATAAGCCATGCAAAGTCATCATCATAGGAAGTCTGGTCTCAGGCATACTAGGCTCTGGATGCCATGGGGCACAAAAGAGTTACAAGGACAACAAAGATCTTCTTCGGCAGACTATCTTTCCAAGTGAATATAGACTTGGGCACATAAATTTATTGAAATCTAAATATGAGAAACATACAATTTTGTCCATATTTTTTCGTCTTAGTCACTGCTAGCCTTGAACCTGACTTTGGGTATCTGTGAAGAGAAGGATCTCAAAGGTGACCAGGGTCCCGTCATGGTCAGTACTTCCAACTATCTCATTTTAGCCTATGAATGCAGTTACTCCGTTACGCATTATGTCTTGACCTGTGAGCATTAGTTATATACACAAATATGTTGAGGTTTGATTTTTAAAAGTGAAAATGGGACTTGGGAAGAAAACCCGCACAGTCTAAAGAATGCAGTTTAATTTGGCTCAATCTGTTCTTTCTCAGTTGCAACAGTACTAGAACTTCGCAGTTCCTGGATTCCATTCATTGAAGCCCCTAAATTACTCATAGTGGCTGGCTACAGCCCCCCTCTTTTCTTTGCCCCAGAGAGTAAAAGAGAGCTCAGATATTTGAGGAAGCAGCAGGTTTCTTCACAGAATGAAAGGACTCGGGTATTTCCCAAGGAAATTTTGGTTGCTAATGGATATAGCCGTAGTCACAGGTAAGCCTGTTTTAATCAGAAGTCATCTAAGCTCCATTAACCTGCAATCTCCAATCCCTGCTTTCCTGAACTCTTTATGAAGATGTCCTAGTGGCAGTTCCCCGCCTAGGACTATAAGCTCCCTGTTGACTCCGGAACTAAGGTGTGCAATGAGAAAAGATTCAGGTAATGGGACAGTTTCCTTATCCTCAGCGGTCAACTGAAACCGGACACCACGCATGTCCCCTTCTCCTTGGATAATGCAAAATAAGTGGGAAGGAAGCATTTATGTCTTGGCTTGTTGTTGCACTGTTGTTTAATTGTCACTCTTTTTTTTTGTTTATTATTTGTTTTACACTAGGTACAATTTTGGTTTTATGAAACATTTTTTAATGTTGGGATGTAAGCTTCAAGAACACTGTCCCTGCCTGTGCCTAACTGTTTTGAAAGAGAGCTTTTTTAGTGTGTGTGTGTGTGTGTGTGTGTGTGTGTGTGTGTGTGTGTGTGTGTGATAATTTCCAAAAAGAATAGTGGAATTTCTAGAAGGTGTCACAGTTCTCAGGACAATAAAACCTCAATCAGCAGCCAGACTTTTGTATGTATCTCACTCGCTCAGTTTCTCAATGTTCACAGTAACAACTACTTTTATGACTATGACAAGATCGATGATTGTGTTGATATTGTGAAGCACATAGCCAATGTAATCATAGTCATAGAAGAACAAGATATGATAATCTAGCACAATATCATCTTCTCTTTGTTAATACTGTTAATGTGTGTTGCTCAAATATCTGTTTCTGCTTAGTTGTCTCAAGTGGTAGGAAGAAGTTCATTGGACATGTACCTGAGGGTAACCCTGTGTCAAGCATTGGTAGTCTAGTGGTTACATTTATATTTTCTTCTATAGGATCACCTCTGTATTTCAGGCATGTCCTTAAGTTTAGAAGTTTCTTGGCAATCTCTTCTTCAGCTTCATTTTCTCATCTTATAATTATTTAGACTTCTTCATTTTACTTTCTGGTTAGTCTTACTGTTGGCCCAGCCCAACCCAATATTTACCATGTGAGCCATGATAATAGCTTCTGCCATCTCAATTATCAAAGCCTTTGCATCCTGTCCACACACACTTGAGATAACTGTGGGGTTGGTTCACATACTAACCTTGAGATTTTTCTTTCTTTCAAACTCAATTATGTATCAAAACACAGCAAAGAAATTTTAGCCATTGTTTCTAAGGTTTGGTAGCAGTGGAAGGACATTTTTGAAGTAGGTATAGCTTCTAAGGAGAAATATTTTATTTAAAAATACCTGAGACTTAAAAAACAACAATTATAGACTCACTAAATATACATTTATAAATTAAGAGTACCAAGGACAAATAGAAATTATTAAAAGCAAATATTAGTGGATCATGCAAACAGTGGACCAGAAAAAAATTGGAAGTATGCCAAAACAGAGAAAAAATTCATCACCAAGAGAACAGCAGCTATATAGACATGAGATTTATCATGAGCAATAACAAAGGCCAGAAGAGGATGTCTTCTGGTCAGTGAAAAATAGAACATAAAATATGGAATTTTATACCTAGATAAGTAAATTTTAAAAAGGAAAGTAAAATGGTGATATCACCTACAGATTCAACTTAAGAAATACTAAGGATATTGTAGGAAAGAGAATTAAATGGAGAAAGATTTGGTAAGATGAACTTTAGAAGTAGCATTAAATAAGAAGATGGTAAATGCTGGAAATTTTAATGTATGTAATGAGATCCTCAGGAAAAACTAATTTTCCAGGACCTCCTGATTAAGTCTAGAAAGTGGAGAGAAAGCTAAGGAAATGGCTCAGTGGGTGAAATGTTGGCTGTGTAAGAATGAGAGCCAAAGTTGAGATGGCTAGTATTCACTTAAAACCTCAGAGAAGGAAGTGCACACCTACATTCCCAGGCCTGGGGAGTCAAAGATAGGAGATCTCTGCAACTTGCTGTGCTGGCCAATCATCCTAACCAAATTGGCAAGCTCTGGCTTCAGGAAGAGATGATTTTGTCTCAAAAAAAAAAATTAGGTGGAGAGTGACTGAAAAAAGACACTACTTTAATTTCTGGACTACACCACACACACATACACACACACACACACACACCACACCACACCATACCACACGCACACACAAGATAAAAATAAAATAAAATAAAAAGACACAGCTGCAGCCTACTTCTTGCCACACCGCTACAAGTATTGAAACATCTTGCACTCAGGCAGGTGGCCTGCAAGGTGGCCTGCATCACTGGCTGCACCAGCCGGTCAGGTCAATATTATGATAGCACTGGAAAGAGTAAGGGATGTTCCTGCTGGCTTAACAGGTAGTGCTTCCTCGCCTTCCATGCTAGAGCAATTCTAAGCCTCTGAGCCGCATATTCCTCTTCTCCAACCTCACATGATCCTGCCCTCTCTCTCCCTGCCTCTGGGCTCTGAAGTCTGCATCTGTACAAAGCTTAGCATGTCTCTTCATACAGTATACAGACACATGCCTGCTGCTAGAAAATGTCTTCTTGAAAAATAATTAGAAGTATCAGCATGAATATCTGAGCTTTTTTTGTCAGGAAACTTTATTTCCTTGCCCTGTGTGCTAAAAAAAAAAACCCAAGAAGCAGGGACATCCTAGTAAGGAAAGATGTAGTCTAGATCCCATTTTTCATTACAAAGAACCACAGAGCCTTGAAGAAGGATTTTCTTGAAAAGGAAATATGAGCAAAATGAGCTTCACATATCAAATGTAAGCCAGACACTAAGGAAGCTATTTTAAAAACCCTCACAGGATCACAGGACCACTGTAGCCAGGTTACTTGAGCAAAGGAGGAAGAGAAAAATCTATGGAAATAAAACTACTTTATCATCTCTGGTTTCATAGTAATATTTTTTAAAAGCTCTGGCATTATCTGGTAGAGCATTTACCCACTTACCTAATCTAACTTAATCAAACCCTGGGTTTTATCATCAGAGATGTGTAAACTTAGCATGGAAGCATATGCCCATAACCTTAGTATTGAAGAAATGGAGGACAAGGGGTTCAATGGTCAAGGTCATCTTTAGCTACATTAAAAATTATGATCTAGCTTCAAAAATAATTTAAGAACAATCAAATTAATAAGTAATTAGTGACCAAATAGTCAAGACCAACCCTATCTATGACACTGCCATGATATTGAAGTGTGAAGTCTCAGTCTGTAGAGTGCTTGTTGATGCCACGAGAACCTCAGTTAGACACTCAGAACACACATAGCATTCACTGCTGCAGTTCTGTACCATGTGGCCCCAGTGCCATATGCTGAGGTGGTGACAAATGAATCTTTGGGGCTGATGGCCATCCAGTATAGTCTCATCAGCAAACCTTAGGTCACTGAGAAAATGTGTCTGGGAAATACAACACAAAATTGACCTTTTGACCTCCACATGCTTACGCTCACACCAGCCCACGAATAAATGGGAATACATCTACAGACAAAAGTAAATTAGTAAAATGAAAGTTTTAAAGCACACTGGTCACAGTGACAGATGATGCACTTCTTATGGAAGCTGATAAAGAAAATCAAAGGTTTGCCCCTCCACACAATCTGTGTTACAAACAACTTGTGAGAGAAAGTTCTTTAAAATTCATAAAAAGTCAGAGACTCAGATAATGGGTTCAGACAACAGTTGTCAAAAAGATTAAAACCACTGGGCAAAATGTTGATTGGTAATTTGATGCTGAATGGACAGAGTTGGAATAAGCTGAATCCACTAATTCCCCCTGGCATATCCACAAGGATGACAGCACCAGAGAGTGTGTGTTATTCTTTAAGATAGTTGGAAAGAGACTTACCATGTCGGAAACTCTTACCTAACCTAGCTGAAGTATGCCTAGAAGGAGTCTGTAAATGCTGTTGCCAACTTAAGAAATACACTGGAAAGAGGAAGGATCCAAGTTTCCATATTAGAAGAAAACACTGACCAGAATTCAGAACAGTCTTTCCACATGAGGAGAAAAATGATAGTCTGTAGAGTAAACCAGAGAAATGCAAGGGAGTGGGAGAAAATAAACATGGAAGATCAAAGACAGCCAAATGCAGGAGGTGGGTCTCACGGCTATTAATTTAACTAAGACTAAAACCATGCATTTCAGGCAGCTCACTTTGCTACCTGTGTGTCAAGAGGTTAAGTTATCTTATGACTTCTCTGTAGTGAGATAGTCCTTCTGTAGCACTGACCACGCCCATTGGGGGGTGGAGCGATGGGCGGAGGTGACCTGAGGAAGGAGGTCGGAGGCTCCAGGAAGGCGCTCTCTCTTTCTGGCGTGACTCGGACAGGAGAGGATCGGGTTGAATTTCCTGGTGTTCATCTGTCTAGGTTGTAAGTTATTTCTCCCTGAATAAACATCTATTCGGCCTATTTGTTTATCCTGATCCTTATTTACCGCAATACTTCTCTTTCTACATTATCACATACTAGTCAACTATATGTGCACAAAGTAAGATATCAAAAGAAAAAAAAACCTTACATAACATTTCTAAAACTTCATTCTCATCATCTCATCATTTTTGAGCATTTATGGCCACTCAACATCTTTGAATATCTTTCTTATGTTTTAAGTTCTTATACTTGTTGTTACCCCCCCCCCCTTTTTTTGAAGTTCAAGAAAAAAAATGTTCATATCTCTAGATACCCAAATATTGATAATTCCAGTCAGGAGACTTACATATACCTTCAAATTGGAAATAAGAGAAATCAAGAAATCACCATTGGAGAAGGGATTTCAAGACCATATGATAACAAAGAAGGCAAAACATTAGTAAGGATGGGACTTCTGGAATCAAACCTTGAGAGTCCATTATTGATCTGAAATCGGTTAGGTTTTATAGAAAAAGAAACATCTTCATAGTCCAGCTTTCCGAAACGTCTGTAAACTTTTTTGCATTAAATGGCTACTGTGACCATACATTTTCCAGTGAAAACATTATATCAGCCATGCTGTTTCCCTGGACCCATTGGTAAAGTGCCCTATTTTCCTCCATAACAAAAGAATGGAAGGTAATACTTAATTGTGAATTAAGCTTTCTCAGGAATCAGACTCGGGCAGTTATGTCAGATGCATCCCAACTCATAAAGGCTCAGTTTTCAGTCCCCTCACACAAAATGAACATTCCATTCCATATCATATCATCTATTCCTGAACTTACATGGGACTTGACCCTCTACAGTAGTGGTCAGCAAATTACACCTGGCTGCTTATTGCCATAGAGATCTATTGCAACACAGCATGGCCATTCATTTATGTACTGTCTGTCATCACCTTGGGTCTATAACTGCAGAGCTCAATAGCTACTGAATGGACACTATGATCCCCAAAGCCTAAATACTACTTATACCTCTATACATAAAATGTTTGCCATTTCTTGCCCCACCGGTTTAGAACAGTGCTCCTGGACATTAGTGTTTTTTCTTCTTATTTAAGTTTAGGAAAGAAGCAGAAACAGTTATTGGGAAAGGAAGAGGAGGGAAAGGAGCAGGAGGAGTAGGAATTGTCTTGGAAGGCTGTGGGATCTTGGAAGGAGCCTCACTGAAAGAATACTTCACTGGGGTTCTATAGAGTGGCCTCAATTGTTGCCCACCCTCTACTTCCTGATGGTCTATGCAGTGTGACCAGCTACATCATGTTCCTCCCCTGTCGTTACAGACCATATCTCATCCAACTAGAAGCCCAAATAAGCCCTCTCTCTCTTAGTTGCTTCTTGTCACAGAAACAAGACAGAAACAATCCCCTAGAGTAGTCATGAGTTCTGTCCTAGTCATTGTCCGTTCTTGTCCCCTTGCCCACATCTTGAGGCCATTTCTTCTGTATACATAGAGACTTCAGTGTGTATTGAATGGTGTTTTGTCTTATGTCACACTCTATACATTTAAGATCTTTGAAGAAGAGTTTCCTCATTATTTCCATACAAATGTCCCACGGTTCCCAGGGGGGAAAAAAGCATTCTGTTTGATTCCTACCATCACAGTTCCTGTTATAACCCCTAGCCTCTTCTCTCAAGGACCTTCACATGGAAGTTGTGTGTCTAGATACCAGACTTGAGTTATCTTGGAACTATAAGCCTATTTCTTCCTCCTAGTACCCAAATGCAGCAAATCTCCCAAGACACATTGAATGATTTCACTGAGTGACCTTTCAGACAGCTGGTTCTTCTCAGTCCAGTGGGTACAACATAGAGAATAAAGTCCTAGAAGGGAATGTTGTCCTTTGTAATTCTCTAGTTATATTGGAGATTAAGTGAACAAGAAATAAGATCATGATGAATGAGGCAGTTTAAGCTAGCCATGGGAGGGAAAATGAAAATCATGTGTATTACAGAGTATAAGAAGCCACCAAAGTACCACCTGAAGAAGTCACAAACAGATCTTGTGATGTTTGCCCATAGGCCCATTTTATTATCAGCATTTATTTATATTTGAGCAAATACTGAATAAGAAAACAATTGCAAGAATATCTGACAAAAGTAATTAGATAATCTCTAACTTTTATTTTCATTCAAATTCCTGAAATCCAACTTGTATCTTCTCTCATATTATGAATGGCACCCATGCAGATTCCTACACTGCCATCCAAGGTAGCTACCAGTCTATACTTTGCTTTACAGAAAGAACCCTGAATCGTCTACTGTGTACAAGCTGCTCACCATTGCCTTCCTCTCTCCTGCTCTAGAGTCAATCATCACCGGCTTGTATCTAAGCCACACTCCATCCCTCAGAACTGTGCTCAGAAGTCTGGCATCACTGTAGTGTACCTTACCTCAAATTCAGGCACATACTTTCCAGACCAGTCAGGGAGCAGTGGATGGATTATTGTGCTGTTAGCACAGACCTGTGGAAAGGTATGACTTGTCTTAAGTTTGTGTGCTATGCAATTTGGTAGCTAAAAATAATGGCTCAGTTCAAAGCAGCTAATGCTTAGAAGAATAAAAAATGGTATCCAGGTATGTTGGGGGAACTGAGAACCCTGGTACAAATGGGTATATTCTTGACTGAAAATTAATCCTCTGATACAGCTTCCAGACAATCTCTAGACTGGGTGGGGTTTATCTTTGACTTTTCTATTTCCCTTGACAGGTATATACTCAGTCCTTACGCATCCCATCTAATCTCCCCAACTTTTATCTATTATGCCAACCTATATAACAAAAAAGCAAAGACCCCAGTCTGCTCAGTGTGAACAAACTGCCCATATGCTGATTTACTGCACTCACCCCTTCAAGTTTCCTTTGATTTCTTTTCTCTCCTGTATCTAAAAGATGTTTGTGTTTTCAAAGTCAGCATTCTTGAATTGCTTGTACTCAGTTTCACCCAAGCACTAAGCAGATCCTTGGGAGATCAGTGGAAATAAAGAGAAAAGAGCAATAAATTGGGAAAGACTGAACGGATGATCTCATTACCCTAGTTTCCGGCCCACTGACCTGTAGAATGAGTACTCCTGGGTCACTATGGGTTATGGGGCACCAGTTGGGCTCCACACTCCACCCCCTCAGCTGCTGAGTTCATTTTAACACCTGAGACAATCTTTCCTCAACTAAGAGAGATCCCTGCATAGTGAGTCTTTTTAATTGTGCCGCATGTGGCACTGTCTATATTTATTTCTGTGCTAACTACTAATTCATCAGTAAAAGTCAAAGGAAAAGTTCTATACTCCCAAAGGACAAAACTTCCTTTTCACCCATCAATCTTCATCCACTCTACTGTAATTATGGATTATTTACACAAATCTCCTTTCTCTGGCAGCTCCCAGCAAAGGTGTCTGCAGCTAACAGATGAGATAAAATGCAAGGCGATTAGTCATTATGAAGGTCATTAGTGCGTAAGTGTTTCAACCTGTCCTTTCTACAGCAGACATCTTTATTATACTGCCAGGTCATGGAAGCCTTGGGGATCTTGGCTTTGTTAGGCAAAAAGTAATCTGCTTACATTTTGCAAACACACACACACACACACACACACACACACACACACACACACGCAAACACACATACCCCAAAGGGACAAACAATAATGAGAAAACTAAATCAGAAAGGTCAAATGATCTTTGGCTAAGACAGAAAAAGATATAGAGGGGAGCCCTGCTTTCTATAAGGAATTACAGCTACCCACAAAGTTGAAGCATATACCTACACAGCTTCATTTCTTGCTATGACCATTCACTGTCTGTCAATGTTAATGAGAAAATACAAACAGCAGCCCTTTGGCTCATCATCCACTGTCTTAGTAGGGAGAGCACCTGCAGAATTGTTGTTTCCTCCAATTTACTGCAAATGAATAAATGAATAAAAATGCAAACGGATGTGGCTGTGCTGCCCTCTATTGGCTGCCACTCCACAAGTTCAGGGTGGCCAGTCTTGAGCTGTTGCCCCACCGTGGCCAGTGACATCATGAAATGAGTTCGTGAAAGTCTCAAACTAATCTCACATCATCTTTTCAAAAGAATCACCAGCAGTTAGGCAGCACTGAACTTAACCTTTTCTCCCTTGGTATTTGATTGGAGAAACTGGAGTAGTCAGGAACCAATGTTCTATGGTCTTTCACGAGGGATGATGGAACAGGAGGGAACGTGCTTCAGATGGTAAAAGAACATATTCTCTTTGAGAAGAGACTTGCTGGGGACAGAAGTGAAGTCCACAGTATGCGGCAGCAGTGTCTTCTAAGGGAAACAGCGCGCGCGCGCACACACACACACACACACACACACACACACACACACACGCCCACGCTTATTCCCATTTCTCTCTTAAAACTCATTAACCTGAATACCCATCTTAATCTGGTTTGATGGTTCCCCGATGCCAGATTACTTACAGCCATTTACACAGTAAATGTCACTGCGTCAAAAGTTAAAACCAAAATCTTAATCCAAGATTGACAGTGTGAGCTTCCAGCTTTCCCATTCTCAGAGCTCACTCTTAATTGACTCCAAAGAGTGAAGGGAAAAAATAGAAGGCAGTATGGCTTGGATGTGTTTGGCACACTTCAGCAATGGGACCTGACCTTCGGTTGGCCTCCAAGTTTGACAAGAGACGCGGCAGGCATTTTAGGACTGCAGAAGTGCAGAACTCAGAAGGCTCCAGACCGGCTGCAAAAGTCCTGCATCTAAACTAGCTGAAGAGTCGCATACATATTAATAACACTGTTTGAAGTGGCATGTGGCTCTACCAGCCACGCCTCAGCTAGAGCTGCTTCTATAGCCCAGCTGCTAGTCGCTGTCTCTGGGATCCATTTATAAATAATTGAAGTGCTTAGTATGAAATTACCACCATGTGCATGAAAGAGATCATTGTGTGAGTGCCCATCAGATGGGGAATCCCAAATTACTGTTAGGTGAATAAGATGGGGCAGGCCATTGACCAGGATGCCTGTATATCTGTGTGTGTGTCTCTCTGTGTGCATCTATCGCTGCATGTCTGTGTATCTGTATGTGTCCTTGTACATGTTTGTGTATCTCTGTATGTCTGTGCAAGTATGTTTCTATATGTGTCTGTGACATCTATGTGTGTGGGTTTGTGTATGTGTCTGTACATTTATGGATGTGTCTTTTTCTCTATGTGTTTGTGTATGTGTCTGTGTATGCATGTTTGTGTGTACAAGAATGTCTGTGTACACATGTGTGTCATTTAGCCTATGCCCATGCACATGCACAGGATGCCTGTACCACTGTTCTCTCAACTTCTTTCTGTGAGCAGTCAAGGTCCAAGCACCAGCTTTAACCTGAAGCTCTCTCTACCTTTCTGCCATTTGGAAAAACTGGTAGAATCAAAGATAAAGAAAAATGAGAAAAGGAAAAGCAAAATATCACATAGATAAAATTGTTATCACATCAAAGAAGTGTGCTGTGAACAAGTACAGAACAACAACAACAACAACCTGACACTCACATAAAGAGTCCTCAGAACATTATTACTCCAAGAGATATGAAGAATTCAAACCTGCATTGGATAGCAAAAATAAGTGAAAACATCTTTTACATCACCATCATTTCAGAAATAATGGCTACTTGGAGTTGAGAGAGAATGCACATGAAAACTTCTTCATCTTACATTGCACAGTGTTTTCTTATGTTAATAATGTTATTCTAGGATGTATAGACCGGTATGTGTGTGCTCAGCTTGTGTGATGTTCTGACCAAGACAGTTTTCAGTGTACAAATTGGTAAATATTTCCATTTTTATCACTTAAAAACAGCTCGCTGTAATTACCAAGGGAAGTTCAAGTCTGAATTTTTAAGCAAATAGCTCCTTAAAAATGTTTTTGAAAGATGCTGATGAAACTAATTTGAAGACACAAGAGATTTTTCTTTTACAAAAATAATCTTTGTATTTCAGTGTCTCTGAATATTCCTGGGCTCATTCTTCAAAGTAAGAAAATATTGCTTTAAAATTGCATATTTTGACCAGCATTATTTATTGCAATCTTTCTTGTGTAAAGGATTCTATTAGACCCCATGAGAGGCTCAAACATTTATAAAGCAGGGCCTTTACCCTGGAAGAACATGTAGCATAGAGAGAGTATTTTTCCTTGAAATAAACCCATGTTCCTACATTGATTTTTGGATTATATCTAATACAAAAATTTTGGCACAGTTCTCCCCAACAAAGTCTTCTCAATTCCCATTGAATCAGATGCTTAGAAAATGCAATAGGAATGTTCTACATGAAACACTGCTATAGGAAGAAAGGTGCTACTAGTTCAAAAAGCTGAACCTCCAACTCCACTGACTTTTCACCAGAGTTGCACTTAGTCAACTCTGGAAAGTCAATCTATAGTTTTTCAGAATAGTGAGAAATTGTGAGAAGGAGATAACATTCAATTGTTCTCTTTAACCTCCCAAATCCAAGCTCAAGCTGTCAAAAGGGACATTTCTTACTGCACTGGGACCCAAGATAAAGAAAATGAGAAGAAAAGCCAGTCATATTTCTGGCATATTCATATGTTTTATTACCTGAAACTACTGAAATAAATTGGAGCTGAGAGAGGTTCTGTAATTGAAGCAACTATCCATCATCAGCTCATGCCTGGATCTCAGCTGTTATGACAGTGACCTAAGTTCTAATGTTGCCCAGTTGACTGTCACATGCTGCATTTTTAGGTCTCTTCATGTCCTTGTGTCCCATAGACAGCCACGGGTATAACACATATGTTTTCCTTTTCTTCAAATTCAACTTCCCTTTGGAATATAAGATGTATTTCTGATCATGTAATGCGGGAGGTGGGGGAGTTGTATCCTCACATGCAGCTGTTCCGTACTTGGATAAATGTCTAAGTGTTATTGTCAGGAAAGAAACTGGGAGAACTGGGAAACATTGGTCAGAAAAGGTATAATAAAATAGAAAGTACTTCTCAACTCATTATTTCATGTATTTCCTCCATTGGCCTTTCAGCATCCCACTGAAATCTGCAAGTTTTCTATCTGTTGTCTCGTTTAGTGGTCCCTTTTTAAACCTTGTTCTAAGGTTGTATGTGGTTTTCACACTGACATCTGTAGATGTTCTAGAGGTCATGACCTGTCATAGTAAGCGAGTTAGTGCACATAAGCCAACTATCTCCTGTAAATATATCCCTTCCTTCTCTTGTCCTCTGACTCAAATTATGGCCACTCCAAGAACATGGAACTGGATTTGAGAATATAGGCCTTGGAAAGATCCAATATTGTCTCTGCTTTTGGACTTTTGTGTGTCATGTAGGGAAATGCCACATATACATAGAGATTTGAAGGTGATTAGGAGGAAAAGATTACCTTGTTGATTTAATTAGTCTGTCAGATACCATATAAAGGATGACCATTCTGGTCTTTGACCAACATTAATGAACAACCAAAATTGCTCTGGGTCATTCTCAAGAGGTGACATGATTTGAATTTCAAATGTTCCCTGAAAAACTAATCTGTTGAATACTTAGTCCCCAATATAACAATGTCTAGAAGTAAGGTCGTTCTGATGTGTGATTGAATTATGAGAAATATATTTATCCACTGATACAGACAGAGCTTTGATGGGAGATGTCATTCTGTATATGTTTCTTATACTGGTTAATGAATAAAGCACTGTTGGACAATAGGAAAGAAGATAGGAGGGACTAGGAGACAAGGAGGAAAGAGGAAGTAGTAAGGAGGAGTCAAGATGAAGAGTCTGGAGAGTACATAACCGCCATTTCTCCGTTTTCGGTAAGACCTCGTGGAAATACATAGAAATGGGTTGATACTTAAGACAGAGCTAGCCGATAAGAAACTAGTAACTGGCCAACAGAATTATATCATATACAGAGCCTCTGTGTGTTAATTGGAGCTTGAACCTCATTCAATTAAATCCACATTGAGATACAATAGGATTTTCAAAGGACTTGTGTCACAGACTCTAAATGGGCTCTGGAGACCAGATAACTTCAGAGGAGTTTTTCTTTCTTAATTTTTAGTTACATAAAGTGGTATGTTCAGACCTCCAATTGTTCCACAAGTATCTGCTGAAGGGTTGTTATGACCTGTTTTTACCCTGGCACCAGGAACAGATGACGTGGGAATTAACTGTGATTGGCATCCTAAATGGTCAGAAGAGCTGGGGTTTGTCCCTCACTGTGATGCCTGCATTTTCTTCATAGTCCCTACAGAACTGAGAGACCTGTTTGCCCTCTCTCAATCCACTCCCCAACCCAACAGTCTTCTTTCTATCTCTTAACTTAATCTGAGGGGACCAAGGAAGAGTTATTTGAAACACAGCCTGACTCAGTGAAGGGCACACATTGCCCATTGAACTATTACTTGCTGTTTTCATAGTTTTAGAGTGAGAACAATAGTGTAAATGTCTCTATTTTAAATTTTAAAATTTAAGTTTCTAGTTATTTTCATCTTACACAAAAGACCTCTGGTGTAACTTAGTTTGCTTGTATTTATCACAGATACAGGAGACTGGGAGAATTTATGATCTATCCCCTTGTTGATTCCAAATATATCAAAAATAACAGTTGTAGTTAAGGAATATGAATGACATGTGAGGAAGGAACTATATCAGTAGTCAGATGTGGTGCTTCAATCCCAGCATCTAGGAGTTGGAGGCAGAAAAATCTTAAGTTTGAAGCCAGCCTAACCTATATAGTGAAGTGCTGTTCCGAATGGAGAGGGAGAGGGAGAAATTACATGAAGAGACAGAAAAGAGCTATTGGGTGATGGGGCAAGGAGAAGAAAGGTTGAGAGAGAGAGAGACTGAGACAGAGAGGTAAACACCAATAGGACTCTCACCCAAGAGCTTTATTAGTAACACAACAACTAGTACAGTGAGGAAACCCAGCCCACCAGACAAAACAAAATATCAACTTTGAAATTGCTAAGTAAAGGCAGGGAGTCTTATGCCCCAAAGAAACAGGCTTAGATAACTGAGAACTGTAGCACATGACAAAGGTAGGAGAGATGAGCCTATGTGACTTAGACTACACTATAGGGGCCACTATTACTCAGTGAGGGAATTTAGGCTACACACAATGTGGCTGTTCATGAATAACCGTGAATGGCTATTCAATGGTTAACATAGCCCGAGATACTTGGCCCTGGACTGACACCATTCTAACCTCTATGATCACTGATGTTCCCATCAATAGATGAGCTTGTGAGAGTGCCAATGCAGTGGATTTGTTAGGTGTTTTCTGGGTACCTGGGGCTTGAATTAGCATTACAAGATGATAAATACACAGATTGTATTTACTAATTTCTATTGCGATGGGAGACAGGATCAATATAAACTGAGGTCAAATCATTCAAAACCAGAGTGAGAGAGCTTAGATGCTGGGATGTGCTCAGGAGAGGCACAGGGGGAATGAAAAAGAATGAAAGCGAACGGGATGTCCAAGGCTAGAACATCGAGGTTGGCTACTGGTGTTTGTGCTTAGGGCCAACAACTTCTGGATCTCTATGATGGGAGGGAGGTAATGGCACAGGGTGGACTTTCTCATGGGGACTAACTCAGTTCCTTGAGTATTTTCATTTCAGGAGATGACCCCAGGTCTTCCTGAGGACAACTTTTAATGGTCAGAGATTTTATCTCTCAAAAAACGGAGAGAAAATTGGAAATTGCTAGCTCCTATAATTGAACATTTTAAGGAATCATCTTAGAGAGAGTTTTTAAGTTAGTAACATCCTTGAAAGCCTTTGTCAGTAAGACTAGACCAGTCGAAGGCACATTCAACCATCTACTGCCTTGTAAGAGAACGAAGATCAGATGAGAGCATTGCCAGGCTAGATATTAGCACTTGTGAATCACTGAGAATGCTGCCTTGTCCTTCAAAACCTAACATTGAGACTGCAGGAGTTTGGTTCCTGGTCCAAACAATAGGACCTCAGTGTACCTCTGACCTGATTTTCTGTATTACTAGGAAGATTATATACAATTATGACCCAGAGCAGGCTTTATGGTAAAGAACAAAGCCAAAGCTCAAGAGTTAATGGGAATGAGGCTGTCAATAACCAGAACAGGAGTACTGGCCCTGGGAAGCTGTGTATACAGAAACTGTAAGAAACAGTTTGGAGTTCATCTATAATGTAGGCTGATGTAATGGCTCCTTTGGCCCCTGCCCACCTTCAACCTTTAGTGTGCCTATTACTCTGTAATAAACTTCTATCTCTTCTACTATGTTTTGTGTGCCCTGTTTGAATTCACTCTATAGAGATGTTTGGGGAGCTGAAAGAAGGCCAGAGAAAGACCCCAATTACAAAAGCACTTACTACTGCAGCACAATATCAAGAATTCAGGTGGCACAAAGGGACTTGATTTGTACAATAAATTGTTTTGTCCTGTGTATGGACTTTTCAAAACAACAAGGAAAGAACAAAATAAACAAACAACAACAAATGTTGGTAAAACATATGGTAGCCAGGGGTTCCACCTAATTTCTTACAGTTCTGTCTTGGTCATTAAATATGAACAGCTGCATTTCTCTGAAACAGTGGGTTTTACTATTTACTTCAACATACATCAGTTATGCTCTGTGAGATATGCTTTAGATATAGTCCAGAGTAGCTCTCTCTCTTCCCATGTTACATGGTGGTTCATGTATTACAATGTTGCCTTTAAAACACACACACACACACACACACACACACACACAAATTCAAACTGGAAGATCATGAGAGTATTTCTCTGGCTTTCATGAAAAAATTAAAAGTGAGATTTTTGTAAATGCATAAAAGTGAAAGGTTCTCAGTATGTCCAAACACAGATTGATATCGTCTACATGACATCATGTTCAAGTGGTGTAGCCTCTGCACGTAATTAAACTGGTGGCATTTTTATCTTAAACCACATCATAAACATTTCCCTCTGAACAATAAGCCACCATCGTAGGGCTTGAGCCAGTAGTTCCCACTGTTTAGGAACAATATTTGAGGAAGTTTTAGCAGGGAGGCAGATACTAAAGTGGTGAAACATAAAGAATCTTTTTAAATCATCACCCTTCATGATTGTTTGTTCTCTGAAAACTAATTTCAATCTACAGTTGAAGTTTATAAACAGGACAGACTCATAGTGTGAGAACTCCATTCAAGCTTACAATGAAGCTTGAGGTACCATTGAAAGAACAACAGAACAAAATACTGTTCAGTATATACGTGTATGCGTGGTGCATGTGTGTGTGTGTGTTTCTGAATCTGTGGGTCGTGCCCCCTTGTGACTCAAATGTCACTTTCACAGGGGTTACCAAAGACCATCAGACAACATAAATACTTACATTAAGATTCTTAACAGTAGCAACTTACAATTATAAAATAGCAATGAAAAGAATTCAATGGTTTCGGAGTCAGCACATCAGGAACTACATTAAAGGGTCGGCACACTAGGAAGGTTGAGAAGCACTGTACATATTGCTGTATTGAGTATAGAGCTTAAGGATTTGGAAGGGAGATCAAGAAAAAAATGAAATCGACAAGTACAAAATTAGACATGCAAATGAATATTTAGAATGGAAAATTAATTACAAATTGCAAGTTAAAGGCTGTCAAACGCTATAATATTAAAATCACAAGTATAGTGAGATACACAGCTATCTTACCACTTCAGTGTTTTTCAATATTATGATATATTTTCCTCACATACAGTTGTCATCTTTAAACAATAATTTGTATGACTAACAGAGATAACTTAGCGTATCTTCACCTTCAGCCTTCTGCCTTGCCAGCTTTCCTCAATAAAAGGCTGAGTGGGGACTAGTTTAGTTTTCAAAGGCCATATATTCTCTGACACAGCTATCTACCCGGTTGCTATGAAACGCACACACATACACACATGTGTGGAGTGAAGGAGCATAGCTGTGTTCTCATAAGCATTATTTATGGACTTTGAATTTTGAGTTTGGCAGAATTTCCACACATCCTGTAATATTTGTTTCTCCCGGTTACTGAAACATGAGCAAAAGCAGAGGCTGCAGTCTGCTAACCTTTCATCAGTTGACAGAAAAATTGTTTTACTGCTTTGATTACTTTCCAGTTTATTTGGAGTGTTTTGTCTGTGTGTGTTTGTGTGCCACATGTGTGTGTCATGACACTGGAGGGCAGAACATGCTGAATCCTCTAGAACTTGGGGCTGTAGTTGGTTGTGAGCCACTGTATAGAGCTGTGAACCCAATCAAAGTCTCCCGCAACTGCAACAAGTCCCCTCAACGACTCACCCATCTCTTCAATCCCTACTGATGGCTTCTAATAATTACTTTTAATCTCTTCAATTGTTAATAATTTTTATTTTTAATGGTGTTCAACAGATTTGAAAAATAAACCCTTTCAAAATGATTTCTATTTTTGTTTCCACAGAAAATGAAAAGATGTGGATTCCTTCCAGTCTAATGTGGTTTGATCACGCCAGACCGCCTGAAACAGAGTACAAGGTGATCCTACATTCAAAACAGCTGGACAAAACAGCCCTACAGGCTACAGCCAGGATATCTGAATCTTCTTTGAATCCCCCATGACAGCGCCCCTTACCAGCAGGAAGTAGTTTGGAAAGAACGACGCCCAAATTCCCAAATATTGTGTATAAATGTTTGTTTTCATTTAATTGGACTTTGTTATATAAAATTAAATAAAATAATAATAAAAAAATTCTAAAAAAAAAAAAAAAGAAAAAGAAACCCTTTCACATTTGAGCATGTGAGATATTCTTTTTCTAGCGTGACTAATTTGTGTTAAATCGGTTGATGGCATTCACTAATCAGTTTGTGGTCAATAAGGTCAATATGATGGTATGATATGAATTTTATTATCTTTTCTGTATTATTAGTAGTTAACATTGAGCCACGAGGAAATTTTTATATTAGCCTAATAAGGTTGTCACTCACTCGTTGTTCAATCTAGGAATCTCTCTACTACTTGTATTATGAATTTGTCAGCCCTCTATTAATTATTGCTTTTTCCTATGTTGTTTCCTGGTTATAGTTACACATTAAATGTTAGATGAATTTCTACTGAATTCATCTCTTAATGTAGTCATGTTGTTTGAGGTATGCCTATTTCTTGATCCTAAAATTGTTCTCTGCTATTTAATAAACTTTAATTACAAGGTAAGGGATACATCACCTTCTTCTAAGGTGAGCCTAAATTCTCACTTGATTTGTTGAAACATCGCAGCAGGGATTTTAAGCCCTATTGCCAACTCCGTGCCCAGACATCAGGGTTGGCACAATGGACTGCCAGTTTTCCCTGGGAGCCATCAGTGCACTCATTTTCATTGTCCAGAAAAGTATGGAAGGACTCACTTCTATTTCATCCAAACCCCAAAGTGTATTTACTAGCTACTCCAGATGTGCCAACAGCCACCATGGTCTGTGCCCAGAAGAAGACCACTTTTGACTGACTTTCCTACCACAGGAAGTGCTAAAGGCATCTTCATGCTTAAGTCCAGGGGTGAGTCTGCCTCTGTGTACCCTCTAGGTGGCCTATCATATCACTTGGCAAGCCCTGTGGCAAATCTCCACATGCCCCTGACCATTTATCACAAAAGGACAGAGCAGAACATTAACCAAGTATTCTGGAAGAAACCAGAGAATACATGGGACCCACAGATTACATAAAAGTTCGTTTTTAATACAAGAAGTAATAATTCAATTATTTTTAAAAATTAGAAAAGTCATCAGATTTTTTTTAAGCATTTTGAATGCGTGGGACATTTCATTCCTCAAAGGTTAGTGGGAACTTGTATATCATAATAATATGTTAATGACACTCTAGTTTAATTATGTGACTGTACATTTTCATTTCTATGAGCTGTAGGAAATATACATCAACTAAGCCCCATGGCAGGACTGACAGGCAGGACAGGAGGAAAACAGGAAAGCCGGGAAGTCTCTTCCATAGTGAAATGATGACAGGGCAATTACAAACCCACAAAGGCAGAATCTCTCCCGATGCTAAGATAATTTCGGCCAGATCGTTGGCTTTCCCACCAGAGAAGACACTGTTTTTTCAAGCAATAGAGAAATGGATGACTTTCAACTTTCCATATCTTCTTGACTTTAAAAGGGGCCACACTCCTGAAGGATCCCATAAAATGACATTTATGTAAGAAGCCCTTTGAGGGTCAATCAGTTTGTCCGGTGCCTCTCTTTTGTCCTTTCTGTTTCATTTAGCCTTGGGGTCCTCCTAATACATGTGTAGACCTATGCCCATAGCTTTTGAATGTCTGTTGTTTTCCTAATAAAAACCTAATGGCTTTTCTCAGTATCATGATTATCTGTGTAAGGGATAATTAACTCCAAGAAATTACTATTTTTTAAAAGGCTTAGATACTCTAACAACAGTACAGATACCTGAGGTTTATTTTCCAACCTATTAAGCTAAATGCTATATTGAATTTTAAACTACATGCCCACCGGTCTGCCTGGCTGTGAAAAAAAAAAGTTAAATACAAGATGTTAGATAAATACAAATAAAACCAGATAATTTAGGAAAATAATCATATTACACACAAAAAAAGCACTTCACAATATTCTTTCTTTTCGTTGTTGTTGTTGTTGTTCTATTAAGTTGTAAGCTTTGGTTCTTATAAAGTAACCTGTGGCATTACAAATAGTTTACTTTTTACACATGGATACACAGTGTAAGCTATCTTTCCCTTTCTTGCACCCTTACTGACCAAGGTGTTTTTTATCAAAGTGTATGTGTTCCTCAGAGCAGTAATGCTGGTATTAGGTACCTGCCATCACTGAAAGACAAAAATAATATTTTCATAATTGTATTTCCCATTATGCTTATCTATCATGGTTGTGTTGAAGATCTAATTTTATGTGCAATCATATTTCCTGCAGTAACAGTCATCTCAGAGCATCATAGAGCTTCAGGGAACATGTTTGGAGAAAATGCTTAATTAGGCAATGCTGTGAATTTTGACATCTTTCTTCACGGTTTACAAAATTCTCCATTTCAAGCACATGATTTCCACAGTTTGAAGAATGGAAAAATCTTACATTCCTCAATATTAAAAATAGAGATATGGAGTCACAATATGATGAGACACCAAAGATTTTTGTCTATTTTTCAATAACTGTCATTTTGTCCAGTATGTCTAATTTTTCTAACATTATGAAGAAATGAAATTAACCAAAGTGTGCCAATAACTTATGATGGACCAACAATGGTTGACTTTGAGTCTGAATCCCCACATCAATTGGGAATGAGCATGGAGCATAAATATCATGCTTCAGGGAGACTGAGACAATTCTCCATTGTGCATCAAGTGTTGTTAGCGCTTGCCCTTGTCCAGCAAAACATTCATTCTCCTATGCTTAGGTGAAACTGTAATGCTACACAAGAAGATCTGTGCTAACTTAACTGCCTGCATTTCTATTTCCTTTTACTGTACTATATCACACCATTCTAGCAATGAAGATATTCATAGACGTTACTAGCCAAGCATCACATTCCTCTGGGTTCTAATATCTAGGATGTTAAGTCATAAAACATTATCCATTTACAGTATTGAGCCATTGATGGTGGCCACTGTGCTTCAGTTCATGTCTACATTTGTATTTTGTTATTTGGCAAAATTATAACACACCAGAGGTGTTATGTTGGGCTGGAGGAATGGCTCAGTGGTCAAGAGAATAATCTGCTCTAGCAGAGGACTGGAGTTCAATTCCCAGAACCTACTTGAATAGCTCACAACTGAAAGCAACTCTGGCTCCAGGGAGATCTTATGTTTGTACAGGCAGCTGTATTCAACACATAGGCACATAAAAATGTGTCATTAAAAACAAGAAAAATAAATATGTTTGGAAAAGAAGAGGTCTGCCAAAAGATTGAAAATAAAAAAATACTTCATTACACTTTTCTACAAAATTATTGAATTGCCCAGCTTTAGGTTACTCATCTGAAGATTCCACTCAATGTATTGATACCAGGGAAGTAGATGGAACAATTGTTCTACTACTCAATTTTCAGTGCCCCTTGGTGGTAGAGAAAGTTGGAATACCTTTGAACAAAAAGATGTTACAAGAACAAAAGGCCCTGCACCAGATTTAATAAGAAGTAAAATCGGCCACGTTGTGTGCTCTGTTCGCTTTCATTTGTCTTATACTTTCCCAATTGATGGTAGAAAGCACATTCTAGTTTTTATACCTTCTAACATGCCCTGTTCCTTTCCCTCTGCCATCATCTGGTTACAAACTGCCCCTCCCCATACAGAGTCCCGTGTTGGGAACTGGAGCTCTAACTGCTGTCATTGTTGTGGAAGGCCCTGGAAGTTTTAGGAAGTGGGGCCTAGCTGTAAATAGAGCCACTGCTGCAGGAGGAACTTCAGCATATCTTGTCTCCAGCTGTCCTGTCTGGCTGCCTGCTTCCTGGCTGCCTCCTGCTTGTGTTTCTGTTGTCCTACGGGCTCCCTTACTACATGTTCAGCAACCACAGCACCAAGTGAAGATGCACCGGTCCTCTGAGACCTGAGCCAAAACAGCTGCCATTGCTCAAGGAGCACAAGTTCTAATTCTTTATAATGGGATGAAGAGGAGACCCAAGTAAATGTCCGTGGTTCTTCTATCCAGCTTCTCATCAAACTCCACACCATTGTCCATTACAGACAAATAAAAAAAAATCATTCAGAAAAAAAAAAAAAAAAAGCATTCAAATGTGTTTTGAGACTATCCCGGCTACCTTCTACAGTCAGATCTCACAAGGCAGTGACAAGGGAAATGATTGGCTATATATTATAGCTTAGGACTTTGTAGGCTTGGAGAGGAAGAGTTCTGATGGGGTTGTGAAGGACTCTGATTTTAAAATGAAGTTTTACAACCAGCATAGGACCGAGCCAGATCCCCTGAATGTTGATGTCAGTTAGGAGGTCTGGACAATCTATGGGCCCTCTGGTAGTGGATCAGTATTTGTATCCCTAGTGTAAAAAATTGACTTTGAGAGCCCATTCTACATAGATGGGTACTCTCTCAGCCTAGACACATGGAAGGCCTCACTCTCCCTGGGGAGCAAAAAGGGAGTGGAGTAGGGGGTTGGGGGTACAGGGGAGGAGGGGAGGGAGAGGGAACTGGCACTGACATGTTAAAAAAAGCTTGTTTATAATTTAAATTTAAAAAATGGAAAAAATAGAATAACATTTTACTTGTGTGGTCTGAATTCCACCCTGGAGACATAGAAGCACCACAATTCTGATACCGGTAAGTGGAAAGTGCTGTGAAAATTTTACCCTCCCCTCATATAATTGGCAAAAATAGAAAGCAACTTCATCTTTCACCTCTCAGAACACTTGTAAGTTTCTTTTATTAGAAATCACCCAAGCAACTCAGATTAACCTAAAATATTCCTTAAGGAACAACTTTCTGCTTTCAATAATGCTTTATCTTGTTTCAGCATCAAATGATAGAACCTGCAGTGACTTTTCCCATCATCTATTTTCTGACAGTTGCATGCATGGTTATGCTCCAGCCCCATTACACAGATGCTAGATGCCTCTTTACTGTCTCATCGTCCCACACCAATGCCTCCCTCTTCCCAGCAAGTCCTCTCCCAGCTTGTATACCCTTTTGTCTTTTGTTGTTGTTGCTCTGTTTGCTGTGAACCCTGGGTCTAACCAGTACCAGTCTTGTGGACATAGTGTGATGCTGTCCCCTGGGGCATGAGTGAGTCCTCAGGGAGCTCATCATTGTTTTGACTACAAATCTCACTTGGACCATGGATTTTAGTGATCCTGGCTTCGATTTCCACCTACGTACGAAGTCTTGGTAAGTTTTACCAAACCGAAATATCCACACTCATAAGTTCATCTTCTCCTCCTACATTTTGTTCAAAATGTAATTTTTAGAGAAAGTACAGTGGACAAAATCATAACATGCGGTCTAGATACAGGTTCTGAGAATCTATGAAATTTGTGCATGTAGCATTCAATTACTCTGCACTCTTCTTTGAAATGGAGACTTTCTCATGGAATTTTTGCTTTAAAGATAAGCTTAGGATGTATCTCAGTTGCTGTAAGATCATCTAGCATTGAGGGGCCTCTGATGGAGCCACCTAAACAGAAGGATAGGAAGTACAAGATCACCCTTTGTTATACAGCAGGTTCTAGGCCACCATGGGTTTCATGAAACCCCAACTCAAAAAAAAAAAAAACAAAAAAGCTGAACTTGACAAAATTAGAATCTGATGACCACATTACTACTCTGTCTCCTCTGCTATACAAAGTATCAATATCTGTAGCCTGACTTGCAGTTCTCTTTGCACACCATGATGGATCTTGACTTACCTATCCAATCTCTTATAAAATAGCCATGCTCACAATCAGGTGTGGGCTTAGTATTTTTATTCCAGTGTAGGTAGTCCATTTATGTCTGTTCAATCAATCTGTTTATCTCAGAAAACTTGTGCAAGGAATGTAAGATTATTTTCTGAGCTCAGCCTCTGGTCAGCTAGCCCATGCATAGGCATTGGATGCATGCTTCTAACATCTGGTGACATAGGATTCTGCCATCAGTGTTGACACTGTGTTCTGACATATGCAATACAGAAATCATGGCCAAAAAGCAGTTCTAAAAGAGCAGCAGCCTTGAATCCTGGGTATCTGTTCTTTTAAATGATTGGCAGCCAGATATCCAAGACACCACGCTGGAACAGCAGAGGCAGCCTAGCTTGATATGCAAGCACTGTACATTGGTTTTTGACACAGTAAGCTTGATTTTTTTTTTCCTTTCTAGAAGTGATTTAGCAAGTTGTCCTCTGGGAGATCCTGGGGGAGCAGTGTCCTGGAATCTAAGTCAGCTTCTGTTGTTGCTGAAAAACATCAAGGAGTGTTTCCCATGGTTCTAAACGCATGCAGAGCAACACAAAGGGGCACCCAGGTTACTGACAAATGCTTTCTTGTTTAATCAAACAGCTAAAGTGCTTTAGTAGACATAGATCCTCCCAAGAACAATGTACTTGATGAGATTTCAGGGAACAAAAAACACCAACATCCTGACAAATGAGGTTAGTTGGGGTAGAAGGCTGTGCAACATGACCTGGGGAGAAGTAAACAAATGTTAATCCACCCCATAACCAGACAAACAATGGACCAAAGAGATGATCCCATCTGAGCCCACCTTTGAGAATAAATAGGTTTATTGGGGTTACTGATATGAGCATGAGGGACTTCAAAGCACCCACAGTGACCTGAAGTACCCTGGCCTATATATAGTCTGGTTAGCTGTATCTGAAGCATAGATGGCTCATGATGAAGCTGCTTCCCTGAAGAATCTTCTGTGGAACTTACAGACAGCAATGCTTCTGGGGAATTGCAATCTAGTCAGCTGTTTAGAATGTAGAATCCTGGAGAGGACCTTATGAGATAACCTTCCCCTAGTCATCCAGGAGGGAGCCCAGTTCCCTAGACTTCTTCTACAGATGATCACATCTGTTCAGACTCAAGATGGCAATGGTCATCATCAAGGAAACAGCTATGTCAGAGTGCCTTATCATTCCAGCTGCTACAACAAAATACCCTAAGGGGAGCCATGAAACTGGGCATCATTATATAAAATAGTTTGTTAATTGATCTCTATTTTGAATATTATGATCTGTAGGTTCCAGTTGATTCCGGGCCAGCTATGGGTATCTCGGCTTGTACATGGTAGAGGTAGTCATGAACCAAGTGAGTTGCATGTTGGAAATAAACACCAGTCCCCTTAGCTTCTGTTTTTATCTCTGGAGCTGTTTCGAACACGGCCTTCAAATCTTGGGCAGTCCAGGATAAAGTGGGTGGTAGGACAAGAGCCACTCCACTTGCTCAGGGATTGAATGCATTGCCACACTAGTCTACAGCAACACTGGACACTTCCAGCAGAGCAAAGTGTCCTGCCTGTTCCCTGGGTTTGACATTTTAGAGATTCTTGCTGCTTGTTTCTGTCTATGCAGAAAGGCAGGTCCAGCCTAGGGCAGGTGTGAGATGTGGAACAGATTCCTGCCTCTCCTCTCTACTAACACCCTTCAACATATGGTGTGTGGGTTGAATTAGGTTAAAAAGAACATCCTTGGAAGAGAGCAAAATTGTCACCAAAGGAAATATGCTGTAGAATAAAGAACAGAGGGTGGATTGATGCAGAAGGTGTCGGTGCACTGATTGTATACTCAGAGAGTCTGCTACTGACCATCTGCCTATTATTTTCCAAAAGCTTTTATGCAGACTATTAAGTTTTGGGGGCAGTAAGGAAAAGGGCAGAAGAGAGGGTACATGTTGCTAATTGCCAGCTGTGAGCCAGACACCTGAATAAATGATTTTCAGGGATTGTTACATCACAATGTGATGTGGTGCAAGATGAGTACAACTCTGGTCTGCTCTGGAAACTCAAATGGTGACATCTGTGAGGGCCCTGGAGGGGCAATTCCAGATGAGGAGCCAAGACCACATACATCTCTCACCATGAGAAGATGAACGTTTTGGGTTCTCATAGCTGTTTCTGTTCTATGGCACTGACTGCAGATATGAGCTAGATACATCAGGATGAGCCATCAGGAGCATCTTCCAGTAGAATCTGTCACTATGAAAATGGGAGTTAAGATGGGCAGAAAAAGTGGGAGGACTATCCAAGCTTTTGTAGGAACCTGAAGCTTGTTTACACAAACTTTATACAGGAAAAGACATACCTTTCAAGCAGCCATGCGTGTGCCTTAGTATGTGACCCGCTGAAAGCCACTATACCAAAGAAATCCTGCTTTGGAGTTAAGCTCTGGTTAGATACCTCCCACACCCAAGCTCTGGTGCAGCTGGACCCTCCGCTTCCTGTTCTTTGCCACCTGCCTCTCTGAGTCATAGCTCTTACATTTCTGAAGCACAGCAAGACCTCCTAATGACCTTCATTCCTTGATTCACTCAATGTCATATACACTTAGCAGATGTACTAATTAAACAAGAAAAAAAACAGTAACATAATACATGACATTCAATGAGTTGTATAAAAATCTATATGTGGGCATACTTTGTAAAATGGAACAGGAATTCATTATTTTTATTCCATGTTTACATTACTATCCAAACAATTAAAATGAGAAGGATTTTTTTAAAAAGCTTTAACCAGTTTCATTTTTTTAATTCTAAAGGAAAAGTGTCAGCCAGCCTATATTAACATGAAAAGTCTTTTTTATTACTAAATAAAAATAAATCCACAAAGACCCAGGGACAGCTCTGGTGCTATGTGTAGCTAAACTCAGCTGTCACGATTTTTCAGGTTTAGGGCAATAAATCCAAACTAGATTTTAGATTTTCCATATATTCAAAAGTAAACAAAAAAATAACCTCTCTTCTGTTGCTCTTTTGAACATCACATTAGGCAATGAGCTAGCTCCCTATTTAAGAAATATTTATGATCTAAAAAGGTTTTCATAATTTCAAATTATGCTTTAAAATAATTGCATTAAAGCATGTCCTTTTGGAGTTGTGAATTATTCTTCTTTGATATATTTGTACCCTGCTCTGATCTTCATACAGAATATAATATTAGCAAGAGAGAAAAATATCTACAATACCGTGGTTGCTACTGGTGACTTTTCTTCCTTCCCTTGCAAAGGATGTGTGTGTGTGTGTGTGTGTGTGTGTGTGTGTGTGTGTTTTCTATAGTACATGCCAAATGATACAAAGAGTGCCTCCTTTTCTCCTTTTCAGACCTGAACTGCATTCTTTTATGAAAAGCATCTGTTTCTTTGAGTTCAGGGTGCTTGTGTAGAAATTGGTCTCTGTCTCCCTCTACCATGTGGTGTAGCCCTGAGGAAGCTGGCTCTGTCCCTCTACCATGCGGGTCCCAGGGAGGGAAGTCAGGTTGCTGAGCATGGCAGTATTGTGGATCATCTCACTGGCCCTGCCTTTCATTTTCATGATTTGCTCTTGTTTTCATTTCTTTGTTGTGTGTGAACACCATATTTTCTATACATGAAGAGGCAGGAGGTAACTAGTTTGCAATTTATAGGATTAGACTTCAGGGAAAGGCAAGGTGAGCAAGGAAGGGAGAATTATCTATACTATGTCTTCTGAAGATTATCTTGTCACCAGTTCTGTCTGTCGTAATGCATGAATACTTTGTGATTTAAGAAAGTCATGCCTTACATTGGTGAGCTCCCGTTTGGTTACTGTGCCAGCATTTCACCAACAAGGGCGTATTTCTGAGCTGCAGTCTCCAACAAGAACTAGCTCTTCTCTTTTCCATCACAAGGTGGCCCTTCTTTCCCAGTCTAAAACTTTCCAGTTTAGTCTTGCACATTCTCCAACAACCTCTCCATTTATTAAATGATGCCTCAAGTCCCATATTTTCTTCTATACTATGTTATGGGAAACAAAGGATGTACTGTGCCACATTTGGTTGTATGACTTTTTACAATGAGTCTTTTCAGAATGCATTGTGTTATTTGACCAAGTCTAAATTTACTATAATTGGAGAAAATCACAGGAAACCCACCATGTTCAGAATCATTTTCATGGCATCCCCCTTTCCGTTGGGTGTGCCCTTCCTCACAGCTTCCATCAGAACTTTCCAGGCATCAACACAAACAATGGCAAGTGCTATACTGCTACATCACCCAACCTCCAGTTTCTCACTTTGGCAAAATACCATCCTTGTGATGTTACAAAGATGTAACACTGATGCCCCAATAAATATGACATTAGCTATTCCTGGATATAAATGGAAAAAATAACATGTTCAAAGCATCTACATGAAATAGATACTTTGTGAAAGAAAATGTGAAAATTAGATATGGAGAATACTTGAGATAAATTTCACAACAATTAAATGTGATATGGTACAGAAGTAACAGCTCTATTGAACAAAGAACAACGCATTTTATTTATCAGAAAGAAAATAATTCATTCTCTATTAGAATTATAGGCCATGGCCCCAGAGGATAGGCCCACCCTTCACAGGGGTGGAGGATATGCCAGGGTTGGACATTTGGGCAGAATTCAGGAATTGATGACATGCAAAAAAACACCCCAACTACCCTTCCCAACAGATGTGGATTGTTCCCTATTCAGCTGGCTGAGGGACTCTCTTTTACTTCTTGAAGAATTAAGGGCAATTACAAATCAGACATTATATTCAGAGCCAGCTAAAGAGTGAAAAATAACAACATGTATCTGTGCTAGAATAGGAAATTTGAATATTACCACCCAAATCCTTTTCTGATTTGTCTAGCATTTCTACATTCTCTGGCAAAGAAGGGTTTCAGAGTCTTTGTGCTGAGGATGTATATATATATATATATATATATACATATATACATATGTATATGTATATATATGTATATATATATATACACAAACGCAAACAGAAATCCATGTGTATATATACACATGAACATATACATGCAAATACAATACACATATGCATACACAAAATCATATCATGACACGTGTTTCATCTCTTATGGAAAAAATATTCAATTTATGCTTTCAAAGAATTTATTACCAATTGTTACATTAAGTGTATCTTGTCTGATATATCAAAATATAAAATTGGGAATAGAGAGATGAGTCAGTGGTCCAGAGTACTTGCTGCTCTTCCAAAGCATCAGAGTTTGATTCCTAGCACCCACATCAGGTACCTCACAACTGCCTCTAATTCATCTCCAAGGGATCTGACACTCTCTTCTGGTCTCTCTTAGTACTTGCACAGAGGCATGATACACATACATACATACATACATATGAATAAATAGAATATTTAAAAGCATGAAATTATACACGTTAGTATTTTTACTTGATGTTTTGAGAAGTGCACAAGCATCTCTCAGACATACACACAGGACAGTTTATGCTGCTTCATACCAAAAAGCAGCATGTGTTGCATTCATTCATAATTTTCAAGTAACTTTGTGATCACCAATTTTTAAAATCCAATTTATCTCAATGAGCATATTGAGACATAAAATTATTCACATGCCACTTTCATGGAAGAATGAAAGAGGTACAGCTGACAGGCTCCTTCTGCGGATGTCTGGAGAAGTGAAAGAACAGAGCAGTCTCCAAATCCAGCAAATCCAGGCGTCTGTTTTCATTACAGACCAGTTAAGAGCATGATGGGAACATGAGCTTATTGGGTCACATGCTCCTGTATCTTCTGCAGTTTCTTCTGGGACCAGGAATGAGGTTCCATAGCCAAGATGGAAGAAATGCCTACCACCTACTTCTCTATGTGCAGATTGAGTGAGACAAAGAAGACATGGGTGTCACAGAGATGAAATATAGTATTTGCTGAACAGAAGGGAAAAGGAAAATGGCCTTTTTCGTTGTTTCTCTCTTTTCCATCCCTTTCCCCATTCTCTCTCAAATCTGAATCATCTGGCACTGCCTCTGACTGCATCCTGTAAGGTGGAGGGGGCAAAGGAAAAGACCCCTGAGCTCCCTTTGCACCTGCACCATCTGATGCCATTCCATGAGATTTTCCTTGCTGAGCTTCTGGGCAAGATGGCTGTCCAGATGCAACGTTCTTTTGCAATTGATGTTGGTAACAATATCTAGATAGTTTTCTGGATGAAGTGAAAAGAAATGCTTCCAAATAGGCATGGACAGAATTCCTTCACATGTGTCTCTAAAATTTTGCAAATCTTATAAAGCTCATCAAATCATGCATAAATAAGTTTCTGTGATACAGAACTCACTGTTTGCTCAGACTAACACAGAAAATCTAATGAATATTTTCTCACATGTAATATTTGGCTGTAGGACACCTTAAATGAAAGTAATTCAGTCAGAGCACAAGTCCAAAACTAACAAAAGTCTGATCGTTTGCAACATTTAACATGCCTCTGCCTCAGATGACAGGAAGTGAATAGTAACTGACAAATTGGATGTATTTTAAATTTTCTTTGAAAATTCCAAGAAAAAATCATCTCATTTTCTAACGTGTTGTGTAAAGGTAGATATAAATATTCTGGAAATAAAATACGACAGCTGTGTTTAAATCCTCACAAGGAAAATACATCGTTTTACTCGGGATTTTCTTACAAAGCATTGTGCCCAGGTGATTCCTCAGAGGGTGAGGGGGCCTTGGCCAAGTTCATCCTTTGAGGCCAGGCCACTTTTGTGATTTATTTTGACCATCCTTTTACTAAGTTTTCCAAATTATCCAAGATTTTTGTTGCAGAATTTCTTCACTTATGTTCATCACCAAGGTAAAAAAAAAAAAAAGTTCATATTCATATAGTACACACAACTGGGCCATGGATACTCAGAGCCATGGAGCTCCAAATCCTGTGGTCATATGAGAAACATCTAACACACTTATATAAATATGCCCCCTCCCTCCCTCCCTCCCTCCCTCCCTCCCTCCCTCCCTCCCTCCCTCCCTCCCTCCCTCTCTCTCTCTCTCTCTCTCTCTCTCTCTTTCCCCTTCCCCCCTCTCTCTCTCTGTGTGTGTGTGTGTGTGTGTGTGCGCGCGCGCGCGCGCATATAGACATATGGGCTTAGAGACCAAAGGACAACTTCGATTGTCCTCAGGCACAATCTACCTTGCTTCATGAACTATCACCGGACTAGAGCTCTTTAGTTGGGCTAGATCTGGCTAGGGGGCCCAAGATCCAGTTGTATGTCTCCTCAGCATGGAGGTTTTAAACATGAGCCACCAAGGCCAGCTTCTCCCAGGGGTGTTGGAGGTGGGAGTGAGAATTCTCATGCTTATATAGCAAGCACTTTACTAATGGGTCTCTCTCTCCTGCATCCCTTCCCCCCAAATTTAAAAAGCAACGTCCTTCCTTCCTTCCCCTGTTCCCTCCCTCCCCTCCTCCTCTTCTTCTTCTTCATCTGCCACACAGGCTGCTATTGTCAACAGAAGTAAACCAGGAAGTGTTATTTCACACTATTAGTTACCTCACTGGTGAGACAAAATGCCTAACTGAGGGCATTGCAGGAGTAGAAGGTAGGTATTACATTATATCTGCATTCAGGAGTAAATACAGGAATGTGTGCACTCAGCTAGCTCTGTTCCCCATATGCAGCCCAGGAACTAACCCACAGTTAACCTACTCTAGACAACCCCAAACAGACATGCCAGAACTTGTGTCTTTAGTGACTCTAAATCCTGCCAAGTTGACAACCAATATACACTATTGCATTATTTTTACAAAGACATTGGAATTTAGGAAATATTTTTTGTCTAAGTATTTCTATTTTTGATGATAAACTTTATTATTAAAAATCTGCTAATAACCTGGGCATAGTGGCACACACATTTAATCCCTGCACTAAGGAGGCAGAGTCAGGCTGATCTTTGTGATTTCCAGGCCAACCTGGTCTACAGAGCAGAACAGCCAGGACTGTTACACAGAGAGACCCTGTCTCTGGGGAAAAAAATCTTCAAATAAATAAAATCAACACACACCAAATTTAATCAGATCTAAAGTCTGTACAAGTTAAAATGAATTTACACAGTTAGAACTACCATTTGAAACAGAAACTGTAGAGCTTCGTGTTAAATTTTATACTTTCAGAATAGAATATATTTATGCACTTATCCCCCAGCAAAAACAGAAAAACAAATGATAAAATTAGAACAAGAAAAACAGTTAGCATTATATACTTTTTTATAATGTGTATCCATTACCTGCATTCTGTATATCCTCTTAGCTTCTCTATTTGGTATTCTTATATTTAGAATCCGTATGCACAAACTTATAACTGCTATTTCTGAGAGGATTTTTGTTTGGTGCCATATGTTAGTTATACATAAAGCAATAAGATGTGACTCGAGTGGAGGTGACTCAGTTTGGTGATTCACCTGTTGGGACACATCATATAAATTTGCCAGTAGGCAGAGAAAGGACAGAAATAGGTAACACTAATGTTTCACTTTGTTTGCTAAGAAAAGGATCTCTAAACTTAAAACATAATAAGCCAGAGGAAGCATCTGCATGTATAGAGAAGGGACCCCATTGATCTAAGTCAATAATACTATTTTGCTGACCATTTTGCACTATATTGTATATTCCATCAAAGGCCACATGTGATCATGTCTGTTCAATGAGGAGGAGTGGAGAAATTAGATAGATAACAGATGGGAAAATCTTAGCTCAATTGCAAAACCATTAATTCTAGGAATTATATGCTGTAGAACTCGATTATAAAATTCTACGATAGAACCATTAACACATGATCCAGAAACAGGGAACAAATAAATTAACAATTATCTGAGACTACATCCAAAGGAACTGGGTTTGTTTGTTTAATCTGAATTATACATTGGAAAAATACTTCATAGGTAAATCAAGACTCTCACAATACATCCGTTTCCTATCAGGTTCTCATGAACAATGCAGAAAAAATATGACTTGGATAGCCATGCCGAAAGAGGGATTGTTTATTAATTGAACTATTGTCAGAAAGAAAGTTCCAAATCTTGATTGACAATGCCCTTGGTGATCATACCACTGACTTATCTCTTATTCAGGCAGTTTCCTTCAAATAGGACCCCTCCTCAGTTCTTAAGCAGGGCATGCTCATTTCTTCTGCCTCCACTTGCTGTTCCCTTCTATCTGGAATACTGTTCTCCCATTTCTTTAAATAGTTAGATGCCTCTTGATTTGAAGATACCAGTTTAAATGCCATCCATTTCAATATTATTTCTAGATTGTATACTCACCTGCCCAACCGATTTAGTAGCCTATCCTTCTGCTTATTTCCTATCATGCTCTGACTATTTTTCATTTTTCCATATAACATCAACTTCATAAAGGGTAAGGGGTTAGGTTTTATGTAAATATACTTAACAAGTATAGCCCGAACCAAGAGTAAACTGTACAGTATGTTTACCTAGTGAATGAATAATTAATTGGTGCCATTGTGATCTATGAAGCAACATCATCTGTTTTCCCTTTTAAAATAGAGTTTTTTAAATCAATGTTTTATGTGGAGATGTAGATGATCTACTATTCTGAGAGGCTCTAATTTCTCCTATCTTGAATAAATATATTCCATGATAAAAAAAATAATAAAATGTCTTAATAGATGAAAAGCCAAACAATTACAACAAGATTCCATAAAACAAGGGAACTGTGGACAAGAAGAGACACTCTGTGCTATTAGGGCTGGGGAGACCTTATTATCATCAAGACCTGCAATACAATTCTGTGGTTTTAGCTCACCACTGCCTTAGAGTGAGCCAATAGTGCAATATGGCATTACAAAGTAATAGGATCTTAAATCAAAAGATGGCACAGCCAGACCTGTTGTCTTAGTTAGGGTTTCTATTGCTGTGAAAAGAAATCATGACCATAGCAACTCTTATAAAGAAAACATTTAATGGGGGTGGCTCATTTATGGTTTAGAAGTTCAGTCCATTATCATAATGGTGGGGTGCATGGAGTATGCAGGCAGATGTGGTGTTAGAGAAGTAGCTGAGAGTTCTACATCTTGTAGGCAACAGGAAGTCAAACTGAGACACTAGGAGGTATGCTGAGCATAGGAAACCTCAAAGCCTGCCCCCACAGTAACACACTTCCTCTAAGAAGGTCATACCCACTCCAAGAAAGCAATACCTATTATGAACTTATGGGGACAAATTATAGTAAAACTACCATAACAAGTCTGATATTTGTTCATTCATGGACATAAGTATTTAAAAACAGGTGCGGCTCAGTTAGTAGAGTGCTTGCCTTGTCTAGCATGTACAAAACCCTGAGTTTAATCCCCAGCACTGCATAAATTAGACCTATACTCCTAGTACTAAGAGGTAGGGAAAGTGGAGACATAAACACTAGACATTCATGGTCATCAATTGCTATATAGAAAGTTCAAGGTCAGCCTAAGCAATCTGGGACCCCCCAACATCCCCCCAAAAAACCTACACCATAGGAAAAAATTAATAAGTTAGAGAATCACAGAAAACTCTTCTCATAATGAAAGAATGTGAAGCTTTACCAAGAAAGCCAATGAGAAAGAAGGATTTTTCTCATAGCTCAATTTCATGCTGATCACCCCACAGGACATTGACTTGCTTGTCAGGGTATATCAATATGAACCATGTGGCTAGAGTTAGGACACAAGCAAGGGAATGCTAATAAACACCAGCTGACCTGATTAAGGATTGATTCTATCATCATGGGTGGCCCCTATTCTCCCCAATGCTACCATTGCAAATCATTTTCTTCTTTTTTTTTTTTTTTACTTTTTATAAATTTTTATTTAAATTAGAAACAAACTTATTTTACATACCAATCCCAGTTCCCTCTCCCTCTCATCCTCCCATGCCCCCTACCAACACCCCTATCCCAACTCCCCATCCCACCCCCTATCCATTCCCCAGGGAGGGTGAGGCCTTCCATGGGGGTCATCAAAATCTGTCATATCATTTGGGGCAGGGCCTAGGCCCTCCCCAATGTATCTAGGCTGAGAAAGTATCCCTCCATAGGGAATGGGCTCCCAAAGTCCATTCATGCACTAGGAATAAATACTGGTTCAAATGCCAGAGACCCCATAGACTGCCCAGGCCTCTCAACTGATACCCATGTTCAGGGGGCCTGGATTGGTCCTATCTGGTTCTCCAGCTGTCAGACTAGGGTCTGTGAGCTTACATTTGCTCACGACAGCTGTTTCTGTGACTTGGTCTTGACCCCTTTGCTCATCACTCCTCCCTCTCTACAACTGGAATCCAGGAATTTGGCTCAGTGTTTAGCTGTGGGTGTCAGCTTCTGCTCCCATCAGCTACTGAGTAAAAGCTCTAGGATGGCATTTAAAGTAGCCATGAATCTCATTATAGGAGAAGGGCATTTAAGGTAGCCTCTCTACTACTGCTTTGATTCTTAGTTGGGGTCATCCTTGTGGATCCCTGGCCATTCCCCTAGTGCCAGATTTCTCTTTAAACCCATAATATCCTCCCTCTATTATGGTATCTCTTTTCTTGCTCTCATTCGCTATTATTTCTCCTGCCTCAATCTTCCTGATCCCTCATGTTCTCCTTCCCCTACCTCCTCTTTCTTCTCCCTCCTCAGTGTTCCCTATTTGCTCAAGAGATCTTGTCCCTTTCCTCTTCTCAGGGGGTCAAATCAATTTCATCAAATACTGTGTATCTTTTTAGTACGTGGTTGTTGGTTTTTAATACCATTGGCTGACAGGTATACACGTTGAGGTTTTCTTAGTCTCTACCAATGATAGAATTACAGAGCAAGCACCTCAGCATGTGTAGGTGGCTGATAGAAATGTGAAGAAAAGGCCACTCAGCCAGGAGCTGAATATCAGTTAGCAAGCTGGTAAGATGCATATGAAAGAATGAGATGGGACTCTGTAAGAGTCATGCAGGAGCTTATGTCTAAATCTGCATCTTAAGCAGCTGGAATTTAGCAGATGGAAAACCGATTTGAAAAGTGTTTATGGCTTAAAAGCAGAGACATAAGTGTAGAGCAAATATAGGAATAAGAAGGACACAGTCATCTTGAAAAATGGACAGTAGTGGGACTCGGGAGATGACTCTCTGATCTCTGAGAGAAAAGCTGGCTGTGCAAGCCTGAGGATTTGATTCCCCACACATCCATTCCAGCATGCTTAGAGTAAACGTACAGAGCAAAGTCATATTCATAAATAGCACTCTTGTGGGTTTCGTGATCGTATTTTTCTTTTTGGAAATTACTAATTTCCCCCATCAGTGAAAATGTTCGCAATTTAAAATGAGAAAAAAAGCAAGACAAAGAGGAAGGAGTTGTGGCACTTGGCTTTGAGGTCTTTGGTGTGTGAACTGATGTCTTTATTCACCTGGTGACTTAAGGCTCAGTTTCCAGTCTTCCCCAGGCTCAGTAAGATCTGCTGCCATCCTACAAGCCACCCAGGGACACAAAAGGGAAAGTGGCAGGGGTTTGTGTTTCACATGAGATACTCCAAGTTAGCATCACACATAGGGACACGTGTGACCCTTCACAAAAGCACAAAGTGTTTACATTTTAAACAAACGTATAAGTTATTTTATATACTGCAAATACTACAACACCCACCAGTGCTTAGAAGCATGGTTAGAAGCAAAGTCTATGGACTCAATGTAAGATACAAACAAACCATTGTTAGTCCTACAAAAGCAAAAAAAAAAAAAAAAAAAAATTAAGAATGCTCCCCAAGCCCCCCAGAGTCTACTGAAGCCAAATCAGAATGATGTTTTTGTTTGTTTTCAGCTATTCACTTACTTTTGACAAGAGCCATTTGGAAAACACCAGAGTCCTCTATTTTTCCCTCACAATAAAGCAAGCTATCCATTTCCTCAGGCATCCACTGCTTCATTAATTATGTTCCTCTTTCTAGCAGGCCTAAATATTTCCCGGCTTTCCTAAAGCCTTGAAGGTGAGATGTAAGCAATTGAAATCTACTTTCAGTACCCCCAAAGACTAAAGCAAGCACTACAATATCCAAGCAACAAAAACTACCATGCAAAAAAAAGACCAATTTCCAGAAGAAGTAATGACAGTGCTGAGCTAGGAAGTCGGTTTCAGAAGCTGAATTCACCTGCTCTGAAGAGGCGACTGCTGAGAAGTCATCAGAGCTTCTTGCCAGCCTGCCAAAGGGACTGGGCAACCCTCCTTAATGTGCACAGGGGGTTCACAGTCGCTCGCTTGGTAATTGTCTCCAAGACAATGAGCAACAATTACATTGCTCCCGGTCTCCATCCAGCCTGCTTATCTCAAGATTCACAGACTCAATGAGTTCTGTTCTCTGACTGAGTGCCACAGACCAATGTATTGTCATCAAAGAATACATAGGAATAGTGATGCTGGATTCTGCCATCGCCATGCCTGGAGACGTAGACTGGGCAGCTGTTTATTGCCTAGAATCAAGAGAATTCACTTTTGAGGTTTAAAACTTGAGGACCTGAGGCTGGGGAAATGACATAGGCGATAAAGTGATTGCTAAGAAGCCTGAGGACCTGAGATCAAAACCCAACACTTGTTTAAAAACTCCACATTGCTGTGAACACCTGTAATTGCATGACAGCATTTGTGAGGCCAAGAGAGGGAAATGCTGGCCAATTGACTCCAGGGTTAGTGAAAGATCCTGTCTCAAAAAAGGAAGGTGTAAAGTGACTGCAATAAACACCACACACACACACACACACACACACACACACACACACACATGCATACATGCACACACACACACACACACACACACACGGGGGCGGGGGAGGCAAGATCTGGGGAATTAGGAGAACTCTGTTAAATTTCACACACACACAGCTGGAGCAAAAATCTATTCCTCTATTATTTCAACTCAACTCTTTACAAGCTAAGGAGTCTAAAGTTATTATCTGATGTTCTCTAATCAGATGCCATAAACACTTGTCAACTCAATTTCCTTGGGTAGATTTGTAATGGTGTTTTAACATCTGAAACTGCCACCCATGAATTTAAATTTCTTTAGTATTAAATGAGCACCAAGCTTGTACTCAGTGATGAAAATATGAGCTGGTAGACAATGGCACCATATGGAATGATGATGGCATAATGACCCAGGGAAGCAAGAACTAAATGATTCAGGCTGCTCCAAATACAAAGCAAGGTTAGAGCACTCCTCTGAAATTAGCACACACAGTGGCAATGAATGCCACCTTCTAAGCCCGCAGTGATGACTCTGCTTAGCATAGCCTACACTATCTTCAAAGCCTCCATAAGGACACAGCTAACTCTTGTGAACTTGGAAGAAAACCAGGAAGACATTTTGACACTTGACTGTGAGGAAAACTCCAGGCTATCCTGTAGACTCACCTTGTCAACTCTAAGGGAAAATGCCATACTTGGTAAATGGTTTAAGGAAACTCAAAGCATTGGCTGGGATTTGTATAAAAGACTATTTTACTAGTTACTTAAAGTAACTATTTTGATGGAGCCATTAGTTGAAACAGATGTTGAGCCAGATGCTGATTTAGAAATCAGCTTTTTCTTCTTCTGTCAGGCTTAGGAATCATCTTATGACTTTCATTCCTACTCAATAACTGTGACTTCAGTGACAGAAACAAAGAGTTGCATGTATTTCAGCATTAAAATATCCCACAATATTCTACATTCCATATCATTGAGAATCTATAATAATAGGAGTCTAGAGTAAGAGACTTTGAAAACTTTCATTGTTTTGGTCACCAGAATGCCTCTAATAACACAGACTACCTAGAAGTCTTGACAGACATAATAGCAATAAACTACATATGCATTCTATTTTTTCCATAAAATATGTTGTTTAAGCCCAATGTGAAGCTGTTAATTGAGTTTTATTCTGCATAGTCCATGTAAAAACTGAAGGAATTTGCTCACCTCTCAGTAAATTTCAGACCAAATTAAGCCTGGAAGAATGGTGGTAAAACCTGGATAACGAGGGTACCAGCACAGAGAGGTAATGAGAAATTCAGTGAGGCAGACCCAGTTGAATTTGCAGAAGGGGAAAGTGAAACCCGAGATCGCATGATTTATGGCCCCCAGTGTGGCTCTAGAACTCCATGATCCCAGCTCTTCCCACTTCTTCCATTACTTACTGAGTCTAGATCAATAAAAGAGATACTGAAGCCCAATGTTTTAGGATTCAGACTCAGTGTTGCAGATTATGAAGAGATATAGAGGGGAAAAAGGGTTAGAAAAAAAAAAGAAAAGAAAAGATCTGTTTCACAAATACTGTGAAAGTAATAGTAAAACTAAATAAAAGGAAATGGCAGTGGTAGGACTGATCAGCCTGTAAGGCCACGTGAGGTCAAGCCCAACTCTGAATTTGATCCCTGGACCAACAGGATGGAAAAAGAGAACTAACTCCTGTGGGTAATCTTCTGACCTCCACACACGTAATGACATGGGTGACACCCCTGCCTCTAACACAGATTAAATAAACAAATAAATGCAAAAATGAAAACAGATACAATCTTGACACGCTGAATACTTTTGTCATTCTCTTGACCTGATCTTTCGAAAACAGGAATTCATCTGTGATGAGTAGTCTTGATGTCAACCAAACAGACTTAGAACCATCTAGAAGACACCTTTGCATCTGGCTACAAGGGCACACCAGAGAGGAGTTACTGAGAAGGGAAGACACTATGGATGCAGGCTGGGACTCTAGACTGAATACAAAGAGGAAACCAAGCCAAATGCTCACCTTCATCTCTCAGTTTCCCTACTGTGGAGGCCATATGGTCACCTGCCTTATATGCCTGCAGCACACCTTGCCCACAAGGACACTGTAAACCAAAATCAACCCTTCCTCCCTTACATTGTTTATATCAGGTGTTTTGTCATGTCAGTAAGGAAATTGACTAATGCACTTGCTTTAACGCACCTAGAGGAAGATGAGGAAAGCAGTTTGTTTCTCTCCAGAGGTCCTACAAGATCATGAGATTGTACTGCAATGCCTCTTTGCTACATTAGGAGAGAGTTTAGTCATAACCAGGCAGAGGGATAGAAAGATGGCTAGAGGGTTAGAGTAATTACTACTAAGCTTGAAGATCTGAGTTCAATCATTAAGACCCACATGTAGAAGGAAAAAAGAACTGAATATTATCCCATGACTTCCACATGCACACTGTGACATACATGCATACATATATACATGCATTCCTAACAAACTAAATAAATAGATAAATGTAATGAAAACACAAGAAAGGAAAGGGAATGATCCATAAAATAAGGTTGATGTAAAATATCTGAAATCTATCCTTTCCCAATGAGCTCAATGCTGTGAGGACAAGAAGTAAGACAGTAGTATGCACATAATGGTCTAAAACACTAGTTAATTACCTGTTTCAGCATGGTTCTAACACTTCAAAGCACTAAAGATCTCGTACGGTACTTTGAAAGGGTCATAGGCACACTTTGAATATTCTATCAAACCTGTCAAAAGATCATATAATGGAAGTGAACAGACTTCACCATAGCATCTTTAGAAATGATAGCTAGAAGCATATCCTGTACAGAAATGAGAATACTTATACACAACAGGTATTGACTTTACTGTTGTGTGTATTAAACCTTTGCTGCAAATGACAAGTGAATCAAGCGTGTTAGACATGGTCTCTGGCCAGAGAGTTGGAAGTTCAAATTCAACATGACAAGTCACATGGGATAGCTTACAAAAGGAAAGCAGAGTTCTAAAAGGTAATAATCAATGTGCTTTCAGTTACACGGAAGACGCTCATAATAGAATTTATAAGGAATGGTTTTCAAACATCAGTACATCATAGGCTTAAATCAGACCCTCATGGACATTCACTGAGAAATCTGGCAGGAGGACCCCATGTGAGGCCATTGTCAGCATCCTCATTAAACACAGAAAACAGAGGCCTTGAGTACACATGAGCAATGCAGAAAAGCAAATAAAACTATAGCACATAATTTGCTTCTGGCCATTCTGAGCCTTACTGATCTAAAGATCTTAGTGTGCTCTGAAAAAAAAAATATGTCTTGCTATAGCAAAAAGAAGGGAATAAAGGAAAAGAGATGACTAAAAACAATAGACAACTAAACAATGCACAGGTCTAAACGAGAGCATTTGAATACTACTACATTTAACCCTAACTTTACTATGCTGCTCATATAATTTGTCACAAAGAGAATAGAGTCATCAGCTCAAATATTTTCTGTTATAAAGTCTACACTGGATGATGGACATTCTAATTTTTAACCAAGATGCTTCTAGACCAACATTTCTACACACACAAACAGGTGATTATTACCCTAAAATAAAACAGTCTGAAGAGAATAGTCCTGCTCCCTGATGAAATGTTATATGTGGGGGAAATGTATATATTTGGGAAGTGATTGTATCATGAGAACTATGACATAATGGTGGACTAAATCATAGATGGATTCATCATTTGAGGGCATTATTTGTAGACAGGGAGTCCTAGAAGGGGATTCTAGCTGGAGGGACTAAGGAAGGGGGCATGCTCCTATCGCATATCCCTTTCCCTTACACCCTCCACAGCTCCCACCTTCCTTCTATCTTCCTTTCCCCTAATACCTCCTCCTCCTGATTCCTTCTTCCTATGGTATGATTAGTTTCATCCACCATGGGTCCTTGCTTCCATGACATTTTGCCTTCTTTTGAGTGCCAAAGTAATGGAACCAGCTCATCTTTGAATGAAATTTCTGAAACTTTGAGCCATGGAATCATTTTTTTTTTTTCTCTTTCCACTTGTGTGTGCCAAGTATTTTGTCATGGTGACCAAAAGTCAAGGCAGGGAACCTTATGACTGAGGCTCATAGTGAACAACTCAAGTATATGACAACAAAGGTGAATACTGGACCCTTTGTAGCTGTCAATGAAGAGATGCCAACACTGTCAGCAAAGCACCAGAAGGTGTAGAGGCAAGGAAGATGTGTTTGGCAGTTTTCAACAGGAGCCCTTTCCACTCCACAACTTCAGACTTCTAGCTCAGATAAATACGAGTACAAATTCTCTATTTTGTAATTGAGCAGGGTACAGCACACTGTCACAGGAGTCCTGGCAAGCTAGTACATGTAAGACAGAAATTGTATTGGTCTCTCTTCTTAGATGCATTCTATCTTTACAGAAAGCAGATGGTGGGAGATTGGTCAGTTTGAATTTGAATCCTGGAACTCCTATTTGTTAATGGTCTTTAGTGAAACAACAACTTCTCCAAGCTGTCAATCATCCCTCTGTAAAATTATAGCATCCCTCCATGTGAAAGAGAGTTAGAGGGATGAAGGTGTACAAGGAAAGTGAAAGCAGACTCCTTGGGATAGGGCTTCTTGTTCCCTGAAGACATTGCAAGGAGAAATGGCAGGAAGGTGCAGGGATGGATGTCTGAGCAGAACAATAGGGAAAAGGGTGGACCCAGGGGCCCTATAAAAATCCATCAGTGTCCATTAGTGAACCTGAGTATTCCCCAATGCCAGTGCAATAAAGCTACTAATTCTTTCTCCAGTTACTGAGTCTGAGCAGACTACATAGGACAGTGTGTCTAAAATACCTGGTAATTACTAAGCTCCCTTTCCTATCACAAAGCTGTAATATAAATTAAATGGGACTGGGATTAGATTGTTACATATTATATAATTCTTAATTACCAACAACTTGGGAATGCCATGGAAGGTCTATCAGAGAACCATATGAAAGGAATTAATGAAATCCTTGGGTCTAGGAAAAGACCCTGGGAATAGTTGGAGTTCAGTTATTTTTTAATCTGGGTCTTATATCTTAATTCTGAGAACTCTAACTCAGAAATCCTGCCCTAAACTAAAGACTCAGGATAATACAGTTTTCTTTAAAATCCTGGAATTCCTCCATAGTGTCAGAGTGGTGAGCCTTGCATGCCTTCTCCAGAACAGTCGCCTGAGAACCGGCCCTGAGAGTGTGAGTAGAGGAAATGTTCAAATTTTAAAAAATAATGTAATTATATGGCATTGTACAGAATACTACAGACAAACCAAGGAAAATACCCATTGGTTGTAAGACCTGTTCCAAGGAAGACAAGGGCAGACTAGCAATAGGTATGAGATGTTCTCCAATAAGTTCTCAGTAGCTGTGCTGAACTAGGTCAATGCTGACTTCCTGCAGTAGAGATAAATGAGAGACCTGAAGCACACCAGGACATGGGAGACACCCTGGAGAGATCAAATCTGCTTATGTCTACTGGTTCAGGAATCTGGCTCCATCTTTGGCAAATGTCAGGAATCTAGAAGGTGTCTGGGACCAGCAATAGGAATTCTGTCCATGTCGTCCCAGCTCTTGGGAAGCAAAAGCAGAAGGTTCAGAAACTTAAACTCATCCTTAGCTACATAGAGAACTGGACACTAGCTTGGGCTACACGGACCCTCTTCTCAGACAAGAAGAAGAAAAAGAAAGTGGAAGCACTCGTTTTTGAAGAAAGATAAACAGAAAGTTTTAAGATCTGTAAACAAATGTTTCTAAAACCACAGAAGGTATTGTCAGGAATCTGATACTTGATTTTCCTGTTAACCAAGGATCTGAAGGAGAAGGGCATGGCAGGAGAGAAAGCTCAGTCACCAGACATGCTCAAGATTCAGAATGTGTTCCCCAACTCTGTAATCAGCCAATAATCAAACACACAAATTGTTTAAGAGAAGAAATGACAATTCTCTCCTGTCCCTGGGCTTCTCGGTCAACCCCTTCCTTAGTCCCTGTCTTAATAGGAGTTACTATTGCTTGATGAAACACCGGGTAACATGGAGAAGGAAGAGTTTATTTCACTCACAGTGCCACATCACTGCTCATCCCTGAAGGAAGTGAGGACAGGGATTCAAATGGGGCAGTGGCTGATGCAGAGGCCATTGAAGGGTGCCACTTACTGGCTTGCTCCCCATGGCTTGCTCAGTCTGTTTCCTGGGCCACAGACTGCACCCTCCCCCATCAGTCACTAAATAAGAAAATTCCCTACAGCCTTGTCTACAGCCCAGCATTATGAAGGGATCCTTTCAACTGAAGCTCCCTTCTCTGTGATGATTCTAGCTTGTGTCAGCACAGTCCCCTCCACCAGCTTCCTTACCCCAAGCTAAGAACAAAACCATCAAATATATTTCCAGCTGTATATCCCAAAGCACAAGTCTGTCACCGTTTTTTAAGTAAAAGAAAATTTTCTATCTCTATTTCAAATAAAAGGATGACCCCAATAATGGTCAAATACTTCCAACAATGTGTGTTCCTATTTAGACACCCACATGCCACTTTGGGGTGGGAAACAGACATTGTCATGGACGGGGGGGGGGGGGGGGGGGGACTCCAGCACTTTGAGGAAGCTCAGACATCCACTTCCAGTTTTATCTAGAAGGGAGCCTTACCCTGTCTACTGAGCAAGGGAATTTGGTGGCATGTTGATGCCTACTGATGAGAAGGGTGTTTATGTGCTGCTGTATTTTTTTTAGAAGATATCAAAAATCAGTCACCAGTCACTACCTGAAAAGCTTAGCCTGAGGCATTGAACCCCCAAAGACCACTCTTTCCATACCCCTTCACTTCTCTTAGGGCTGGAGCATTAGATGTGGGACCCATGAGGACTGCAAGAGGTCTGGCATGGCCACTCCCCTTTTCCATGGCAGGTCAGGTTTCACAGAGCTGAGGGCTGACAAGGCAGGGGTGTGTGACCCTTGAGCCCTGAGTCAGATTGGTCCAGCTTTTAATAACTGAAAGTGGATTCGCCACAGTTTCCGATCTGAAGGAACAAAAGGATGAGTCAACAGAACACGGTTCAAAGCGATGCATGAATAAAAATAAAACGTTTTCATGTTTGCACCCCACTGAGTGCAGGACCACTTCACTGAGCATAGAGGTACAAGAATGAGCAGCTGCATAATGCAGGGTCCTGCGTTGCCAGGAACGGGGAGCAGGTGCAATGCGGTCCTGCTGGGCAGGGTGAGGAAAGGGGAAGAGGAGAGGGAGAAGCAGAGTTTAAAGGCGAGACAGGAAGTAGGAAAGGACTCTGGAAGCAATAGACAGTCCCTAAAGCAAATGAAGCAGGCACAGTGGCTTGCTGTATCAGAAGCCAGTGCCGACAGTGGCCACGGGAGGCACGAGGAAGGAGGAAGGAAGCACAGGCTGAAGGCACAGGCAGGGAGGCTGCACTATCGCTTTCCCCTTCTGGAGAGAAAGGAGTGTGTTTAGGACAAAGTGAAGCCTGAAGGTTGGTGAGTAGTGTTGCCTTAGTAGGGTGAAGAATGGAAGGCATGCAGGGTGTAAAATTACCTTTTATATAATTTGGCTTATATTTCAATCCATCTGATTAGTGGAGAAATGCTTGGAATTCCTCCTGCTTGAAAGGAAAATCTCCCCTTGAAAAACCAAATAGGGTAAGTATCAGGGGAGTAAAGGAAGATATGGCTTAAATCTGAGGATCTCTGGTCCTGGGAAAGGGGACACCAAGCTGCTTTGAAGCACAAACATTGCTCTTTCCTGAGCAGAACTGAAATGGTTTGAAATGTTATCCTTAGTTGGTAATAAGGAAGACAAGGCCTCTGGAAGACAACACATGCTCTTTCTAGGATCTATACTTGTTGACAACCGCATAAAAATGTAGGAATTTTGATACCTGCCTGAACGTCATTCCTTTAAAATATATTCAATATTTTTATTATTTTTGAGAATTTTACACATGTATGTATACCCAATAATAAAATTCTTAAAGAAAAGACTGGAGAATAATGAAGGACTGAGGATATTGTTCTATAGGAGAGCATTTTCCAAGCCTGTGTGAGGCTCTGGGTTCAATCCCCAGCATGCCTACCCAACAGATGCAGGCAAAAAAAAAAAAAAAAAAAAAAAAAAAACGGCATAACTGTAATAGATGCGTTGGCAGGGCATCCAAGGAAGTAAGTATCAACATGAGAAGAAACAGGTCCTGAGACTGAACTGGTGGACAGACAATTGTGCCATTCACAGGAGCAATGCAAATAAGGGGGCGTTCCTAGATGAGAGAAGAGAGGTAAGTTTGCTTTTAGTCATTTGGAAAGGAGAGTATTTGCAAACCATTAACAAGCAAGGTCTGAGTATGTGTCTCCTCTGGGTCTACTCTCTGCCCAAACATCATGAAAACAGAAGCTGAGGTTGTCTGTGTGTTTCCCAGCAGAAAGAGGAATGGAGCCCCAGCTTTAGCACACCCAGTGACCACAAGAAATAAACATCAAGCGCTGCTAACTCAAGTGCTGGCACTGTCTCCATGGGTTAGGGAGTAAAGGCCCATCACACGTAAATGCTGAGCTAATAGCCAAGGACTGCAAGTTGAGATGCTGTGAAGTTTGTGACAAGCAGTAATGAAAATGTCAGATGCCACATGGCTGAGGAACTTGGTGCATACGAAACACATGTTATTTAACAATCTGCCACTGAGAGAACAAAAACCAGCTGAAATCAGGCTAGAGGCAGCCAAGATCACACTGCTAAGTCATTACTAAGCAATACCAGGATTGGCTGTAAGACAGCAGGGCTGTGATTCTTATCTGCCAGAAGCCCAGATCAAGAGGGGACGGATGGAGTTTGCTGGAAAAATGAACGAGGGAGAAGGGAGGGCATCCCCATTTGAAGCAGAGTATTATTTACATGGCAAGGCTAGATCACAGAAGGAAGCCACCCCCCCTTTAAAATCTGCTTGACCCTGGTCTTTCCCTCATGGTAATTTTATTTATTTACTTAAACCATTTCTTTATGCCCTCCATCAAATGGGACAATGGCAGATGAAAAACAGGGGTCTTGAAGACAAGCTCCCCTTAAAAGAGAGTGCCTGTCTTCCAGGGACTCAGCTGAGCTCTGGAACTCAGAGCTTTATAACACCAAGGGCAGAGGACCTCATCGCCCACAACCAAAGGAAGGAAGGCTCTAGCAATCAACAGATTGAAAGTAGAACGTTCAAGTGGATGCCATGGTAGAACATGGGCTGATCCAACAGAAAGCACTTAGCAATAACTGCTCCTCTGTGGGGATACATTTAAGTTTTATGGCTTTCCCACTTAGCTTCCTTTCACTTGTCTGCAAAGTGGGGATAATAGCACCTCTCCTATAGCAATAGTATGGGGAGTGTTTCCTCCACGCATATTTTTAAGGCCTGGGAAGCTGTGGGAGGCAGCAGGGGCCTGCTGGAAATAAGGTGTGTCATTAGGAGGTGTCCTTGAAAGGGATAGTGGGAGAGGATCAACACTTTCCTGACCCCCACTACTCTATAAACTGTGCCACCAAGGCAAGAAGCAATGGAGCCAGGTGACGATGAACCAAAAATCCATCTCAGGTATTTTGTTACAATGATGGGATCTAAACACAAATGCCAGCACCTAATCTCACGTTGCAATGCAATCCCTGCAGTGAGGTTGAGGTTGTAAGAGGGAGAAAACAGTGTGACTATGGCATGGCAAGGAGAACTTGTGGACGCAATTGAGAGAAAAGCAAACTGCAAGGTGGGGCTCTAATCCAATGGAACTGTGCCGGTGCCAGCTGGAGACTGATTCTTGCCTACGTTGTGTTCTCTGCATAAGCAAGAAGGGATTCATCAGACACATATATGAACGGTGTCTAAATAAATATTTACTCCTTTCAAATTCCTGTCTGTGGTCTTCAGTTGTCACAGCCAAACATGTACTAAGATACAGTACAAATAAATTTTTTTTTAATCTGGACTAATTGAATAAATTGAATCTAATGCCAAAAAGATGCCCATGTTTAAACAGTTACAAAATGTTAAGCTCACTCATCATGACTTGGAGGACAGGGATACAGTTGGAACTGCCCTTGTTAATACCCTGCTCGTGCAGCTGGCTCTTTGAGCTGAACAAGTTAATTGCTCTATGTCTCACTTTTTTTTTTCCTCACCTAAAAATGGGGTCTGATAAGAACACCATATTCTGAGGTCTACTTGGGATTAAATTAAGAAATATGAACTTTCTGGTGTGGGGCACACAGAACATGTTCATTAAATGTTAGTTTAACAGATGCAAACCTATTTTTTGCCACAATAGGAAAGGAAGTCAATTAAGCTCACTGCAGCACAAGACTCTTCTCCTGTCTTTGAACAAGGATTATTTTCTTTATGGCATTGGTATTTTTGTGAACACTTACAGAACTGACTATGTCTCATTATCTCTGTAGATTTATAAAAATGTCACAAAGACAATTAAAAGACAAGTTCTGTAACATTAGACAATCTAAAGGGCCAGCTCCAAAAGGCACATAACTTTCTTTGGTGGTCACTGGCAATTTTTGGCCCAATTTAAATCGTTTGCATTTTTTCTAGAATATTCTTCCACTTTAGAATAATC